>NC_086180.1:80519446-81125071 GCF_023053635.1 Elgaria multicarinata webbii | reverse complement strand
GGGTAACTACTTTTTCAGCTCAATATACCAATTGTATGATGCAGAACACCTTCCATTACATACATCCAGTCAACCTTTAAGTTCTTCAAAGGAGATCTTATTGGCTATTCCATGACCAACAGAATGTCACCATAAGATATACCATAAGTAGGCCTTCTTGGAAGCAGAACAGGTGGTGGGTTTTAAACGTCTTCTGAAAACTCACATGTTTATGCAAGCATATAACTGATCGTAACACTGCATCTTTTTTTAGTTATTAATTTTGTGCTATGCTGAAATTCCACCTGCCCTCCCACAACCTGTTCATTTCTCTGCAAAAGAAGTAGACATTTTTCTTGCCCTGTTGCAGGGATTTTGAGAATTTTGTAGACATTTCTCAGTGTGCAGTTCATTGATGGTTTTTGTTGTTGTTAAAAATCCTTTTAACAAGGTGGTGGTGGTGGAGGAGGAGGAGGAGGAGGAGGAGGAGGAGGAGGAGGAGGAGTTGAAGTTCTCACTAGGGAATAAAGAACTTGCAGGGCACTCGCCCTGTGTGTTCACCAAGCCCTGCTCAGCTCCAAGGGAGCCATGCTTGGTGAGTGCTCAGGAGGCTGCACAAACCTCCTAAACCCTCAGGAATGCACCGTTTCTGGGGCCTCTGGAAACTGTGTAACTCCCCTGGCATGCCATTAGTTTGGCTGGGGGAATTGACCCAGAAAGCATGCTTTGCTTTTGCTTTGACCCCATGCACCAATTGGGGTCTTAAAGGCCCTCTGAATGCAAAGTTAAAAGGCCTTTAAGGTCACAATTGGCACCGGGGGGGATTTGATCATGTATTCCTCCCCACACACACACTCTGATGGCAGCCACCACCATTAGAGTGGAGGGAAAAATAAATGATTTTCCCATCTCCCCCCCCCCCACTGTTGGGCACCTTAAAGGCCCTGTTAATAGAGCCTTTAAGGTCCCCATCAACAGGAGGTGGGGGTGGGAGAGAAACACACTTTCCCTGAGGTTGGGAACATTGCACATTTTCTCCCTCCATTCTGGCATTAGAGTAGGGGGAGAAAATATGCAATTTCCAAAGCCTTGGGGAAATTACATATTTTTACCCACTGCATTAATAATGGCCACCATTAAGGTAGCAGTGGGGGAAGACAAAAGGGTGGCAGGTCAAGGTGGCACTGTGCCCAACTGCTCTCAAAAGCTCAAGAGCAGTCAGGGACAGGCCTGTACTGGTGTGGACCTCATCCACCTGGGCCCATGAAGGATGGATTTCGGGATGCCCGCTGCCCTTGAGGGTCCAGGTAGATTTTCACTGCACACACTAGTTCTCACTCAGCTTTCAGGCATGCCATAGGCAGCAAGTCCTAAAGGAGGAATCATGGTTCAGTCTTCTGGTGAGCTTTCCAAAAAAAACCAAAAAAACCACAAGCAGTCCGGTAGGCTACAAAGTACCAAAAGGGATAAAAGTTGTAAAATAAAGAACATGCACACACTCATCAGCAACCTCTTTACAATAAGATTAGAAGCCCTGAAGCCCTGCACACTGAGAAATTCTTCTGTAATTTGCACCCCCTTCCTGCAATATTTGGATGAGATTTCTTTTCATATATGCCCTCCCACAAGATTGAAAAATTTGACACAGAGCTAGTTTTTTTCTTTCTTTCTGGTTTTTTATTTTATTTTGGTAAGCTATAATTATTTATTGTTGTATTGTATTATATATGTATTTTAATAGTGGCTTTTAGCATTTTTTGTATGTAAACCACTTAGAGATTGGATTATATTAAGCGGAATAATGATAATCTGCAGAAAGGCAACAACGTTCATGGAAATAACATTAATAATTATATCATCAAGATATGACTTATAAGAATAATTATTTTGGACTTGTCCATGGAATATAACCTCCACCCTCTACACCTTGAGTTCCAGAACTCATCTGCAACATTTCATCCTGTTGACACTCATGAGGATATGGACCTAGATCGTATTCCCATCAACAGGCATATGGTAATGCATGTAAAGAACAGTGATGTATGTGTCTGGATATGGACATAAGCCTTTCAATCTCAGGAAGTTTGCTGATGTTGCAGTGCAATTGAGCACTTCTGCATCTTCAGAGAAACCTGTTTCTCTTCAGCTCAGCTCACGCAGAAGAGGAGTGTAATCCCTTGAGACCTTTTGAAAAGATTAGTGGACAGGCAAGGGCTTCTGATCAATATTCCCTTTTCCTCTAGTAGACACAAGCGTGCAAGGCCGTGTTGTGAGCTACGGCTGAGTCTTTAATGGCTCAAGCAGTTGGCTCAGCAATTGCTCACATTACAGGCATCTAATTCATTACTCAAGAAAGGTCTCTAAGAAACATGGCAAACAAAACAGCCTTGTTGCTTTTGTAAAGAACATCAAATCAAAGAAAACATGTATTACTACGTGCTGGGGGGACGCCCTTAGACTTGCAGCTATGCAAATTTTCAATATTCAGGTTTATTAGTTTTCTGACTACCGTTTCCCATAATGACACACATTTGAATTTATCTACATGCAGAATTTATATAGCACTTCTTCAATGTTCAAAGTGCTTCACTTACATTACATGGTAAGTGAAGCACTTTGAATATAATTGACTTGTAAATAGGCCAGTATTTTATTATTCCCATGTTGCAGATGAAGGAGACAGCCACGGGGACTGAGAGATGACAAAGCTAGCTGTTCTTTCATGTTGCAATAAGACAACGGAATAAAACCGTCTATGATTTTCTTGCCCCTGGAGAAGAGTGTAAGTCAAAATGTGTCAGGCGTACTACACTTACATTTTCAAAGAATATCTTCACTCAAGAGAACAAAACAGACTGCTTGCTATCCCACATCTCTTGAGAGGGTCATAATTGTCCATCTTTTTTGAAGGCACAACAAAATTTAACCTAAGAACTTCCGTCTCTCTTGGTACAGCCAATCGGCAATTGCTTCCCCCCCCCCCATCTTCTTTGCCGAGTGAGCAGCTGATGGCTGGAATCCTCCCAACCATGTTGGATACTGTCCTGAATTTACTTCCCACCAGACAGTCTTCATTGTCTCCTGCTAAACTGGCTGCTAGCCTGAGTGAGAAGAAAGATGGTGCTTTAGAAGTGCTGGGAAATCACTGGAGCTTGAACCTCTCAGAAATTTTAATGAAAGTGTTTACTGTGGAACACAAAGATGTTGCTGCCAGCTGTATTGAGGAGTGTCTTGCGTTGTTCCCATTGTCTAGGATTTCATGCGCTCTCTGGCCAAGTTCACACTGCAGTTCCAAACAGACTGCCCATGTGGTCAAAAAGCTTCCATCAGATTGTAGCACAGGTAGAAGTTCAAATTCTGTCAGCTGCTGCAGTCAAAGAGCAGGCCCCAGTCCAGTCCTCTCTGTGCACTTCTATAAGCCTGTACTCTTTACCATCATCTGGCAGTGTAAGGATTTATTTTGCAACAGCAAGGAGGTAAATGGAAGTAGTGGCAAATGGCTGTAGCATAGAATGAGGCTGACTCACCCAATGGCTGAACCAATGATTACTATAGTCAGACGGACGCTTTTCACAATATGAAAGACTGGCTCTACCATAAGGCAGGGTGAAATGGCACCCTCAGGCAGCTGATTTTGGGTGCCATGAAAAAGTACCAAATTATTGGTTATTTCATTTATTTTTCTTGTATTTTTAGTGGCAGAGACAGCAGCAGGCACTTGTGGGATTTTCTGCCTCAAGAGGCAAAGTAACTTGAGCAGCCTTTGATTTGGGTGCTGTGTGCCATTTTTTGCTCCACTGCAGACATCAAAATGTCTTGGGCCCACCCTTAACACAGGGAAGGTCCGTTTAGTTATTCTGTGTGAAATGAGCTTCCGATTCATAGGAAAGGGCTACATGAACATGAGGGGAGCCCAGTTTGACAAAGCAGTTCAGCCCAAGTGACAAAGTGTCAAGGAAACAGTTAAACAGACAGATTAATTAAGCACTTGTGCAAGAAGAGGGTAAGGACTACCTATTTATTAAATTATTTAAACATCCACTGAAGCTAAAAACAGGGACATAGCAAGGGCAGACTGAGTTAATTTTGTAGAAACGTACAGATCAGGAGCTGTTTTCTAAGAGAAAATTCTGCAAAAATATAGGTGTTTCTCCCCCCACCCCAACTCTGCTATAGCAGAGAAGCCTTGATTGGCTGTAATAAACCTCAACTAGAAACCTAGAATAAACCAAATTTTGGAAATGGGGGTAGTATACCTATAGTAAGGACAACAGGCTGAGTTAAAGGACAAATCAGGTTATACACAATTGTGTAGCCTTAGACTTCAATTCCAGCTCAGTATAGGCTCACTTCAGGGTTTAAGTATAGCTTATAATCATATAACTTGATAAAAAAGAAATTGCTTTGAAAAGAAATTTAAAGGGGAAGAAATTTTGGAGAATTTTTCATTTCTTGGGTCCAGGTTTCTTGTGCTTACCTTCCTTATGAGGTAATGGAGGAGTGTTTATGAGTGGCTTTTCATTTTTCTGGCAGCCTATAGTCTCCTTGGTGTCCTGCATTTCAGGAGAAGTCCAGGAGAAGATATCATCATGTAATTCTGCCTCAAATACCTTTTCAGATCAGGAAGCGTAGTCACCTGGGAGACTACAGAGCAATGGAGAAATGTGTAATAGAAAGAAAATGTATACCCTTCTCCGCATCCCACCAGCACAACACATTCACTATGATGGTACAAGGGACAGGGCTTTCTCTGTTGTGACACCCAGACTGTGGAATGCCCTCCCCTTGGGGGCCCGACTTGCACCAACGCTAATTTTATTCTGGCACCAAGTGAAAACATGGCTATTTAACAAAGCTTTTAATGGTTGAATTCACTAAGCTGGCACATTGATTTAACTTTTTTAATAGTTTTACTTGGTTTATGGTTTAATTTGTTTTTAGCTGTGTATATTTACTGGTTTATACTGTATGCTTTTATCTGTACCTGAGAACTTATTGATATAGGGCAGGATATAAATATTTTAAATAAATAAATAAACACACAGTGCCCTCGGCCACCTCACAGTGCCTAGGTAAGGTCAAAAAAAGCACTATATATATACTGTATATATCTATATCTATATATCTTTGAGAATGAAGCTGAAAATAATGGAAGACTATTTAATGGGGGAAGAAAACTTTCAGGAAACTAGAGCAGAAATCAGATTTTGGCACTGTTCTACTAGCTCCCTGGAGATGGACAGAACACTCCTGTCCTCTACCTGCAGGGAAGGATCAATATTATTAGCACCTGGATCAGAGACAAGATGCAACCAGAAGCAATCCCACCCAGAAATTCAATGTTTGGAAAATTCTGGTTAAAGTGCTGAACCCTGAAGAATGGCAATTAGAGCTGAGCCAAAATTTCTCAGAAGGCATTTTTCTCATAAAGCTCCTGAGATATTCCTTTGGAATTTTTTCTACAAAGGGTGGAGAAATTCAAAATGCCATTTGAGCACAGCTGCAGAAAATACATGTGGATGGAAATATCAACAGCAAGACATCATAGAAAATTTGTAGACCAAAGCAGCTAAATTTAAAAGTCCAGAACAATTGTTCATTTGAATGATATACAAATTGTCAAGTGCAAGTGCCCTGTTCTGGTGTACAGGACAAGCAGCCTGCAACAGTGGTATCAATTGGCAGGAGGGCATTGTGGCAGATAAGGCAAAGGCAGATAGAGTGAGTTCAGACCATAATAGGCAGATGGGGGCAGACTCACTTCTGGGGCAGGTCACAATAAGTATGGCAAAGTGACAACATGATCAGTGAAGTCATAACAACTACAGCAGGATCTGGCTTGGACAGGCTGGTCTATCAGGACCTTGGACAGAGGACTGTGGGATAACAGACTAGAATATTCTCACCCACTGAAGGGGATCTGTTGCTTCAGCAAAGTGTAAAGGCCTTCTGAAATCCTCTGAAATCTGGCCAGAGTAGACTTGCTCTTGGCCCCACCACCTCTGAGGTGTTGTGTATGCCTTTAAAGAGCTATTGCCTTGTTGTGCAGCTGTTGACTCATATGTCATGGGGATGAAAGAGGCTGCCCCAGGTGTGAGGCTTCTGAATAAGAGGAGTATGGAAATGCAATGCCATCTGGCCTGGAAGGATGGAGTGGAGGGCAGCAATTCTTTAGAAGGTGGCTCCTTCTCATCTGCATCCAGGGTGGGCTGGAAAAGGGAGTGGAGGCCAAGGAACATGACAGCTACTGAGAAAACACAATCATTGTCATTCAGATAGACAAATTGATCATGTTATGACACAACCCAATTCTAAGACAACAAGTTCTGCCAATTCAGTCTTGGATGGCCAATATGTCCAGCATCAGTTAACAAAGACCTCAGGGATCCCCTGTCAGAATATTATCCCACATTAAAAACCACCTGTACTTACAATTAACACGTCAAGGAGAACACTGTATAAATGCATGGAGATTTTGCTCTGCAGGGAGTTTTTTACATTCCAATATTTGATTTCCTCACTATCACTCTGAAGTGGTACAGTCCCACAAAGGCTGAAGCATGTCCTTTACATAACTGTGTAGAACAGTTCTCAGTCACTGACAATGAGGAATCCATATCCCCATTAAAAGAGCATTCTCTCATCCTTAATCAACACACTACTGGTCATGTTCTTACTATAATTCCTCCTGAATTTAACCCCACTTTGAGATGTTTTTAGATCAAGACTATTTTGGGTTTTCAATGTATTTCATATGCTTTGGTAGAGGACAACTTTCCAAATTTGCCTCAGATTTTTCTTCTGGCATAATGTGGTGGCTTTCCTCATCCCTTAGATGAGCAAGACTCTGCATTATTGCCTTGTATTTTGAATTAGGTAACGTTCTCTGGTAACTCTACTTGACAAATACAGGTGTGTACTGCTGTTCGTGTGTGTGTGTGTGAAGAATTCAGAATTTGGAGCACTTTGTGAGGAATTACCTAATGAGAAATTATATCTTGTTTCCAATGAAATGCCCAAGAGGGTTGGAAAAGAAAGACATAAAATAAAATTTTAAACTAGAACTATACAAATTAAGCATTATTTATGCTGATTCCAACTTCAAACCCCTTTTTCCTGATGCACACTGAGGTATCAGTGTGGATTTTGCAGGTTTAATCCAGGTGCTGTCAATTAGGAAGTATCTGAACATCAGCTCTGAACCAACTGAAGCTGAAAGCTACGAGGCACGGAGCTGAACTAACCCTGGCAGAGGGCCCAGCTTTTAAGCTGTCTATAGACTTCAGTGACAGGGAAATGTTTGAAGGGACAGAATGTGTGTTGGCAAGAGTGCTTGATCCACATTTCAAGGGAATAATTGAAACCATGCTTCCTTTCAGGCAGACAAAGGACATTGAAAAGATGTTGTCATAAATAAAAATGCTTCGGGCCATGCCATTCTCCATCTCCTCTTTCCTTTAGATCTCAGGAAGTTAAGTGCACATCATGAACCAGATTGCAAATGTCTGGGAACATCCTAAAGTAACAACAACAGGGAGTGGGGAGAGAGAGAGAGTGGTGGAAAGCAGGAGAAGTCCTGTTTTAATCATCTGCAGGAGCAGCTATAATCAAGTGAGTTGGCTGGTTGTTGACTGCAGAACACTGGTTGGATGGCATGTGGAGTTCCTGGTTACCCAACCAGGGATTGGACATGCTAGTCCATTGTCAGGCAACACATAGTGTGAATGTGTGGATTCCTCTGTGTGAAGATGTCCTGATTAGAACTGTGGCAGAAGGAACAAAGACTGCAACAATGACACTGTTGTAAAAAAGAAGAAAAGGAAGGAAGGAAGGAAGGAAGGAAAGAAAGAAGCAGGTAAATGCCTTCAACAGATTGATAGAACTATCATAGTTTAGTAATATCAGTAGCAATATGAATATAGCCTTTCATAGCCTGAGCAAAACAGGAACATACACCATGAATTATATCAAGAGTTGAGACGCTCTCTCCCTGACTTCTGTATGAACAGAGCCATCTCAAGGTATTTTGGCACTGACGAGATACAACATATACACCCATAAAGTGGGTTTGTGGGGGTAAAAACCATGAATTTCCTGAGATAGCAATTTCTTCTATTTTTAATTTCTTTAACATTGCATTCAGGAGCACTGCGGTGCAGTTTAAAGATTTGGCATATGCCGTAGGCTAGCTGCAAGAAACACACTAGCACTACAGGTTAACTGGGCAGTGGATTGGACTGGTAGTAGGTATTTAGGAGCTTCATTTTAGAGGCAGCTGGCCCATATTTCTGGTTCTCTAGATTACACTGGTTTTACACACCAAGTAACTATTGCTATAACCACCAAATAAGCCCAAGCAGTAGGCATAGATACACAAGTAACTAAATCTCTTTGCTTAAAAAGAAAAGAAAGCGCTGTCCTGTGTGGATAACATTGCCATAGTTTCGTTGTGAGGACTTCTAAAAGCAATTCCTCATAAGAAAGAGGTTCTGGCTACAGCTGCTTCTTTCTCAAGTTTTGGGAACCCTGAGCCATGAGGGCAGGAGGAGGAAAGAAGACTCAGGAAGCATGTGTGTGGGGTGGGTGGGATGTGGGGTGGGAAGGGGCAACAATTGTAACAGCAGGGGTGGAAGGGCACACTCAGTAGTGGCAATTAGCGCAGAGAGGGAGGGAGGGATGGGGAAAGGACCAGGGTTGGGCAAACAAGCTGTTTTGAACTTGTTGAGGTTCTTCTTTTCCTACACTGATGCTTTGCCTCATTCACAAATGTGACCATAGTGTTATTTTCCCAAACAGGAGACACATACGTTGTTTGAACGTGGGGGGGGGATGCACTTTTTAAAGTGTGCATGTTTACCGGCACTTCTTAGAAATAGTGGGGAGAAAGAAAAGTGCAAAGTACAGTGCAATGCAGTACCTGAAGCAAGGCCTCTTGAACGCTGTGCTCCAGGGCAAGAAAAATGGCTTAGGGTTGGCTAAATCCCACTGGCTGCTAATTGACCATCCCTGCTTTAGAGGAAAACACCACCACACAGGGGTGGGACATGGCGTGTGTATGTGTGTTTTATTCAAAGGTGCATGACAAAGTTTTAATGCCATTATGTGGCGCGCTCTCTTTTTTTACAAGTTATAGGCCTTAGCTAGACCAGGCTTTATCACGGGGCAAACTTGGAGATCATCCTTGTGTGTTCAGATGACGCACAGGGGATTCCGAGATCAGGGAGGGATTATCTCTCCCTTGCCCCAAGATAAAGCACTCCCTTTTGGGCCCAGTTTTTCCAAAGCCTCAGGCTGAGCCTGAGACCATGGAATGTGTGGCCCGTTGCTGCGATTCCTCGCGCGGAGCTGGGAGCCGCACAGCACTCCTCAGGAATGCTGCGCCCATCAGGGATGGGGGGGGGAGCGGGGAAATGATTTTTTTAAAAAAAGCACCTACCTTTAGCACACGAGCATTCGTGCGCTCCTCTTCCTTTAAAAATTAAAAATGGCAGGCACGACACCCCTCTTCCTGAGGTTGTCGCGTCTCACGTGTAAACGGAGGAGGATCTCGCATTAATCGCAATGCGAGATCTTCCCTCCTCCATTGCGGACTATCAGGTAGGTCTAGCTAAGGCCATAATAACATACTGTTCCATGGAACAGACATTTCATGACATTGTACTTTGTGCTACCACCAAATACGAGCATATTCAAAGTGCGTGGCTACCTATTACATATTTCCCCATCTTTCAAAATGTTGCCTTATTTGAACAAATTCAATGTATCATTAAAGCAGATGCTATTTCCTGAGTTAAAACTAATGATCCATCTAGCCCAGTTCTATTGATAGTAATCCTGGGTCTCTTTCAAGAAAAAGCATTTCCTCTATGAAGCTATGGCCATCAGCATAATGATCATTCCAAGGGATATTGAAATGCATTACTACACAGAAGCAGAATATTTTATTGTACTTCAACTAACCATGAAGCCAACAACAGCTTTATAAATTTCTGAGTCGTAAACAAGATTGGACAAGTCATGGAATAACAAAACTGCTCAGGACATTGACAATCTCATCCTATTGTACATCAGTGAAGCTTGTGTTGAAAGAGCCAATAATTTCCAAATCAGTTTCATTCATAGCCAACAATGCACTACTGCAATTCCCCTAAAAGATCCAGACCTAATTTTCTTCCTTTTTTCTTAGTGTGTGTGTCAGTGTTTTCAGTAAGAGAATAGTTCCAATTTTCTCAAATGATTATTATCGCATTGATTTTGGCAACCCTATTGATTTGGGTTTCCTGCCAAGGTGGCCAAATAGTATTAGGTCAGACAGTGAAGTGTTATGTTAGAGTACAGTATTGAGCTAAGGGGTCACCTGTTGAGTATGTCATAAAGAGAAGAATGGGGAGGGTTACAAAGGTATTTAAAAGTTTTAAATACCTTTGTAACCCCCCTCCCTTCTTCTCCTTTTTGCACTTGGTTCCACTTCAATGAATATCCTGTTCCTCCTTTGTCATAACAAAGGTGATGTTTGCCCTGTGCTGGATGGGGCTGCACTCCCCCTAAAGGATCGGGTCCGTAGTTTGGGGGTGCTCTTGGATCCAGAACTGTCACTTGAGGCACAGGTGAACTCAGTGGCAAAGAGCACCTTTTACCAGCTCAGGCTGATATACCAGCTGCGCCCTTATCTGGACAGAGATAGCTTAGCTACAGTTATCCATGCTCTGATAACCTCTCGTTTGGATTACTGCAATGCGTTATACGTGGGGCTGCCTTTGAAAACGGTCCGGAAACTTCAACTGTTACAAAACAGGGCAGCACGCTTACTAACAGGGACTGGCCGACGAGACCACATTACGCCAGTCCTTTTCCAGCTTCATTGGCTGCCAGTCCAGGTCCGGGCCCAATTCAAAGTGCTGGTATTAACATTTAAAGCCCTAAACGGCTTGGGGTCAGGTTATCTGAAGGAACGCCTCCTCCCATATGTACCTGCGCGGACACTAAGGTCATCTTCAGGGGTCCTTCTCCGTGAGCCCCTGCCAAAGGAAGTGAGGCAAATGGCTACCAGGAGGAGGGCCTTCTCTGCTGTGGCACCCCGGCTGTGGAATGAGCTCCCTAAGGAGGTTCGCTTGGCACCTACATTATATGCTTTTAGACGCCAGGTGAAGACCTTTTTATTCTCCCAACATTTTAACAATCTATAAATACATCTTAACATGGTGTTTTAAATTTGTAATTTTGCATTGCTGCTGTTTTTATCTGGTTGAGCTTTTTTATTGTATTTTATATTATGGTTTTATACTGTTGTTTTATATTATGAATGGTTTTAATTTTTGTGAATCGCCCAGAGAGCTCCGGCTATTGGGCGGTATAGAAATGTAATAAATAAATAAATAAATAAATAAATAAATAAATAAATAAAATAACTTAGTTTAGTTGCATTCGATAAGGAATTCCCCACTGAATTTAACTAAAAGAGTGAATTGTTTGCTTTTAGTTAAATTCAGTGGGGAATTCCTGGAGGAACTGCTGTACAAAATTTGTGGACAGTCAAAAATAATTTTAAAATTATTTCCTTGGGTATCAGGCAAGAACAACTTACCTCTCAAAACAGGTGGCCAACCCCGTCCAAAGGGAAGGTGATGCCCATAGCACGGCATCCCAAGCTCTGTGAAATTTTCCCGTCCTAAATTCAATTTGTGCCTAACTCTGAATTTTTTTAATGTCACATGCATTTTTGTATGCAATCTTCCCTAATCTGCATATTTTTTGCAAACAATTTCACTAACAGTGTTGTGTGCACTGTCTCCTAATGTACACATTTAGTATGCATTTTTTAAAAAAAATAATGATGTACTAGCATGTACTAGCACCATTACAAGATTGAGAGATGTGTGAATTTTAAAGGATAACTGATTTTTTATGTGGCACATTGCAGTGGGGGGAAACTTGTCCAGCATATGAGGGTCAAATACAATTTCAGAGAAACTCTAAGCGGCCAAATTCCAGTGGGGCTGGTCCAAAATACCAGCATATTGTAGCTTAAAGCTCTTATTGCCAGTAAGTTTTATGAGAGGCATTTGAACTTTCTTGATTGGGGAAAATACAAAAGCAAGGAAATTATCAAATGATTTTGAAAAAGGGGGTGGGGCCAGGGGAAGGGGGGAAAACCATCTGTGTGGCTGTGATGCAACAGTTCTTTTTAGGATTCAGGATACAATGATCATACCAACAGATGAAAGCTAAAAACTGTATTAAGCAAAAATACACAAACAGTGTAATTGAAGCAAAACACTATGATTGCATCAAGAAACTTCAAAGCAAGTGTATAAGGCTTATGCCATACAGTTATCAGAAACCCCATCAAAATATGGCAATGAGCATGACTCCAATGCGCACGCAGCACATTTCTGGATCAGCCTTTGTTGAGATCCCAGCCTGGGAGTGTCTCAGGGATTTCTATATATACAATCATGATTATATTAATCCCACCACTATCCTGGCCATACTCCAATGACTTTGAGAAAGTTTGGCAGTAAGGCAGCATAGATAACTCCATCTCAGCTACTCTTCTAATAAGTGGCTGAGCTTGAGGTCTCTCCAGAGGTTTATCTACTAGCCTATCAAGTTGTTTAAGAACATGAGAACGTAAGAAGAGCCATGCTGGATCTAACCAAGGGTCCATCTAGTCCAGCACCTGTTCACACAGTGCACAACCAGTGGTTGGCCAGGGACCTACAAGCAGGACATGGGGCAACAGCACCTTCCCACCCATGTTCCCCAGCAACTGGTGTATGTAGGCTTATTGCCTACGGTATATAAACTTACTGCCCATACTGTTTAGTCTTAAACAGGTGACTCACTCTGGGAAGAAGAAGCATTGCTAACCACTAAAAGCAACAAGCCCAACCAGGCACCGAGATGTGAGAAGGAGCAGTTTGTTGTACACTATTAAACTCCTTGAAATAACAATTGTTCCACTGCACCATTTAGGGATCTCCAGAGGGCTGTATTTAGCCCCCGCACCTGAGGTTCCCCACCCCTGGCATATTAGTTTAAAAGTGTGAAATTAGGTAGATTCACATTAAAAGCAATTTTTCCTCCAGCTCCAATGCAGGGTAATGGTGAAGCCCATTCCAGCGTGCCTGGATAGCTGCTTGCATGAACTGAGCTTATATGGCAGAGCACACCACCAAATCTTCCACCGCATGCAGAGGTTCTGTGGGTAATGCTCAGGGGCTGGTCAGTAAACAAGCCAATGTGGCTCAGGAACCCTGAAGGCAGAAGGTTGGAAAACATGCTGGAATAAGGTGACAGATGGTCCCAAGGAACCTGCCATTTTTTTTCATGGGAAGCTGTTAGATATCTTTCTGTCCTATTATGGATTATTTTCTCTAACAGTTGCCTTTTGGAGTGCTTTAGAATAGATAATGTCTAGTGTTGGCTTATTGCATATTGATTTACTATGTCTACAGCAATAACCTATGCTACTTTTGGGGGTGCTTTATGGCTGGTGCTAGTACGTGATATATATTTTTAATAATGTCACTTAAGGAAATGAATTCATTTTCACTCTACATACCACTTCCTTCAGCTTGCGAGCACATTCAAAAGCAAGTGCACTTAAGGGTGAATTCAATCAGTGGCAAGGTTTACATAAGCTTACTCAGAGAAGATGAAGTGATCCATTGTTAATCTTCCATTAATCAATACCAAAAGTGTGCTCCCCAAACTTTTGATACATATCTGAAGCATGCTATTCCTCCTGCCCTCAAATAAAACTGAAAGCACACTTCAGACTTTCATCTGAATATATTTACTTTGAAGGTGCAAGATATAAAAATACGCCACCAATTTTAACGAGTAAATATAGGATCAAATAAATTGATTTAAGGAAGTATAGCCGTTACACATGTAATTTGCCCACGCATTCCACAAATCCCAAATATGACCCCAAGGCATAGAAATTTGCAAGGCCTGGCCCTATTTTTCAGACACTTGTGCATAGGGGAACACAAAATGTATTGATTTTGTGGAGCTGAGGGCTTTCTATTAGAAACTGAGGCAGGAGAAGTTTTTCTCCCTATTCTTGCTTCTTTCCATCATAATACAAAAGTTTTGTTGTTGTTTCAAGCACGGCAGCCACCTGTCCATGCTTTCCCCCATACAATAGCCAAATGAACATTCCTATGTCATAATGCATCATCATGCACAAGGCATTGCGGAGAAAGAAATATGGCTGCCTCTGCTGTCTAAAGGCGGAACCAACCTTTTCTGGTCCAGGTGACCCTCAAAAGGGATCCTCTTCCCATCCCCTTTGTCCCACAGTCCTTAAAGACAAGTCTAAGGAAGCCACCTTTACCATAAAATTGCCTCAGGCCTCTCAGGAATGATCTGATGTCATTGGACTGATTTGTTGACTCCTTCTGAATTTTTGTCTTTCCTGTCTACATTGGACCCTCTGCCTTTATTAGCTCTGGAATCTTCTTGTCTGGTTCCTGTCTTTAAATGGATGCATTAGGTTCTAGGCATGTGTCAGGCTTTGCCGGATGACCAAAGCTGAATTGTGAGGACTGCCATAAATCCCTTGCAGAAAAGCCACGCGATAAACCGGGAGGGCTAGGTGAGGCTGCATGCAGGACTGGGAAGTTTACGTGTTCAACAAAGTAAATTCAATGAGGCAGAGAAGAATCCTTTTCCATGCCAGAGTCCCAAATCAAAAGCATTCAAAGTAAAGGTAAGGGCAAGGCTCAAGGTCTAGGATTGGGCTGATAAGATCTGGCATACAAATACGACATTGTATCTTCAGCGATTGTAAATTCTGGCAGCTTTTAAGTTCGTCATCCTGGATCAGCTGCTGGCAATTGGTCCCCTGTCTTCTGGGAGCCTTTCTGTCTTAAACAAACTGACACTCACCTCTGTTGCTTTTTTACATGAAGCCCCCTTTGCTTGGCTGTGATCATCAGAACTTGGTCCTCTGAATCTGACAGAGGGGCTGCAGCAGGGCATTGATCACTATCAGGTAGTGCTTCTGGGCTAGTCCCCTCACCCAGTTCTGCAACCTGCCAATCCCTTTTGTCTTCGGAAGTTTCCGAGGGAGGCACGACAGCATGCAAGTACAGGTAAGGTCGCTCCTACTGTTTCTACTGTTAGACAAGTGTGGCATATAACGTCACATTGGTTATATTTTGATCCCTTTTCTCAAGCTAAGTTGACTCTATGGGGCCATCCGGATCTAAAAAGTGGTAAGAGAATGGAAATATAAGGTCTTTCTTTTTTTACTTTGGATCAACTGGTGGGTGCTAATGCTGAGTTCTTGATGTTTTCTATCCTGCATGCTAGATATGACCTCAAACTATGGCTGAATGGCAATAATTGCAATTGCAGCATTGGTTAGTATCTAAGGGCATAGCTAGACAGGGTGATATCCCAGGGATCAACCCTGTGTGTCCACATGATGCACAGGGGATCCCAGGATGATCCCACCATTTCCCTGGAATATCACCCTACCCTTTCTTTATGGAAAGTGTGGCCCACCGTCGCGGTTTGTCCCAGCTTATCGCGAGTAACCATGAGGAGCCGGGAGCTGGACACAGAGAAAAATCTGTGATATTAACACACCCACACCCACACCTTTGAAAAGGGACGAAGGTTATGTGAAGCTGGGGAAAGTTCTTCACCCAGCCCATGAAATACCTCTGTGATTGTATTTATCTCTATTTATTTATTTATTTATTTATTTATTTATTTATTTATTTATCATATTTATACTCCGCTCCTCAGCCAAAAAAAGGCTCTCGGAGTGGCTTACAATTAGTTAGCAAAAAAGACAAATACACTAATGTTCAGATAATGCCATTCCTTCTTGTGCCTGGAAAAGGCACAGTATTGTGATAAATCAATTTGTGAGCAAAAGGGCAAAGAGGTCTGTGCCAAATTCTTGTTGTTAGAAGTATTTGAATATAAGTGTAGTGCTATATGCTTAACAACCCAGCAAGAGTTCCCGCCAGGTCACAGGCCAGGGTGAAATATTGTAAATGTTTATGACTTCATGCTGCTCTTTCTCAACTCTTTAATAACCCTTCAGAAAAGGTTAAGTCAAATAATCTTCTCCTGTATCGTCGCAGGCTCTATGAATGCAAGATCCCATAATGTGACCTCCATCACTGAATAAGTGACGAGGTCTCAGCAATTCAAGAATGTTAATAGTTTTATCTGTCACTTTTTTTCAGCATTGCCCCTCCCAATCACTTTGAAAATATATAGCCTCTGAGGATAGGATGAAGCCAGATGGTGATCAAATTAGTGGATGGATGATGATGATGATAATTCATAGTTTATTCCGTCAAGTGTCTAATTTTGCACTTAATATAAATAACCACACCTGGGATGAGTAAGACTCACACGAAAGCAACAAAATGTTGTCTGTGTTTTCATTTAGGATAGCTAACACAGGGATGTGTGGATGGCCTAGGCCTCATCTACACCATGCAGGATATTACACTATGAAAGTGGTATATAAAAGGCAGGAGCCACACCAAACTGGATATACCAGCATGAAAATAGTATATGGTATATGTCAATGGGCCCCAACAGTTGTCAGTGCACTTCAATACTGCTATAAAGCAATAGTGTAGCTCCTGCCTTTTATATACTGCTTTCATACCACTTTCATAGTGCAATATCCTGCTTGGTGTAGAAGAGGACCTAGGGCCTTGCTAGACCTGCTGGATAAGCCGGCAGGGGGGCGGGTGACGGCACGCTAGAGCTAGCGCGCACCGTCACTGGCTTCTAGACGCACGACGTGACGGGGCAACGGGAAGCCCTGTAGCGTCAGCCATTTTTTTAAAAAAGGGACCATGTGTGCCGGGGAGCCGCCGGAGAAGGTAAGTGCTTTTTTAAAAAAACAATAAAGCCCCCCCGCTCCCCCTGCCCTTGATTCCCCCAATGCCTGATGACCCCTCCCCCCTCGCTTGCCCGTCCTCCCCCCATTCCCAATGGCCGATGCCCGGCCTTCTCCCCCTGCACCATCCCCAATGACTGGCCTTCTCCCCCCCACCATCCCCGATACCCGGGCTTCTCCCCCTGCGCCATCCCCGATGCCTGGCCTTCTCCCCCCACACCATCCCCGATGCCTGCTCTCCTTCCCTCGCCCCTGTCCCCAATGCCCTGTCCCCGGCTCTCCTACCCTCGCCCCCGATGCCCGCTCTCCTTCCCTCACCCCTGTCCCCGATGCCCGGCCTTTCCCCCTCTCCTGCCAGGTCCGGCCTTCCCCCCCGCCCCTCTCTCCCCCCGGGATCCCCCCTGGCCCGATGGGCACAGAGCTCGTATGAGGCCGGGGCTGCGGAAAAACCGGGCCATAAGCGAATTCGCTTATGCCAGCTTAAGGCAGGTTTTAGCGCAGCCTGGCCCCAGATTCCCCTTTGCGTCATCTGGATGCACAGGAGGGAAACCGGCCTCACACAGCGCTAACGCCTGGTCTAGCAAGGCCCCTAGTTAACTTTTGTGGGCCTCCTTGCATGAAGCCTAACAGTTATGTAAAGCACTTAGAATACTTGGTTCTTAATGTTACTTTTCAGCTGCAGCATTTTCCTTCCTTCTAGGTAACACAGAGGAAGATCATGGTGTAATTCTTCCACATGTTGCCCAGATTTCTAAGGGTTGATGACATGCTGAACTGAAAATCCAGAGGAGATATTTTGGGGAAGATATTTAGATATTTCTAAAGAAGGCCACTTTGCAGAGCTTTCTCTGAATATTCTTTTGTGTGTGGCAGGTGCCATTTCTGCATTACAGTGTCCAAGAATGATGTCCAAGAGCATTGTGGAAGAAACAAAATGGTAGCCAGACTTCCAACACAGTTGCTGCTGCTGTCGCTTGCAGTGACAACAGCAGCAGCAGCAACAATAATAAAACTCTTAGGAAAAGAAAGAAAGAAGCTGTGATACTGGCACTGATATTTGAAGTTCATATTTAAGAAGGATTAGTCCAAAGCCCATCTAGCCCCATTTTATGTTTCCAACAGCAGTCACCAATGGCTTTTGAAAGCAAGACCAGAAGGTGATGGCTTTTAAGATAATTTATCTCTGCATTTAATTTCCGTCTGATTTCATTGTTTATAATTCATCCCCACACCATCGGTACTTCACAAACACACACATAGCCACACCTGAAACTTTCAACAAATCTTCATGCAGCTGATGAAGTGAACTATACCCCATGAAAATTTATGCCAGAATAAATGTGTTAGTCTGTCACAAGACTCCTTGGTGTGTGTTTTTCCTGTTCCAACGCATACTGCCTCCAACTCTGTTGATTCCCAGCAGTGTTCCTTGAATTTGTCTCTTTTTGAAAGCCATGTAAGGCAAGTAAGTGGTTTTCCCCCACATCTTGTGATTGTGGGCTTATCTACACCAAGCAGGATATTCCACTATGAAAGCGGTATATAAAAGGCAGGGGCCACACTACTGCTTTATAGCGATATTGAAGTGCACTGCAGGATCTACACTACTTCTTTATAGTGGTACTGAAGTGCACTGACAACTGTTGGGGCCCATGACACGTCTACACCAAGCAGGATATAACACAATGAAAGCGGTATGTGGTATGTGTCAGTGAGCCCCAACAGTGCACTTCAATAGTGCACTATAAAGCAGTAGTGTGCCTCCTGCCTTTTATATACGTCTTTCACACCACTTTCATAGTGGAATATCCTGCTTGGTGTAGATGTGCCCTGGGATGCACTTAGGGAATTTTTAGATTCTGCATGTAATGGTCTTATGTGTGCGTGTCCAGGAGAGGCTCTTCAGATGGTAAGACATATTATTTCATTTACCGTACAGCTTGCTACCAGACTACCTGAAAAAACCCCTTCTCTCATATTAGCCTGCCTGGGTTTAGGACCTTTGGACCTTCTTTTTGTGCCAGAGGTGTGTTTGGTAGTGATGCAAAAGAGGACCTTCTCAGTGGCTGCCCCCAGGCTGTGGAATTCCTCGCTAAGGGAGGTTAGTATGGCTCCCTCTCTGCTCCCCTTCCTCCAGCAGGCAAACATTTTTATTCAATCAGTCCTTTGGCATGTTGTGTTGGGCGCTCTTTTATTTCTGTGGTTGTGTTTTTAACTCTGTTTTTAATATACTTATGGTATTATTGTTTAAAACAAGTGTTGTTGGGTGGGTGTGTTTTTTAAAAAAGTTTTAGTTTCTATTATTGCTAGCCACCTTGCATTTGGGGGTGAAGAGGAAAAAAATATCTTAACATATATAAGTACCTTGAATTTTGTAATAAGGACTAGGGTGTTGTCTATAAGATATTATTTTTATTTTATTTGTTCAATTTAGGAGACATCTCCAAAACATGTAGAGCACAATCTGGGCTTTGTTTCCTAGCCACCTCACATGACATTTGTTTGGTAGAAAGGTGGGATACGAATTAAATATATACATATTTCTAAATGTGGTAAGCCTGCCTCCTGTATGTCAGGGCCCTCCTCTTCATTCTGGACATCTGCCCCCAAATCCAACTCTGATAGCATGAAACCCATAAGCTATGAAGAAGGAATTCCTTATGTCAGGCCAGAACCTACTGCCAATCAAATTCCTTCATTGATCTCAGTTATCTCTAATGTTATAGTAGTAGAAGGTAGGAACCTCTCATGCAAGCAGTGAGTCATTACTGACTGTTGGAGGGATGCCAGCTTTCGCTGATGTTTTCTTGGCAGGCCTTATAGCGGGGTGGTTTGCCGTTGCCTTTCCCGGCCGTTATTACTTTTCCTCCAGCTAACTGGGTACTCATTTTACTGACCTGAGGAGGATGGAAGGCTGAGTCAACCTGAGTTGGCTGCCTGAAACCAGCTTCCGCTGGGATCGAACTCAGGCCGTGGGGAGAGTTTCAGCTGCAGAAACTGCCGCTTTACCGCTCTATGCCACATGAGGCTCTTAATGTTATAGTAGCATGAGAAATTCCCAATCTCTACTTTCTCCATGGAGTTCATTAGATCTCTATTTTATGGAACTAAAAACCAAAATAAAAAACCAAAACCCTCTGCAAAAAATTTCCTCAAGGGGAAGATACTCTTACACTTTATTCATCAAGAGAATACTACTGCTGTAGCTTTCCTATCACATTGTGAAATGTGAATTCTTCAGACTGATATCCATAAATGGAATCATTTGTTATTTAAAATGCTAGATGTAGGATCCTATTGAAGGTATAGCGACAACGAACTGACGGTGTATCCAATTTGAGAATCATTTCCTTGAGTGAGTACTTACATTCAAATTGGTATCCTTAGAATGTGGGCATGGAATTCATGTTCTCTGAGGATTCAGACCACTTGAATACACTTTATTAGCTTGCTTTTCCTTTGAGTAGTTTATCTGGACTTCACGTTAAATAATTCAGTTTATCTTGCCTTTTATCAGCATAGACATTCTTTTGTAAAACAGAGAGGGGGAAATGTATGTTTAAACTATATGAGGCACATAATGTCTGTGGAACTGATTTCTGCTTAGGATCAGTGTAAAACATTGTGATTCTGAGTGCACTTACATGAAAGTATGTTGTATTGAAACTAGGGATGTTGAAATCAAACGAGTTTGGATTTTTATGAATCTGACGCACACATTCTGTGGTGCCCTGGCTTTTCAGAGTCAGACGGATTCCTCAGGATTGCAGACAGGTTTGTTTTTGTTTTTTGTTTTTTAACTTTCCAGAATTTTACAGAAATTTAGCTGTAGAAAAATACGTTAATTAAAAACAACAACAACCAGGAGAAGATGCATATTAACCCCATAGGCTAAAGCACGAAAATCCACATTTTGGGATCATTTGTACATTTGGGGAGGATTTGCGCATTTGTGCAAGTGCAAATTTCCACAAATGCAGGAAATTGGGGGGGGGGATCCAAATCAGTCAATGAGCGGATGATGGAATGAAAGATACAGATGGGACCAAAACCTGCCTGGGCCCGTGAGGGCAGCGGATGCCCCCACTGGATGCCCCTGGTGAATTTTTGCCAACTCGCTGCAAAAGGACAAAGGGGGCACAGGTCCAGCCATTAACGCAGTGGGGAAAATAATAATAATAATAATAATAATAATAATAATAATAATAATAATAATAATAATTAGGGGTGTGCACAGACCCCCCGCTCCGCTTCACTTGCAGATCCGCCATTTTCCGGATCGGGCCGCTCCGCCCCGCCCCCCGCTCCGCCCACTTCCGCTCCGCTCCGCCCGGAGCTCCGGATCCGGATCCGGAGCTCCGTCTCCCCCCCCCCATAGGCTTGCATTGAAAGCTAAAAAATTATACAACTTTTTTTCTGTTCAAGTTAGAAACCTCATGTTTGGCACCATGACACCTCATGGGGATATACACACGCATGCCAAGTTTCAAAGCAATCCCATCATCCCCTGATTTTTGGCGAATTTTTGAAAATCGGGCACCCCCCACACAACATCCCTGCGAGGTGGGCAGGGGAGGAGGGAGGGAAGGCAGGCAGGCATGCAGCTGGCATTTCTGGGGGCATAAGGAAGTGAGCCAAGGATAAGCCAGTAATGCATATAAAATGGAATAAATCAATCAATAAACAAAGGAGGGGTGGAATTAAAAGCAGCAGTGTTGCTCAATAAACAACAAGAAGAACTTTTTTTAAAAGGCTATATCTGTCTTTTACCAGCAATAGGGGGACGTGCCCGGGGGAGGGGGAAGTAGCTGCCAGTTCAAGACACTGACAGCCACAGCTCTGAGAAGAAGTAAAACGCTCACTTCGACTCAGAACAGGCATTGCTCCACCACTGAAAAGTGACCATTCACTTCAACTCATGATAGGCATTGCTCCACCGTTTTACTCTCTTTGGAAGGCTCTAATGGCCTTCCAGTGCAGGAGAGAGTGGGGGCACGTCCATGATGAGATGCCATAGGGGAGCTCATCCCCTTGCACCACATCGATTCAGTTGTTCCCCAAGGTTAGGGTGGGGAGCAGTGCTGTGTTTCTATCTCTTATTCTTGGCTTAGTATATGATTTCAGGTTGTGTTTGTGCATTTGGTGGGGCTACTGTGTTAAAAAACATGGGGGAAAGCCCGTTCAGATGAAGAAAGAGAAGTTTCCCAGAATCCCAAGTTACCTGTTTTGCCTATGCCCTCCTCCAACTTTGGGATCATCATGACCGGGAGCTGACTCTGCCCCTCAGCCCTTTGAAAAAGGTATTTTTCCCGCCGATTTTTTAAAAACGTCTAGCCCGCGACCTGTACGATGCAGAAAGTTGAGAGTGGTCTCAAAATGACCCCCATCCACGACTCTCTGTGCACAAGAATTTCCAGAACGATAGCTTAACCCCCCCCAGTTATCCCCGATTCTTTCCCTCAATGCAATCCTATGGGCGAAAAGCCGAAAACGCAGTTTGAGCCGCGCGGTTGACCCGATTTTCACAAAAATATACCCCTCGACCCGTACGATGCAGAAAGTTGAGAGTGGTCTCAAAATGACCCCCATCCACGACTCTCTGTGCACTAGAATTTCCAGAACGATAGCTTAAACCCCCCCCCAGTTATCCCCGATTCTTTCCCTCAATGCAATCCTATGGGCGAAAAGCCGAAAACGCAGTTTGAGCCGCGCGGTTGACCCGATTTTCACAAAAATATAGCCCGCGACCCGTACGATGCAGAAAGTTGAGAGTGGTCTCAAAATGACCCCCATCCACGACTCTCTGTGCACTAGAATTTCCAGAACGATAGCTTAAACCCCCCCCCCCAGTTATCCCCGATTCTTTCCCTCAATGCAATCCTATGGGCGAAAAGCCGAAAACGCAGTTTGAGCCGCGCGGTTGACCCGATTTTCACAAAAATATAGCCCGCGACCCAGACAACGCAGAAAGTTGAGAGTGGTCTCAAAATGACCCCCATCCACGACTCTCTGTGCACAAGAATTTCCAGAATGATAGCTTCAAAAACAACGTAGTTATGCGCGATTATTTGCCGCAATGCAATCCTATGGCGAAATGTTTTCAATATGGCGACCGGAGCGCTCCGCCTGAACTCGGAGCTCCGAAAAATGGTCGCTTCTCTTCGCCTTGCTTCTAGGGGGTCCGCGGTCCGCTCCTACTCCGCCTCTGGGTAAGGCGGAGCAGGCCAATCCGCTACTGCTTCTACGCTCCTAATCGGAGCGGAGCACATCCCTAATAATAATAATAAATTTATTTCTTACCCGCCTCTCCATCCTGATCGAGGGGGGAACAACAGTAAGTATAAAATACATAAAATACTAATTAAAAACATACTATACATTGTTAAAACTTCCTAAAAAAACATCCTAAAAGCATCCTAATATGGTTGGAGAAATTGTGGTTCTCTTCCCCACCACACACATGATGATGGGGGCCTTAAAGGCCCTATCTAGGCTGGGGAAATAATGTATTTTCCCCTCCAGTCTAATGGTGGTGGCTACCATTATAGTGGAGGGCAAAAATATCTATTTAACTGATTTTTTTTTCTGTAGATCCTTATTCTAAAAACAAAACAAATACCACACCTTACAAAAACATGCAAAAGACACAAATGGGACAGAATGGATTAAAGGTGCTATCTGCAGTATTCAAGGCAGTAAGCCTGTGTGCACCAGTTGCTGGGGAACATGGGTGGGAGGGTGCTGTTGCACCACGTCCTGCTTGTTTATCCCTGGCCAATGGCTGTTTGGCCACTTTGTGAACAGAGTGCTGGACTAGGTGGACCCTTGGTCTGATCCAGCATCAGGGCACTTCTTATGTTCTTATGTTCTTAAGGGTGAACACATGTAAAAGTGACACAGAACAGAAATAAATTGACTGGATCCTCCCTAGTTATGCAGTACATCAGTACACACCCTATTGCTATGGGAATGGGAAAAATAATCCTAAAATAATAATAATAATCTTATTGCTTTTTAGTGTGTGTGTGTGAGCTAAATGTTTTGGCTTCTGCCCTCATCAGTAGCTGTACTGTCAATTGGATACCAGGAGTGGCAGTTTGGAATGCCTGGAGATGAAAATTCCTTAAGGGAAAAATCAGAAGTATAACTGGTGTAATGCCTACGAATTGTCCTCCAGCTTAAGGCCATTTGGAGGACAATTAATTAATGAATCTGAAGGGTTGTTGCCATCAACAACTAAAATCTGAAATAACCCCTCTATGCTTCCTCAGATTTTCATGGCAAGAAACAGTGGTCACAGGACGTCCCCCTAAAACACATTTTCTAGCATTTTCTGCTTTCCTCAGAAAGTAACATTCTACCCCTCAGCCTCTATTTATAGCAAAACCCACTTCCAACCCTCAGTGTTGATATCATTTAATTTAATTTTAAGAGGGTGGGGTGGGTGGGAAGGACAGAAGGAAGTAACATTCTACCCCTCAGCCTCTATTTATAGCAAAACCCACTTCCAACCCTCAGTGTTGATATCATTTAATTTTAAGAGGGTGGGGTGGGTGGGAAGGACAGAAGGAAGTATTACCAATTAAAATTGTCAACCATAAATATTATATGACTACCCAATATAGGTACGCCACCCATTCAAAATGGATGTGCTCGGGGCAGTCAGGAAAAATTGAAGCTGTTGCCTCTGGGGAAAATGTAAAAGAGTTTAGTTTGTGGCTAAGTAAGAAAAAAAAAGTCCCAAATTCTGTAAGGCCCCAGCATATTTCTTGAGGAAATAATGAGGAGTATTGCCTCAAGCAGCTACCTCTCCTAAATGGCTATTAATTCATTAATCCCCAGGAAACGCCTTGGGCAGCATGCATTCTTGCATAAGCATCTCTCTCTGTACCAGACACACAGGCATTTCTCTGGAGTCTGAAAGAAAAGTCCCACTTCTAGGTAGGGTGTCCATATAAAAAGGAGGACAGGGCTCCTGTATCTTTAACAGTTGTATTGAAAAGGGAATTTCAGCAGGTGTCCTTTGTATATATGGAGAACCTGGTGAAATTCCCTCTTCATCACAACAGTTAAAGCTGCAGGAGCTATACTAGAATGTCCAGATTTAAAAGAGGGCAGGGCACCTGCAGCTTTAACTGTTGAGGTGAAGAGGAAATTTCACCAGGTTCCCCATATATACAAATGATACCTTCTGAAATTCCCTTTTCAATAAACTGTTAAAGAGAGGAGCTCTGTCCTCCTTTTCATATGGTCACCCTACTTCTAGGCATCTGTGCTACCTCTCCCTTTCTTTCCAGGAATGTTATCTTCACCTTCCCCGCAAGCTGGCTGCAGATGCAAATTATCAGCCCCTGTGCAGACTGTCATTGCACCTCCACTTATCACTTTAAATACATCGGCACCATTTCCCATTGGCTTAAAGCTGCATTATTTGCCTCATTGAAAATCACATATTGAAATACTATGAAAACCCCTATAAAACCCCATTTGGGGAACTGAGGCCTCAGCAAGACCTACTAGGTCTAGCTTGACAGAGGGGTGAGGATCTCATGATATTTTTATGACGAGATCTCCCCCTCTGTTTACATGTGGTGCACAACAACCTTGGAGGGAGAGGACGTCACACCCGCCATTTTGTCCCCCCCCTTAAAGCAGACAAGCGCACTAGCAGTCATGTGTAAAAGGTAAGTTTTTTATTTTTAACAATTTTCCCCACTCACCCCACCACACCCCTGATGGTCGCAGAGCTCCTGAGAAGCTCTTTACCCCATGCGTGGGTCCTGGATCCTCGTGAGTAACCACAAGGAGCTGGGACAAACCACGATGCCCGCACACACGTTCCGCGGTCTCGGGATCATACCGAGACCATGGAAAAAGCAGGTTCAAAGGGGAGGGCGAGATCCCATGGAAAGGGAGGGATCATCCCTCCCTGATCATGTGGATGCACAGGGACGATCCTGGGGATTGCCCCGGGATATCGCCCCGTCTAGCTATGGCCATAGTATTCAGTGCTGCTCCATGTTTTTTTCTGGTCCCTTGGCAAGACACCCTCAATGGCCCTCCTCCCTCAGTGTGTCTCGTCACCAGCTGCTAATTCCCCTCTTTCTCATCATTTCTACCCCTCGCTTGCTTGACAGGCAGAGAGCTAGTGAGCATGTGGCATTTACAGTTCGTCCTCCTCACCAGCACCGTTACCTGAGCTAGAGAGAGCAGCGGGAAAACAGGCAGTTTGCTGGGTGAAGAGGGGCAGCTCCAGGAATCTCTTGTAAGTGGGCCTCAGCTAGAGTGTGGCATCAGTCCTGGTCGTGTCAGACTCAGTTACTGTGCAGCTGAGTTAGTATACCACAGGTTGCTCATCCCGCAAGTCAGAGCCGAGCTCCTGCATCTGAACCACTCTGCTGTACTGGTGCAATGAGGTTTCTTCCTTAATTCTTTGCAGGGCAGGTGTCAGGACCTAGCATCTTCAGGCAGCAACCAGGGGCCAAGTACCATGGCAAAGGCCCACTGGTGCTGATCCTTTCTTGCTCGCTTTGTTCTCTTCTGGCCCCAGACTTATCTGAGATGGCTGCTGGGTCTGAGGAACTGCCTGCCATTTTTGTTTTCTCACAATGCTCCACAGCTGTCACCATAGTGTTGCTCCTGAGCACTGTGGGAAAATCAAAATGATGGGTGTCTTTCCAGACTCAGCTGCTGCCTCCAGCAAGTAAAGTTGGCTTGAGGAGCAGTCAGGTGGGACCTCTGCCATAGGAGGAGACCTACTGGAAAGTAATTTCCTGTGGAGGGAGAGCTCTCATCTGGAGCCAGCCTTGCTGTTTTAGCCAGAGACATGTGGTGTTGCACCAGCTTAATCCCTGCCGGGCATCTCTCTAATCACCATTGCAAGACCTGTTGTGTGTTTCAGTCCTAATAACTAGATATGTGCAGAGATTTGAAATTGGCTTGAAAGGGCAATTTGTTCTCCGTATGAGGCACATGGCTAAGCAGTATAAGTCTCAGTGCAATGCAGGGATTGTTTCTTTCTTCTTTTCTTGTAGAAACCCGAAATACAGGGGGAAAGTTATTTTAATATGTGTGTCCTATGTCCTCTTTGCCTGAGTCTGAACTACATTTTGGATGTATAATTCTGTTTATTCTATGCCTTTTAAAGTGCATTCGATGCATGTTGGGAATGTGAACCCAACATCTGAAATTAAAATCCCAAAACCAAATATGGAGTCAGTGTCAAACAGCAAACAACTTGGCCCCTGGCTGCTGCCTGAGGATGCTGGGTCCTGCACAAAGAAAGGCCATGTTACAGTGGCAGTAGGTCTGCACTCCAAGACCTAGTACAGTTGCAGCACTCTCAAAAAACAAAACATCTTGGTCTGTGTGGGATCTTTTGCCTTCTTTGACACCTAAACAAAACAGCTCCATTGGACTTGAGGCCAAATTGAACAAGACAATATTGAGCATTTCTATACAAGGGAAAATCCCACAATGTTACTGTAGCTTTCTGATTTCTGTTTTCATCCCACAATCACTTGCTCCCTTCACACACATTTTCCTTTCCCCTCCTCTTTAACCAGGAGTTCTATAGGTTTCATTTATTCAGCCACAAGATGGCAGTGTCTTCTGTCTCTTTTTGTAGCATGTTTCCTCTTTTCATGGTGAAACAGAAAGGGGGACTTTTTGTTACTACTTTTTTCTGTTTTCAGTTAAACTGCAGAAAGAATGAGAGAGGCACTGGAGGTTTGCAGCATCATGTAATCAACCAGGAAACGTCTGTGAGTGGCCAGTCATGAGAGTGCCATAAATAGCTCATTTAGAGGAGCCTATTATCTCTGATCAGATCACCCATCTCTATTTTTTTATTATTATTATTAACAAAAGCAGTCACAGAAGGTAGGACACGTGTGTGTGTGTGTGTGTGTGTGTGTGTGTGTGTGTGTGTGTGTGTGAGAGAGAGAGAGAGAGAGAGAGAGAGAGAGAGAGAGAGAGAGAGAGAGAGAGAGAGAGAGAGAGATTCAGATCAGGTCTCCATCTCTGGGAAGAGGGTCTTCATTCTTTCACCTGTACTGCTTTCCTGATGAAAATCTCTTCCAAAGATGTTGTTTGCCCTATTGCAGGAAAAACCTCACTAATGTAACTTTAAATAGTTCCCAAAACGGCAAATAGCCATTGCAGGGGGACAATTTTCATTGGACAAAGGGGGTGGGAATGGCACCCTAGCACTTTACTTTCCCTGTGACTGCTGTTTAGAAAAGTTTACAGAGACAGGCTGTAAGATCAGATCTGTCATATTGTCTAGCTGAGCCCTCAGAATACCAATGAATTCCCTAGGAACTGTTCAAAAGGTCTCCTGAGGGCTTTGCAAGCAACTGTATCTGATGTGCTTGCTGGGCAGATAATCTCGTGTTTGTGTGTGTGTGTGTGTGTGTTGGGGAGGATCTGCATGGAGGAACATTGTGTTTCTTCTGTAAGGTGCTATGTGAAATGAACATATACATTAGAACACAGGGATTCATCTTCTTAGCCTCATTCTTCATTAACATGCTACAATGTTATTGAGTGAGAAAGGGATAGAAAACGATTCTCACATAAAATTAGGTCCGACACAAATGTATGAGCCCTCAACCCTGACATTTTTGCTTGCCTTTTTTGAAATTCCTGAAATTGACTATTTTGTTCCAGTCTGGTTTTGATAAGGATTTAGCATTTCTTCATATGTGGGACCATTCACACACACACACACACACCACCTCAGATTTTTTAAAACAATGATGTAGAAGAAACTGAAATTGACAGATTTTTCCATACAAACCCTGGGCTTTGAGTGCTGAGCTCTCAATGGTCTGTGTTTGAATCCCTGTGTATTCAACGATATTTGTGGTACTGAATTAGGGTTGGGACCACTTTTTTCTGACACGCTCCTCATCTTTAACAGTTCTACGGCATGCAGGTACAACATGGTCCTTTCCATGCTGGGAATAGCTCTACCTATTTAGTTTGGTTGATGCAGATGGGTGAGAACTTCATTTTTGCTAAGAATCTAACCAAAAGTTGCATATTCATGAGAGAAAGAACTTATGATTTTTTAAAAAAATCTGAATGTGGCAGGAAATAAAACTGACAAATCCTCCCACTCCTAGCAGGAACCGTCTTTTCCCAGAATTCTGTTTAAATAAAATGAAATTTTGTAATGGCTTAAGTTGAAACCAGGTCAGGTACTTCCTGGCTTGAATTGGGAGTCTTGCTGAATTACTGAGGAAGAAAACCAAGTTTTCCTTCTGTGCCACCAGACTACTGGCCCTTAGCCTGCCTCATTCAATATTCTGCCTTTGCTCTCCTTGTGGCTTCCAGCAGTGGAGGCTGATGGCTCCTATGCTAGCGGGGTGGTAAATCTGCTCTAGGCTTCAGTCAGAACTCTAAAAGAGCTATTTAAGGTAATAACCCAATTTTGGAGATATAGTTCAGCATTTTGGATAGCTCCTTCAGAGTTCTGACTGGTTCTCACTGAAACCAAGAGTGGGTCCACTACCCCACTGACATAGGAGCCACCAGCTTCCAGTGGCTTCAGCCTCCTGCCTTCAGTCTCCTTTCCTGTGTGCCTCTCGCCCAAACACTTCCAACCTCCTCCTCGCCTGCCTGCCTCCTGTCCCCACACAGTCCTGAGTGCCTGATAGAAATTGTGTCTTATTGAACAGTATTAGGCCTTAGCTAGACCTACCTGTTAGCACACAACAGAGAAGGGAAGATCTTGTATGTGTTTATCGCGAGATCCCTCCTCTGTTTACACATGATGCGTGACAACTTCAGAAGGAGAGGCATCGCGGCCACCATTTTTTAAATTAAACCCCAGCAGTGCATGAAGTCTCGTGCACAAAAGGCAAGTAATTTTTAAAATTTAAATTATTTCCCCTGCTCTCCCACCCTACCCCCGTGCCCTGGTCCTGGCACCTGCTGGTCAACCCGCAGCGCCCGGCCACACCTTCTGCGATCTCAGGCTCAGCCCAAGACTACAGAAAAACCAGGGCTAAAGGGGAGGGCGAGATCCCGGGGCAAGGGGGGGATCATCCCTCCTTGATCATGGGATCCCCTGTGTGTCATGTGAATGCACAGGGATGATCCCAGGGATCACTCTGGGATTTCGCCCTGTCTCGCTATGGCCTTAGTTTCTCTCAGACTTCCTCTGACATTACAAAGACCCCGGGTAGTCTTGAATTTGGTTTCAAAAGAATTGTGGCGGGCGGGGGACTTTCAGCAATGAGCAGCGTTAACTCTAATAGCATTTTATTCATAATGGAGTTCAAAATACTGTTTGCAATGGAGTCAGTGCACAAAGATTTGCATAAGCTCAGGGGGAGGCCTAATGTTTACAGTGATTAATATATTCAGATTGTCACTTTACACTTGCAGCTCACCTACATATGCTTGATAAACAACAGGACTTTGCTTTAAAATTGAGTTAGATGCCAATTCCATTTCCGATGCTTGTTTCGCTATTGGATTGTCAAACTTGTCTGATGGTTCTCCCATTAATTCCGGGCCTTTTTTCTTTAAGCCCCCGCCTTCTGAACTGCTGCCAAATTGCAGCTCTGTTCTCTTTGCATTCCATGCAAACAGTAGAAAGAAAAGACATAATCTTCCTTTTTTCCCTTCTCCCCCCGCCCCCCCGAAGCTGGATTCCAAACTTGTGGCTGCTGACAAATAAAATTTTAAATCCTACAAAATCTTGGGGAGTAAAGCAGAAGAACTTAATTGTTCAGGAATCTCAAGAGTTGAATCATCCTGTACTCCCTTGTTTAATAAATGAAGTCATTTTACAACTGAAAGAGCCTGATACGGCCTATATGTGTGGATTTCCCCATGACTAGTTTTCATGTTAGCTATTTCTCTCCAAAAACCAAGAATATAGAGGGGGGGGGGGAAGCAAGGATCTTTCTCTCTCCCTCTCCTCTCTCTCTCTCTCTCTCTCCCTCTGTGTGTGTGTGTGTGTGTGTGTGTGTGTGTGTGTGTGTGTATTTAACCACCACCATCACTCACATAATTAAATTCATTATTTTGATACAAAGACATCAAATAAATGCTATTTCGGGGTTGTCATTAAGCCATGCCCCCAATGAGAAAGCTCAGGACAAGACTAGATAAGACTCTAATCACGTGGCTGATGTAAAACACACCTCTTCCTCCATGACAAGTATAGTCTTCTCAACCTGGTGGCCTTCAGCTGGTTTTGACATCAAGTCCCATCAGTCTCAGCCAGCATAACCAGTTTTCATGAATCTTGGAAACTGTTGTCCCAAACATCTAGTAGACAACAGGTTGCGGGAGGCTGGTCTAGTAGAACTTATGACATCATGCTATTTCACATTTGCCTGCCTCTGCCATTGGCAGGCAATGGCATGGTATGGAAAAAATGCTAAAAAGTCACCAGCACATGAGTAAGTTCTACTATAAACTATGGGGAAGGTGGAAGTATAGATAATGTAGACAGTGGTTCTCCCCACCCCACCCGACCCATGAACATTTTACATCATATCTATTTTAGCTATGGCTTTCAGAAATAGCATGGAATTCAGGGCAATACCACTTTAGAAAGATTACTTCCAATGATAATAGCAAAATAAAGAAAGCAAAAATGTGTGTGTACTTTAAGACCATTTTTAAAGATTGTTCTCTGTTTGATCACGCATAATCATGTTTTGAGAAGGATTCCTGCATTGAGCAGGGGGTTGGACTTGATGGCCTTATAGGCCCCTTCCAACTCTACTATTCTATGATTATCAAAATAATGTTAGGACAGTAATCTCCGCCCCTTTCTTTGGAGCAAAGGGATTTGGGTGAGCTCTCCCACCTTGGCCAGCCTTGGCCAGGCTGTCATTTGAATCACGACTGCCAGCCAGCTTCTATGACATATTTAATCATGCACATATACGTGGTCCAATATCTGAGCTCGAATCCAGGATCTGCTCACAAGTCCCTCCACCTGATTTTAAGGGATCCCTGCACAACAACTCATCCCATTCAGCAGGGACCCCTGTATATAATATTTTCAGGAAGCTGGAAAGGTTGCTATGTAGAGAAAAGTGGGGAGAATAGAAAATCCACCTTCTGCCAGTTGCATGCACCTAAATCTGGATCTAACTCCTGGCACTTTATATACATATATCAATACAAACATAAAATATGATAAAAGAAAAGGAAAAGGAAAAGATCAAAACCAGAACACCTCTATATAGCTTTGAAATCAGGCTATGCTGTATGGAGCAGAGTGAGTGAGTGTGAAGCAAGGCCCAGAGATGGCTGCACTTGGGAGACACTGTGGTAGTGGTGAAAGCAAAACCTGCCCTCCGTCTGTGTCACTGCTTGGCCTCAGGAGCATGATCCTACAGAGGAAAGGAGTGCTCCCCAATTGCACAGATGTGCCATGCCTGTAGGGCTCATTTCAGGGTACAGGCCTTCTTGCTACACATATCTCTCTCACACAGAATGGGTTATTAGTCTGCATATAATGTGTATTAAATCTGATGTAATGTTAGAGTAACTTCATACAAAGTATATCTATGCCATCAGCCCCTTGTGCAATTACGTCTGCTTTTGGCTCATTAATAATATCTCAAGTCACTTTCAACCAATTCCATTCATCTTCTCCATGAATTAGGGTCATGACCTTGTAGAGTAAGGTGAAAAACACAATGAGACATATTAATTCATTATAAACAAACTCAAATGTCAAAGCCCCTCTGATGTCATCTCTATACTCCATTTCTGCACAGTGGGCTGAATATATCATGAAATTGGCTCAAACCAGCAGTCTGAACAAGCTGCTACTTTGACAAGTTCAAGCCTATTTAAAGAAAGACAATATATTTCTGTACAGTATATTTCTGCACATTGAGTCATAAATAAAACTGCAAGCTTACAGTCTCAAACCAAGATAAATAAAACAGAGAACTCCAAAGGATGTTGTAATTATTAGTGTTGCTGTTTTCTTTGAACCATTAATGCAAAATAGCTGTTCTTTTTACTGGCAGGGACTAGTGATGACTAGGGATGTCCATTGTTTGGAGATCTGGCCAATTTTGGTCTCGACAGAGTTCCATGGAGCACCCAACTCAGTTTGCATTTGCAAGCCCAGCCATGGTGGTTCCCTGAACTCCATGATGATGATGATGATGATGATGATGATGATGATGATGATGAAGATGATGATGTTTTTGGTGTTGGCCACAATTTCTACATATAGAGATTTGCACAAATTGTATCCGAAATTGAAACCACAATTTGCATGAATTGCACAAATTGCGCAAATGTGTATGCAATTCAGGTGTCATTTGGGCAAATAAAAAACACACAGAAAATCCGCCAACTGGCCCGACTTCCTGCAGTCTGAATTCGGACCGTTAGTGGGAAATGGCAGAGCCTCACCCCTCCCACCTCTTCTGTGAGAAGCATAGCGAAAGTGGAATGGGAGCCAGTCTTAAAGAAAACAAGATACCCTTCCTTTCCCCACGTTTCCCCATCACTCCCGTGGCATTATGTGGTACTCAGGATCATGTTGTGATAGAGATTCAAAAGAATCTCTAAGAAAGAAAAAAGAAAGACTGTACAGAGGGTGTTTTCTTAAAAGGGAAATGCTTCTTTAAAGAGAGTAATGATTTGGGGAAAGGAAAAATTACTGGGGTGATATTTGGACAGGTGTCAATTTATCAATGCCACCGGACTTAGAATCAGGACTGGCTTTAGAAGGGGGTGAGCTGGGTGGTCTCCTGGGGTGCCAAGCTGATGTAAAAAGCATGCCAAGCTGAGCTGAGCGGGCACCAAGCTGAGCCCTGTGTCTTATGTTTTTTGAAGGTACTGTCTGCAGAGAGCTAGGGTGGCGGATAGCAAGTGCCTGTAACCTTTCTTTCAAGGTTCCACTGACTACAGAAATGGTCTTCCTGCAATTAGCTTTAAAGTATGTCTTTTTTTCAGTTTCCACTTTGACATCATTGGTGCTAGGTAAAAATCAGTGGAACATAGCTTTACTCCGGGGCAATGTTACTGAGCACTTTGCACTTCAAATATTGCAAACACTAATAATAATAATAATAATAATAATAATAATAATAATAATAATAATGCTGTAAGCTTTAAAAGGTTAGCTGGAGACCTTTTTTTAATTTACAACTTTTCTAGATAGATAGATAGATAGATAGATAGATGAGATTTTAAAATAAAGAATGCTTACCAAAAGTTTGGAACTGCTACAAAAAAGAACAAAAATACTACAAGTAAAACCTGTGATAGTTTTACTGTATTTCATAGAGCACTACCACTATTCAATATGTGCCTTTCTGAACTTTGGCTCATGCAAACTGAAGCGCAGTGGCTGAGAGGTTTTGAACAATGCTGTTTTTGATGGACATCACATCAGGCCTGATAAATAGTCTGGGTGGCCCTGGAAAACTGGCTATTTGGGGGGGGGGCACTGTTGGCCAAGGTGCTATTTATCATAGGGTTGGCCCTGATTTGGATGGTTAAAGATTAAGTAGTGGGAAATGATATCTCCCAAAGCTTCATGAGAGGGAATAGGAGGGTAGCTGTGTTTAAATTTTGTGGGTTCTAATATTGTTGTAAATTACCTTGACTTTTTTTGCATAAAGCAACTAAGGAAATTATCATTATCGTCATCGTCAATAATCAATCAAACAATCAATCCCCTTTGAATTCTTCTATTATTTCTTAAAGCAACAAGAGTCCTGCAGCACTTTGTAGACAAACAAATGTATGATGGTATAAGCCTTCAAATTTATGATGGCATAAGGTGTGTTTCCCCCCCAAGAAAAAATAGAAATGACTTTCAGAGGAGATCACCTCAAAAACTACCACATTTATTATGATACAAGTTTTCGAAGTGAAAGCTTTGAAATAATAAATTGGCTTATCTTTATGGTGGTTCCCTCTGAAAGTTAATTCCATTCTATCTTAGAGCCAGAAAAAAAACACAGAGTTTTTCTCTATTTCTGTGTCCAACTTATTTTTAAAAAAGTTTTATTCAAACCAAACACATAAGACATGAAGCAGCATTCTCCCTGCCACTGTTGACAGCAAAAAAATCCACTCCAAGCAACCTGCAGCCACAGTGTAGCCTCCGTAACTGTCTCAAGGCTCCAGACATGGGAAGCCATGTCATGCAGAAGCGACTGTACTGCTGCCAGCTCGTTGATGACCCTGTGAACTCCCTGTGAACACTGCATTTCTAAGGCTCAGAGCTCACAGGCTTGTGACAGAGCCAGCCACGGGGCAGTGACGTCTGTACAAAGCCATCACTCATTCCTGCTGCCATCGGGCTACTACTGGGGTAGCACAGGCTGCTCTCGTGACACTACGGCCCTTCCAGACCACCTACCTGGCTTTGACTTCTAAAGCTATTATAAATAAATAAAATCCAGATTCCCACGCACCCACCCCATCACCTCCCAGACACGCGACACATTGTGATCCCATTCAAGGATGCTCCTTCTTTCTGTCATGTTGCTGGGACTGCTCTCAATACATGTTCTCTCAGAATTTCACCATGAATTACATCAAATCATCTGTGTCGCTTCACCCCAGCAGTTTATGACTTCAAATCATGGCAAATGGCAAATTGTAGAACAGAGGAATTGTGGGAGGAAGCTCATTGTGCAGTCTAAAGGGGCTGCACGTCAATTGCAACAATGGTGAACATGTTCATATCTACTTCCTCAACCACCTTTCAGCCAATGTGGTTGTCTGTAGATTGCCAACATGATATGCAGATTGCAATCTTCAGTCTCGCATGCATATATAACATGGGGTTTGCATTGCCAACTACAGGAAATTGAATCATCTTAGCACAAAGGGCTCATTCCCTATCCTTAGCCACTGGTCATGACATCATGTCTATGGGTGCCTATCCCACCAGCAATGCAGTCAAGGCTAGTAGAAGCAGAACATAAGAAGAGCCATACTGGATCAGACCAAGTGTCCATCTAGTCCAGCATTCTGTTCACACAGTGGCTCTGTGGTTTATGCCATTACATTAGTATAAAGTCCTCATCCTACCATAATCAATGACCGTGGATTGCAGAGGAGTACCATGCTAACTACAATATGATGATGACATCAGTAAATGAGATGTCTTTTAACAAGAACCAGATGGGCAAATCACAGAAGAGAGGTCTATCAATGACTCTTAATCAATCAACGGAATCTGCACATACAGAGGAACCCAGTATTGGAGAAAAAGGCTATTACCATGGCCTGATTGTGAGGATCCAGAAACATCTGTTTGGCCACTGTCAATCAGAATCTTTGACTTGATGGGCCTTAGTTTTATTTATTTTTATTTATTTACCATACTTATACCCCGCTCCTCAGCCAAAAAAGGCTCTCGGAGCGGCTTACACTTAGCAAAAAAGACAGTCCCTGCCCTCAGGCTTACAATCTAATAAAGACATGACACACAAGGAAAAGGAGTCAAGGAGGGAGGGAGGGAGGAGAGAGAAAGAAAGAGAGAGAGAGAGAGTCCAGCAGGAGCAGGCCCCGATGTTACTTCTGCCTGCTCCTGTCCCCTCGGTCCTTCTTCTTCCCCACAGGGCCAAGATGGCAGTTTGCCCTGTGGGGGGGGGGGGAAGAGTCCAGCAGGAGCAGGCCCCGATGTTACTTCTGCCTGCTCCTGTCCCTTCGGTCCTTCTTCTTCCCCACAGGGCCAAGATGGCAGTTTGCCCTGTGGGGGGGGGGGAAGAGTCCAGCAGGAGCAGGCCCCAATGTTACTTCTGCCTGCTCCTGTCCCCTCGGTCCTTCTTCTTCCCCACAGGGCCAAGATGGCAGTTTGCCCTGTGTGTGGGGGGGGGAAGAGTCCAGCAGGAGCAGGCCCCGATGTTACTTCTGCCTGCTCCTGTCCCCTCGGTCCTTCTTCTTCCCCACAGGGCCAAGATGGCAGTTTGCCCTGTGCGGGGGGGGGGGGGGAAGAGTCCAGCAGGAGCAGGCCCCGATGTTACTTCTGCCTGCTCCTGTCCCCTCGGTCCTTCTTCTTCCCCACAGGGCCAAGATGGCAGTTTGCCCTGTGGGGGGGGGGGGGGAAGAGTCCAGCAGGAGCAGGCCCCGATGTTACTTCTGCCTGCTCCTGTCCCCTCGGTCCTTCTTCTTCCCCACAGGGCCAAGATGGCAGTTGGACCCAGCCAGGCAATTCTGATTAGGTTATGTGAGATCACTTCTGCATCAGTTGACTAAAATATTTGCAGAGAGAGAGAGAGAGATCTTTTTTAATCATCATCATTATCAGATGATGATGAGACATGACCCCTTCCCCAAAGAGATATCAACCCAATGCATTCAGAGGCTCCTTACACATCTGTTCAAACCTCCCTTCCCTGACACTGGCTTATAGGAGGGCTGGCATGTGATTACATACTTGAGAACAAGCTAGTGGGAAGCATTGCGGTCATTGAAGTAAGGATTAAGTAATTCATTAAGTCTGCTTTCAGGGAATGAATGTCTAATTTTGTAATCTTCTTAAGTGTTAAGGGACGAAAGTCCAGTTTTAGAAATGGCTGTTTTCTAGGATAAAATGAGTGCTCTCTCTTACATCTATTTAGCATCCATCCAACTAGCAAAGTCAAGCAAGATTCATTACTAATTAATTACAGAGAAAGAGTGGAGGCTGGTGGCTCTGATGTCAGTGGGGCTAAAAAAATGCTCTGGGTTTCAGTCAGAACTCTAAAGGAGCTATCCAAAGTAGGGTTCATCATCTTAGATAGTTCCTTTAGATTTCTGAATGGTTCTGACGGAAACCCAGAATGGATTCACAGCCCCACTGACGTTGGAGTCACCAGCCTCCACTGCTAAGAAAATAGGTACAATATATGATATTTTAGTCTGAGCCTTTAATTTATTGGAAGTTCAATTCCACGTACTATGTGCACAAGAAGCTATTAATAATGATACAGAAATAAGAACAAAAACGGGGTATAGGTCTATTGATTTTTGCTCAGCAAATGATTAACTTGCACTATGGTAGAAGTCAAGTCATCCTTAAGAAGAATGATTTTATTTTAATAGATTTATTTTTCATGAACCCTCTCCCAGTATTATTATTTTTATATTTAGTATAATGTCCAAGCAAAGAGATACAGAACACCTAAATCAGAGATTTCCAAACTTCATATTATGGGGAAAGCCTTTCTTCATTGCCTAGTCTACAAGGGAATCCCTGTGTGTCTGATTCTGCTCTGCAAAGAAATTCTGGGGTATAATTTAAGGTCAGTGGAGGCTGGTGACTCCAATTTCAGTGGGGCTTAAATCCATTCTGTGTTTCAGTCTGAACCAACCAGAACCCTTGAGGATCAATCCAAGATGTTGAATGCATTTTGGGGATAGGGTTCAGCATTTTTGATAACTCTAGCTGGTTCTGGCTAAACTGAGAATGAATTCACATCCCCACTGCTAGCAGAGGCACCAACCTCCACTGTTTAAGGTGCATACTGCCTTCACCTGAGGCATTCACCACATGGTTGGGCTTCATGATCACTCTGCATAAACTCTGGCCGTGTTCAGAAGACACCTTAAACCGCTTTATTCACCATGGTTAAAGCCTTGGTTTAAGGTGTCTTCTGAACACGGCCCGGCTTTCTGGCTTAACCACTGTGGTTAAAGCTGTGGTTGAGGGTGTCTTCTGAACACATCCTCTGTTTGGAAGACTCACCCAACATCCTCCTGTGGTTATGTCTGGTATGGGAAGATTGGTAACGGATGGTAGGCACGCTGTATTTAAGGAGGTTTGATTGCCATTATCCATTCAAGAACCCTGGCTAAGGTTCTGAGGCCCAGGATTTCCTAGGCAGTTTGAAAACCACCTACCAGAGAGCTTCGGCTATTGGGCGGTATAAAAATGTAATAAATAAATAAATAAATAAATAAATACCTAAATAGTAATGGTATCTAGCAATATATACTTTGTCAAGATTATTAAGAGCATAATAATGCTATCCTGTACCAAGATCCCACTCAGTTGGGTTTGCAGAAATGCACCAGGCTGCAGCTCATTAATTCCGAATTCTCTAATCTTCTCATCAGGACATTCAGTGCTCCAGGCCTGTGCTTTGTAAGAGAAGGAGTAAGAACTGCACACCTCCCATTGCTTCCTCATTGTGTGTTGGAGGAGGAAGCGCAAATAAGACACAGACACGTATATTGGGTTCAACTTGGGCCTCTTTATTTACTCATGGTTGCTCATCCCTCCCTGGATCTTCATGTGACTGTGCGGGAATTATCAGCTATCTTAGGCCCCCTGGCCTGGAGTTATGGGCAAGGCACACTTGAGGAGAGAAGCCGGAAGTCCGGCTTCTCCCCTCTTCGTCACTGTTTAAGCGTGGGGTTACCCCCCTGTCCCACCCCCACTGGCTGCCCTAATGGCAGCCAGTAGGTGAAACAAGTGGGTAACCAAAGGCATTCCATCTCCTGCCACGTTAGCTACGAAGCCACTCGTGACTGGCCGTCTGGAATGTCAATCACCCCCAAAGGGTGCCAGTGCACTTACCATCCCTATGTGTATATTCCAATTCCCGCACATCCCTGCCAAAGAAGTGGACCAAGCCTCGGCTTAGGTCCACTACCCCCACCACGGGCAATAGTCCCGCAGACTCTCATGAAGATCCCGCAGGAAAATATCATTTCCTGCGTTAGAGAGGTGAACACCGTCTGCCCGATACAATTCTGGTCTGGTCACTACAATTTCCGGATGAGGGATGACTGTAAGAATGTGGCGCTCCACAGAGGGAGCACTCATGCCTGTACCTACACTGAGATCTAGCGCAGCTGCCCTTTGAGCTGAACTCCCAACAAAAAAGCCGGGGTTGAACAGCCTGGCCGGCAGAGCCCCGCCCGAGGGCGGAGCCTGCCGGCCTAGAAAGGATGTGCCCGCTGTCAGCTCTCTCACCAATTATAGGCTTTGAAGGGGTCATGAATTGTAGCCATAATTCTGGCTCTTTCACATCCCACTTCAACTCGGGTGTGTAGACGGCCTTAAGACAGAAGGCTTCATCATACGCGAGCCAGGCCGGGCCCAGGTACTCAGAATAACATCTGTAAATAATGTCCAAGTATTTAATAAGCACGGTAGCCTTATCAGGATGCTTTTGTAAGGCTACGCCCATAAATATAATGTAACCTGCCAACCAATTGGCCCAGGTTCTCTCCACTTTCTTCTTTTTAATTGCCTCCTGATCCCTGTCCTTCCCCTTTTCCTTATCCGATTTCTCCTCTTCCCTACATAACAAGGAAAATATGTTTACATATTCACCTTTCCATATTTTCTCTTTAGTTGCGGGTAATAAGTGGTATCCTACGGGCGTGGATATGGCCCCATAGGGTACAGGAGAGCCCTTCGCAGAGGCATAAGGATCAGAAACCACCGCGGGTGTTTGCAAAGACTCGATTTGGGTAGTCTGGATGGACGCAACACTCTGACTGGGTTTATCTAAAGTTCCCATGTCAATTTGTGTTCCTTTACTGGCAGAATTTGGCTCCATAGCCGTTGAACTGCTGGCTCCTGACCACACTTGAGTGCAAGCGTCAGTCACTGACTTGGTAGTATTTATGGGCTCACACTCCTCTTCGTGTTCGATAGGCTGTGAAAATGGCCACATTTGGCCCATGTGCCATGGCGGCAGACCCCATGGGCCAAATGCGGGCCATGAGTGAGGTGTAGGTGCAGCAGGACCAGCATACTCACTGTGTGGCGTGCTATGGATTACAGGTGCGGTTGTCATTGTATTGCTGGTTCCAGAAGCGTTAGAGTCCTCGTTGTCCTCTCTGGTTGTGTCTTGTGTTGAATCATCTAGTTGCGTCTGCTGTGGAGCTGCATCTATGCTTGAAGAATGAGACTGTGTTGTAACTGAAGCATTAGGTTGCCTGCTCGACAACTTGGCTTTCTTGGCTAACAACTGCTGCCTGAGGTTAGCATTATCCTGTTCAAGGGCTGCAATGTGCCTTAACACCTGACGCAGGTCAGGCTCCTCCTCGTCCGAGGAAAGCATAGGTTGTGTTGGGGGCCACTTAGCCGCCGAAGGTAAGGCTTTACCCTTGCCCTTGCTACCCCCTGTACCCTTTTTGGGAGGCATAGTAAAGAGTAATATAATATGCTGTGTAATAAATGACCCAAAACTCTATAAATGTGCGCAATATCCCAAGGAATTAGGTTAGGATTTATTGCAAGATTAAATTTACTATAAGGATTAACTAGGGTGTTGGCCAAATACACACCAAGTGAAACTGAGTAGGTAAACTTTGAAATTTAAACCCCCAAACAAACCCTAACCAGACATCACCCTGCTTAGCTTCAGCAAAGTGGCTGTCCCCTATGCAGGCTGGTTCCTATGCACTTAGGCAATTAACTGGTTAAATAACAATAGTAAAAAGCTCTACTGCCAAAAAGGTGAGAGGGTTATAAATTTGCTCCCAAGTAACCACCCTGCAGGAGCCCCCTATTCCCTGGGCGTATGAGCCCAGTGCCCAAACGGGAGCAAGGCAAACCCCTTCCCAATCCCTGGGAATGGCACACACACCCACCCCGCGGGTTCTTCCCCGCCGCGGATCAAACCCAAGCCCCGAAGGGCTGGAGAGCTGCTCCTCGCGAGGAACGCTGCTGCCGAGACGCTCAGAGCCCGCGAGGCCGCGCCTTGCTGTGGCTGGCGTTGAGGCCTCGTGTACGACGACGCGACTCCCTCGACGAAAGGCTGCTGCCGCAAACGCCGACTCCTTTTGGTGCCGCTGCTGTTGTCCCGCCGCCGAATTCACCACTGCCGCTGCTGCCGCGCCTCCTCTCCGAGTGCTGCTGGCTGCTATACAAGCAGTCAGCGTCCCGAAAGAGGCCGAGCACGCGGTGAGGGCTGCTTATATAAGCAGCCCCCCACACTTGCGTCACATGACGCTGTTGCTGGGTAGAGGAGCTTATTATGCTCCTCCCCAAACACAACGGCCGGCTTCCCGCCCAAACTTAGGTTGGGCGTTGCCGGTTTTTGTGCTGGAAAGGGCATTCAACAAGCATAATGGGACTGGCAAGGAGTAGACAGGGTCCAGCTATTCTGTCCTGCACAGCTGTATGTGAAGCTGCCACACCCTTCCCTCTGACTGTGTGGATCATAACAAACTGTGGCAAGTTCTTGGTGGTATGGGGATTCCAAGTCATCTTGTCTGCCTCCTGAGGAATCTGTATAACGAACAAGTAGCAACGGTAAGAACAGACCACGGAACAACGGACTGGTTTAAGATTGGGAAAGGAGTTTGGCAGGGTTGTATACTCTCACCTTACCTATTCAACTTGTATGCAGAACACATCATGCGACGTGCTGGGCTTGACGAATCCAAGGCTGGAGTTAAAATCACAGGAAGAAACATTAACAATCTCAGATATTCTGATGACACCACTTTGATTTATTTATTTATTTATTTATTTATTACATTTATATACCGCCCCACAGCCAAAGCTCTCTGGGCGGTTTACAACAATTAAAAATAGTGAACATTAAAGTATACAAAAATTAAAAAACATAAAAACAGTATAAAAACAACAGTATCCATTTAAAAACAACAATTCTGGGGTCCATTAAAAACAAACTTAACGTTGTTAAATGCTGTTAAAACATGATGGCTGAAAGTGAGGAGGAGCTGAGGAGCCTTATGATGAAGGTGAAAGAAGAAAGTGCAAAAGCTGGGTTGCAGTTAAACCTAAAAAAAAAAAAACAAGATTATGGCAACCAGCTTGATTGATAACTGGAAAATAGAGGGTGAAAACGTGGAGGCAGTGAAAGACTTTGTATTTCTGGGTGCAAAGATCACTACAGATGCTGATTGCAGACAAGAAATCAGAAGACATTTACTTCTTGGGAGGAGAGCAATGACAAATCTTGATGAAATAGTTAAGAGCAGAGACACCACACTGACAACAAAGGTCCGCATAGTTAAAGCAATGGTATTCCCTGTAGTAACCTATGGCTGCGAGAGCTGGACCATAAGGAAAGCTGAGCAAAAGAAGATAGATGCTTTTGAACTGTGGTGTTGGAGGAAAATTCTGAGAGTGCCTTGGACTGCAAGAAGATCAAACCAGTCCATACTCCAGGAAATAAAGCCAGACTGCTCACTTGAGGGAATGGTATTAAAGGCAAAACTGAAGTACTTTGGCCACATAATGAGAAGACAGGATACCCTGGAGAAGAGGCTGATGCTAGGGAAAGTGGAAAGCAAAAGGAAGAGGGGCCGACCAAGGGCAAGATGGATGGATGATATTCTGGAGGTGACGGACTCTACCTTGGGGGAGCTGGGGGTGGTGATGGCCGACAGAAAGCTCTGACGTGGGCTGGTCCATGAAGTCACGAAGAGTCGGAAACGACTGAACGAATAAACAACAAAATTCATAGTAAGGCTATGAATCCATTTTTGGGTTTCAGTCAGAACCAGCCTGAATTCTAAACAAGCTATCCAAGGTGCTGAACCAACCCCCTCAAAATAGTTTCAACGCCTCAACTCCTTTAGAATTCTGGCTGGTTCTGGCTTAAATGGGGAATGGATTCACAGTCCAACCAAAGCCGGAGCCATCACCCTCCACTGGCAAATTGTATATTCCTCCTCAATATTATGTCCTCTGACCAGGCCACCAAATCAGTAGTATTTGAGGAAACAAAGCTGTGTGAACCCCTGAAACCGCACAACATTTGGTTGTTTAGTTTGTTTTTTGTTTATTACATTTGAATGCTGCACTATAACATAAAGTTCCCCGGCTGTCTTACAATAAGCAAGCATAAAACAATTTAAATATGGAATACAGCATAATCCCCTCAAAATTCCTCCTAAGTTCTGCAATAGCAGGAGCATCCAAATTTACCTCAACAGTTTAGGTGGAACAAACACTTTTTTTAAAAAAAAATTGTACCGTAAAACTATTTTTATTTTATTTTATGCTTTCTTATATATTTGAATGAGTAAGTACATTGAGCAAATTGGTTTTGAAGGACATTACTCCAGAAGTGTTCCGTTTGCTTCAAATTTCACCTCAGGTCTTCTTCCTCTTGTTTCCTTTCACAAGAAAATGTTATGGTAAGAGATAAACCCTTGACAAGTAGAAGGGGTATGAAACTGATCCCTGACACTTATCACAGAAAAAATCTATTATTTTTCTCTAACTTCCTAATTCCTCAAAAGGACCGAAGTTTCAGCTAATGGTGTCTTTCATTTCGGTTCCTTCATTTTATATTTTTTAACCATTTAGAATGTTCCTTGGGCCACAATCTAGTCATTGAAAGAAATGGGACTTAAATTACTTGCAACTAACTTTTTCTGCTGGTTTCAGCCAGACAACAGCCTAAAATATATAAGTACTTGAAGGAGTTTGGTGTACTACTTTCTTACTCAGCCTTCTGTGCCTATAATATCTGGTAGGAGCAGACTGACAGGCTGAATCCAGGAAAGAGTTAATTCTTCCATGCAAGACAGGGCCATCCCAGTAGCATTGAAGGAAGTGGTTGTGAGACCACACCTAAAGAAACCTTGGACTGTGAAGTCTGTAACAACTACCCACCAATTCTAAATATTCCCTTTTGGTGCCGTTGGAAATATTGCAGCCTTGCCTGCAAGTTACTGGAAGGGGGCAGTGTTGAATTTAGTTAATTCATGGGAACGTTGAACTCAACTAGCCTTATGATATCTATAGCCTACAATATGGCTTCTTGTGATTTCTTCCTTTTGTTCCTCCCTTTCCTCCCCTCCCCTCTCTCTGACCTCTTGCATTGCTGGGAGCACATGTATTTGCTCCCTTCATCCTGCCAGAGTAATGGAACACAAAACAGACTGAGCAAACTCTTTTGGAAGTTTCTGCTGTACCTGCATTGCATATGCAAGAATATTTGTGAGTAAATCTGTTTTCTTTTCTTCACTAACAAAGGCATCGTCTCCTTTTATTGTTCTAAGATAGCCTGTGTGAATGTAGGACTGGTAAATGTTCACCCTGTTGTTGTTTTTCCTCTGATAATAGCCTTTTTAACATAAGGTATTGTAGCAGAATACGCATTGTAGTGGGCAGAAATGAGAAGAATTTATTGTATCTTGTAGTTCTGTATGTATGTGTTGTGAGATAACTATGAGTAATGGAATATACATTTGGAAATGGAAGGAGGCTGCCATGAATACATTGGCTGGAAGCAACATGTAGTTTAACTTAGCAGGGATACTTCTATCAGTGGAAGGCCAGGCTATGTTGAGAAAAGTGGGAATGCTGGTAATACCAGGTCAATAACTAAGGATGAGGTCATTGACATCGAGTGTTATAAAAGGACAGGGTTTTATAAGTTAGGAAGAGAGATCCTGGGAGAACGAGAAACTCACCATACATTTTTTTTCTGGCTTTGCCCACCATGCCCTCTGCCACAACACAGGCTCTGAACACCAGACCCGGCTGAGGCTACTCCCTGCTCAAGCCAAGCACCACCACTTGATACACCTGAGGCAAGGGATAAAAACCACCTTCCTCCAATCTATGTGGAGAAAGGGGTTTAAATTGGAGAAGGATTTTAATATATATAATAATGCGCTGTGAGTTATATCTGCTGAGGTGAATGATTGTCAGAGTGGGTGTTAAATGTGTAAACTTAAGATGATAAATGCCAAACAGACACGTGGGATTTTTTGTGGTAGTTTAAAAACAAAACAATCAAAATTTATTTTTAAAAGTTCACAAGCTTTGTTTCAACTAACAACATTTAAAAACCTTTTTCAAACCTTTCATATAATCCTGTCACTCATTCAGATATGCGCTTTCCTTTTTCTCACACAATCACTCTTGAACTTTCTTTATTATCAGTATTGATTGATATACCTCAACTACATGCACACCACACTCTAAAGACACCACTCACTACACTGACCCTCAAATTTCCCAGAACTTAAGTACCCTAAACACAGAGAGCACTAAAGACTCTAAGAGTTCCTAACAAGTTCCCCCGAAAAGTTTTCTCCATCCCCTCAGTCATTCCCTTATATATCACTCCTCCCCCCTCCCAAGACATTCTAACTCCGCCCACTCAGGCCAACATTCTAAAAACCACAGACTTACAAACCCCAGACATACATTTGGAATTGATTTGTGGGGTGTAACACCACACCCTCCATTTAGGTAAATATGAACCTTTGAGTTTTGACTGTTAGATTAAGAGGAAACTAGGTTTAACTATGTTAGGGACCTAGGTTAGGGACCTATGATACCAATATGCTTGCTACTATCTTCATTGTACTTTTAGTGATTATAACTTGGGTGTATTTAGGAATGCTTGTGATCTGCTTCATCTTAGCTAAAGCTTGTTACTCCCTTAGGGCACGTCTACACCATAGGGTGTAGAGGGAGGGAGAGGGGAGGATTGCAGACTTACCAGCTTGCACAATCCTCCCCCAGCGTCTTGACAGCTGCACAACATCCCAGAATGATGTCGCAGCAGCCATTTTTAAAAACAACAACAATGGAGAAGAGAGCAATTGTGCTCCAGTGAAAAAGTGAGTTTTAAAAACAAACAAAAATCCCACTTCCCACCCCCGATGGACATGGACTGCCCCCATGCAGCTCTGCACCCATTTTAAGAGCCCTGCTACTCACGGGGAGGATGGGATGACCCAGGAGCAGCAGCCACATGGCTCACGCTCCATGGGATGGTCCTGGGTCTGCGGAAAAATCAGGTTTTCCACAGTTCCCTATATTCCAGGGAAAGTCCGTGGTAATCCCAGGTTGCCCCCAGGATCCCATTGGACACATAGGGATGATCCAGGAGCTACCCCAGGATATAGGGCTGGTGTGGACATGACTGTTTGAGCAATAAAAATGTATTCTTTGATAACATATTTGTGTTGTCTGGCTTGAGGGAAGTTTCAGGGACCACTACCCATATACTTTAATTTCTGAAGCCCAAGACACTTGGTAAAAGATTTGCAAATCTATCACTCAGTGGGGGCTATCCTTAAAGTCATTGTATTCTCTCTTGATCTTGTGAACCTCAGATACACCCATTCAAGTTTGGGAAACAAGCTTGTCAGATGGAGCGAGAAGTAATTACTCATCTCACTGTCATTACAAAATGATCCCATCAGGGACAAGGTGCTCAAGTGGGTGGTTGTGATGCAACTGCAACACCTTTGGATAAGACATATTCACTTGCCCAGTTCCAAACTGATTTCAGGTCTGGCTTGGGCACACTGACACACACCTTGATAGCATTTGTGGATGAACTGTGCTGCAAGAGAAAAAATGTTAAGAGTGGGAGATTTCTACTTATCCTTGACCTCTCGGTGGTTTTGGCATGCTTCAGGTAGACAATCAGAAGCATTGGACACCAGTGGTTCCGCTCCTACCTTGATGGCCAATCCTAGAAGGTGATCCTGGGAGACTAATGGTCATTCTTTGGCATTTATGGTATGAAGTCCTGCAGGCCTCTATGTTGCCTCATATACTATTTAACATCCAGCTGAATCCATTGAGTGAAGTCATTCACAGTTTTGGAGTCAATAGCCCATTTCAATAGCCCTATCCAAGTGATATGTAATAGAAACTAGGCTTGTGCTCCACTCCGATTAGAAGCGCAGAAGCAGGAGCAAATTGGCCTGCTCCGCCTTGCCCAGAGGTGGGGTAGAAGCAGACTGCGGACCCCTAGAAGCAAGGCGAAGAGAAGCGCCCATTTTCGGAGCACTCCGGTTTCCACGGTCCGCTTCTATCGCCATCTTGAAATATTTCGCCCATAGGATTGCATTGCAGAAAAGAAAGGGGGATAACTGTGTTGTTTTTGAAGCTATCTTTCTGAAAATTCTTGTGCTTGGAGAGGCGTGGATGGGGGTCATTTTGAGACTACTCTCAGCTCTCTGCGTGGTGCGGGTTGCACGCTAGAATTTTTTAAAAAACCGGTGGGAAATACCTTTTTCGAAGGGCTGAGGGGCAGAGTCAACTCCCGGTCATGATCACATGATCCCAAAGTTGGAGGAGGGGATAGGCAAAACGGGTAACTTGGGATTCTGGGAACTTCTCTTTCTACTCTGAACGGACTTTTCCCAGTGTTTTTTAAAACAGTAGCCCCACCAAATGCACAAACACAACCTGTGAAATCATATACTAAGCCAATAATAAGAGATAGAAATACAGCACTGCTACCCACACTAACTTTGGGGAACAACTGAAAAGATGTGGTGCAAGGGGATGAGCTCCCCTAGGGCATCCCATGTGGATGTGCCCTCACTCTCTCCTGTACTTGGAGGGCCATCCGAGCCTTCCAAAGAGAGTAACCCGGTGGAGCAATGCCTATCATGAGTTGAAGTGAGAGTTCTATTTCTCAGAGCTCTCGTGGTGGAGCAATGCCTATCATAAGTTGAAGTGACAGTTCTACTCCTCAGCTCTCGTGGTGAAGAAATGGCTTTCATGAGTTGAACTGGCAGCTGCTTCCCCCTCCCCTGGGCACGTCCCCCTATTGCTGGTAAAAGACAGATATAGCCTTTTTAAAAAAGTTCTTCTTGTTGTTTATTCAGCAACACTGCTGCTTTTAATTCCACCCCGCCTTCGTTTATTTATTTATTTATTCCATTTTATATGCATTACTGGCTTATCCTTGGCTCACTTCCTTATGCCCCCAGAAATGTCTGCTGCCTGCCTGCCTTCCCTCTCTCCTCCCCTGCCCGCCTCGCAGGGATGTTGTGTGTGTCTGGCTTTGACTCAGGGGAGAAGTCCTTCCTGCGCTCACTTGGAGTTTTGGAAGTTCCAAATCCATTTTTCAAGTGTGGAAGAAGATTCATATTAGGTTGATGATCTCTACTCCCCAATTCATGGCATGTTGGGATTTCCTTTGAAATGGCCCCATTGAGAGGTCTGCAGGTTTAAGCCCCGCCAAAAAACAGGGGATGATGGGACTGCCTTGAGTCTGGGCGTGTGTGTGTGTCCCTGGATAAGCTATCATGGTGGCGAGTTTGAGATTTTTAACGTGCAAATTGATGGAGCTATCGAAAGGGGTGTGAATGGGGTGCCCGATTTTCACAAATTCCCCAAAAATCAGGGGATGATGGGATTGGCTTGAAACTTGGCGTGCGTGTGTATACCTCCATGAGGTGTCATGGTGCCAAACTTGAGGTTTCTAACTTTCACAGAAAAAAAGTTGTATACTTTTTTAGCTTTATGCAAGCCTTTGGGGGGCGAAACTGAGCTCCGATCCGGATCCAGAGCTCCACAGTGGAGTGGAGCAGACATGGGCGGAGCGGGGGCGGAGCGAAGCAGGCCGATCCAAAACTCACAGATCTGGAAGTGAAGCGGAGAGGGGGGGACCGTGCACACCCCTAATAGAAACCATGGAGGGGACACAGGATGTGTGCCTGCCGCTCCCACCTCTGACCTCACCATCTTGGTGGGGAAAGTCTGAATGGAAACTGTAATCATGCTCAGCCAAAACTGTTTATTGTTTCCCTTCAGACTTTCCTTGTCAACACAAGGAGGGTAGTGTAAACAGAGTGGGTCCAGCACGTGCATTCCAGTGTCCCATCCATTATTTCATAACAGCTGAATAGGGCTCACTTCTTTTCATCTTATTCAGGTGAAACACTAGAAATGCTGAATCAGTGTCTGGAAATCCGTAATGGACTGTATGACAGACAGTAGACATAGTTTGATCCTGACAAGACGGATCTGGTAATGGAATGGATGAGGGGCTATAAGCATAGCTCAATTCTGACTGTTGATGGTTGATTTGTGTGATTGGGTGGTTATATTCAACATATTCTGGACAGGTTTGCTCTCTCCCCAAATGATCAGGTTTTCACTCTCATCTAGGGATGCATGAAAAATGCATTCCATCAAGCTTTTTGAAAAAGAACTTTACCCAATTTGCAACTCTCAGACCTAAACATGTACCAAAGTGATAATTGCATCTGGAAAACTATACGTTTCTGAGCTTTTGATGCATATTGCAAAACAAAACAATATTTTTGGGACAACATGTGCACACCTGAAAAATGTGCAATGAAGAATTCTCACAATTCCAAAATGCACACGAAAGTGTTTTAGTCAATGGGAGCATATATTGAAGAATTAGTGGGTTTAGAATGCACACACAAGATGCATACTTAGATGTGTACATTATGAAAAATGCATCCAAATTTCTGTATTGATTTTTTTAAAAAAAAGAATGTGGGGAAATGGGATGGAATGAGTTTCACCTAAAGAAAGGGACAATCTTGGTAAGACTGAGGTTGGCAGACCCAGACATCTCTGCTCTGGGCATGCTCTGGATATATTCCCCTCTGTCACTTAAGGTCTATTGATACGTCGATTTATGCATGGTGTGAAGAAGAATGCCAGTATTGTCTATCCAGAATTTACTATCAATCCATTTCATTGGATAATCCCAAATTCTGGTATTATGAGGAAGGAAGAGAATATATATATATATATATATATATATATATATATATATATATATATCCCTAACTGCTTTCTCCACATCATTCATCATTTCATGCCCCACTCATCTTAGCCAAATTTCTTCTAAATTAAGAAAGGGCTGCTTCATCCTTTTGACCATGTTAATGAATTGCCCTTCTCTGCATCTTTTCCAGGCCTATGATATTATTTTTAAGATAGAGCCACCAGAATGTGCAGAGCTTTCCAAATGTGACCATGCCATAGATTTACATAAGGATATTATGATACTTGCCTTATCACAGCTCTACATTGGTTCTGCAAAATCTCACTGCATTGAGAGAATCCTTCAGAATCCTTGAAGAATATGTTTTATGCTCCAGTGTCTGTCCTGTTGTGCTCCAGTAATGCACATAATTAAAAGGCGTCACCCAGCTCTGTCACATCTGCCATGTTGAAATACATAATCCTATAGTGCCTGTAGGCACTCAGCAGGGCTTTTCTTCTTCTTCTTCTTCTTCCCAACCTCCTGCCCTCGGTGTTGTTGCTTATCTGAGTTAACATCGAGTCAGGAAGGCTCCTCCAGGCTCTTTACATCAGACTTGACATATGCAACATGCAGACAGAGTGGCATCATTTGAGTTAAGAGTAAAAAATAAAATCAAAATCAAAATAATTTCATGATTTGTTCCTTTCCTTCCAAGATAAACAACGGTAGGCATGCCATCCTGGTGGTAAGTTGTAAAAGGAAGAAAGAAACATGTACATTTTGGAGTCAAATGCCAGAAAATGTTACGGTGATGTTCTTTTTCTCAGGGTCATCATTAAACTGAATCACAGCTTGTAAAATTAGGCAAAACAACAGCTGGAGCTTCTTAAGAAACTCCCAAAGACCCTACTCAACATAACACTCAACCCTTCTCTAAAACTAACAACAGTAATTGTCTACTTACACAACTGTAACTGATAGGTCTAACTAGCTCTGCCATACACTGGCCTTCTGCTGAAGCTATATGCAGTACAAATGTATATCAGTTTACGTTATGTTAGCTGCCAAACATTTCCCCAAACAATTCTGGAAAAAATAGTTTAGTGAGGGCACTAAGAATACACTCTAATCTTCCTAAGGAAATCTCTGGACAGAGGAAATGACTATTAAACCAAATTAAGTATGTAGTGTAGATATGCCCACAGACTAAAGTTGCAACAGGATGTCAGCTTTAGGTCTAATAAACAGAACACTATCTTTGGAACAGAAATCCTGGTGCATCCTTAGACTTCTGATGTAGCCTCTCTGGGGGGAGTTTTATTGTCTCACCTGAAATACATATTTTTAAACACATTTTCTCCTAAAATGTACATTTCTGTATGTATTTCATCTCAAAATACACATAGTTAAACTCATGTTGACATGTTTTTGGAACAGAGAACTGCATTGCAACCAGGGATGGACTGACCTGTCAAGTCTGTTTCCACAGAATCCCTTCCGACTCCAAGTCCATACTGTTCCTGTTCCTTACAGATTGCCCCTTCCTTTTTATGGGAACAAAAATGTTATGTATTTTTGTGCACATGTTTCAAGTGGACACATTAATGAATGTATGTCCCCTATTGACTAAAGCATGTTTGTGCATATTTTAGAAATGTATGCAGTGTTTTATTTTGCATTCTTCAGTGTATGTATACATGTTGTCAAACACCTTTTTATTTTTTTGCAGAACAAATCACAAGCTCAGAAATGTATGGATTTCTGCCTTTCTTCTTCTTCTTTTATTTATTTATTTATTTATTTATTACATTTTTATACCACCCAATAGCCGAAACTCTCTGGGCGGTTCACAAAAATTAAAATCATCATAAAACAACCAACAAGTTAAAAATACAAATACAAAATACAATATAAAAAGCACAACCAGGATAAAACCACGCAGCAAAATTGATATAAGGTTAAAATACAGAGTTAGAACAGTATAATTTAAATTTAAGTTAAAATTAAGTGTTAAAATACTGAGTGAATAATCTTCTTCTTCTTCTTCTTCTTCTTCTTCTTCTTCTTCTTCTTCTTCTTCTTCTTCTTCTTTTGCATTTTGTAAATGTAAATTCATACAAAAATACACCTAGCTGGAGTGGATTTCTTCTCCAACACTAATTGTGAAGTGTGAATTCCAATGGATCTCTACTTTCAGTTCACAAATTTGTGTAAACCATACGGACCATGTCAGTTCATGCAGGAATTCAGAGAGATCAAACTTCACAAGCATCTATAAAGACATCACTAACAATAAAATCTAAAATACACTGAATGAAAATAGTACAGTTGGAAGGGTTTATAAAAGTACATACTATTTTTTTAAAAGAAATGATCATAAAAGGATATATTCAAGATGTGATGAAAAGCACAAAGAGAAGCGGCTAGGTGGATTTAGCCATGGGAACTACATAACTCTGGTACCACTGTAGAAAGAAAGAAAAAGCCATGTCTCTGAGACTCACCAAAAAAGAACATAAGCAGTGCCATGCTGGATCAGACCAAGGGTCCATCTAGTCCAGCACTCTGTTCACACAGTGGCCAACCATCTGTCAGTCAGGGACCAACAAAGCAGGACATGGTGCAACAGCGCCCTCCCACTCAAGTTCCCAAGCAAGTGGTGCACACAGGCTTTTTGCCTCTGATACTAGAGATAGCACATAAACATCAGGGCTAGTAGCCATTGATAGCCTTCTCCTCTAGGAATTTATCCAACCCCCTTTTAAAGCCATCCAAATTGGTGGCCATCAATATATCATGTGATAGTGAATTCCATGCACTGTGTGAAGAAGTACTTCATTTTATTTGTCCTGAATCTCCCACCAATCAGCTTCATGGGATGACCCTGGGTTCTAGGAGAGAGAGAGAGAGAGAGAGAGAGAGAGAGAGAGAGAGAGAGAGATGTCTCCCTATCCACATTCTCCACACCATGCATAATTTTGTACACCTCTATCAGTTCTCCCCTTTGCCTCCTTTTTTCCAAGCTGAACAATCTGATTGGAAGGCCTCCTGGATTTTACATGGCCTCCTTTTATTGTTGGCCTTGATATTAGTAGTGATGTGCTCTTCAAAATGCTTTTTCGCATCTCTTATTGTTTGCTTGAATCACCTTTGTGCAAGTTTGTGAACCCTTTTATTTTCCTTACTTGGGCAAGACTTCCATGTTCTGAAGGAAGCCCCCTTTTCTACAATAACTTCCTTGACACTGCTTGTTAACCATGGTGGTGACCTCTTGGACTTGGTGCTACCTTTCCTAACCTGTGGAATACATTTTAGTTGTGCTTCTATTATTGTGCTTTTGGGCGAGCTCCATGCATTTTGCAAGGATTTAACACTCTTGATTCCACCTTTTCCATGACTTCTGTCCAGCAGGCAGATAGTCATATGAATGGTACTCAGTGCAATACACTGGGAAGCCCTCACACCCCTGCTGGCTTTGTACCTTCATAACTGTTTTTTTTTATTGTTATTATTGCTGTTATAGGGTTGTTTACTAGGAGTTTGTTACTGGGAGAAGGTAGGGAGTTTATTTAGAACTTAGTGCTTGTTTGTTTTAATGTGAGTAGGGAAGGGAAGAATTTACTGCCCTGGCTTCCTTGCCCACTTCCTTATCTCGTGTGTGTCCTGACGCTTTGTTACTGGGGCTGAGATGCTTTGTCACTGGGGCTCCTTGTGCTCAGAGAGCTGGTTCCTCGCTAGTGTGCCTGCTTTCATAGATGGGCTTAACTGCTGCAGTGAATCTGATTGGAGGGCCTCCTTTGTAAAGTAAGGGAAGTTGTGTGTGAATTCCTGGCCAGCAGTAGCTTCCACTGACTGCGAACGTAGGTCATTCCCCACATCCCCAGAGAATGGTGATTCCTATTTAGGAAGGAGGACTATTCAGGGGAGATCTTCTATTCAACGTGCCATTGAAGTGGACAGCAGACAGAAGGTACGTGATTTGGGATTCCTATTGAGATGATTTCTATTGAGGACAGAGGACTATTCAGTGGAGATCCTCTACTCAATGGGTTGTTGATTTGTGAAGGATGTGGCTTGCAAGGTATGTGTATTATTATTATTATTATTATTATTATTATTATTATTATTATTATCTGTGTGATGTGATTTTAAAATTGTGATAAACTGTCTTCTTAAACTTTATGAATTTGAACTTTAACCTCTTTAAGTCCCAATACCTGAGCCTAAACTAAAGCTAGCAAGGAGTGGGTCTTATTTCTCTGTGTATGTGGGCTTGTTTTTAAATAAAAACCAAGGGATAAGTTGTATTATTAAACTTGCTTTATTATTTAAATGAATCTGATTTATTCATTTCAGGAGTTATTTCCAGTCTCAGGATTCCACCAGGAGCATCTGAGCAGAACTAGTTTAAGGGTGTGTGGGGCTTCCCAACCTATTAACACGGTCCCTCAATCCACTTTATCAAAATTTGATAACAGCCCAAATCTAATGCTCTGTTCTACTGCCCTCATATCTAGTTTACTCTCAAAAGTGAAACATGAGGTGAATTTGGAGGTTGCTGCTCAGGTCAAATATCTCAAAGATTCAAAGAAGAACCTCAAATCATCTCAAATTCAGTCAACTTCCCCAGGGAGTTCTATATTTTTCATTTTTCTGGAATAAAATTTGAAAGACATGTGGATGTCCCTGCTTAACTAAAAACAACATCTGAACACCTCTCAGGCCAGATGAACTGCAAATAATAAAACTTCAAGGGGAGGGATTATATATCCCATATCCACACATACCCACTGACATTATTTTGAGGATGAATGGGATTGATTTTAGAAAAGGAATATTTATACTCAGGTTTGTACATAAGTTATCCTTATGTAGTTAGACAACCTTTACAGTAGACAACCATTTTACCACATTTTGCAACACATTTGACCACCTAGACCAGATCTACACCGAGCAGGATATGGCTTTTTGTATGTGGTTTGAAAATGTTATATGGAATATGTCATGGGCCCCAACAGTTGTCAGTACCATTACAAACTTATAAAGCAGTAGTGCAGATCCTGCCCTGATCTGTAATGAAATCCTTCTTCTTGCCTGGCAGGAAGATTCAGATGATAAGCTATCTTGGAGCAAGAAAGTTCATTCTGAGGTAGCTTGGTCATTGATTCAGACTTTATAAGCCTCTATGAGGACTGAGGATCTGCTGGCTTGCAGGATGAAGCCAGATGAAGACTACAGCTAGACACTAAAGCCAGTACTACCTATATACTCAGCCCCAAAGCATAGTGGTTGCTCTTAGTCCAAACACTGTCTCATAACCTACTGTACGTTGCGAGGATAAAAAGATGGGAAGTCTACACATTTTGCCCCAAATTCTTATGAGGAAGAATGAGATAAAAATATAATAATACATTTGTCAGGCTGTGACACTGAGCGAGTGGACACATAGAGCTGAGCTGTAATTTCTCAGAAGGCTTTTTTTCTGAGAAATTGTCTGAGATTTTTCTTTTTCTCACATCCCTCAAAAAAAGAAGGGCACTTTGTGGAATTTTCTCCCAATATTCTCCACTAGGGTGATCATATGAAAAGGAGGACAGGGCTCCTGTATCTTTAACGGTTGCATAGAAAAGGGAATTTCAGCAGGAGTCATTTGTATATATGGAGAACCTGGTGAAATTCCCTCTTCATCACAACATTTAAAGTGCAGGAGCTATACTAGAGTGACTAGATTTAAAGGACGGCAGGGCACCTGCAGCTTTAACTACTGTGATGAAGAGGGAATTTCATTAGGTTCTCCATATATACAAATGACACCTGCTGACATTCCCTTGTCAATACAACTGTTAAAGATATAGAAGCCCTGTCCTCCTTTACATATGGTCACCCTATTCTCCACCATATTTTTGTGTGTGGTTAACTAGAATAGCCTGCAATGATGCTACATCCAGGGCACCAGGTTGCAACAGAGTTGATGTTTGCACCAGCAGCAAACAAACAAAAATCTTAGGAAAAAAGGAAGTTGTTCTACTGTCATTGCGAATGGTGTCACACCCCAACCTCCAAAAAACCATTGGAAAATTTATCTGCCCTGGGAGTAATTTGGTGAGATGGTCTTCCCCAATTTATCTGTCCACAGATTGGGTGGATAATTTCTAGAGGCCATTTGCACACAGCTCTTAGGTTCAACAGTGGTGTCTGACAAGGGGTGCTCACAGGAGATTTGCTGAACATTTCCTAAACAAGCAAACTGGCAAAAAGAAAAAGTACCTAAATGTTATAAATGTTTCATTTGTTTTCAATCTGTTATTCTATTTTAAATCTTTGCATTGCTGCCAGGTTTTATTTTTGGTTTTTAATTCTGATTTATATTGTCGTTTTAAAATTTTATACTGCATCTTTACTTTGTATTTCATGGTTTTCGTTGTTCTGAATCACCCAGAGAGCTTTGGCTATTGAGCAACCTAGAAATGTCATTAATTAATTAATTGTTTGGCTTTCCGCTCCGCACCAGGATGGTATCCAAACTTTGTGACTCAGCTTTCTCTCTCGTATTAATGTACACCTGGAAGTTGAGCTTCCAGGACAATACTGGCCTAATGCTGGGGGTGGGGAACATCCTATTGAAATGCAGCCTGTTCTGATGTTAGGAGAAAGCTGTATGGACAGTTTTGGAACCTCAGCAGCACATTTTGAATGATGCATGAAATGAAACAGGCCTGCTGAGGAGACTGCTGTGTTGTTTGTTACATCCTGTAGACACTCAGGCACACAATATTCAGCCTACAGACATACCAACAAATATATCCATGGTAACCCAGTCAGGGGAAGAAAACAAACAAAAATCCCCAACCCAACAAGCAAATAAACATTTTTAAAGAAAAGTTTTAAAGTAGTTATACTCTGATTTCTGCTCCTACTTTTTCAAGAAATGAATGATCTTGCCTTTGAAGAGAGGAAGACTGCAAATATTTAAAACAATACATAATTAATTACATTGTTATATGACTCAATAGACAAAGCTCTCTGAGCAGTTCACAAAAAATAAAATTCTAAAATACAACATAATAAATAATAATATTAAGCATTTAACTTATAAAACATTTAAATAGCAGGACCTGATAAAATGCATTCATATATTGAACACCCCTTCAAAATGGAATCCAGTAGAAGTTTGTCACCAGTTGCAATGAATATGGTATCATTTGACTAATTCAGACATAAAGCAAATTGGAAAAGTAGAGCAAACAACAATGGAGGAAGAAAAAGAAAAAGGCATTTATTGTGTCCTCATCATTCTTTACTCATGGTTGTTTACGGTTTATTTGCAGGAAGTCATCTTCCTCCACTTTTCCTTCTTTATTTTCAAAGCTCTTTTCTAGGTATTTTTATTGAGTGGGGAAATGGAGTATTATTTCTGAAAGTGAAAGAAAACATATTTTTCTACTTCTGTAATTGCTTTATTCTATTATAACACAGCATCACCTAGAGGTTATGTAGTGGAAAATCAGAAAAGGAAAGATCTCAGTTCTGTGAGGAATCTGAAAGTAGATACAGTGGATTAACAGCTTTGAGTAGAAAACAGCCTAATAATTCGTTGCAAGCATGTAATAGATTGGGTTGGATCCTTTTATTCTACTAGTGGGAGTGTCCCTGGAAGAGGGGGTTGAGGAGTGATTTCTGCTGATTTTCCTTCCAGAGCAGATTTTTTTGGGGGGGTATGGGGAACTGCAGGGAAAGTTAGGAATTGGCAGGGGAAATGCCCTCCCAATTCTGTCCATGGCAAAGCTCCACAGGATCAAAGGCCTCTTGAGGATGAAAGGAGACCTTCCATCTACAGGAGACTTTTATTGGATCCAATTTATGGAGTACAAAAACCCAATATTCATATTATAACTAGGGAGGAGGGTCCCCCAACATCTGGTCCTGAGGGGGTGGGGTCTGCTGAAGGGAAATATGGGCCACTTGAGTCCCCTTCGAATATTTCTGGAACCCTGGTGCATTGGTTCACAAATCTTGTAGCTGTATACTCACAAATTCTGCACCACTCATACTGACTCTGCAAAGGGATCCTTTCTCTGCAAAGGGACTTTCATCTCCCTCAGGCAAAACAAGTAGTCACTGAGGCCTATATGCTAGGTTCAGAGCAACATCCTGGATCTCGTGCCTCAGGGAAAGGATTTACGTTTTCCTTCTCTGTGTTCAGACTTAAAAACCATTCTCAAAGTCAGTGACCTCCCTCGTAATGCACATTAGTTTGTTTTAAAATATCAGAGTTTATTGGTCCGCTTCATCAGTTTAGACCATCCTCTTCCCAGAATGTCTCATCCTTTCTGACATACTTGTTTATCCCTAAACTGGACATCACTTCTGATTTTCATGTGGCCAACTGTTTAGTTAACTTTTCTTTTTTCTTCTAGGCATGGGGATTTTTAAACCACAGCTCTACCTTTTTATAAAGTCTTATCAGTTAATTTTAACTTTTCTGTTTCAACTTTGCTGTTTTAAATTTGTATTTTTGCATTGATGCTGTTTTTAATCTTGGTTGTGCTTTTATATTGTATTTTATATTATGGTTTTATACTCTTGTTTTATACTTTCAATGGTCTTACTTTTGTGAACCGCCCAGAGAGCTTCGGCTATTGGGCGGTATAGAAATGCAATAAATGAATAAATAAATATCCCTTGACCACTCACCTAGGTCCCTTATAAGGAACAAGACAGTTGGACCAAGTGCAGTACAACTATAACAAATACAGCAAATTATACTTTCCACACCCCAAGAAACAAGTTTCTATACCTTAAAGCTTCCCATACCCCAAGCATCCAAATACTCTGTATATTGATTCCTTATGTGTTCTGTTGCTCTCAACTCCCATAACCCCCACTATGCCCCAGAAGGCTATGCCAACAAGCCCTTATAACCCTGCCTTTACATATATTCAATAAAACTGCAAGACCTAAGAAAAAACATTTCTTGAGGTGTCAGGGTGACACTGGGAGGTGAGGGACACCAGAGCTGCACATGAGAGAGATGCAGAAGGCACCTTGGCCAGGGCTACCTCAAACCTGGTGCTGACCAGAAGCCTATCAATCTCCAATAGAGAGTCTTGTAGGATAACAAGTGGTAGGAATGTTGTTGTTGGGGTGGTGGTGGTAGGGAGCAATGGCCTATAATCTAACATGTTAGAGAGAAGAATAATAGAGTACATCTATCTCTGTGATGTCTAGCTTTCTACCACACCTGTGCAGTTGCCGTAACACTAAACATGTCTCCTGCAGACTACTTGTTCATTTCAGTGAATAAGCCCTTCTGGAACATGAAAGCTTGGGGAAATCACCTCAAATGCTGTACTAGGGAAACCACTTCCCAGTGTGATTCTGGACCTATGCTGACAGAGAACTGGTTGATGTCACTCCAACTGAGCTTTACAACTAGTAACCTAACTCAAATGACATAGCACCAAGCATGGGTAATGTTACAATAATATATTTGGGGTAGGGAAGTGCCCTTATAAGGTACTTGGGGAAAGAATGGAAACAAGTCATATTTATTTTTTCCAGAAGGTGTTGTTGCTTTTTAATTTCAAAGTATAATAAACAGTAATATAGTAAATTACAAGGACAGAAAGAGAAAACGGGGAGAGGAATAAGGTGTAGTGAGGTAAATGGTGCAGCTGCGTAGTGTGGTGTTATTTATTTATTTATTTATTTATTTATTACATTTTTATACCGCCCAATAGCCGAAGCTCTCTGGGCGGTTCACAAAAATTAAAATCATCATAAAACAACCAACAAGTTAAAAATACAAATACAAAATACAATATAAAATACAATATGTTAGTGTTAGAGGAGATGGCAGGAAGTAAAAAGCTTCAGCAAGACTCATGAAAGAGGCATGAAAAGAGAGTTTTAAAGTTGAGAAAAGAAGTGGATTATTACATATTTGTCCTTATTTCTCTTTTGCCAATCTGGAAAAGGATGGTAATTTGATGGTGCAAGTGGACACCAACTGGGCACTGTGCCGTTACACCCCACAAGTCAGTTCCCAAATGTATGTCTGGGGTTTATATGTCTGTTGTGCTTAGAATGTTGACCTGAGTGGGTGGAGTTAGAATGTCAGGGGAGGGGAGGAGTGATATATAAGGGAATGACGGAGGGGATTGTGGGGGGGCTTTTTAGGTACTCTTAGAGTCCTTAGTGCTCTCTCTGTGTTAGCTCTTGATGTTTAGAGTACTTGGGTCTGGATAATTTGAGGTTCAGTGTAGAGAGTGGTGTCTTTGGAGTCAGGTGTGCACATAGTGGATGTATATTAAACAATACTGATAATAAAGAAAGCTCAAGAGCGATTGTGTGAGAGAATGGAAAGCACATATGTGAATGAGTGAAAGGATTGGATGAAAGGTTTCAAAAAGGTTTTAAAATGTTTTAATTTGAAACAAAGCTTGTGAACTTTTAAAAGTAAATTTTAATTATTTTGTTTTAACTACCACAAAAATCCCACGTGTCTGTTTGGCATTTATCATCTGAAGTTTATACATTTAGCACCCACTCTGACAATAATTCACCTCAGCACATATAACTCACAGTGTATTATTTTATATATTGAAATCCTTCTCCATTTAACCCCTTTCTCCACATAGTTTGGAGGAAGGTGGTGTTTGTCCCTCACCTCAGGCGTATCAAGCGGTGGTGCTTGGCTTGAGCAGGGAGTAGCCGTGGCCGGGTCTGGTGTTCAGAGCCTGTGTCATGGCAGGCACTCCTAAAGTTAAGTAGGCAGCAGGTCTGCCAGCAAAACAAATGAGAGACTAATGCATGACTCAAAAGCTTGTGAAGGCTCAAGATGGAACTCTGGGAATTTTGTCCTGCTAGGGCAGTTGGAGATGTGGGTGGTCTTTCCTTTGGATTTTCAGGTGCGGTTTACAGTAGAATAGGTTTATAGCTAGGATTGATACATATAGGCATAAATGGACCTTGGGCATACCTGGAAGGGGAGCACTCCCTTGTCTATGTCAGTAGAGGACTTTCAGTAGGAAACTTCAGCTTGATTTGCTCTGGTCACCCCAGCCCTTATTTCAGCTTTCCTTCTCTAGGAAAAACAAAATGGAAAATGATTTGAGTCTTAGGTGCTCTGTGAGGGGACACAACAAAATAGTGGTGGAATTTGGTTTCCTGGCAACAGCTTTTCTTTGCACAGCAGTGTTGCCTTCATTTGTAGAATCTTTAAGTTATGTGAAGTCATGTCTGCTGTCATGAATTTCACAGCCAGCGAAAACTAGGCCAAGGTGTCTGAACTTTAAAACAGTGGTGTGAGAAGCAGAAAATTAACGGCTGAAGCTTTGTCCCAGGGTAGAGAAGCAACTATGTGGAATTTGTCTCCATTGATTTCCTGCCCCTCATGCAGGCCTCAATGTCCCAGAGCCACTGCCCATTAAAAAAAGAAAGCAAATCTTGCAGCTGGGGGGGAGGGGTTTAGAGATGGGAGTCTATCCTATCTTTCCTGTTGTATGACTTTAGGCAGATCACTGTCTCTGCTTCAGTTCCTTATCTACTGGTGGGAATAATGAGGTCCTACCTCATAGCGATGTTGTGAGGATGGATACAATCTAGATTATGAAGGATTTTGCAAGCCAATGCTGTACTAATGAGCAATAGCGTTGCAACAGAAGGACATTTTTCCGAGCTTCACCTAGCGTATCAGTTGTGACAAAATACCCCCACCTGCAGTTTGCTTCGTGCACTCAGTTGTATTTCTTTAACATTTCTATTTCTAGTAGTCTTTTTCTTGCAACATTCTTTTTTGTTATTGTACTACTTAGTCGTTTCAAATTAGTAAGGACTGAATGCCTTTAGAACTGTCACTATCCATGCTAATATTAGAAAGACCCAAAATGCATTAGTTAAGTAACAAATCCAGAGCACTTGGCACAATTACTTGAATCCTCTTATTATCAGAGGTCACTGCTGGTATTTTCTATCAGAGCAAAGCTGCTGCTTCTTTTCTTTTTCTTTTTTAAGGACAAACTCTTCCTGAAGCAGTATTTGTAAAAAAAAGAAGAAAAAAGAAAGACTAAATGTAAAAAATGTTGACACATTTTAACCTGGAATATAGAACACCAGCTTTAAAAAGTACCATTTATAACACTTTAGACTTTCAGAGAGAATGCCATACAAGAATTTCAAATACAAAAAAGCATTAAGATGGTATATAAGGAGAGTTGAGCTCAGTGATTAGTCTAAGGGTGCAATTTTTAACTCCCCTAGGCTTTTAAAAACCACTCTCTACATCTGATATTGGAGGCCATTTTACTCAAGTAACAGATTTAGTAAAAATAAATAAAATGTATTTCACAAGGATTAGAATTTAAGGTGAAAATAAAATATAGTACTTTCAATTATTGTTTATTGTATAAGGTACAACTACAAAAAGATTGTAACTGGTGTGTGTGTGTAATGGCCCCCCTATGAATTAATATGAAGTCTTATGAATCCGTGTTATCTTACTCCTCTTTTTCCTTCTTTTGTAAATCTCTTAGGGATAAGAATTTAGAAACCCTGAATAATTAACACCTACACTCCATATCCTAAAAAATACATAAAATGCCTATTCTGTCATTAAATGGGAGTTTTCACCATGCTAAGGACATGTGCCTGCTTTTTCATTGGGGTCTAGGGGTCCTGCTAGCAAAAAACCCAGTTCCAAAAATAAAGGTAACATTGTTTGGGTGTGTGTGTGTGTGTGTGTGAGAGAGAGAGAGATGAAAAATCAGTTCTTTAATTAAGACCTCATTATATAGAAGTATTAATCTATGTGGTAGGAGATCATGCATTGGCCAAACAAGGTTAAATACAAAATGTATACAACCCTATATCCATTTTTCTGGGAGTAAGTCCCATTGAACTATATAGTAATTATTTCTGAGTAGACATCTATAGGATTGCGCTGCCAAACTTCCATACAATCCTTCCCCTCCCACAAAGTTTCTCAGTATGTAGTTGAGGGTATCTCCTGCTATGTCTTGGTTATATCAAGATGGTAACTGTAGTTAAGGATATCTAGGTTCCCGCTTGACCAGTATTGGTTAAGTAATAACAAATCTTTGTTGCAAATCCTAGTCAATGGAAGAACTTGCAGGTGGGGGAAAGGAGGACACACAGAGAAACAGACTTGACTTTTATTAGAAGGGTTTTCTTCCTATTCCTCATATGCTAGGGATGGGCAAATCTGAGGAAATGGATAGGAAGAAATCCTTTCTATTAACGGTAGACTTCAGATTCATTCAATACAATTGTGTGTCCATAGCTGGACTTGCTGCTGTAAAATGTGGTAATGGCTTAGATAGGTTTAAAAGATTGCATAAATTCATAGAGGATAGGTGTATTGACAACTATTAGCCATGACAGCTCAATGGAGCCTCCATGTTCAAACATCTAATTCCAGATGTGTGGAGAGAGTCAAGCAAAGAGAGCTTTCCATACCTTGTGCTCTCCCCAGAGTTATCTGGCTGAACATTATTAGAAACAGGATATTGGGCTGGACAGGCATTTGGTCAATTTCAGCAGGATCTCTTTGTATGTTCTTAGGATGTGATGGCCAAATCCCAAATTCCTAACCCAGGTGAGAGAAACATCAGCCCACTGTCTCTTTGTGGAAGCTGTTATTCAAGTGTGCTACAACTATTTGCAGTGAGAGGAATATCATATTGTCCATATGTGTCAAGTTAAATCTGTTGAGTTCTAAGCATCAGACATTGAACCATTTGATCCTTTAACTGCAAGTCTCCCTGTATTTCAGACTGATCCACAAGCTTCTCACCCAGGAGGCAAAGAGAAACACACACCAATTTGAGATACCTTTTCCCCTTCCAAATACATTCGAATTACCGTTTACACTCCCTCAGAATCAGAATTTGGGGGTTGTGTAATTCAGGGTTTAGGCTGCCACCAAGACTGTTGCTGTTATCAGTCGGAACAGATGCTCCAAGTTCTTAAGCTCCTGTTATTTCGACAGCAGCTCTTCTTTTAACAATTTGTACTATATATTTTTTTAACCAATTTGCTCAGCAGAGTGCAGGGAGGATGGGATAACAAATCTGCTTTTTTGGCTTTGACAGATTTACTTAGGAAGCCACTTGGCATGATTTCTGGGAAATATTCTTAATTACATTCTGAACTTTCTTCTGGGAATGCATGGAGTCAGCCGGGGTCTAGGTAATGTATGCTCCATACACTGGGGGCAAATCATTATTTTAAAAAAGATGCCATATTAGCCAATGGATTTTTCAACTTGACCTATTTCCAACAAGCCATAGCATCTAGGATTCAAAGAAATCCAAATTGACCAAACACATTTTAAGAATGGGGGTTGAGTTTCAAAGAGTAATAATTAACAGGCACTATATTCTGGTAGAAATGCTTAGATGAGCCAAATCCATGAAGATTTTTGGTGCTGCCCAAAACACTTCTCAAAGATTTTTCAGTGTTCCCTGCAAACATGCTCAATTATTCGTTTATATTGCTTTAACTCACCCTTAGTTACCATCTCTGTCTATTATCCTCACTTGTCCTCAGTGATATCATCATGAGACCAAATACAATTGATTATTATTGTGATTGGGTGAGTTTATCCATATGATTAATCAGGGAAAAAGAACTAAGCAGGCATGGGGAGGCATTTGAGAGCTATGGCTCCTACTGCAACTTTGTGTGTGTGTGTGTGTGTGTGTCTGTGTGTGTGTGTTTGAGAGAGAGAGAGAGAGAGAGAGAGAGCTCTCCTCACCCTTCTTTCCCAACTCCATTGCTTCTCCATAACTCCTTTTTCTTATTTATTTTCTCCCATAGCCATTGCCCTGGCTGATCTATTGTTTCCCATTGTCGGCCTTGCCTACTACTACACCGTGTAGAGCTGGATTTTCTTGGATCCTAAGGCTTGTTAATTGTTCTTGGACTTTGGAATTACTTAGAGACTGTCATCCTTTGATCTCCCTTACATTTCCATCTCATGGGAGACTTGTACTTCCCACATATACCATGAGGGAAAGCTTAGTAAAAGCAGCTGTTAGATCAACTAGCATCTGAGCCGTGGGGAAGAAAGGAAGGAGAATGTGGGGAAGAGGGCAAGAAAAAGAAAGCTCTGGACCCACTTTTAGGTAAATACAACAAAGTACTTTTAAGGCCTCTCAGGGCTAATCCACATACGTTCTCAGAGTTCGCATGTGTCAGGGCTGGGTGTTAAAATGAAGCATATGCAGTGGCAACAACAGACAAAATATTGGGAAGTGAATGGAAGGGTCAACACATCCTTGGGGGATGCAAGCATGTGAAAAGGGTTTTCTTGGAAGTCAAGCTATGAGATTTGTTTGGGAAGCACTTAGCCCTCTGTGGCCCTCTGGAACCACCCCCATGCATACTGTGAATACTCTCTCTCTCTCTCTCTCTCTCTCTCTCTCTCTCTATCTATCTATCTAATTTTTATTTAAAGTGATACAAAAATAAGGAATGAATACAAACAATCCCCTAACAATTAATATCAAACCAACAGTTATGTGAATATGTATAATATACAAAAAGGATAAAATAAAAGATGATTGATACAACTTCTAGGGGAAGGAAGCTTAATCAAGTAGAGAGAGAGAAAATAAAAGGAAGAAAAGAGACAAAGAAAAAGAGAAAGAAAGAAAGAAAACCCCAAATCATAAATGTGCTGTACTCCTTCATTTATTGTTACCGTGTCCATATATTCAGAGCTGAAGCAGGCATACATTGTTGTACATTCGGATATGATGCATATTGAATGTATCTCCACCATATGTCATTGAACGATGTTGATTCTGATTTCCCTTGAATTTGAAACAAGTCATAAGTTATTTTTTTCTGATATTGCCACAGACCATATATTTCGATACCATGCAGATAATTTCAAACTGTCCAATTTTTTCCAGTGAGTACTCCATGCCCCAGCCATAATTTCTATAGCAAGGACACATGAATTCTTCTAACTACATGGACAGTCTCCATATCTACAACACAGATGCCTCTGGGAACACCAAGCACTGGCAGGGAATACGCCACATGTCCAGAAGTATCAGTCTAAGTGCAGACAAAAGGAAGTATATTCTGAGCTACTATGTCTAGGACATGAGAGTTGCCATATGGTCATGTCCTCAAAGTAGAGAAGATAATGTGTAAACTGGCCCTCACTCCAACATCTTCTTTCTCTCAAAGAAAAAGTCAAATGAATAGAAACTGAAGCTGTTCTCCTTATATTTTACTTTGCTAGTGGACAAATCATTCACATTATAAACACGAGACAACAGATTGATGACATCAGTCATGAGGAGGAACTGAACCTTCACTAGAATCCTGGCAAGCAACAAAAGGGAAATACAAGAAATGACAAAAGGAATGGCTGATGAAAGCAGACTCCAGTGTCATTAACTAAATTATGATTGGGAACTAGAGTGGCAATTAAAATGATTGCTTCTGTGATCTTTTAAGAAGAGCATAGCTGAAGTTCTTCTCAGACACAAATGATAAACCAGGGCACTATCTTATTAATGGCTTTATTTGTTTTCCTTCCAAACCAGCCAGCCCAATTGCAGGCTCAAAGGTTGTCATAGTATTTATTGGCTTCATTTCATTTCCATACTGCCCATTTGCCACAGCTCTCTGGGTGGTTTACAAGACAAAGCTTAAAACCATAAAATACATAGTAAAAGGTCATATAAAACCAAAAATTAAAAAACAGAATAAAACCAAAAGTAATAAATAAAATAGAATAAAATAAATAAATAAAATAAATAAAATAGAATAAAATAGAATAAAACCCTACCCTGTGCCTGTTGGCATTCTCTTCCCCTCCTTATTGTTTTACTATGATTTTATTAGATTGTAAGCCTATGCGGCAGGGTCTTGCTATTTACTGTTTTACTCTGTACAGCACCATGTACATTGATGGTGCTATATAAATAAATAATAATAATAATAATAATAATAATAATAATAATAATAATAGTAATCAAGGTAAACACCAGCAGCAGTGCAAAGATCTAAAAATGCACTAACACAATTTTGAAAACAAAAAGGCTAAAATGCCTAGGGTTTAACAGCAAATGTTAAAATATGGGGAAATGAAAAGGTCTCCACCTGGCACCAAAAAGACCACAATGTAGGTGCCAGGTGAACCTCTTCAGGGACATCATTCCACAACCTGGATGCCACCATTGAAAAGACACTCTCCTTAGTAGCCACACATCTTACTTCATAATGACAAACTTGGAGGTGAATGAAATAGGTAATGCACTCCATAGGCAAGCATGGTTAAGCTGCAGAGAAAATATGAAAGCTGAAGCAAATGTATGGAGGATCCTCACTCCAATGCTCCCACCACCTGTGGGGGAACTACTCCTTCACTGGGCAATTCCACCGATGGTGTTTCTTATTTTAGCAAATGGTTATATTTCCGGGCCTAAGGAACTCCCTGCTACTAGAACTCAGAGTTCCACAAGTTGAGCCTTTTTCATGGCCACTAATTCCCTGAGAATATTTTAAAACCTCCTAATAGCTTGGGGTAAGAGAGGTAGGTATGAGATGGGCAGTAACACTAGAGATAAGAAGAACTATTAATCAAGTTAATTTATTAAAGGGATGTTTTGAATATAAGGGAATATTAATAATGTTGGGTTTTCAAAAGGACTTCTTAAGGACTCAAGAGACACTATGACGAGCCTTCTAAGAGTGCAATCCTACACATGTTTAGGGAGTAAAAATCCTACAACCCCAATGATGTGCCAGCAAGCCAGTCATAGGACTTTTTTTCTGCCTAAAGATGCATAAGATTGCACCCATACCAACCTCTTTTAAATCAGGCCAAATTTCCTAAACCACCATCCAGCTGAAACAGGTCCATCTTTGGGATACTGTCTTCCTCTGATTTCCAAAGCTCCTGCTGTTGTATCTGTCTGCTTGGACCATTTATCTGGATCTTAATGCCAGCTTGTGTAACCAACTTCTGGCAAGATCTTTGGATATTTGTGGGGGGGGGGGGACTAAAGTACAGGAACATCTCCATGGCAGCCATCAGAACATTGATTCCTTTGAGTATATAGCATGTGAGATGTCCATACATAGGGCATGTCTACAAGAGGAGTTATCCCGGGGATTGCCCCGGGATAATCCCTGTGTGTCCACAGGGTAACCAGGACAGCTTTAATCCTGACTTTTCCCACAGTCTCGGGATTGTCAGGAGACCACGGGTCATGTGGGCAGCCATCCTGGTTTAGTCTCGGCTCATCACGAATAAATGCAAGGAGCCAGGAATCAGGCATGGGGTTCTTCAGGAGCTCTGTGCCCATTGAGGGTGGGAGGGGGGAGTGGAATCTTTCTTTTAAAAAACAAAAAACAAAAAACCTTAACTTTTCGATGGAGCGCTCATGCACCCATCTTCAATTAAAAAAACCAAAATGGTGGGTGTGATGTCCTCTTCCTCCCGGGACGTCACGTGCCACATGTGGACTGAAAGGGAGGATCTCACGATCATCATATCATGAGATCCTCCCGTTCCCCTCTCTAGGTCCAGACATGCCCATACACACACTCACTCACTCACACACACACACACACACTGCTTATATCTTCAATAAGAATTCACCACTTTCCTTCCACTTACTGTATCGCTGAGTGCATGAGATTTCCCTCCTACCTGTAGAGACCTGGGCCATTTCTTTTATAGTGAGGCTTGGCTACACAGTCACCCATATTGGAAGGCTGTGCCAATCACGAGAGGTGACCAATAACTGTCTAGGGGGGAGGGAAATGGGCATGAACCACAGAGGTAGATGTGAGAGACAAACATTCATATAAAAGCTTGACTCGCAACAATGCCGCTGCTTAGGAGAGGTGCTGCCTCTCCGTGTGAAGGAAAGAAATGGAAAGTTCTGGGATAAAACCATCCAGTTTAAAGGGCCCGTGACTAAAGAGGGAGCAGAAACAGTGGTACAGTTCCAGGAAGAAAAGACTCATAACGCTGCACACCAACCAGCAGACCTTCCTCCTCACTGATTACCAACAGACTCTCTGAATCCCTAACTGTCAACTGTCATTTCCCAATTGTTCTTTTCCACCGAGCAAGAATCCCTGGCCAATTAAAATTGAATTTACCTGATCCATGCCTCATTTAGAAATATTACAATTGATAATCTCTTCATTTTCTGAATGTCACTTAACAGCTACCAAAAGAGGCTTTCAACACCGTAAATACACTTTATCTTCAGAGAGATATTATAGCACTTTAGAGGCCTCACAGAAAGTGTGCATCAATTGTTATGTACCTGGCATCTATTTACAGAAGGTAAGAAGGCATATAGTTGATAGCCAATATATTTTATTTCCAAATTATTTGGAACCCCACACCAAGTGACAACCATATAGAGACAAGGGGTCTTAATCAGTAGACTCCTTAATGTATCTAGACTTTGTCAACTGCCTAACTTGATTAACATCAGGCAGTAATAATTAATATATATATAAGGAACTATAGAAAGACTACAATAATCCCAGGTTATTGCATCCCATTAGCAGAACACAGAAACCATGGTGGAGACACAAGTGATAAAGATGTTTGTAGCCATACTGCAGCCTTCATCAACCTGGAGTACCCCAAATATTTTGGATTACAACTCCCAGTATTCCTGACCATTGGCCATGCTGACTGGGGCTAATGGGAGCTTTAGTCAAAAACATCTGGAAGACACCAAGTTGGTGAAGGCTATCCTATTGCAATAAATTTCACAACCCCCCAAAATTGCTCAAAAATAAATCTCATATATCCCCTGTAGATCACTTTGGAAAAGTTTTGATGGAACAGGATTTTTTTTAGATCTGGATCAGGAGTGGGGAACCTCCACACTACGGGCCTACTGCAGACCTCCAGGAGTTCTCCCTGAATGGGAGAGGGTGGGGTCACATGGTCTCCAAAGGGCATTCAGAAAAATACTGCAGGTCTCCTCCAAGTCTCAGGGCTGTTTTGTTTTTTAAAATAAAAAACAGAAAGAAGATCCTTCAGCAGCTAGCTACAATTTTTTTTAAAAAAAAAGTATGTGGAAATGCTGTCACTGGCTCCAAGGAGAAAATTCTCTGAAATTCTCCTCCTCCTGGGAAAGAGGCAGGAAAAAAAGTCTCTTTTACAGGGAGAGAAAATTTTCCTGAAAATAGGGGGCAGGATTTGGCACAGCACTAGTTCATACAGTGGCCAACCAGTTGTCAACCAGGTATCCAGAAGCAGGACATGTTGCAACAGCACCTTCCCACCCATGTTCCCCAGCAGTTGGTGTAATATAGGCTTACTGCCTATATACAATATTTCTGTACACACAGATACACCTCAATAAAAAGTCACACTATATGTTCAGGATATGCAATTTTTGCAAGGACAGGGTTTCTTGGAATCGTTATTTGATAGTTTTTCGGATCCTAGACTTCTTCAACACAGTTTCACATTTAAAGGCACAGGGACTGGATAAACCTTATTGTTTCTAACTCTTAATAACCTTGATCCAATTCAACTTCAGGGATGACTGTGGTTCATTACCATGAGAATACTTCCATAATACTTTGCATAAAAGTCTTCTCCCAAGTCATCTTGATATCCAGCCTAAATTTGTTAAAGGACAATTTCCCCTGCATCCTAACACATATTTCTCCATCTCAGTGTATAAACTTCCTGATGGATTTGCAAACCATAGTTTAATCCCATTTCATTCTCGTTTGTTTTTTTTCTTATTTGAAAGAGTGAATCTGTAACCCCAATGAGAAAGGGGTTACAAGTTTGTACTCTATGTTCCAATGTCAGATCAGCTTCAGAAATACTGCTAAACAGCAGGAGCAAATGGCATAATAAAATGTCAGGAACTCACTTAAGATAACTTCCCACTTAGCTTGCACAGATATTTGAATTTCCCATCAAATGAGCATTTCCTTCCATCCTCACGCTTGTATTGTAGATGTGATATCTGTAGATTGCTTAGCTTTTTCGACTAGAGCAGAAAGAAAATAATCTATTTGCCTAAATAAGGAAGACTGGTGCAATGGATCTGCCATTTGCCCAACACAGCAATAGAGGGATGGATAAACTGTATTTGTTTTGGAGAGTCAAGAGGTGGGATTAGCTCCTTCTCAGTTGCACAGAAGAGGGCAAAAAAAGTCTAGACCCTTTACACATGAGCAGCTGGTTTCCTTTGAAGACATTGGAAAGTAGGGCTAGTGTGGGGATGTGACACCAAGAGTGGGGCCAGGAACAGCCCCTTTCCTTCTCCAAATCATGTCCAAGAGTGTCCTACACATGAGTTGAAGCATATGATCAGTTGCTGAGAGTAGAGTAAATACTGCTGACATTCTCCACATGATGGAGAGGAGCTGTTTTTGCTCATCAGGAGTCCTTTAAAGCCCCCATATCAAAGTTCATCAACCGCTTAACCAATATCTAATATAGTTTTAACCTGAAACCTCCTTAATTCACATGGGATAATTTAGATATATTTAATGTAGTCAGGGAAGCATTCATCTTCAGAATTCCATTCTTCTCTCAAAGAGTTTATAAAAATCCACATAAAACATGTTCAGCTGGATATGTATTCTTTTCAAAGAATGAAATGAATTACCTTCCTGGACTCTGATTTTACCCAATTACCCTCAATGAAGCTTTCCTTTTGTATCTGTCATACATGTAATCACCTAACTCATACAATACAGCTATGGATGGAGTAATTAAGTCCCCACCCCATTTTATTTAATTTGCATTTAACCCCAATTACAGAATCACAGAAATTAGAAATGAAAGATCTCATAGGCCATCCAGTTCATCTGCCTACTGATGCAGTTCTAAGTAAATAAGTAAGATTTTCACATGAAAAGGAAATGTAAATGCTTTCGAACTAAGGTGGTAAAATAGACAAAGGCTTTGGACAATCTGGCTCCATTTGTACTAAAGAGAAATTCACTACTTTGGACAGTAGAGAGGGGCTTTGGAGAAGTGGTTGCCAATTGCTTTCATCATTATTCAGCTGAGCTGGCTTGGCAAAAAAAAAAAAAGGCCAAATGAACCCCAACGATCAAAGATGCATGTAGCATCTGCAGCGTTGTGAAGGATTGTCCTGAATTTTGTATTCATAATCAAGGCATAAGGAAGAAAAGACTGGGAGTTACAACAGTGCATTCAAACAACAACAACAATCCATATTAATTGAGAAAGTGGTGAAACAACAATAATCTTTCTGTTGGATGAGTTGTCCCACTCTGAATGATTTTGGTTGAAAGTGGAGGGATGCCATCCTATTCTACCGAGCTCTGAAGTAAATCCACCCACCCACCCCAGTCTATGCAGAGCACACCTAAAGAGACAGAGGTCTCTTTTTGTATGAACAAAGAACTCTGAGGCAGGGAGGCACTGTTTCACTCTGTGTACCTTATGGTGAGGCATGGGACTTTCAGGTTTAGGTCTTCACATTGCACAATCCAATGTAGATTGCTTTAGGTTATCGTGGGAAGAATGATGTGTTTTCATCTTTAACACCCCACACTGGAGAGCTATGGACATATGAGGTGGGGTTCTCCATGACCTAAGAAAGCCAATAGGAGACACAAGACATCCCTGCTTTGCATGATCCAAAGCCTCTGGCATGGAAAGTGTAAGTGTAAAGAAAGACATATTCCTACCCCACCCCAAGCCTCGGGTTATTTCGAGAATAAGGCAGTGATCTGTTGCAATGAGATGGCCTCTGCTTCCATTACAGAAATGTTTGCAGCTTGGAAGATGGGTAAAATCCAGTGGCATGCCTATATTTCTGAATCTTCTGAAAATCATGGTATTGCTTAATGCATGATCCAGACCTCTTCAGAGCCTTACAGTGCAAGCCTGTACAGGTCTCTTCAAAAGAGAGACCCACTAAGTTCAATGGGGCTTGTTTCCAGGGAAATATGCATAGCATAAATACTCTCCATTTGGCAATTTGAGAAACTGCCATGGGCACCACCACAAAATGGCTACCATGGGGAGCAGGACTCCTCACAAAATGGCTCCTGTACTGGCCTAGCTAGACAGAAAGGACAAATCACTGGCCCAACAAGAGACTTGGTTTGAGCCTGAAATAACACACCACATATTATGGAATGCTTTCCCCAGCGAGGCCTGCCTGGCACCAACATTACTATCTTTTTGGCTCCAGGTTAAACCATTTCTCTTCTCTCAGACATTTAGCAATATGTGACAAGCTTCATTGATCCTGGATCTGTTTTTACAGTTGTCTATAATTGTTTTTCTGTGTATGTTGTATGTTTTTAAATTGTGTGTGTGTATATATATATATATATTGTTTTAATCTTATGTAAACCACCCAGTGAGCTTTGGGTATGGGGCATTATGAAAATAATAATAATAATAATAATAATAATAATAATAATAATAATAGACCCAGACAGCACAACAAAGAATGCCAATTTCAAAAATGGGAAACTGAGAATGCACTGTGATGAGTTCAGACACAATAAACTTAACTGAATACAAGAAAGAGGTGAAATTGGATATCCTAATGGCAAACAACATATGCATCCCAACTTAGCACAATGTAACACCCATAACACCAATCAATTTTCCAAACTCTCTGTAAATACAATCCTATTAAAAAATATCGCCCAAAATTAATTGGACGAATTGCCCACAAATCAGTCCATTCCAAATTCATCACCCTATTCCATTCCTCTTTAATAAACTTTCAATCTACTAATTTTCCTTCTTCTAGCTATCTCAGGCCCCAGCCCAGCCCTTCAATTATGTCCTCCTGGATCCTCAGCCAACCTTGGAAACACACAAATACAAGCATACTCCAGGTACTTGATGGCCTTTAGGCAAGACATCCTAAATGGGTAACCTCCCTTAGTGAGCCTACCTTCTCACCACCACTGTCTCCACTTGCTACTGCTCCTCATCCTCTTTCTCATCAGTGCTACTACTTCCTTGCTTAGTAGCAAGAAGGCAATGGCATCTACTACTACTCCTTCACACCAAGAAGCAGGTTGCAAAGAGGAGATGCAGCTCCATGCAAGTGGGCCCCTGCTAGAGTGTAGGCAGTTGCCTGACCATGCCTGCACTTCATACCAGCCCTAAGTATAAGAAAGGTACTGTAGGACACACCATACCAGTTCTGCCTCATAAACCTGAGATGGTTTCCTATATCCTGGTACTGTTGCCAATCTAATGCACCATCTCAAAGGCTCTTTTATAATGCATTTCCTGTTACCCTGCATCCATACCAGATTGTATAAAAGATAGACACTTTCAGTCCCTTAAGATTTAAAACTTAACTTCTTCCCATAACTTCTAAGATCTTTACATTAATTTGCTCATGGAGTTCACATAGTATTCATCCATGACCCAGTCTAGAATCACTTTCAATAACTAATGAATTTTGGAAACTATCAGTGCCCTAACGGATATGTTAAAATTTGCAAATGAAAGTCCTATATGTAAGACCTTTCTAGGTCTGTTGAGATGCCAATTATAGGAAAATTATTATATCTCATCCATTTCACCACATTGTCAACCCTAGCCTGCTGAGATTCTATTATCCTTTGCATTTCCTCATTAGGTTTTCTAATGTGTGAACTTTGCCTTCCAATTCACCATTTCTTCCCCAGTCTGACAGATCTTTTTCAAATTTCAACAAGATTTTTTTTGTAACTCCCCCCAAACATAGCCGTTTCTCCATTACATAATCCATTCCAGACCAGATATAAACTAGAACTTATGTGTGTGTTTTTCATATTGCATTGAGATGTAATTTTGCACATTGTCATCCTTGTTTGTCTATCTTGTAGGGCACTCTCCTTTCTTGTTAAAAAGGAAGTGCAAGACAGGCCCCAATAATTCTGCTTAGAGGATGCATGAAGCATAAAAACAGGCTATTCTCAGAGCTAGTTCTCACAAACATATTTTTCACCAGATAGCTGAAACTTATTTATTTTAAATATACTTATTTATTATAATAACTTATATTGTGCTTTTCTCCATGAGGTGATCTCAATTCAGCTCACATGCTAAAACAGTGTGATACATAACAACAAATCTAAAGGCAATTTTTTTTAAAATATCAGTAATAAACAACATCACTCTGCCATGGACTAGGACCCCAAACTTTATCCTCTGAGGGTCCCAGTTCCTTGTTCTCAAAGGAAGTTCCAGAGTTAATGGTTCAGGGGGATGACTCAGCCACAATACTTCCACCTCCTCAGGGCCCAGTTCACTGGAAATACATCAGGATTTGGCTCTGCTTCATCCACAGGAGGCTACATTGCCATCCTAAGATTTTGAGAATTTAGGCCATGAGATTACTAGCATACCTCAGCCACCTTCACATAATCACAACCTGAGATTGCTTAAACAGGGCAGGGCCCTTTAAGAGACCAAGCCTCAGTCAGTATGGAAGGGTGTGGCCTACCAGCCTAAAGGCCACTATGTTCTTATTTAAGTCTCACTTTTGCTCTGCTTCTTGTTGGAGCAACAGACAACCCTGTCTCGCTTCCAGCCCCAGCTCTCCTCAGAACTCTCCATGGTGCTGATCTCTTTCTATCTGGCTTCCTGTGGAACCTAGCCTGACCAAATCTGATCCTTGCTCAAGATCTTGTCATGTAAAATCATATAATGACCTCTTGGGTGAAAGGGGTCTGAATGGAGGAAATTTAACAGAAGAAATATGGTAATTTTACACATATTTACCTACATAAAAAAAAAACCTGATTGGCATACATACAAAACTGACTGTGCAATACGAACAGCAAGATGCAGTTAAATGGTGGAGTTTGGAAGAGGAAAACAATGGGCAGAGAGACTTCCAAGATAAGTCCAGAACCTGAGTCACAGATCATTTCATTGATTGATTGATTGATTACAGCATTTATATACCACTCCACACCTAAACAGATACCTGAGCAGTGAACTGCCATGTTTTTTGTTTTTTGTTTTTAAAAAATGAAGAATAACATGCCAGGGACTTGGGACTCTTCTTAGGGAGGGCAGTCCACAAAATTAGTGCCACTACTGAAAATGCCCTGCTCCTGGTGGCTGCATATCAAACCTCATTCAGCAGTGGCACCTGGAGCAAGACCTTAGATGCTGAACAGAACATGCAGAAAAATGGCCTTTAAGAAGGTATTTAAAATCTAAAACTTTTTTGGCACACTGGGTGGAGTGTGATGGGGCTAAAAATGGGAAGATGCTGTTGAAGAAGCCTGGTGAAATCCTGGTGAAATTCAGAAGACTTACAGAAGTGGTGGTGGGGTTTTATTTCAAAAAAGTTAATTGCAAACTCTTCTCTTGTTTCACTTTCCTCCCATTAAACACAAACAAACAAAAACTGTTTTTGCTTCCATGGAAAGCCACAGTGACATTCTGATGGGTCTGATGGGCCATGTCACCCCACAATGCCAAAACCAATGACTAAGTGATGATGTATGAATGGGCGAACAAGAGTCTCATATTACACATAGAACTTTTATCTCTGTCTTGCTGCCAGAACAGAGGGAGGGTCTAAGGATAATCCTCCACAATATTCCTCAGGGAATATTGACAGCCACAGCAGAAGAAAGGGCCAAACCTAAGATGGTCTTTATTGCCAATTACTTGCTGCTGGCAGACAATATCAACCATCAGCAGTAAAGGGAGCATCCAAGAACAGCCTCCATATTTCAACACATTTTTCTACCTATGGGCTAGAACCTGGGTTTGCATTTATGTGTTTAGAAAGGGAACTCGTGAACTCAGGATGCCAAATTGTTTACTCATATGGTCTGATAATAGAATAAATCAACCATCCTGTCATACTCATTATGCAACCATCTTTTTATTAATGATACTATCAGCAATGTCATTTTATAACTATTTTGTACTATTGTTACTTTTCATCAATGTAATTATTGCACCAATTATGTGTACTTGCTCTTTGTCATGATGAATTACATTTTACATTATTATGCATGGAATACATACGTTGTTATTCAATTTGGGGATTCTTTTGTTATCACTGTGGTATTTTAATTGTTATCAGCTTCTTTTTTATCCTACGTCTATAAATACATAAATAAAACCCTGCCCAGAGATTGAGAGTAAAGAGAGTCACGACTAAGTGAGGCAGTCCTGCTATAAATCAGCTGAATCCATCTCAGACAACAGATTTGGAGACCACTAAGACCAGTATGAGTTGTGGGAGTGGAAGGCAAAATAATGAGACGAGACAAGAAAATTGGGTTTAAATAGGGCCTCATTGATTTAATTCAGTGAAGGGTGATGGAGACCAAAGTGGGCATCCTAGCTAGGCCACTGCCGAGGGCATGTTTTGGGATCTGGTGAGCCATTCACATCCTGATAGGTGGTGCTTAGATGCTGCCACCCCTCAGGTTGCAAAACTCTGAGTTGGTGAGGAATGTTGGCCTCAGAGATCATCCTTATCCTGCCAGCTGGTGCTGCAAGAATCCCAGGTGTGGGCCTCAGGTCTTACCAATCATTGCACTGGTGCCTAAGAATGCTCACCAACCCTATCCTTTCTCCCGATGCCTGGGAGGCTTGAGAGTGAGATTCAGTGATCCTTGTCCAAAAACACACAGGGGGTAAGTTTGAAACAAAACCTTGAGCACTCAGTGGAATGCAGGAGATGTTGTTTGTGACCAATAGTAATGATTGTACAATATATGTTTCAGAAACTATGTCATATGGGAGTCTGTTATGAAAAGCCTTGACCCACTGATACAAGGTAGGAAACAAAGTTAAACATTTGGGATGGTAGGTTAATTTGAGAGAAAGTATGGTAAGGAGAAGTGCTGGTTTTGTATTATAGTGAATTCTGGTTTCTCTTTATCACATGTTTGTGTTTTAGCGTGTTCCTGAAGAAGCACTGCCTTGCGAAACAGATTTATGTACCAGAATTCTGTTGGGGCTATAAAACCTCCATGCTAAAAGCATATATATATATATATATGAGGGCCTTAGGTGTTAGCAATCACCGCAATGGTACCTAAGAATGCTCACCAACCCTATCCTTCCTCCCGATGCCTGCACACCTGCCCCCAGGATAAATGTGACCAAATTATACCAATTAGCCTATTTAATACTCCCCTGCTGTCTTACAGTGTGAAGTAGGTGGTGGTGGGGAAACCAATCTAAGTGCTGGAAGCAAAAAATTCCTACTTGGTCCCCCAAGGGGTGAAAAGCAGAGCCACACTGTCTACAGGGGGAAAGGAGGGAGGGAGCCATGAAGTAAAGTGGCTGGGAGGGGCACAGGCTCATCATAAAGGCTGCTGACCCATACCAGCCCATGGTGGTGCCATGTGAGGCCACCAATGGTGGGCCTCCACACTGTCTCTCGCTCACCTCCCCTGCAACTGTATTACCATGGCCAGGCAAGCCAGGCATGGTTGTAATGCCTGCCTTTGTGCCACCTTTATCAATTTTCTCATCATTACTACTTGAGGGATGTCTGGATTTTGTGAAATCCATCCTGCATGTGATTCATGGATTGAGCAATGTTGTTCATTCTGGTGTCCATTCACAGATGGATTCGATTTTTTTCCTGTTATGTGGAAAAATATGCTAATAATTCCGTAAGAGACTTTGTAAAAAAACTGCGTAATTTATGTTCCCCACATATATTTTCCAGCATGGCATATGTCTCAGCAGAAATATGCAAATTTACAGATGAATGAATTTGCATAAGTTGCGGGTGGGGTGTGTGGAACCTCTGGACATCCATGGCTTGGTGAAGGCTGATACACAACAGGTTCCACAGGTTGGATTGTTTGAAATCCAAACTCATTTTAGTTCATTTTTAATTTCTCCATCATCCCTACTAGCAGTTACTTGCTTGACAAGCAGAGAGCCAGAGATCAAATAATCAGTGGCACCTATGGCTCCTTCTTCTCTCCACCACCATTGTTTGGGTGAGAAGGAGAAGTATGTGAGCAAGCTGGTTTCAAGGGTGAAGAGGAGGAGCAGGTCCAGAGGGCTCTTGTCCATAGGGTCCCTGCTAGGAAACAGACCCTCGGAAGGTGCCCAGCCATGCTGATCCTTGTCGCCAGTTCTGTACTGCAAGCTTCCTCCTTCAGACTATCCACTCCAATGGGTTGTTGGGGGCATGATGGCAGATGTGGGAATGATACAGTATGTGCAACTCCACATCCCTAGTCCACACAATCATAGTCATGTGGGCCATAATGCCCACATGACTATGCTACCATATAAAATCAAAGGATTAAAAGTGATAGAAACTTAGAAATTACACATGCCAGGCCACTGTGTGAAACCTTCCCGATGCCCAGGCCTGTACACAGAGAGATAATTGCATACAAATCATCTCCGTTGATCTTCATTTTAAAACTGGGAAAGAAACAGAAGAGTAACTCAACGCACACTATGAAATGCTCACCCCTTTGCGTCGAGATTTCTCCAAAAGGGCAAGGATTTATTTATTTATTTATTTATTTTATTTTATTATTGCACTTATATACCGCTCCCATAGCCAGTGCTCTCTGGGCGGTTTACAGAAATTCTAAAATTAAGATAAAAATGAGTACACAAAATTTAAAATTCTAAAACACAGAACATACACACACAAAGCATTAAAAACCATAGTGACCAGGTATATTCACGTCGGGAGAGGCGTTCCATCAGGTATTGTGGTCCCAAGCCGTGTAAGGCTTTATAGGTCAAAACCAGCACCTTGAATTGGGCTCGGAACATACAGGCAGCCAGTGCAAGTGGACCAGAGCAAGGGTTATATGGTCGAACCTTCTGGTTCCCGAAATCAATCTAGCTGCTGCATTTTGCATGAGCTGCAGCTTCCGAACCGTCTTCAAAGGCAGCCCTACGTAGAGTGCATTGCAGTAATCTAACTTGGAGGTTACCAGAGCATGGACAACTGAAGTCAGGTTATCCCTGTCTAGATAGGGGCGTAGCTGGGCCACCAACCAGAGTTTGTAGAAGGCACTCCATGCCACTGAGGTCACCTGAGCCTCAAGTGACAAGGTTGTGTTCTGCTCCCTGTGTCTCCGCAGAAATGCTCTTGCAACTAGGAAGCCATGTTTTTAATGCTGTCTTTGTTCTGCAGTCGCTCTTTTTAAAAATGCATCGCATCTGGGGACAACTTGCTCAGATCACTCCTGAGCCTGCAAGCTGCTTGTTTATGGATTGCATGGTTTAGTCAACAAAAGTGGCCTCTCTTGGGTAGCAGTCTTGTTCTTATTTAATTTGCTTTAATAAATATCTTAAGCCCTGTGCTTTGGGTTTTTAGCAGTCCTTCATTTCCCTTTATGATAGTGTTTCTCAAATTTTCTGAACTTCGGCCTCCCTTCTGAAGTTTCTTCTTATCTCTCCTTGCCCAACTGACTCCAATAATTAATCTGTTTAACAGGATAATCTTTGGAGAATCTCATTAAATGGTGTAAGCCCCCCACCCCCCCCACTGCTCCATGCAAGTTACATGGGTTGGACAGGATATGTGGGTTGCCTGAGAACATGGGTCCTTTTGTTCGTGCTTTTGAGAAGAGCCTGCAAAGTTCATCCATTGCATGGGTCATGCCTCTCTATCTTTCAGCTGATTAGGGCCAAAATATACATTGCTTTAAATGTGTGTCTAGCATAGGGGTCAACGACTTGTGCACTACCAGATGTTTTTACCTATAACTTCCATGATCCCTCACAATTGGCTTGCTAGGCCTGATGGGAATTATAAGCCAAAACACCTGAAGGACTGGAGGTTGTCTCCACACCTGGTCCAGCTATGTCTTTTTATCATTTTTTTTATTCTAGAGTAGGCACAAAAGCCCCAATCCAGATCTTAGAAGCCTGCCCCCTCTCATACACATACATACTAGGCTCCAATCAAGATTTGGGGGCCCTTGCCTATTGTAGAATAGTAATAAAAACACATTAAACTTATATTAAAAGAGGCCCTGGACTGTTGAAGAGTTGCCCAATTGCCTAGTCCTGCTTCAACCCTGTAGAATGTCCCATATTTTCTAGCCATCAGCTATCAAAAGTCTTTGTTAAATCATCTCCTAGGCATTAGTATCTATTACAGAAATATTTGTTAACTGTCAGCTGAACAAAAAAGCCTAGAGAGGATGGTTTCTTAATTGAAACAACAAAATAGCATTCCCATTATTTTTTTCGGAGTGAAGATGGTTGGTTCTTATGGGGCCTTGATTTTCTCTGTCTGGCTTTTGAATTTCTTTTGATTTCTTTTTTAAAGTTTACTGTTTTATATAGTAATGTTTTATCCTGCTTGGAATTGTTGCATCTGTTTTATGGTGAAAGCTGCTGTTTTTGTTTTGTTTTTAATCTACTATAAATTTGAGTAATAGATGAATAAATACATGCTTAAGAATTGTTTTTAGACATGACATCACTTTTATGGGGACTAGAGACAGTTGGAGCGGCTATGATCCTGCTGCCCCACTGTGTGTTGAGCACACCTAGGTAGACAACAGAGGTTTGCTTCTGGTCAAATGGGTTTTGAAGGTTTTTGAAACCATACAAAAACCTGTTTAGCTATTTGCCAGAGGCTAAAAGGAGACAAACACTCACACACTATGAGCATCAACCCCTCTTTCAAACTGAGACTTTCCTGGAAAACTATCATCTGTCTTCAGCCCAAGTTTTGTGACTTTATGGATCTGTTTTTCAGTTATCCCCAAGAATGAGGGACACTTTGGGGGCGTATGTTGCATTGATGAAAAACATGTCCAGCTCCACGCCTTGTGTATATTGCCCATGATACAAAGAAATAAGGTGAATCAGCAAGGAGGTGATCACTGCATCAAAATGACTGCATTCATTAGTAGTGAAAAGAATCTGACTTACCGCCTGCATTTGGGCTGACAAGTATAGGCCAAAAGGGAATGACAGCTGGGTTAAAATTTCATAGCATTTTATGAAAAGCCACATTTCATAGCTATTCACCTTCCAAATTATTCCTGACTGGAGAGTCATTTCACACATTTTCCCCTTTAAGTAGAAGCACAATGCAATCTGTGGAAAGTGATCCCTCCTTCTCGTCCCCCTCCCTGGCAAGGCTTTGAACAAAAAAGCTCACAGAATTTAATTTCAGCAAGGACCACCTGGGCTCATCCTGAGAACCTCTTTTAGTGTCTGGTAGAGCTGAGTCAAAAGCCCTTTCTGGTGGGCGGGGGGCAGAGAGGCGCATTGAGCACGCCTATTTGGAACTATTCAGAAACATAGTTCTCTCATAGGCTATTGCTGGCGGGACTTTGAGCCTTATGAGGCTGGGTCAGCCCAAATTCAATTGGCTCAGAAATAAGCTGACCAATTTTCTACTCATGGAGAGGGGGAGCGTGGAGAAGCTCACCCCACCCATCAAGTTACAATGAACATAACAAACAGCCAGTACCAAAAGTGGAAGTCACAGCTCAAGCTTGCCTAAAACATACTTGTGTATACCCTGATATCACTGTAGTGGGGTAGTGAGAATGCTCAGTGTATTAATAACAAGACATCAACTTTTTCTCTTCTCTTTCTTTCTTTTAGCATCCCATAGAGCAGGGCTGTCAAACCTTTTTCAGCCTGAGGGCTGAATTTAATTTCTGAAAAGCTCTTGGGGGTCACTTTCCAGTAATGGGTGGAGCCAGAGGCAAAAGTGGAAAGGCAAAAATACTAAAACTGCCAGTATATGTTACACTAAAGCTCTTACTGCCAGAAACTAGGGCCTTAGCTAGACCAGGTGAAATCATAGGGCGAACCATGGGATCATCCCTGTGCGTCCACCTGATGCACAGGGGATCCCAGGATCAGGAAGGGATCATTCCTCCCTTGCCCTGGGATCTCACCTTCCCCTTTGGGCCCACTTTTTCCATGAGACCGCAGAACATGTGGCCCACTGCCATGGTTTGACCCGGCTCTGCGCGATGCCTGTATGTAACCATCAATGTAATTCCAATTTCAGGTGCACAACTTTAAAAGCCTAACATGGTCTGTGGCAGTAGGCAGACCAGAATGAAAGCAATTTGGCTGAAGTACTCTGCAATGTGGTTGGGGTTCTAACATCATTTGGGCCACACATCACATTCTTACCTGTCAAGTGACAAATGGGTTCTGTCTGAAATGCAAGCATTTGCATGTGCACCTCGAAATCTACATCTCAGATTCTGGATTGTGTTAATGGAGAAAGGTGTGAATGCTCAAGTTCTCCTGCAATTCAATTTCATCTCTACAAATCACCCAAGTGCTATGAATGGTGGGAAGAATAAATGTGCACGCACTAGAAATGAATCTGGAAGCCCATTCCTGATTGCCTCTTGCATTCCCCTCTTGCAACCCTCTGCTCATTCCTTTTTCTTGCTGTTAAAACTCTGCAGATCACAGAACTCCTCCTAAAACTTTGACTGATAGGAAAATGCTGCTCTAGAATGCTTAAGCAGCTCTCTATGAAAATTGGCTCCTGTGGTTTAATGTCAGCACTTTGTGTGACTGTTCCACTGCAGCAGTGACAGGCATTTCAGCTGGAAAGAGTCCTTAAGGTAGTAATAAGCTACTGAATTCACACTGAAAAAATGTAAGATGGGGAAAAAAGAAAGAAAGAATGAAAGCATTTTATAGAACAGACAAAAATAGGTCTTGCTAGGATAGCCCACCATTTATTGATGTAATAAGATTATTTTATTTGCTGTGCTGTACCCACTTTTGTTTCAACACTGCTATCCTCCAAGTAATTAATTTGTGCAGTTTGCTACTTTGGGAATAGCAAGTGAGGGTTTCAACACAGAAAGAGGTGGCTTAGACCTGATCTTTCCCTTAAAATATAGCTAAAATAGCTTTACAGCATTGCTCTGACACAACCCTCAAGCCTTCAATGTGCTTCATTGCTTTCCCTTTTTAGAAGCACTTTCTTTAAACCGCTGTATGCCTGATTCAAAGCAGGCACCAAGAAATAGGAAGACCACAGTTTTTTGTTTTTTTTAAAAAAATGTACATATTCTAAAGGCTGAAAGTAATTTGTTTTTCACTTTGCTTGAGATCTTTTTTTTTTTTTTAAAAAAAAATCTCTTGGAATTTGTTCACTTAAAATAGAAAGGAAAGGAAAGGAAAATCCCCACAACAGCGCATACTCTCAGAAGGTGAGGTGATCAGCAAATGCCCTGGGCTGGAGGGTGTTATATAGAGGCAATCAATCAATTAATGGGATAGGAAGAACTTCCTGGATAGTTTTTATTCCCCTAGTTTTATTTAAACTTTTTGTTGTTGTTGTTGTTGTTGTTCAGAATATCTTGGATAGTTCTCCTGGGAAGGAACCTCCAAATTCGCCTCAAACATTGTTTTAGGCTAAATTCAGTGGCAATGCTTCACCCTTACCTTATCAATTTTGCCAGCCAAATAACAAATTACTTTCCCAGCCCCAGATGCCTGACAGAGAATTAGCACAGCCTGAATAACAGCCTGCAATATTTGGGGTGTGGTGTGGTTGAAGTATCCAAGGTAGGGTTATGTGAATCCTCTCTGGAAAAAAAGAAATAAATATTCTTTTCTTCCCCCAGAATTCCTTGGAAGTTTCTCTTAAGCATGACACTTCACATTTGTCTCAAAATGTTGCTTTAAGGAAAATGTGGTGGCAATTTTACTGTGGTCACTACACAGCTTACCATCAGGAAGTGGTGGCCGATGGTGTCAGGTCACCACAGAAAGGAATAGGAACAATTTACTGGGAAATCTATTTTTGCAGTACTTTTTCTTCCTCTGTTCCTTCTTTTGTGCTACAAAATGAAGCGAAGTTTGATAGAAGATGTCAGGCAGGAAAAAACAACAAATTGTATGATAGTGAAGCTATTTTACCTGACCCCTGCTGTCACTACCAGATCTTAACCAAACATATGGAAGCATGTTTCTCCACTAGGGGCAAAACATTATTTTGAGGGTCCCAGTACAAACTTGTCACATGACCCCCCCTTCCACACATGTACCATGATTCCACCCAGTTCATGCAAACTCATGAGCTATGAAAGAAATTTTTATATTTAACTTCTGAAATTACATTTTTGATATATTTCTGAAATTACACCATGCCCACCCAGGGGCTTTTTATTTCTACTATACCTTCAATCCATCCCATTTTTGCTATTTTTGCTTTATATATAAAATCCAGCCTACAAAACATGCTGGCTATTTTGTAATTCTTTGGTTGATATGCATGCTTTTATTTTTATTTTTTTATTCTAATGCAACACAACACAGCTGCAAACATTTTATAAACACACCAATTCGCCTTATAATTTTATCTTGCCTGTTTTGTTTTCTTTACAAAATCTTGAAGTGTCTACCCCAAGTTACTAACTTTTGAAAGCATTAGTTTGGAGTCACATGACACATCTGACATCTTTTCTGCATCATGAATTGCCACAAATATAGTCTCTTCATTGAAATAAACTGATTATATGATTATATGTCTGTCTTGACAGTCTAGAAAATTGATTGGTGTCCTATAGTTTATTTTAGTTTAACCTCCTTACATTTCATAGAATCATAGAATAGCAGAGTTGGAAGGGGCCTACAAGGCCATCGAGTCCAACCCCCTGCTCAATGCAGGAATCCACCCTAAAGCATCCCTGACAGATGGTTGTCCAGCTGCCTCTTGAAGGTCTCTAGTGTGGGAGAGGCCACAACCTCACCAGGCAACTGATTCCATTGTCGTACTGCTCTAACAGTCAGGAAGTTTTTCCTGATGTCCAGCTGGAATCTGGATTCCTTTAACTTAAGCCCGTTATTCCATGTCCTGCACTCTGGGAGGATCGAGAAGAGATCCTGGCCCTCCTCTGTGTGACAACCTTTTAAGTATTTGAAGAGTGCTCTCATGTCTCCCCTCAATCTTCTCTTCTCCAGGCTAAACATGCCCAGTTCTTTCAGTCTCTCTTCATAGGGCTTTGTTTCCAGACCCCTGATCATCCTGGTTGCCCTCCTCTGAGCACGCTCCAGCATGTCTGCATCTTTCTTGAACTGCATCCTTCTAATAGGCTCATTTGTATTTATAGCACACATAGCAATATGGTCTGTTGGACTGAACAAAACATTTTTGTTGTTTATTCGTTCAGTCGTTTCCGACTCTTCGTGACTTCATGGACCAGCCCATGCCAGAGCTTTCTGTCGGCCGTCACCACACCTAGCTCCCCCAAGGTCAAGTGTGTCACCTCCAGAATATTGTCCATCCATCTTGCCCTTGGTCAGCCCCTCTTCCTTTTGCCTTCCACTTTCCCTAGCATTAGCATCTTCTCCAGAGTGTCCTGTCTTCTCATTATGTGGCCAAAGTACTTCAGTTTTGCCTTTAGTATCATTCCCTCAAGTGAGCAGTCTGGCTTAATTTCCTGGAGTATGGACTGGTTTGATCTTCTTGCAGTCCAAGGCACTCTCAGAATTTTCCTCCAAGACCACAGTTCAAAAGCGACACCGAAATCAGATTGACTACATCCTTTGCAGCCAAAGGTGGTGGACATCTATACAGACAGTAAAAACAAGACCTGGAGCTGACTGTAGTTCAGATCACGAACTTCTTAATGCACAATTTAGAATCAAACTAAAGAGAATAGGGAAGACCCACAGATCAGTTAGATATGAGCTCACTAATATTCCTAATGAATATGCAGTGGAAGTGAAGAATAGATTTAAGGGACTAGATTTAGTAGACAGGGTCCTGGAAGAACTATGGACAGAAATTCGCAACATTGTCCAAGAGGTGGCAACAAACATTTACTCATATAAATATACTTGGATCCTGTAAATCCTATCAGCAACACTGGCTCTCACTATCCCTAGGATCAATAGGGCTTTGTCACTTCCAAAAGCTGCCACTCCCTCTTATATATGTACAAGGAATTCTGGGACTGATAGTCCTTGGGAGAACATGTCCCACATGGAAGCACAAATCTCTCAGACTACAATACCTAGTTTAAGTACACTTTCAGTTCAAGATGGAGTTCTTGTCCTGAGTAATGTTTCCATCTTCAGAATGTTGCTTGTTCTTCTCTAATACTGCTTCTGATTGGCTCCAGAAAATCTCACAAGTTCTGGACAATAGGTGCATAAATACAGGGAAACATGTTTCCATAAATATCCTCAAACATAACAGGTTATGCAGACAGACTGGGAACTACAGGAATACTGCTGAGTGTTTTGGAGTAGATTGGCAAGCGTTTCCAATTCCAATAGTTTAACATTACCAACAACAATATGACCTTCCCACTTAAATTGGGCTACTGAAATGAAGAAACCTTGGGTAACCGGGAGTGGACATTTGTGAGTGAAAGGACTGTGGACTCAGTTCAATTCTGGAACTTAAAATTAATAAGGTGCAGAATGTGCTCAAAGACACTCTGTTCCTTAATTCTAAGTGGATATCTTTTACACCAAGCCCTGGTTGATGGATCTTGGGATTTTAGTAAAAATAAATAAATAAATAAATAAATCCCAAAGTCTGAATTCTGTCCTCCCCTGATCTAAATGTTTGCCTCATTTCCCCCTTCATAGTAATGAAGCCTGGACTGACTCCTCTGGACTTCCAGACTTTAGGAAAGTGTCCCCTAATCTCTAATATCTCTAATTTCACATTATTATTATTATTATTATTATTATTATTATTATTATTATTATTATTATTTCCCAATGATAAGGAATGGAGTTATTGCAGCCCATATTTTAACAACGCATTTATCTGGGATTGTGCTTCCTATCAGTAAATCCCTTGCTGCCAGACAGTGCCAAGTAGAACCTGCCTGACTACTAGTGAGGGGAGATGCTTGAGCCACAAGAAGAAGAGTATTGCCACCCGAGACAACTTTCTGGATAATAGTGTGGTCTCTGAGCACAAAAATAGTTACCCATCCTTGTCCTAGGCTATTGTCCCTGTAATAAGTGCTGTATGGTGAACAGTGGCCTCAACAGCTGTAGAAGGAAAATTGTGACTGAGAAAACTGTGAGCGACATGACCCATGGTAAAATTGCTAGTCTTTAACAGAGTTCCTAAATAGAGTTCACTTTAAAACTGCTGATATTTCTTCTTCCCTAGCCACACTCATCCTGAAAGGTTGCCACTTCAGAGGTGTTAAGCATTAGCTGCAATAATCCCCCATTTTCAATAGAGAAACTGCAGGGAGTTTGCCAAGTGCCAGAAAGTGAAGACTCAATTACCCCCACCCCAAATTTGATAAAAGACAAAATGGACACATCAAAATATGCTTGTATGAGAAGTTTGCCACTGTCGAGCAGTGGCAAACGGGACTCAAAGCAGGTGGGTATTGTTTTGTTTTATTATCCCTTGTTTCAGACCATGTGTGATCATTCCTTAGGATCACCTTGATCATTTTGGCCAAATGACAGGTTTTAAAATAACAAGGAGAAAACAGGGTGGCTGCTTGACCTGAAATATTACCATTTGGGGGAATGGGGAAAGTAATTTAAATTAAAAAAAAACCTTACCTTTTGTGCATGAGCGTTCGTGCACTGCTAATCCTTTATGAAATTTTTTTAAATGGCGGGTGCAATGCCTCTCCTTCTGAGGTCATCGCACTTCACATGTAAACAGAGGAGGGATCTCACATTAAACATAGCATGAGATCTTACCTCCTCTGTCGTGGGATAACTGGTAGGTCTAGCTAAGCCTCAGGTAGCAAGTAAGATGCTGAACATCCAGTGGCAGTGAGAGTGAATGACACCAGGGTAGATGGACCCTGAAGTCGTTCATGTATTTATTGTGGAGGGGCCAAAATGCTTATTGACAGACATCTGGAACCATACAAAATTCTAGAGAGCTTTCTGAAAGATACTTAAAAGAACGGCATGTTTAGTCTGGAGAAGAGAAGATTTGGGGAGATGTGATAGCACTCTTCAAATACTTGAAAGGTTGTCACACAGAGGAGGGCCAGGATCTCTTCTTCATCTTCCCAGAGTGCAGGACATGGACTAATGGGCTCAAGTTACAGGAAGCCAGATTGGACATCAGAAAAAAACTTCCTGACTGTTAGAGCAGAACAACAATGGAACCAATTGTAGGTGACCATATGAAAAGGAGAACAGGGCTCCTGTATCTTTAACAGTTGAATTGAAAAGGGAATTTCAGCAGGTGTCATTTGTATATATGGATAACCTGGTGAAATTTCCTCTTTATCACACCAGTTAAAGCTCCAGGTGCCCTGCCCTCTTTTAAATCTGGTCACTCTAGTATAGCTCCTGCAGCTTTAACTATTGTGATGAAGAGGGAATTTCACCAGGTTCTCCATATATACAAAGGACATCTGCTGAAATTCCTTTTTCTATGCAACTGTTAAAGAAACAGGAGCCCTGTCCTCCTTTTCATATGGCCACCCTACCCAATTGCCTAGGGAGGTTGTGGCCTCTCCCATACTAGAGGCATTCAAGAGGCAGCTGGACAGCCATCTGTCAGGGATGTTTTAGATTCCTGCAATGAGCAGGGGGTTGGACTCAATCGCCTTTTAGGCCCCTTCCAACTTTACTATTCTGTGATTCTACTTTCAGAACATGGTGGTTTGGCCCACTTGGGTCAATCTGTGGAGGCTTGAAGTGCGGAGGATCCTACCTCAGGTAGGAGTTTGGGCTTCATTTATGCTTTCTTTATTAAAAGTATTTGCATCCCACTTCCTGGTCAGGGCAGCAGATAAAATTAATCTTAAACAATCATAAAAAGAAGATTCTCAATCTGACTGTTTGGCATTGGCTAATTGGTGCAGTGCTGGCTCCAGGTTTCGGAGGGCCTTGTGCAAGATATCCTCCATGGGCCCCCCCTCTCAGCAAGGCCTAATCTACACCAAGCAGGATATTGCACTATGAAAATGGTATGAAAACAGTAAATAAAAGGCAGGAGCCACACCAAGCGGGTTATAGCACTATGAAAGCAGTCTATGGCATGTGTCCATGGGCCCCAACTGTTGTCAGTGCACTTCAATACCACTATAAAGCAGTAGTGTGGCTCCTGTCTCTTATATACTGCATTCCTACCACTTTCATAGAGCAATATCCTGCTTGGTGTAGATTATACCGAAGTCTACCTGTTCACAGCCATTGTCACCAGCTGCTCTTGCTGCTGTTTCTCTTTCTCATCCTTGCTACCGCTTGCTTGCTTGCTTGGCAGGCAGTGAGCCAGTGAATTGGTGCAAGGAAAGGAGACCATAGTAAGGAATTCCATAATCTAGTAGGGTGACCATATGAAAAGGAGGACAGGGCTCCTGTATCTTTAACAGTTGTATTGAAAAGGGAATTTCAGAAGGTGTCATTTGTATATATGGGGAACCTGTTGAAATTCCCTCTTCATCACAACAGTTAAAGGTGCAGGAGCTATACTAGAGTGACCAAATTTAAAAGAGGGCAGGGCACCTGCAGCTTTAACTGATGTGATGAAGAGGAAATTTCACCAGGTTCTCCATATATACAAATGACACCTGCTGAAATTCCCTTTTCTATGCATCTGTTAAAGATACAGGAGCCCTGTCCTCCTTTTCATATGGTCAGCCTAATAATCTAGGGTAGAATCTACCCTACTGCTTTATAATGGTAGGCTGACCATATGAAAAGGAGGACAGGGCTCCCGTATCTTTAACAGTTGTATTGAAAAGGGAAGTTCAGCAGGTGTCATTGGTATATATGGAGCCCTGCCCTCTTTTAAATCTGATCACTCTAGGATAGCTCCTGCAGCTTTAACTGTTGTGATGAAGAGGGAATTTCACCACGTTTTCCATATAAACAAATGACACCTGCTGAAATTCTCTTTTCTATGCAACTGTTAAAGATACAGGAACCCTGTCCTCCTTTTTATGGTCACCCGATATAATGGTGTATAATGGTATTGATATCTGTTGGGGGCTCATGACATATCCCATAAACCATTTTCAAACCACTTTCAAAGTGTTATATCCTGCTTGTTGTAGATCAGGCCCTAGTGCATCCGACATCCAATTCAGCTGTGCCTTGCCAATACTAGAACATGAAGAAGGATCTCCTTTACAGATCTTAGAACCTTTTTCCATCTCTATGCTTTGGATACCTATGCAAACAAAAGAAAACTAGGGCCATAGCTAGACCTAAGGTTTATCCCTGGATTGTCCAGTGGTCAAACCTGTTCATCAAGGTGACACACAGGGGATCCAGTGCTCAGGCAGGGGTGAACCCTGGATGATCCCAGGATAAACCTTAGGTCTAGCTGTGGCTTAAAAGAAAGAAATAGTCCTTTAACTTAATCCACACTGAAATTCAGTATTTCCATCCTATTACCTCACTAATGGTTTGAAACATCTGTGCTCCCTGATTTCTGAAGACCAAAAGAAGGAAGCAAAAGAAATGAGACAGAAATTACTACGGAGTGGGAGAATATATAGAAGAGGTTGTGGGAGTGTAGAACCTCCAAAACTAATCTCAGATTCTTTGGCTTTAGCTATTATTATTATTATTATTATTATTATTATTATTATTATTATTATTATTGTAAGCAGATAAAATTTAACTTATTCTGAAAAAGGTCCTCTATTCCTCCTTGGACAATATGACACAGAGAAAATAAAAGAAGCAAGTCCAGCCTGAGTTTGCATATGATGAGCAAGATTTTGACCCTCTTCTAACCAGTCAAGGAATGAAATGAAGCTTAATGAAGTGATGAAGCAGCAGACAATGCAAAATGTAATTGGGAGCAGAAAGGATATGTTCTCTGAGGGTGAATGAGTCAGACATAAATAGAGGGATGATTTTGAAAAACCAGACAAAAGTTCTCTGGCATGCTTCAATGCTTGCCACTAACGCTTCTGATTTCAAGCTATCATCTTTGTTTCCCTTTCCTCCTCCTCTTGAACAACAGAAGTAAACGTGATGAATGGTCTGTAGGTCACAGCCCTCAACAACAGATGCTATTCCACAAAATATTTCATTTGAGTGGTTCCTTGCCTTTAGGATACTTTAATTAAAAGCCACTTTTGAACATACAGAGTACAAGAGAATATCTAGAGTTATAGAATCTGCAGCATTTCCACAGAGATCTTCTGTTCACTGCCTTGGCTTACTGAGGGCTGAACAACACATTCTTCAAGTCATGCGCAGAGAGAGAGAGAGAGAGAGAGAGAGAGAGAGAGAGAGAGAGAGAGAAGGGAGGCCATATGAGGAGAGACTAAGGGCCTTGCTAGACCTACCAGATAATCCGGTCGGAAGTCAGGGCGAGGCCGCGCTGCAGCTAGTGAACGCCATCACCCCTAGCTAGATGTAAACACGTCACGGGGCAAGGGAAAGCCCCATTGCGTGCTCCAGTTTTTTCTCTCTTAAAGGGCCATGTGCACAGGAGCACACCCATGAAAAAGGTGTTTCTTTTAAAAAAAAAAGGGTTCCCCGCTTCCCCTGATTTCCCCCCCACGATGACTGATGCCCCCCTGCCCGCTTGCTTGCCCGCCCGTCCTCCCCCGTCCGCCATGCCCGTCCCTGTCTGCCATGCCCTGTCCCCACTCGCCCGTCCTCCCCTTCCTCCATGCCTGTCCCCATCCACCATGCCTGTCCCCCGTCCCCGTTCTTCTTCCCCCGCCCCATCCACCATGCCCGTCCCCCATCCCCGTCCTTCTTCCTCTGTCTCCGTCCGCCATGCCTGTCCCCATTCTTCTTCCCCCATGTCTCCTGCCGGGTCCGTTCTTTTTCCCGGCCCCCATCCCCCCGTGATTCCCCCCCCGGCCCGATGGGCACAGTGCTCCTATGGAATGCTGTGCCCAGTCCGTGGCTTCTCCCGGCTACTCGAGCAGCTGGGAAAAGCCACGGCCCCTGCTAGACCTTCTGCAGCCCCGGCCTCAGGCCGGGGCTGCAGAAAAGCCGGGCCATAAGCGAATCCGCTTATCCTGGTTCAAGGTAGGACTTAGCCCAGCCTGACCCCGGGATCCCCTGTGCATCATCTGGATGCGCAGGAAGGAGACCGGGCCTCACACCGGGCTAACTCCTCGTCTAGCAACAGCCTATGGCCTTAGCTAGACCTAAGGTTTATCCCGGGATCATCCCAGGGTAGTCCCTGCCTGCTCCTGGGATATCCTGTGTGTCATTTACATGAACAGGGATGACCCCAGGACGATCCTGGGATAAACCTTAGGTCTAGCTAAGGCCTGAAAGAACTGTGCATGTTTGGCCAGGAGAAGAGAAGATTGAGGGGAGACATGATAGTTCAAATACTTGAACTGTTGATGGCTGCCCAAAGAGTAAGAGCCAAAATTTGAAAAAATGCAGAACTTCTAACACTGAAAACATGGTATATGGAATTAAGGCAAATAGTCTTGGCAGAAAAAAATGACATCACAGCTGAAACTAAAGTCAAAGTCAAAACTTCTGACTTTTATAAAACATGTCAGGATTTTTTTTCTATATACTGATTAGGAAGATACACAGCAGTATTTGTCAAAGCCTTTCTTCAGATTATGGAAAAGAGACTAAATATAAGCTTGATATACAGAAGAATTATAAAGAAAATGTCTAAGCAGCCCATGGATTCTACATATCCCTTGGACTGTAAAGTAAAGCAGAAAAATATGAATAGAGTTTAAGGGTTAATAACTCTGTCAATAATTCAATTTATTTCCTTTCTTTTTATTCTCTCCCCGCCTTTCTTCTCTCTGTTGGTTTTGTTTGGGAAAACAAATAAAATATTTTTAAAAAATAAATTTGTGCACATTTTTAGAGAACATGTGCTGAAAGTATGCATACAACCAGGGATGTATGGGGAGTTTGTTCCAGTTTGCAAATCACTCAACAATGCTTCCATTCGTGTTCACATTCAGGATTGCGAACAGGGTAATATATTTAGTGATTTGCAAACCGAAACAAAATTCCCATATGTCATCATCATCAACTTTATTACGGTCACTGACCAGACTTTACACATACAAGAGAGTAAGGCAAAATTACATACAGATTTTAAAAGTGTGCAGCAGAATCAATTCTGGAGAGACCTTAGTCTCATAGCATTCAAAAAGAATTTTGCAAAAGCCTTGATTGTGTCTCTGTCCTCTGTGGCCCTGAAGCATTGAAGAAGTGCATTGATTTCTAAACTGGTGTCAAGTAATAATTTCTCTCTAATCTTTGTATAAAAACAACAGAGTAAAACGTGGACAACTGATTCAATTTCATTGCTTCCACATGGGCACAAGCGATCATGAAAAGAGATTTTCTGAAACCTCCCCTGCAACAGAGTAGATGGCAGGACATTAAATCTTGCACGCTGATATTTAGGTTTATTAAGCATTGAAAAATATTTCGCTTCTGCCATTCTGAATCTTGGGTTGTACGCATCCTTATGTGGGAGAAAGCCCAACTGAATGCTGTGAGACTAAGGCCTTAGCTAGATGGGGCGAAATCCTGGGGCGATCCCCAGGATCATACCTGTGTGTTCACATGACACATAGGGGATCCCAGGATCAGGGAGGGATGATCCCTCCCTTACCCTGGGATCTTGCCCGACCCTTTGAGCCTGGTTTTTCTGCAGTCTTAGACTGGGTGTTGTGGTTTGTTCTGGTTCCTCGTGAGGAGCCAGGACCTGCACATGGGGTACAGAGCTCCTCAGGAACACTGCACCGATCCGGGGGGGGGGGGGGAGAGGGGAAATATATATACATTTTTAAAGAAACTTACCTTTTGTGCACGAGCGCTCATGTGCATCTTCTCCTTTAAGGGGAAAAAGAAAAAAAACCAAAATGGCAGGTGCGACAACTCTCCCTCTGAGGTTGTTGTGTGCCGCGTGTGAACAGCGGGGGAGATCTTGCAATAAAATATTGTGAAATCTTCACCCTTCCTTCCCGCTAGACTGGTAGGTCTAGGTGAGGCCTAAGGTGCCCTTTTCAGTTACAATGTCAATCCACAGTACTGCTCCTACACTTAAGAGCCTGCTACCACATAGGTAAGGGCAACAGCATGGGTTTTACCATGACTTTGTCACCTAGGCCTTAGCTAGACCTAAGGTTTATCCCGGGATCATCCCTGCCTGCTCCCGGGATATCCTGTGTGTCATTTACATAAACAGGGATGATCCTGGGACAATCCCGGGATAAACCTTAGGTTTAGCTAAGGCCTTAGACAGACACAGAAGTGAAGATCAATGAGCAACCTAGACAATAGGCCTTGCCCACATGGCAATGGGCTTTTAAGTTGTAATCTTATACCAATGTACCAGAGAGTAAGCCCTATTAAGCTCAATGGGATTAACTTCTGAGTAAACATTCATAGGTTTGTACAGTTTAATGTTAAAGCAGAAGCGTGGAAGCAGCTCCCATGCCATTACTGTAATTTTAAACACCCTATGTGAAGGTTAAAACTGTTTAGGATTCCCCCTGCATCATCCTAACATCATTGCCATCTTACAAACCTAGAAAGCTCCCTTCTGCTGAGTCAGACCATTGTTCCATCTAGCCTAGTATTGCCAACACTGATTGGCAGCAGATCTCCAGGTTTTAATACAGGGGTCTGTCCTAGTCCTTTCTGGAAATGCCGGGAATTGAACCTGGGACCTTCTGAATAATAATAATTCTTACCCACATCTCCATTTTGATCGGAGCATGCAAACAACAGTAAATATAAAATACATAAAACTGAATTAAAACATAAAATACATTGTTAAAACATCCTAAAAACATCTTAAAATTCCACTGGATAGGCCTGCCGGAAGAGATCTGACTTTATAGCTTTCTTGAACAGCATGTGCTCTACCACTGAGCCATGGCACCTCCTGTTGAATAGGAAGATCTACAAAAAGTTTGTTCTTTCCTTTCCTATATTCAAACCACACACCACAAATGAACATCACCTACCCACATCCACATTAGCAAATATATAATCACACACCCCAGACCAAGATGGTATCATAATTACTGCACCTCCTCCAAATAGATTTCATTAAAAAAGTAACAACATTTACCACCATTATCACACACAATACAGAAGTCATTCATATATATAGAAGGTATAATATAAACATTATTTTGATGGCATAAATAGAATGTATAAAACAGAATAACATTAATAAATTGCAAGTAGTATGTCAAAACAGCACAAAAATCTGTAATCACAATAATTGTATATATCACATAGAATAAATATCTTGCATGTATATACACATAGCAGAAGTAGCCTATAAATAAATGACTTACCAAGATTCCATGACTGATATACCTAACATTTAAATCACATGTAACAACCATCACAAAGTATATGAACACCATTCTCCAAAGGGGTTCAACTTATATTCAGCTGAAAGCAGTTAGAAGTCTCCATGTGATCAGAAACCCTGAAAAGGGCTTGGTTTGGATGACACGATAAGCAACTGGGGTGGGGTGGGGTGAGAGGCAACTGTCCATTGAGTTGATTATTGTGTTGTGGGGGGACACACACACAATGGACACACAACACACAATGTGTTATTTTGTTCATTTAAACAACACGGAAAAACAATGGGCCGCTCCGTTGCTTATCAAATAATCAGTTGATGTTGTGTGGAGGGCTCCCTCCCCACTCCAAGTGCACTATTCCATAGATGATAGAGTTCTCTGGATGCTCCTGTACAGCCAGCAGAACACACAATGGCTGATGGGATAGGTCCGGGAGGATTAAGGGAGAAGGGAGGGAGGAGTACCAACCACCCAGAAGGATGCCAGGACTTTCAGCTGCATGACAGGGGTAGGGGCAATATATTGGGTGGGGAGTACCAGCAAAAAAATGAATGGTGAGTGTTGTATCCCCCCCTCCATCGCCTAATATGTCGTCTGAACAAGGCCAAGGTTGGCTTACTTGATCATGTAGAGGCTTCTAACCATATTCATTTGACCATGAGTAGAAACCTTTTGTAAAGTTTCCAGCTCAACATGGGAAAGTCTTTAGAAGACCCTGCATGCCCAGGAATGTGGAGACAGGGCTTGTATACAAACGCCCTGCCATCCAACACAATTTTAACCCTCACCTGTACAGGTAAACATCTGCACAGCAGTTAAAAGGGACTTTCATTCTGAGGAAGCATGCAGATAATTGGGCTGCACTCAGTTACATGGCTGAGTCTGCAAACAGCCTGGCCCAATGCATTGTTGGGCTTGCCTTAGGCACATTTATTCCAATGGACTTCGATGCACCTAACTCCACATAGTATCTGGATGTTACTAGAGAGCAAGTATCATGGAATTCAACAGGAATTACTTCCATGTAATCATACATTGGTTACGCACAGGTTGTGGCAGGAACTACGGGGGATGATACTGCAGAATGAAAGTTTTAGCAAAAGAACAAAGAACACATTACAAAAATGAGAAAACAAAGAAGGTTTGCAATTCTGCTTCCAAGCAGGTAGGAATCATGTTGGCAATGTTGATGTTCTGTTTAGCTCCCCACTTAGTTTATTAGAGATCTGATGAGTTAATTTGGTAACAATGTTTGTAAGTTTGGTTTATTGCTGAGAGGGGGCATATGGTCAATTGGTTTCTGGCAAAGAATGAGTTCTATTCTATTCTAGTCTATAATCTTTTTTCCCTCTACCAAGTCTGTCACCATGGAATCAGAGTAAGCGCTGGCCTCCTTTATGGTTTGCCTGAATCAAAAATACTTTCATTAAGCTAGAAGATCGACTGTGCTACCTGTACTTAAACCGTGACACTGCCTTTCAGCGTGCTACGTGCCAGTTTCATAGCTGTCTCTCCAAATCTGTGTTCTGATGGGAAAATCTGAATTACAAACAACACGAGGTTAGGCAAATATATGTTTATATGGTTGAAAGTCATTTTCTTTTTCTTTGGTGCTATTACTTTGTTTTTTAAAAAAATCCTCCCCCCCACTCCCTAAATCATTCCATAGGCCAAACTAGAAATCCTGGTATTATAATTGCTTCCCCGTGAATTGTGATTGCAGTTTCATGTTGGGCTAGGCATTCATGGAGACTGGGGCCACAGCTAGACTTAAGGTTTATCCTGGGATCATCCAGGGTTCGCCCCTGCCTGAGCACTGGATCCCCTGTGTGTCACCTAGATGAACAGGTTTGAGCCCTGGATGATCCAGGGATAAACCTTAGGTCTAGCTATGGCCCTAGATGAACAGGTTTGACCCCTGGATGATTCAGGGATAAAACTTAGGTCTAGCTATGGCCAGGGGGGTGGGGAGTGGTCATAACATGTATCGGGATGCACAGGGACTTCATAGGTCATCCGCTGCATCCCAAAATCATGAACAGATGATTTAATGGCAACACACATACATTCCTTCTGCAGATGGCTGGAGCATGTACAGTGATCATGTGTATGGTACGTGGTGACAGGCCCTGCCTTGGCCAACATACATCCACTGTAATATATGTACAGTCCTAATAACATTAAACATGTTGGTGTGAAGGCTCTGTATGCACAGTAAGGAACAATGTTCAATATAGGCCATGGAAAGTGGCTGCCATGAATGGTGCTAAGTTTAGGGGAGGGGAAAACTTCAGGTGCTTCCTTGGCACGTTCTTCCCCCTAAGAGGCTTACTAGCTGAGGGTGGCATTGAAAGGTTAAAAAATTGAATTGAGGTTAGTGGCCAGTAGGGAGATCCCCTCCCCACAGCATTTGGTCCATCAGCAGCTGACCAGGGATAGGAGGTGCTGATTCTGGCTTTGTACATTCCTATCATTTAAAGGCTATGAAAGACTGGCCTAGTCTTCAGCTTTTGGGCAGTATAGAAATGTAATATATAAATAAATAAATATTAGACTGTGTTTGTTTTCAACTCAGTACATGAGTGGCTGGTGCTCCTCCGTCCCTCCTCCCTCAATACATCCTCAGCCCTGGTTAGGCCTCATCTAGAGTATTGCGTCCAGTTCTGGGCACCACACTTCAAGAAGGATACAGACAAGCTGGAGCGTGTTCAGAGGAGGGCAACTGCCCAGAGAGCTTCGGCTGTGGGGCGGTATATAAATGTAATAAAATAAATAATAAAATAAATAAATAAATGATCAGGGGTCTGGAAACAAAGCCCTATGAAGAGAGACTGAAACAACTGGGCATGTTTAGCCTGGAGAAGAGAAGATTGAGGGAAGACATGATAGCACTCTTCAATTACTTAAAAGGCTGTCACACAGAGGAGCAACAGGATCTCTTCTCGATCCTCCCAGAGTGCAGGACACAGAATTATGGGCTCAAGTTACAGGAAGCCAGTTTCTGGCTGGACAACAGGAAAATCTTCCTGACTGTTAGAGCAGTATGACAATGGAACCAGTTACCTTTGGAGGTTGTGGGCTCTCCCACACTACAGGCATTTAAGAGGCAGCTGGACAACCATCTGTCAAGTATGCTTTCGGGTGGATTCCTGCATTGAGCAGGGGGTTGGAATCGATGGCCTTATAGGCCCCTTCCAACTCTACTATTCTATGATTCTGTGAATTTCAGACTTCCCACTCCTCTGCAGCTTTGGGTAATGGAAGCCAATGGTTCCTCTGGTCATTCTGTCCCAGTTTTCCTTTTCCTCTCAGACTCCATGTGATTGTCTTCTCCTCCGCTCTTCTGCTCTTCATGCTTTATCAACTCCAATCCCAGCTCCAACTTTCATAAACCTTGCCTCCTCCTTTCCTGGGACACTTGCTTTCCTTGTGTCCAGGCTTCCCTAGGTTCTTCTGGCTGCGTTGCCCTGTCTCACCCAGAGAACTCCATCAGTGACACAACATGAGCATACATGAAGCTCAGCCAGTGGCAGCCAGAGAACCTCCTGCTTATCCTGCTTCTAAATTGTTATTAGTATTAGCATTTCAGCATGTCCCAACCAATGCTACACCTATCACAGGACACCTGAGAACCACGTACAGTGCAATGAAACAATCAACATCTACATATGACACATCTGGAATTCCTCAACTTAAATTAAGAAATAAAATAATTTTAAAACTACAAAACAGAATAAAGCCTCTGCGGAAGCCCTTGTGGCCCAGCTCACAGCGGTAGGTGCCAGAAGTGATGGGGTTAAACTGGTTTAACCCATCCTTAGGCAACATGCTCTCAGTGCCCCCCCCCCCCCCAGTGACTACCTTTTAGCCATTGTCATCAGCTGCTATTGCTCTTCATCCTTTTTTTCATCATTGCTACCACTGGCTTGCTTAATAGGCAGAGAGCCAGTGAGAAAATAGGCCGTGGCATCTTCTGCTCCTCCTCCTTACCAGCACCATTATCTGGGCCAGAGTGGAAGGCAGGTGACCAAGCAGGTTGCAGTGATGAAGAGGAGGAGCTAGTCCAAAAGAGTCTGGTTGGTGGGAACCCACTGAGGTGTAGGCCCTTGACATGTTGCCCCAACCATGCCTATCTTTGATGTCAAAGCAGCTGGCAAGCCATTCTAAAGTGGTAAAAAGGTCTCTGTCCATGACATTCAGGGCAGATGTACCAGTCATTGCCAGAGGCTTCATCACTGCCCCGGCCAAAACATCCTTTTGCACATTCTAATTGCAATTTTTAGCACTAAGTAAAACATAACACCTCCCCAACCCCATCAGGAACTACACGCTGTGGTAAATTGGAGAATGTATGAATGAGTGTTGAAGTGTTATAGACTGCTAACAATGCACTTCTAATTATTATACAACCTCTATTTTCTTCAACAGAAAATGCATTCATGTCAACTTTGCATGCCATGGATTTGGCCCTTTAATCTTTTCACTCTGGAGAGTAATCAGAGGTTGTTCTCTTGCTGGAGTCTTATTCCCTCAGCTGGCGTTATGAATATCATGATTAGAATGAAAATCTGCTTTCTGGCTGCTTCTGAGCAGTTCCACATTGCTGGAAAAATTGCTCTCTGCTGACTCACCAGTGTCCACCTTCGCTCTTTTTGCCTCTAGGGCAAGCTGCTGGTCTTAATCATAAATTGAGTACACGAGGAAGAATAATTAAAGAGCAAACTGTAATTACGAGCAAGATCCGAAGGGAGCCAAGCCATCATTAAACCCAGGACTTAGGTTTCCTATTAGTGCGTTTAGGATTAACAATAAACAGTCCCATTGAACTCAATAAATACTCCATTACAAGGACTTCCCCCCTCATTTTATAGCAGACTAAATGACCTGACGTTTTGGACCACTCTGCTGATTTCTTTTCTCCCCTCCTCCCCTTTTTTTGCTGCCTCTGCTTGCTTTCTGCTGAACTGCAGTCTGTCTGCTTCAGCCGACTTCTGTTCCTAGAGAACAAATCTATAACGCTAAGCACTAAGAGATTTTTGTGATGATGGTGATAGTAATGGAACCTCTGTCAGTGATTGGCTGAGCTGCCCTAATATCACAGAGGATGGGGACAAGCAATTGGCGGAGTTGCTCCAATCCAACAGAAGGGCATGGTGGGATCATGGGACTAAGGAAGTTGGAATAGAAGAAATGGTGGTCCAGGAAAGGCCAAAGTCATTAGCCAAGGGAAGCACAGAGGCCTAGGGAAAGAGAGTTGGGAAAGAGAGTGGACTAAAAGAATGCAGGTAAAGGATGAAATAGAGAGCAGGGACCTGAGAAAGGTATGAAAGCTGAGAAAGAATGGGCAAAAAAGAATGAAGGACATGGCTCCAAAGGTGAACAATCACAAGTAATATATTTACAGCATTGAGTATGCCTTCCTTTCATCACTTGTGCTTTGCAAAATATGATAATAATTAGAGATGTGTCAAGCTTTATTCAAACAATAGTATGCTGGCAAACTCTGATATATATATTTTCTGGTTTAGAGCATTCTAGCATTTATGCTTCTCTCATCCACTATTATTCCTTTTAAGCACGGCTGGATCACATACATTTTACAATGCATTGAGGTGATCAGATTAGAAAAAGCTGTTTTCCTCTTTGCAATATCAGATGAATGAAGCTGGGATATACTGTGATATATTTTGTCTGCAATGTGTCCCTTCCTAATCTCATCTGTAGGGGGTTGATGTGTATGTAACCGAGTGTAATATTCTGTAGCACCAGGCAACATGCATTTGCTATAATAGAATCCTGGGAACTGTCAGATATTAAAACAGTGTGCTTTCAATTGACCTTCATAAGAATATCCTGGAGGGTGCCAGAAACACATGTACAAGGGAACTTCTTTTTAAAAAGTCTACACTACGGTTCACTTAAACAGCTTTATACATAATTTTAAATACATGCCAGCTCATTGTGGGGAAGAAGAAAGACAGAGGGGACAGGAGCAGGCTGAGGAAACATCGGGGCCTGCTCCTGTTGGACTCTTCCCCCACCTCCACAGGGCAAACTGCCATCTTGGCCCTGTGGGGAAGAAGAAAGACCGAGGGGACAGGAGCAGGCCGAGGAAACATCGGGGCCTGCTCCTGTTGGACTCTTCCCCCACCCCCACAGGGCAAACTGCCATCTTGGTCCTGTGGGGAAGAAGAAAGACCGAGGGGACAGGAGCAGGCCGAGGAAACATCGGGGCCTGCTCCTGTTGGACTCTTCCCCCACCCCCACAGGGCAAACTGCCATCTTGGTCCTGTGGGGAAGAAGAAAGACCGAGGGGACAGGAGCAGGCCGAGGAAACATCGGGGCCTGCTCCTGTTGGACTCTTCCCCCACCCCCACAGGGCAAACTGCCATCTTGGCCCTGTGGGGAGGAAGAAAGACCGAGGGGACAGGAGCAGGCCGAGGAAACATCGGGGCCTGCTCCTGTTGGACTCTTCCCCCACCCCCACAGGGCAAACTGCCATCTTGGCCCTGTGGGGAGGAAGAAAGACCGAGGGGACAGGAGCAGGCTGAGGAAACATCGGGGCCTGCTCCTGTTGGACTCTTCCCCCACCCCCACAGGGCAAACTGCCATCTTGGTCCTGTGGGGAAGAAGAAGGACTGAGGGGACAGGAGCAGGCCGAGGAAACATCAGGGCCTGCTCCAGTTGGACTCCCCTCCTTCGGGAGCAGGACAATCCCATCAGCCCTTTTCCCAGTCCACTTAATTTCTCTCTCTCTTTACCTCTTCCCTCCTGAACTCCTTTTCCTTGTGTGTCATGTCTTTATTAGACTGTAAGCCTAAGGGCAGGGACTGTCTTTTTTGCTAAGTGTAAGCCTCTCCGAGAGCCCTTTTTGGCTGAGGAGCGGGGTATAAATATGATAAATAAATAAAAAAATTGAAATGTCATTTTTTGAAAATAATAATGATGAGCAATTTAGCAAGGGCCTGCACAACTTGTGACACAGCAAACACCAGACATGTAGTGATGCATGAAAGGTGTTGACAACTTACCTGTTTTTGCAGACCTAAGATGCAGGGTTGTTTCGTCTCCATAAATGGCTTGTGAGCTGTATTCAGTTTAGTGAGTAGCAAGCTGTGGCAAAAGAGGGCATGCATCACCCCAAAAGAGGACAAAAGGCAATTTACATAAAATGTGTATATACTGGTATAAAACTGATAAATGCTAATTTAGACATTATTACAATTTACATAGAAATATGATTTCATAGTGGGAAAGACCATGAGCTATATTCCTGTTCTGCCGGCTGTCCAGGCGCTAATTGTTGATAGGTAGCTTCAAGGGCCCTGGGGTCTCCCTTCTTATGAGTCTTCATCTTTAAACTAAACTTGGACAGGACATGCCTTCAAATAGAGCATGGCTTCAAATAAAGGAGAGTCAGTGGGCAGCCCTACAAATTGAGGACTGTCCTGTATAGTAGGGTGACCATCTGAAAAAGAGGACAGGGCTCCTGTATCTTTAACAGTTGTATTGAAAAGGGAATTTCTGCAGGTGTCATTTGTATATATGGAGAACCTGGTGAAATTCCCTCTTCATCACAACAGTTAAAGGTGCAGGAGCTATACTAGAGTGACCAGATTTAAAAGAGGGCAGGGCACCTGCAGCTTTAACTGTTGTGATGAAGAGGAAATTTCACCAGGTTCCCCATATATACAAATGACACCAGCTGGAATTTCCTTTTCAATACGACTGTTAAAGATACAGGAGCCCTGTCCTCCTTTTCATATGGTCACCCTATGTATAGAAGAAGACACATGTATAGCACAGATAGTTCCGACTTCATGAATCAAGTCTTAAGCACTTTGTGGAATAGTGAAGGACTTTATCTCCTCATACAAGATAAAGCTCTGAGAATTAGGCATGCTAACAGAATATATTAGTGATGGGGTAGTCCTTTTGAGGCCCTTACACCTGCAGGAAGCCCACCGCCAACCCTGGAGCCAACAACAAGGAACCAAACATGTCAGGAGAACCAGGGAAACCTGGGCTCTCAGGGGAAATTATTGTGGGCCCATCCCTGCAGGAGGCATTGCCTGGGCAACCACTTCACACATTAGAGTGTTGTTATCTCAAAATGCGGGCCAATAGGGGGTGCTTGGTTGCAAAGGAGTATTTCTTAAGAAGAAAAAACTTCTTGGGAATAAGGCCTTTCTCATGAGTGGGACTTTTGCCAGAGGGCTGGTAATTAACTGCAGCTGAGCCCTGGGTGGGGCTCTGGAAGCTTTGGCTATTTAAGTGTTCAGTCAAAGTTTACTAGGTGCTGGAACAATATCTTACTTTTGTCTCCAGTGTCTTTTATCCCTGACCTCACTTTGTAATGGAACCTCTCTGCTACTGACCCCTGGATCCTGTCTTGACTCTGAATTTTGGACTGCATTCCTATTTGACTGCTCTCCCATGGTTGGACCTTGGCTGCACTGCTACCAGGTATAGTCATCTGTGTAAAACAGAGATCCTTGAAATGCGAAATGCTCTGTAGGTCACCTAATTTGGGGACGGGGAGGAGTCATAGCTCAGTGTGATAGAGCACATGTTTGGCATGCAGAAGGTCCCTGGTTCAATCTCCAGCTTCTCCAGGTAGGGCAAGGAAAGAATCCTGCTGGACAGCATGGGGTCCCATTACTGCCAGTCAGTGTTGGCAATACTGTGCTAGATGGACCACTGGTCTCACTCAGTATAAGGCAGCTTCCTATGTTCCAAAATAGTAAATCTCAAATAGAGAATGACAATCTGCAAAAGTTTGGGTGTCCAAATGCAAGGGCTTGAGCACAAACAGTTTCTTTAAGTGAAAGGAAATAAGCAGACCAAGAAACTGCGGAGTCAGCCAAAACTGTTGCTATACTTCTCCACCCAGTATTAGGGGTGTCATGGTATAGGCAGTTACGCATTCCCTTCTAGCCTGTCTTTCAAGATTGTGGAAAAGATTGTTTTAAAATCTACCCGAAGCACCTTACCTGCTTAGGAAAAGCAGAATATAGCAGATGATTGCCATGTATTAGTATTATTTTAGTGTTGGTTCTTCATGTGATTAATTCAAATTTTTCAAGTCCATAAGACAATTCACACAGGTTGGTTTTGGTCAAGGTCCGTGTATGTATCAGTCACACTGCAAAGTAGAACTGCTGCAAAATTTGCAGTGCATTTGGGGTTTCCCCTCAGGGGAAAAAATCTGAAGAATTTTTAGAGAAGTCCACAGAGTTTTCCTAAGAGTAGTGAAATTGATGGTGCGGGCAGATTCCACCCAACCTTAGGCTGTCACTAAACATGAAATGTCAGTTGAAATATCTGGAAAAAAGTCGAGGGAAGTGAAAAGAATTTGATAAGAGGAGTGAAATTTCTCTAGAGGCTCCCACACTTCCATACTGCTATGTACTATTCTTTGATATTCTAGAAATAGTAGGTAATGTATTTATTGGCTTTATTTTAAACACCTAAGTAATTAATAATAAAGCCCTGACACAGGTTATCTGGAAAGGCTAGAAATGAAAAGGATTCATAGCTAAGCTTAATACGCTGGAACTGGCCTTTAAAAAGGAATTCCATTCATTTTATACTGTGCAGCTGACCAAAGAAACCTTTTGGTTTAAAATATATAAGAAATCAATACATTTCATTATCTTTCAGAAAATTAGTGGACTTGATTTGCATAATATACCAATCCTTTCATAGTCTTTTAAGTATATTGATGATATACATATTGATTTATCAGTGCCAAGGAAGTTTAAAGTAGATTTTTCCCCTCCAAGTGCACTCAATTCTTTTATTGATTGAAATTCATTAAAGTTTAATCAGCCACCCCAGTCAAATTACACTAGGCAATTTTATGAAGTTATGTGTCTTTGAAGCATCACCATATTATTACCATTTTGGTGGTGGGGGAGAGAGAAACCAAGTCATTTATAATATTATGTTATAGTCAGAGTTAGCATAAACTATTTGCTTTAGATTTTATTATGTTTGTGTTGTTTATAGAAGAATACAACAATATATACATGCTTATCTGTCAGCAACAATCCTTTTTCTCTCCACAAGCCCCTGAGTGCTTAATATTCGACACATATTAAATGAAGAAAGCAGGAGTGGTACCCGAAACCATACAGATTCACGAGTTCCAAGAACTCCAGTGAAATACTACTAAATTTAGTACAAGCATCACGTCTATTATATAGCACACATCCTTTAATTGCCAAGTCTAAAAGCTCCACTTCCCACGTTCAGCATGTGGAGGATTCACAACTCTCCACTTCTGCCTGATGAGCTATTTAGCCCTCTCAACAGCCCTTAAGACCTGCATAAGCTCCCATGCTGGTGGCATAGATCCAAGGGGCCTTGCTAGACGAGGCCTTAGCGCACTTTGTGGGCCGGTTTCCCTGCTGTGCGTCCAGATGACGCACAGGGGAATCTGAGCCCAGGCCGCACTGAGGCCTCCTCTAACGCGCCATAAGCGAAGTCGCTTATGGTGCGCCTTTTTCACAGCCCCGGCCTCAGGCCGGGGCTGAGAAACGTCTAGGAAGGTCCGTGGCTTCTTGCGGCTACTTGCTTACTCGCAAGTAGCTGCGAAAAGCCACAGACCTGGCACAGCGCTCATACAAGCCCTGTGCCCATCGTGCCAGGGGAGGTGATCTGGGGGGGAGATGGGGGAGGGAAGGCTGGACCGGCAGGAGAGGGAATGGCAGGGGGCAACGAACAGGAGATGGCGAGGGGGGACGGAGGGCGATGAACAGGAGATGGCGAGGGAGAGCGGGGGCGACGAACAGGAGATGGCGAGGGAGGGCGACGAACAGGAGATGGCGAGGGGGGACGGAGGGCGACGAACAGGAGATGGCGAGGGAGGGCGGGGTGCGACGAACAGGAGATGGCGAGGGAGGGCGGGGTGCGACGAACAGGAGATGGCGAGGGAGGGCGGGGGGGCGACGAACAGGAGATGGCGAGGGGGGACGGATGGGGGGGTTAACTAAAAAAAACCCTTACCTTCTCCAGAGTCTTCGGGCTGCACGTGGCCCCTTTAAACTAAAAAAAAATGGCGGACGCTGCAGGGCTTGCGTTGTCCCTGCGCGTCTGGCGTCTGGAAGCTGAGGCGGCGCGCGCTAACGTTAGCGTGCCTTGGCCCTGCCTCCCTGCTGGCTTATCCCGGCAGGTCTAGCAAAGCCCAAGGTTTATACTGGGAGGAGAAAATCTCAAAGCTGAGCTAAGGGTCAATTCCCTCTTCAACGTCTTGCCAAAATGGGCCCATGATGGGCATGAAACCATAACATGGGAACTAGGGTTTTGTACAATTCAGCACATCTTCAACAGAAGTCTCATAATTCCAAGACAGTAAGTTCTGTCTGGGTTATGCTAACACATTGGAAGGACAAATCCACACCTCCCATAATGCAATGGATTGAGGCCCAAATAATATCAATTTTTAAATGGTTGTTATATAGATAAATATAATATATAAATATATTATATTTTAAATATAAATATATAGTACAAGTGGATAAATATACAGATATCTGGTCTGCTTTTCTTGAAACCTTTGTGTAACTCTCTCTCTCTCTCTTTTTTAATGAATGGTACATATCATGGAAAATGACAATAAGTTTATATGTGTAATGTATGGGGTTTTCTCTCTTTCGTTTTTACGATGTATTTTCTGTTCTGTTTTGTTGATAGTCACAATAAAAAAAACATTTTCTATTGAATTATCATAAGTCTGAAGAAGACATCTTGACGGGCTTTAAAGATGGATTTGTATAGTAATGGTGGTATATGATTGTACACTTCTGCCAGCTGGATGGTTTATACATTGAATGGATGAATATATAAATATGTAACCTTGCCTCATAATTCCAATTAAGCTGTGGTTCATCAGATGAAGGTTCCATTATATGGCAGAGAAAAGAATGCAGTCAGTGGAAGCTAGTGACTCTGATGTCAGCAGGGTAGTAAATCTGCTCATGGTTTCTGTCAGAAAAAGTAAGAACTCTAAAGAAGCTATCTGAAGTGCTTCTTCACCTTGGATAGGTCCTTTAGAGTTCTGACTGAAACCCAAAGCAGATTGACCAGCCCATTGACATCAGAGCCACCAGCCCCTACTGAATGCAGACTTTTGTATCCCTACATTAGAGATAAGGGAATCAGGAAAACTTAAGCTTGCAGAAGTTCTCCATATTCCACCTCAAAGCTTTTTCTGACTCAGGTCTGTATGAGACTGTGAGTTTTGTTTTGTTTTCCTTTGCCAATATTTCCCCAAATGTATGGGTCAGTTTTATGCATCTTTGAAATGCCCACATTTTTCTCCCACTGATTAATGTGTATTAGTGTGCATTTTTCAAAACACACATTTTTATGCACATTTTCCAAATGCACGCATGCTGTCGAACGCATATTTTGGGGTCCATGAATCACACTGCAAACTCAGAAATACACAGACTAACTGTAGATTGCATCTGTGGGCAATTGGTCCAGAAAGTGCATACTGGGTAAATCCTGATCAAAAATGAACTGAAACAAATTTCTCATACAACTCTACTCTTTGTACATCCTGTATAGTAACCAAAAGCTCTTTCTCCAAGCACAGGAAGGTGGTATCAGCAGGGTTGGAGAACCCTGAGGTCTACAGAGGTAGGTACAAAATACTGATTGACTGTTGTACAACCGGAGACATGGGGAAGGGAAGGAAATTTCCTGCAAAAGGGCATGAGACTGGAACCCTGAAGAGGAGCGTGCTGCACGACAAAACTTTGTTGATGGTTCTACTTACTTTCAAAGTGGAAAATGACAGAAATTCCACATGCAGCCAAGGAATTGGGACCAAGCAAGAGCCAATTTTAAAATGGAAGCTAGAAGGAAACTGTTCAGAAGTAAGCCTCCTTCAGAAGTGACGTTGTAGTCAAAGCTTACAGATATTATCACATTGTTCTTTACAAATGCCTTGTAAGCAACAGCAGTATTATTATCCCCATATTGCAGATTGGGGACTGAAGCTGAGAGATAATAGCTTGCATATAACCAGCTGCTGAGCTCATGGCAGAAGTGGAATTTCATCCAGGGACATCACAACTCAGTCTCTTAGCCTGGACTAATGTAGCTCACCTGATAATTAAACTGAACCTCTTGGTTTAGAGATATGCTCTGAGTATCAGATGCTTGGGTCAAAGTGTAAAGGAAGTCCAGTTCTTTATGCCCTGCTTGTAGGGACATATAAAAATTAGGGTTTTGCTCATAAAACATGCAACCGTGCCCCCATTCAAAACCCCAGATGTGATCACGAGCACAAATGTACCCCCTGAAACTGCCCATAAATTGCTGGACATGTGCTTGCATTTGATTTGCACAAACTTCCTGGTTTGCTTTTGTGCAGATTTCCTAAGCTGCACAAATTCCTCTTGTAGACTGTGGCCACAGCTAGACCTAAGGTTTATCCTGGGATCATCCAGGGTTCGCCCCTGCCTGAGCACTGGATCCCCTGTGTGTCACCTAGATGAACAGGTTTGACCCCTGGATGATCCAGGGATAAACCTTAGGTATAGCTAGGGCCTGAATCAGCCCAGGTTTAGTCCATGAAGGAATGCTGCACACATTTCCCCTTTGATCACACAATTTCTCCATTCACATAGAGAGAGAGCAGCGATCACAAATGCAAACAGGAGTTGGGCATGAGACAAGCAGCAACACGATGTTTGGAGAATCCTGGTGATGTTGATCATTGCTTGTTCACCCATCTCTACCTGCTTGTTATAACCTAGAAAGATGGCTTCCATTGAGAGGCGAGAATGCCGGGCCTCATGGTAATTCAGCAAGGGAATTCTAATGTTTTTTCCCCAAAAATGTGTGTGTGGGGTGGGGCACACTGGTGTGTTCTGAGAAATAATTATTGAAATAGTTAAATATGCCTTTGCATGAATTTCTGCCCTGCTGTCTGGAGACAGTCAGGACAAGAGGATAAGCCAGAATACAGGGCTGGAGAACAAACCAGGTATGGGAAGTGAAGAGCAGTCAGGACCAGAGAATAAGCCAGGAGACAGAATCAAGAGCAAGACCAGGAATGCAAGACACACTAGAGGTTAGAAAGACCTTCTTTGCTCAAGCAAGGCTTGGCTAAAACAGAAAGCCCTGTATAAATCTTCCTGCGCAGAAGGATCCAATGGTAAGCTTGGGTGGGTGGAATCAGTCTGGAAGGTTCTCTACTAGGAAGGCTGCTGCCTTGGGGAGCTCTACACAGTTCCAGCAGCTCCTGACTTCATTAGGGACATTGTGAGAAATTAAAATAGCAGCCAGATGCAGCTGATGGGAGCTACTTGGAGCACTGTGTCTGCCTGCTGCTAAGTAGGCTTACCACGAGGTAAGCCTACTTGGGTCCATTCAGAGATGGCCCTTTCAACAGGACCTCCTCAAACCTTGACCCTGGATAGGCAATGGGTTGCATCTCTGCATACAATGTGATTGATGTAGAAATGTAATGGAGCTGCTTCCACGCAAATGAGGGTTATCAATCATGTCTCTGGATGAATCACACCCAGAATTATGTTTCAAATCAAAGCAAGGGGGACAGTTGTATTCATTCACACTGCAAAAATAAATGTTTTAGGCTGTAAGAGAAGTGCACCTCCAATTTTAATGTAGAATAAGTGTGACAGCAATCAGAAGTTCAAGGAACACTCATTCACACATTCAAGTACAAGTCATCTGGAGATGAGACCATCCCCAGGTAAACCTACATGTGTGAACCCATGTTTATTGGGAGATGCACAGTCAGCAGGAATTTGTGTTTTATGTTTCATTCTTTTTTAGCCTGCAGCCTCTATGGAACATCTCTCACTTTAACTTTTCGACATGTTGGCTATAAAATGCAGTATGTGAATTTCTCCAAGAAGCGTGAAATCAAGTTCCAGTTTTGCAATCTAACATTTCCCTCCCTTGAGCAGCAAGTGCTGAGTGAGGGATGCACGATCAGCAGCACACCAATAAAAGCTTGAGATATATATATATATATATATATATATATATATATATATATATGCGCAAACATGACTGTTCAAACCTTCAGGAAAAAAGGGCCTTTTCAAAATGATAGTTCAAGGGGGGCAAAAAAGAAAACAAAACTTAGGCTTTGTTTCTTCTTCTCCCCCCCCCCTTTTTTTAAAGTTAAAGTAGAGAGAATAATATTAAATGCATTCTGATTATGATGCACGTTCCCCCAAAGTGATTTCTAAAAACTATGTGATATGAAGACTTTTATTTAAGACTATGTCTAATATCTAATCATTACAATTCCTGTACACTGAAGAAAAGCAGCACAATACAATTCTCAAATACAAGAGTGATCTGCCCTCCCCCCCCCCCCCCCAGGGAGCACTGTTATTTTCACACGAGAAGGAAGAAGGATTCAGTGTCCTGGCTTTGTATGTTATGACAACCCGTTATTTTAAAAAGTTGTAGGTTGTCATGAACAAGACAGCATGCTAGTGCATGCTGCTCAGTCACTCTTGCTATAAGCGGGAGTGGCTACCCCCACCCCCCCCAAGAACTCTCCATCCCTTGGTTATTAGTGCTGTATCCAAATTCAGACTTCTGCCCTGTCTCTCACCGTACAAGCCAGAAAAAGAACTCATGCTTCTTTCCACCACCATTGCATTTGCACACTGCTATCCGTAGAGCTGTTCCATGGTGGAGGACTCTATACTGTTAGCTTCACCCTACCCGGTGCCTGTTTACACTTCCCTGTGCCTGTTCGCATTCTCCTTCCCTCTTTATTGTTTACTACAACTTATTAGATTGTAAGCCTATGCGGCAGGGTCTTGCTATTTACTGTGTTATCTGTACAGCACCATGTACATTGATGGTGCTATATAAATAAATAAATAAATAAATAATAATAATAATAATAATAATAATAATAATAATAATAACAACTGATACACTATGCAGGCACAATATGTGAGCCATGAAGCCAAATGCAGCCCACAAGCCACATATATTAGCCAATTACAAGCTTGAGAAACCCAGGGACACATCTACACCAAGCAGGATATTCAACTATGAAAGCGGTATATAAAAGGCAGGATCTACACTACTGCTTTATAGTGGTACTGAAGTGTACTGACAACTGTTGGGGCCCATGACACATCTACACCAAGCAGGATATGGCACTATGAAAGCGGTATATGGTGCGGGTCATGGGCCCTGACAGTTGTCAGTGCAGTTCAGTACCACTATAAAGCAGTACTGTGGCTCCTGCCTTTTATTAGGGATGTGCTCCGCTCCGATTAGGAGCGTAGAAGCAGTAGCGGATTGGCCTGCTCCGCCTTACCCAGAGGCGGAGTAGGAGCGGACCGCGGACCCCCTAGAAGCAAGGCGAAGAGAAGCGCCCATTTTTCGGAGCTCCGAGTTCAGGCGGAGCGCTCCGGTCGCCATCTTGAAAACATTTCGCCATAGGATTGCATTGCAGCAAATAATCGCGCATAACTACGTTGTTTTTGAAGCTATCATTCTGAAAATTCTTGTGCACAGAGAGTCGTGGATGGGGGTCATTTTGAGACCACTCTCACCTCTCTGCGTTGTCTGGGTCGCGGGCTATATTTTTGTGAAAATCGGGTCAACCGCGCGGCTCAAACTGCGTTTTCGGCTTTTCGCCCATAGGATTGCATTGAGGGAAAGAATCGGGGATAACTGGGGGGGGGGTTAAGCTATCGTTCTGAAAATTCTTGTGCACAGAGAGTCGTGGATGGGGGTCATTTTGAGACCACTCTCACCTCTCTGCGTTGTCTGGGTCGCGGGCTATATTTTTGTGAAAATCGGGTCAACCGCGCGGCTCAAACTGCGTTTTCGGCTTTTCGCCCATAGGATTGCATTGAGGGAAAGAATCGGGGATAACTGGGGGGGGGTTAAGCTATCGTTCTGAAAATTCTTGTGCACAGAGAGTCGTGGATGGGGGTCATTTTGAGACCACTCTCAACTTTCTGCATCGTACGGGTCGCGGGCTAGAAGTTTTTAAAAAATCGGCGGGAAAAATACCTTTTTCAAAGGGCTGAGGGGCAGAGTCAGCTCCCGGTCATGATGATCCCAAAGTTGGAGGAGGGCATAGGCAAAACAGGTAACTTGGGATTCTGGGAAACTTCTCTTTCTTCATCTGAACGGGCTTTTCCCCGTGTTTTTTAAAACAGTAGCCCCACCAAATGCACAAACACAACCTGAAATCATATACTAAGCCAAGAATAAGAGATAGAAACACAGCACTGCTCCCCACCCTAACCTTGGGGAACAACTGAATCGATGTGGTGCAAGGGGATGAGCTCCCCTAGGGCATCTCATCGTGGACGTGCCCCCACTCTCTCCTGCACTGGAAGGCCATTAGAGCCTTCCAAAGAGAGTAAAACGGTGGAGCAATGCCTATCATGAGTTGAAGTGAATGGTCACTTTTCAGTGGTAGAGCAATGCCTGTTATGAGTTGAAGTGAGCGTTTTACTTCTTCTCAGAGCTGTTGGTGGCTGTCTTGAACTGGCAGCTACTTCCCCCTCCCCCGGGCACGTCCCCCTATTGCTGGTAAAAGACAGATATAGCCTTTTTAAAAAAATTCTTCTTGCTGTTTATTGAGCAACACTGCTGCTTTTAATTCCACCCCTCCTTTGTTTATTGATTGATTTATTCCATTTTATATGCATTACTGGTTTATCCTTGGCTCACTTCCTTATGCCCCCAGAAATGCCAGCTGCATGCCTGCCTGCCTTCCCTCCCTCCTCCCCTGCCCACCTCGCAGGGATGTTGTGTGTGGGGTGCCCGATTTTCAAAAATTCGCCAAAAATCAGGGGATGATGGGATTGCTTTGAAACTTGGCGTGCGTGTGTATATCCCCATGAGGTGTCATGGTGCCAAACATGAGGTTTCTAACTTGAACAGAAAAAAAGTTGTATAATTTTTTAGCTTTCAATGCAAGCCTATGGGGGGGGGGAAACGGAGCTCCGGATCCGGATCCAGATCCGGATCCGGAGCTCCGGGCGGGGCGGAGCGGAAGTGGGCGGAGCGGGGGCGGGGCGGAGCGGCCCGATCCGGAAAATGGCGGATCTGCAAGTGAAGCGGAGCGGGGGGTCTGTGCACACCCCTACCTTTTATATACCGCTTTCATACCACTTTCAAAGTGGAATATTCTGCTTGGTGTAGATGAGCCTTCACTGATTTGCTTCATAGAATGAAAAATGTAGTAGAGGTCATCCAACACATGGGCTGGCCATAAAACATTGCTAGTGTTTAATTTGATGGGTGATACCCTATTTCTTCGATTCTAAGACACACTTTTTTCCCCATATAAACATCTCTAAAAATGGGGTGCATCTTAGAATCGCGGGTGTGTCTTAGGGTTCTTTTTTCCTGTTGGTGGTACTGAAATTAGTGTGCATCTTACAATCGATGGCGTCTTACAATCGAAGAAATACGGTACCTTGTACAGGTCTGACGCATATGTATATTAACCAACTATGTTTTAATTATATATCTGAAGAATATTAGCTGTTTGGTGGTGGTGGGAATCTATTCACCAAATAAGTAAGTCAATACTGATGTTAAAAAATGATGTTTATATCAAACTGCCTGTGGTTAATTCCTATATACTTTGATCAGTGACCGATTCTACTTTACTGGAACCTGTATGCTAGTTAGAAATAGTGATGGGCAAATTTACCCTGGGGAATTCATTATTTCCTCAGGTAATAATGAACATTATGTAAGCTCAGATAAGAGTTCTCCCTTAAAATCAACTCTCATTCCACAAAAATGAGCTTTTGTACATGAACAATATCAAAGTGCATCTTGGGAGCTGATGTTTGGAAATGGGTGATGTCTCAAGTCGTTATGTATCACTATGTTACGTACCCTCTTCACATGCCCTGCATATATGATGTGATATTTACTCCTCATCACTGATCACTGTTATATGGAGGACAAAAGACGATGGACCCAAAGAGCTCTCCTCCTCCTTGCGGAACCAGAGCTGTGCCAATGACAACAAGGAAAGCACTTGACCATTCAAGGGTTAAACCAGCCAGCTCAGCACAGGCACAGAAATGCTGTCGTTTAAATACAGAAGGTCACAATAAATTCCTAACTTAACAGCAAATTCATGTAACACCAATCCAGGCTCGTTCAGAAGATGAGCATTACAAACAAGTGAGGTTCATCCAGTGAGACAGGTAATTGCAGAATTTGGTGGCATTACTAGTTACTAGCTGTTTGGAACAATTCCACAAAATTACCCTTTCAATTGCATCTACAATTTTAACAATTGTTTTGTTAAAAGTTCTCCATGTGATTTATCTTCTGGATTTTGCCTTTTCATTATTATCCATTTTTAAATAATGACGTCCTTGTTTTCCTTTTTTTTTTTTTACCACTCCCCCTTAAAATGTGATCCAGTCATTTTATCTATATATTTATCACCAAAGAGGCAGGGACACAATTAATAGAGCTTTAATATTAAAGCCTCTGAGATAACCAAAGCATTGTTGGGGTTACACAGGCAGGTTAGAATAGGGAAGTTTGAGAATTTTGTTTCAGTCTGGTTTTAATAAGGTTTAACCAAAATGCATAAGTTTCTCCATATTTGGGGGGGAAAAACTTGATTATTATTATTATTTTAAAATGTGGATGAAACTAGAATTGATAGATTCCAAGCTGAGGGCTTTGATCACTTCAGTTTCAAAAGTCTGGCTTTAAAGCCTTGTGTATCCAATCATGTTTTGTGGTGCTGAACTGTGGTTGCCTCTAGGGCTGTGCTCCTCTCCGAGTCATAGAAGCGGGAGTGGAGCGACCCGATCTGCCTCTGCCAAAGGTGGATCTGAATTGGATTGGCTGGTCAGTGGAGCGGTTCTTTCATTAGCGGAGCGCTCCATGTGTTTTTGGGGCTCTGCCCGCCATTTTGATTTTCCCCCCTTAGGATTGCATTGGGTGAAAAATCACCTATAATTTCTTTGTTTTTAAAGCTAGATCCCTGAAAATTACTGTGCTTAGACATTGATGATTGGGGGTCATTTGTGTCGACTTTCAGAAATTTTTGTTGTGCGGTTTGCTTGCAATTAATTTTTATTGAATGGGTAAAGCGGGAGGGGGGAATCTATTTTTTAACATTGATTGACAGGTGCATCTCCCAATAGTGATAAGTGATCAGCCTATGCAAAGCATCCTCAAATCCCAATGTTGGAGGGTGGGGGAATAAGCAAAACGGGATACTTAGTAACTTTTCTTTCTTTGTCTTTGGGTCAGACTTTTTAAAGTTTGTAGTGGATTGGTGAAGCAGTAGCCCCAGCAAACTCACACACGCAACCTTAAATAATATACAAAGTAAAATAACAGATAGGCAACTCAGCACTGCAAGGTACCCACCATAACCTTGGTGAACAACTGAATAGATGTGGTGCAAGTGGATGATGTGCTGTACGGCATGTGGACGTGCCCAAGGCCCACTGCCCTTGAGGGTCATCAGAACCCTCCAAAGGGGAACCAGTAGAAGGAAGCCTATTATATGCATGAGTTGATGTGTGATGTGGCTACTGAAAGACAGGTTCCTAGACAGGACTGGCCGAATGACTGGTGGCACAGTCCACTGTCCCACTGGGCACGTCCACTTTCCCCTTATTAGTAATAAAGTCAGACAGTGTTTTTGTTCAAATTCTTCTTGTTGTTGTGATTATTAGTATTTTTATTTAATTGTTATTACAATTATTGGCTGGGCACACCCTGGAGTGTGTGAAATGTGATGGAGGTGTGTGTGTGTGGGGGGGTGCATCTTGAAAAACCAACACGTTATAGCACTTTGAAATGAGTGGATGGCATGAAAGAAATTAAGTTTTTAGAAGTATTGTGACCCAAGCGTGGCAACGCAAGATCTGAATTGTTTATCCCATGAACAGCTATGTGCTGTATGCTCACCCAGTGTAATAATTTTCTATCTTGAAGTTCCCTGTGTTCATTTTTGACATGATTACCTGAGAGGAAGATTCTGATTTAGGTTTAACTTTAAAAATTCCCCCCAAATCAGGGCATGATCAGATTTCCTTCAAAATGGGAATGAATAAAGATCTATGTCTAAGGTCTCCTGGTGCCTTGGTGCATGTGTGTATCTGGAAAAATGATGGAGATACACACATTTCTGTAAATGGGGGGGGGAATCTTTTAAAAATTCACCAAAAATCAGGGCATGATCAGATTTCCTTCAACGTGGCCATGCTTAAGGATGTATTTAGAAGCTCTCCTGGTGCCCATTTTCATGTTTCTAACTTGAACACTAAAAAAGTTATAGGCATTTGACATTTTCAATGCAAGTCTATGGGGGAAACGCGGAGCTCCGGATCTGGATCCACTGTGGCGCGGAGCGGAGGTGGATCATCCCAAAGCAGAGCAGACCTGATCCGAAAATTGTGGATCAGGATCCAGAGCAGATCAGGGAATCCGTGCACAGCCCTAGTTGCCACCTCTTTTTTTCTGACAAGGCTTCTCACCTTTAACAGCTATATGGCAGGCAGGTACATCATGATCTTCTCATGCTGGGAATAGTTGTGTCAACAGAAGTTGGCTGACTGAGAATTTCATTTCGATCCATTCTCCATATTCAGGAGAGAAAGAACTTGAGTTTTTGTTCTTTTTTTTTTTTTTTTAAATGAATTTGGGAGAAAGGAGAACTGACAGATTCACCCATCCCCAGGGCAAAAGTGAGAACGGAGTGGCTGTTTCGATCCCCCCACCCACCCCGTCCTTTGCTGGGGTTTTTCTTTATTTTAACCCATTCCCTCTCAAATGAAGAAATTAATCTATGGGTTCATCTACACCAAGCAGGAGGGCCTTCTCTGCTGTGGCACCCCGGTTGTGGAATGAGCTCCCCTGGCATCTACACTACAGTATAATCTTTCAGATGCCAGATGAAGACCTTTTTATTCTCTCAGCATTTTAACAATCTATAAATTCAATTTTAACTTTGCTGTTTTAAATTTGTATTTTAAATTTGTATTTCTGCACTGCTGCTGATTTTATCCTTCTTGTGCTTTTATATTGTATTTTATATCATGTTTTATACTGTTAGTTTTATACTTTGAATAGTTTTAATTTGTGAACCACCCAGGGAGCTTCGGCTATTGGGCAGTATAAAAATGCAATAAATAAATAAATAAATAAATAATATTCCACTATGAAAGGGGTATGAAAGAGGTATATAAAAGGCAGGCGCCACACTACTGCTTTATAGTGGTAGTGAAGTGCATGGACAACTGTTGGGGCCTACAATACATTCCGTATACTGCTTTCATGCCGCTTTCATAGTGTTATATCCTGCTTGGTGTAGATGTGTCATGGGCCCCAATAGTTGTCAGTGTGGCTCCTGCCCTCTATATACCACTTTAATAGTGGAATATCCTGTTTGGTGTATATGACCCCCCCCCCCCAGTCAGCTCCACGGCTGATAAAAATGACTGTCCAGTTGGGACGTATGTCCAGGGGCCAGGAAAAATATGGTTCCTTCAGTTCAAAGTCTCTCTCAGACCTCCCCACCACCACAACCCCAAACACATTCTGGCATGTCTCCTTCCCCACTCCCTGGCTTCAGAGAGATAATGGGGATAATAATTCCAGGGGGGCTGGGAGTGGAAATGTCTAGACCTGGGGAGGGGAGGGGGAGGATCTTGTGATGTGGTGATCATGAGATCCTCCCCTTCAGTCCACATGTGGTGTGCCATGTCTCAGGAGGAAGAGGACGTTGCACCCTTCATTTTGTTTATTATCATTATTATTATTGTTATTGAAAATGAGTGCACGAGCGCTCAAGCAATACAGGTAGGTTGTTGTTGTTGTTTTTAAAAAAGATGCCCTGTGCCCAGTTCCCGGCTCGTTGCGTTCAGTCACAAGGAGCCAGGATGAAACAGAGATGGCTGCTGACACGTCCCGCAGTCTCAGGAAGATCCCAAGACCACAGGAAAAGTTTGGATTAAAACCATCCTGGTTATCCTGGGGAAAAGGAGGGATCATCCCTCCCTGCCCCCAGGATCCCCTAGGCATCATGTGGACGCACAGGGATAATCCCGGGGCAATCACCAGGATAAGCCCTCATCTAGACATGCCAAAGGAGTGGTTTTTATTTATTTATTTATTTATTTATTACATTTATATACCGTCCAATAGCCAGAGCTCTCTGGGTGGTTCACAAAAATTAAAAAACATTCAAAGTATAAAACAACACTATAAAACCATAATATAAAATACAATATAAAAGCTCAACCAGATAAAAACAGCAGCAACGCAAATTTACAAATTGAAAACACCAAGTTAAAATTTATTTATAGACTGTTAAAATGCTGGGAGTATAAAAAGGTCTTCACCTGGCGTCTAAAAGCATATGATGTAGGTGCCAAGCGAACCTCCTTAGGGAGCTCATTCCACAGCTGGGGTGCCGCAGCAGAGAAGGCCCTCCTCCTGGTAGCCACCTTCCTCACTTCCTTTGGCAGGGGCTCACGGAGAAGGACCCCTGAGGATGACCTTAGTGTCCGGGAAGGTACATACGGGAATTCAGTGGGGGAGTTCACTGAAGGCCACCTAGTGTGTGAATAGAGTCATTTTACAGTTTAGTCACTTGGTACCACTGGGCTTTCTTCTTCCTTTTTTAATCTTCCTGACCAGTGTGTCCTCTAAGCACTGCATGAGCCATGGCTAGGGCTGGAGCTAGTACTTCCCAGCTTACAGTTCATTCTGTTATAACAATTAGGATATCAACCTTCCTTCTTATTTACAATGCTGCCTTTCAAAAAAAGAAAGAAAAAGAAAGAAAGATAAGAACTTGGGTTTCTTTGCCAGCCTAAATCATGGGGAAATGCACCTGTGAGTGGAATAAGTGCAACATCAAAAGAAACGTTGAGAAAAAAGAGTGCAGTTCAGGATGTTGCAGGAATGTAAGGTGTCTTTCCACATCCAAATTCTATAGGATAATTTGTATTGCCAGAAATTGGCAGATGTAAGAGAGAAAGATGATAAAAAAAAATCTCATATATTATAGTCTTCCTTGTAAGTTGTGTAAAGAACTTTTTAGGAGTTCCTGGGCTCCCTTGATATATCTGTTTTCATAATAATTATTATTTGTGAATTTGCTGATATAAACAGTAGGAGAATTGTACAGGCATTTCCATTATTTACCCTGTGAGTACTTTACATTTATTTTAAGCCAGATGGCAACTTTGCGTTTCCAAAATGCAGTCCAAATCGTATCTCTGGAGCCAATTTAACTTGTGACTTATTTAGGGTGTTCTCATTATGACGTCATTCATTACCAGTTCAGTTCCCAGACCACAAAGCCTATAATGTTCAGTTGATTTATTCCTTAGATCCAAGTCAGTATGATATTGCCCCCACTTTAGGGGGCAATTCATAGTTATGGCATCCTCGATTTGTATGGCTTGGGGACGTTTTGTGACCTGTGCAGTGCACATACGGAGATACATACCATTTGTGAGAGCTGGGACTTCCATCTGAGGGATATACATGTGGTTGTTATTACATGCCATATAAGGTATCTCTCAGTGAGAACTTCCAAGCCATGATCCACAACGTAGCCTCTACCATATCCCTGAGACACTAGTGGGTGGGGGAGGCACATGTATCAATCAAGAAGTGCCAGCAAGGAAATTGGTTTAATCAAAAATACATGAGACTGACCCAGTAATTCAACGCAAAAATATTTTGTCCAATGGCTCCCTCCTCCTTGTTTCATGAGTTGATTTCACTTGTTTACTTGGGAGCAAATCTGTATTTGAATGTTCCATTTTACAGTAAGAACACTTAAATTTATAGGATTATCACTAGAAACTTAATTCTGCACAGGAGCCTTTTCTGGGAGTCTGAAACTCTCCTTGAACTATTACCACAAAGAACTAGAAACTTTTTCTCTTGTATCTTTGGAGTATGAGACTGTGGGCTCAACTACACCAAGCAGGATATTCCACTATGAAAGCAGTATGAAAGTGGTATATAAAAGGCAGGAGCCACATGACTGCTTTATAGCGGTATTGAAATACACTGCAGTATTTACACTACTACTTTATAGTGGTACTGAAGTGCACTGACAACTGTTGGGGCCCATGACATGTCTACACCAAGCAGGATATAGCATGATGAAAGTGGTATGAAAGCGGTATATGGCATGTGTCGAGGGCATGTCTAGACAAAGGGGGGAGGGGGGAGGATCTCACGATTTCTTGCTCGTGAGATCTTCCCCTTTGGCCAGACACACGCAAGACATCTCAGGAGGAAGGAGGGATGTCACTCCCACCATTATTATTTTTTAACAGAAGAATGAGTACACATGCGCTCCAACTAAAAGTTTTTTATATATATATATAAATAAAAATGAAAAAGACGGTTCGTTACTGTCGTTATATCTCCGAAAGTTCTTCACCGATTGCTTTGAAATTTTGACACAGCGTTGCGTTCGAATACGCGAGCGTTGTTATGTAACTATGTTCTCTATGGGGTCAAAGGTTTGTCTTAAAATCGAACAAATAGGCCTCCTCAAAACCAGTCCTGCTGATCATTGTGACATCACCAACCAGTAGGCCAATCCACTGCCTCTGCCTCCTCTCCTATTCGCATGTACTCTCGCAATTGGCTGAGTGAATATAGATGTCACACCTGTGACAGTTACACATTCAGAAGAAAGGTAACTACCATGAGTTTCCAGTAACCTCCTCACCGTAAAAACATGCTTTTATATCTCTGAAAGTTCCTCACCGATTGCTTTAAAATTTTGACACAGCGTTGCGTTCGAATACGCGAGCGTTGTTATGTAACTATGTTCTCTATGGGGGTCAAAGGTTTGTCTTAAAATCAAAGAAATAGGCCTCTTCAAAACCAGTCCTGCTGATCATTGTGACATCACCAACCAGTAGGCCAATCCACTGCCTCTGCCTCCTTTCCTATTTGCATGTTCTCTCCTATTTGCTGTTATAGGTCATTGTGACATCGCCAACCAGTAGACCAATCCACTGCCTCTGCCTTCTCTCCTATTTGCATGTTCTCTCCTATTTGCTCTTATAGGTCATTGTGACATCGCCAACCAGTAGACCAATCCACTGCCTCTGCCTTCTCTCCTATTTGCATGTTCTCTCCTATTTGCTCTTATAAGTCATTGTGACATCGCCAACCAGTAGGCCAATCCACTGCCTCTGCCTTCTCTCCTATTTGCATGTTCTCTTCTATTTGCTCTTATAAGTCATTGTGATATCGCCAACCAGTAGGCCAATCCACTGCCTCTGCCTCCTCTCCTATTTGCATATTCTCTCACAATTGGCTGAGTGAATATAGATGTCACACCTGTGACAGTTACACGTTCTGAAGAAAGGTAACTGCCAGGAGTTTCCACTAACCTCCTCACCGTAAAAACATCCTTTTTAAAAAACCAAACAATCTGCTTTACTTCATCCAAATAATGCCTCACAGAAGATCACACTTAGGTTGTCGTACTCGCAGAGCAGAAGCACTGCGACGAGAAATTGCAAATCAGACTGAGGAAGAACGGGCATCAGCAAACGAGAAAAAAAAGAAAAAGAATGCCTCAAATACGTGCCAAGGAACCAGCCAAGCAACGTTCAGCCAGACTTGAGGATGCACGGTTGCGAGCACAGCAATCGCGTTCTACAGCTTCAGATCTGCTTTGTTCTCAACAGAATGAATGCGACAGGCTGAGAGTGGCTGAAAGACGTCAACGAGAAACAGCACATCAGCGTCAAACACAACTCCGTACTCAACAATCAAGCGATTACAATCGCCTTGCATTCTGGTACAACCCAGCTGATGATTGTAGTTTGAGCTGGCATGTTCTCATTGGCACTATGACTGAAGTGTGTCCTTATTGCAAGGCTCTTAAATTTAATGGAGAAACAAAAGGAATGTGTTGCGCTGCTGGAAAAAATTAAACTGCCTCAACTTGGAGAACCACCAGAGCCATTACAAACATTGCTTGCCGGATATACCGCTGAATCAAAGCATTTCTTATCTAACATCACGAAATACAACTCATGCTTCCAAATGATGTCGTTTGGCGCAGAAATCATCACAGCTCCATTTATGCCAACTTTCAAAGTCAAAGGACAAATTTATCATAAAGCCGGCTCCTTCCTTCCGTTTCAAGATAGTCAACATAAATTCCTACAAATGTATTTCATTGGTGATGGCAATGATGAATTGAATGCACGCTGCGGAATTTATACCAGCATAAAAAGGTCCATCATTTGAAAACTGCAACTGCTACTTCACGAAAAAAACAATTTAGTACATTTGTTCAAAACAGCAATTGACATGATGCCATCTGATACACACAAGATTGTTATTCATGCTGACAAAACGCCTGCTGGAGAACATGTGCGAAGATTCAATGCTCCAACTATAGACGAAGTGGCAATTGTTATAGTCGGAGATCAATCTTGACAGGACCTTTCAAAGGTGAAGATGTCCTCATTCCTCGCATTCCTATGATTCCAACAGATATGCCATTTCAATTTAAGAGATTGCATTTCCCAATTCGATTGGCGTTTGCAATCACCATCAACAAAGCTCAGGGCCAATCTTTAGAATTGTGCGTTTTAGATCTAGACACAGATTGCTTCTCACATGGACAATTATATGTTGCGTGTTCTAGAGTCAGCAAACCAGACAATTTCTATATCTACACAGGCAATGGAACAACAAAAATTATTGTATATCTACAAGCATTGTGAAATTAAACATATTAGAAATGTCTGCTTTGTCTTTTCTTTATTTTCCATTTAACCAGACTGAGCCACAGCAACGCGTGGCCAGGTACAGCTAGTATATATATAAAATCTACTCCTGCTTCCATCCACCCCCAATGGGCATGGAGCACGTTTTACTTGTGAGGAGGCAGGATGAAACCTGGATGGGTGCCCACACCTCCCACAGTCTTGGGATGATCCCAAGACTGCAGGAAGAATCAGGCTAAAAGGGCTTGCCGATATCCCGGAGAAATGGAGGGATCATCCCTCCCTGCTCCCGGGATCCCCTGTGCATCATCTGGATGCACAGCGACAATCCTGGGACAATCCCCAGGATATCGCCTGGTGTAGATATGCCCAGGGGCTCCAACAATTTTCAGTGCACTTCAATACCACTATAAAGCAGTAGTGTCACTCCTGCCTTTTCTATACCGTTTTCATGCTGCTTTCATAGTGGAATATCCTGTTTGGTGTAGATGAGCCCTTAGAAATAGAGACTTAATTGGGCTTCAAACTTGCAGCATTCCCTAAGATTGGTTTGCTGAAGCATCAAAATTCTTCAAGTCTGAGGGAACATTGTTCTTCAGCTTAGCAGGGGCATTTTAAAGGAAAAAAGAAAAATCAAAGAATTATTTATTGTGAATTACTTCAAGTTAGAAAAGTAAATTTACAGTAGGAGAAGGCAAGAATAGAGATGAAAGATTGATTGCTAGAAGGCCCATTTATCTTGATTTGGTAAATTTTGCTGCTGGAAGCTAAAAAGAAAGAAAAATATTGAATTGAATCTAAGCTAACTGTATCTGTGGGTGTTACAGGTAAAATTTCTTCACCGTGACCCGTCTTAAACTTTAGTGACTCATGCAGAACTAATCCACATCGATTTTAGGCAGTGTCCATTAGACTAAACTTGGTCAGCACATATAAAGGGCACCGAACACTAAGAAGGTTATAAAGAGACCTTCCAGAGAAGAAGCCTTACTATTTCATACCTTGCTTTAGGAGAGATTTATATTTTGCTTTGAGATAGTTTAATATTGCACACTGAGCAAACAGATGGTTAGTAGAGCCATGTGGCAGTATTGCAGAGTAGTGAACGTTTATGAAAGACATGAGTTCAATTCTCTCCTAAGGTATGAAACTCATATGGCCCAATCTCTACTTTTCAGTCTGCATCATAGTGTTGTTGTGCAGATAAAATTATAACCCCAATGCATCCCATCCTAACTTCGTGGGAGGAAGCGTGGAACATAAAACAAATTAAATAATAAATGTGTAGCCATGGGTGTGTGTGTGGGTGGGTGGGTGTAATAAACTTGTTCAAATGGAGTGCTTACCTTAATGGTGGGAAGTGCTGATGACAGATCTTTTCTAAGAAAAAATACTTTAATGTTATCACTTGTGAAGGTAGTGAGAAGTTTCACATTTCTCCATCATGCGCTCTCAGGAATTTTAAATTATAGTTGTGGTGGCTGGTACCCATGCTGAAAGTGGGGAAACATGGCAGCTAAAAAAATTGCCCAGACTATTGTGGCCTTAATATAAAATCTTAGAGGAAGTATTGGGCAGGAGGTGATGGTGGGGTGTTGTATTATCAATATACAATAGGCAGTTGTATTGAAAATGTTTGGTTTTATTTTTATCTTCTAAATTATCTAGTTTTATCTGGATGGCAAACAGGGCTCAGGATTCTGTCAAAGATCTCCATAAGATGAGTGTTTTATTGCATGCTCATTACTGGGCACTCACGGATTTTCGAGGGTCCCTTTCATAATGTCATCCGCCTCCCGCATGCCTCTTGCTCCTTCTAGCCTTCTTCGCACCAAACACACACACACACACACACACACACACACAAACACAACCCCAATAAGTCCAATTTATTTTTAAAGAAGGAAGTTGCTGCTATCTCCTGCGGTGTGCAACAGGAGCATCATGATGAAAGGGCCCACTGGATGGGCCATGTGCACGTTGTTTACTTCCTCTTTCAAAAGAGGAAGTAATGAGGGACAAATGGCAGATGGACAAGCAACAGGAAGCAAATGTGATTTTTCCCTCTGATGATGTTCAAACTCTCTGTTTGGATTCCCACTCAATCAGGAAATGGTTAAAGAACCCTTTCCCTGTAACTCTGACTGCACAGGAGAAAAAGGCTCAGAGACACTCTGGCACCTTCACTGGCTAGACACCATTTTATTGTTATATTCTTATTTTGAATATTTATGTTTTGTACTTAGATTCTGTTCTTTTATTGTTCACTGCTCAGGAATCTGGCTGGATGTCTAGAGGTATATAAATGTTGTAAATATATAAATAAATAAGCCATTGGCTTTTGTAACTCTGTTGGGGCCAGATGGTAGCCTGTTTGGAGCGAATCCACTATTTTAAGTTACTGTCTCTTTCTGCTCTATGTTGTGGGTTTGTGGTTCCAAACCGTTAGTTTAATGAAAAGAACATTACATTCATACTGATGTGAGGGATATGATATGGTAGTTCAATAAGCATTTTCTAAGACAGATCCAAATATATAAAATGGCTGACATTTCCATAAAGGAGTAGACCCACTGCTGATGCAAATGGTGTTTTTTTTTTCCTATTAGTGTTTTTTGTTAACCCACAGTGAGTGGTCAGACTCTATGATGGTACCATCTTGCAAAGGATGGACAACTTCTGGGTGGGATCTACACTAATGGTTTAAAACGTTAAGGAAGGGTTGTGATAACTTATTGGGTCACATGATGCTATGGTTCTAATGTTTTATTGTTGTTGTACTTTCCTTCCTTCTTTCATTTTATTTCTTCCATTGTGACATTTAAATAGCATTGAGTGTTTGTATCTGCCCCTTACATCGTAATAGTTGTATCTCACTGACCTTTGAATCATCGATTGTCAGCCAATCACTTTTCTGGGTGTGTGGATACTTCCTGCACTATAAGCTCCAAAGGGCTTGAGGGATGAAATTTTAAAAAATCATAACAAATCAACAGATGACCCAATCAGATTAAAATTTGGTTTGCTGAAAGCCCTCATTAAGACCTGCCACTGTGCCAATACTGAACTCTTTAACTTTAAAACTGACACAGATGTAAGTATTTGTTTAATTTTCACTTAAAAATCATTTAAAAAATCAACAAGGTGGTGGTGGTGGAAGACGAAGCCAGGAGATCAGGAAGTGGGCAAAGCAAAGAGACCAGCCATGAAGAGGAAGTACAAGCTACAGCGATAAAACAAACAGTGTGTCCTGCTCTAATCAATGAATACCGGGAAAGCAAAAGGTTAGTAATGCGACATTACTGGAATGTGCCCCATTACGTTTTAAAATGAAACAAATTAAAATGTTTCCAGTGGTAGTAAAAAACGTAATAAGCAGCACTAGTGTAGGTCCGCCCCTGGTTTTGCAGGGGGCAATTTCTAACCCCCACATACCCATGGGGCCACATTCCTGCTAGCAGAAATAAGGTGGATGGCACACTACCACCAAAAGTTGGGGGCAAAGCACTACGGAGACTCAAAATGGCCATATTTAGCGTGAAAACAATTTCCAAATTTCAGCAGCAATCCGCTGGGCTTTTGTTTGTTTGTTTGTTTACACTGCAGTAGCTGCTGTTAAATTTCAGCAGCACAGTGCAGCACTGGGTGCAGTGTGTGTGTGTGGGGGGTGCATGTCAGATCCATGGGGGCTGTCTGGAACCATTGGTCTGCATATTGCCCACCCCTGATCTAGCAGGAAGGTACAGCTCATGCATTTAGGCACAGCTGGAACATTGCATACAAAATTACAAAGACAGGCATAACATTAAAGTATGCACTATCTCTGCCTTTTTCCTTTTATGAATGGAACTCTGGAGAAACCATAGCCCTGATTTAAATTGTCTAGAGTTTCCATAAGGGCAGGCATAATGGCTTTGGGAATCAGATTGGCCCCTTGCTTGCTAGCTGGCCTTTGCTGCTCTAGGGCCCTTTCTACACCTAAAGATTATCTCAGAAAAAATGAGGGGTCATCTCTGCTTGCTCCCAGGACCCCCTGTGTGTCATTAGCATGCACAGGGATGATCCCAGGATGATCTTGGGGGGGGGGGGGGAAGGTAGGTGTAGAAACAGCCTAGGTTGTTCTGTTTGCTTGTGTAGATGGACAGAATGTTTCAGATAAATGCCAAAATGGCCTTATGGAACAAGTTCATCTGCAGTTTTTTGCCTGTTTCGCATGGCCACAGAGGAGCCCATTATGCCTTTGAAAAAATTGAAATGAAATATGAAATCCCAGTTCACAAGCATTTGGTAAGTTGTTTGAATGACTTATTTACATTTTCATTCCTAGCAGACTCTGTAATCTTTCTGTGGGGACGAAATAATTTAAAGTGAATAAATGGAGTATCTTTTTCATGTTACAGTTTACACTGAAATATTTTGATAATTAGAGTTCTAAGGGGTGATTTCTTAAATTTATAGGCTCCATTACCATTTTATGTACATTTTAATTTACTGCTTGAATTAGTAGTCCACATTATTGTCACCAGTTTAAAAAAGGGGGAGGGAACAAAAAATAGATAGAATTACAAACAGTAAAAGAGTTTGGGTAAGCATTTTTGTTAGCCCTGAAGCAATCCCGATAGTTTTATTGTCTTAATCAACTTAGTCAACTCTTTTTATTACTCTTTTGAGGTGGCTGTTGTGAACACATGCTGGGGTGTTAGTTCACTGCTGCCAAATTAAAAATGATAATTCTCATGCGTGAAATAACTGCATGGACTAATGACCAAATTGGTGCATAATTTTTGCCACTGCCACAGCAGGTGTTAGAACAATTAGGCACCGTGGTGTAATATATTCTCAGTGCCAACTACATTTGTAATGAATTCCATTTTTAAAGGATCAAACTAATAAGTATACATTAATGGTACACTATTTCTGTACAGTTCTTTTTAAGGTCTGTATAACATTTCACTGGACAGTTTTCTTTATCATCCAGACATTTGCTTATTGCTTTTTTCCCAGGGAGTGTGTGGACCATTTTACATGTAAGGTTGTGAACTATAAGATTCTGGCAACCAAATCCATGAGTTCTGCCCTACTATTTAGCTCCTGCCAGATGACAAGATGATTGTGATGATATAAGATGATCAATCTATTTTTGATCAAGATTTGCCCAGTTCAGTCCTTTTGGACTGGATAACATGTGGACATTTGGGAGAAAAATGTGTACACAACAATGTGTACACAACATCAAAGATGTACACAATTGAAAAAAATGCATGAAAATAAGCACAGATTTCCGTGCAAAAAATTGAAAACAACAACGAAGTTTGCAATCTGATATGGACTTGACCTTTGAGATGGAGTTCATAAGAACATAAGAAGAGCCATGCTGGATCAAACCAAGGGTCCATCAAGTCCAGCACTCTGTTTATACAGTGGCCATCTCACTGCTGAAATAGGTCTTAATGTGATGGGTGCTGTTTATTTCTTGTTTACTGTTGTGTTTAATGAAAGTGTTTTAAATGTATTTTTAAAAGATATTATTTTAATGTTTTAATTATAAGGGCAGCATCTAACACTGCTGCTGTGCTTACTACATTGTTGTAGTACTAGCATAAATGACCTCTATTGCTCTGCTCCAGGGAAACCCGTTATGCTATTGGAGTAGCGCTAGAAGTTATTTATGCTAGTGCTACATCAATGGCATAAGCGAATGGCAGCATTATGAGTGGCAGCATTGCTCATAATTCTATATATTGTCTACATTTTATTGTCATCTGCCTTGAGCACTATTTTTAGCGGAAATGCAGAATATTAAATAAATAAATAAAACATAGGACATTGTCCTATAAAACATCAGACTGTGGCTTAAGTCTTCATCTCAGCAACTTGTCGCTGGAATGAAGACCAGTGGAGGCTGGTGGCTCTGATTTCTCTAGGACTGTGGGTCCATTCTGGGTTTCAGTCACAAAAAGACAAAACTCTAAAGGAGCTATTGGTGATGCTGAAACCAGTTCCCAAAATTGATTCAGCATCTTGGATAGCTCCCCTAGAGTTTTGAGTGGTTCTGACTGAAATGGAATCACTGCCCCACCAAAATCAGAGCCACCTGCCTCCATTGGTGATCCTAGGCTAATGAACCCATATGTCTGTTCACTTGCTCAGAGCTTGCTTTGCCTCCAGGTTGCTAGCCCCAAGGGAAAATGAGTGCAATATGAATGTGAAACATAGGCTATGAAATGATCAGCACCTACAAAACTCAGGTTTGCATCATTCACAATAGTCCAGTAGCATATTGTACACATTAGGAGATGACTTGATAGTGGTGGAGGGGGAGCAAGAGAGGAAATCACTATCAAATAGGAGAAAAGTAAACCTCTGGCATTTCTGGAACTGATTTCATGTGAACCTGTGGTTAGTAACATTTTTGCAAATGGAGGTTATTTGCAACTGTAATATGATATGAACATTCCACTTCCAGAGTATCACTTCTTTGAATGGATGTACAGACAAACATACGTCTCCTTGTCTCATTGAAACTCTTTTTGTTCCCCTCAAAATTCCCCATGGTTTTCCTCAGGAGGATCCCCCTTCAATGCCCTTTTAACTTCACTTTGGATGATATGTTGGTGTCAACTCTACTTCACTGACTCACTCACTTAGGGCTCATCTACACCAAGCAGGATATTCCACTATGAAAGCAGTATATAAAAGGCAGGAGCCACACTACTGCTTTATAGTGGTACTGAAGTGCACTGACAACTGTTGGGTCCCATGACACATCTACACCAAGCAGGATATAACTCTATGAAAGTGGTATGAAAGCAGTATCTGGTATGTGTCAATGGACCACAACAGTTGTCAGTGCACTTCAATAAAGCAGTAGTGTGGCTCCTGCATTTTATATACTGCTTTCATACCACTTTCATAGTGGAATATCTGCTTGGTGTAGATGAGCCCTTAGTTTCCTTCAGAACTGTCTATAAAGAAACCCAGATTTTTCTTTTAGCTACAGGTGTAAGAGAGGGAGGGAAATAATTTTTCTACTTTTCTACAAAACTGGCAGCAAAACAACATTTTGCTTCTTCTGTCAAACTTTTTGTGTGTGTATTGAAGAGGCCCTTATTACTTCTACTCAGGGCTATATTCATAGATATAATTCCACTAAAGTTCAATGAAAGCCTGGTGTAATGGGATGTGATACCTAGACCTATCCAATTTGTTTGCATGGATTCCTTTAACATCTTTATTACATCTAGCATTACACCTGTTTAAGATCTGTAACATGAAGCCCAGTCCTCAGGAATAGCCTCAGCTACTCTTGACAAGATATTTCCCTGTAAATTTGCTATTGTAGACACACAGCTGAAGTGTTCAGCCGCTTACAACTTTTTTTTCTCCCACATAAATGCAAGTATGGGTGCCCGAGGCAATGTCAATGCAGGTTCTTCGAACTTCAAAGACTCCGTGAGCGAGGCTTGCTCCATTTTTGCTATCTAGAATTGCCCTATGCTTGGGGAGCAATTAAAATTAAATAGCTGCTGAACTGCTAAAAGTGTAGATAAGCTGACTCAAAAGTCCCCTGCCTAATCCACACCTTCTTGCTGGTGAAGAAAGAAATCCAATAAAAAAAAACAAACCAGAATCAATTTTAAAATATTAAGTAGGAGAAAGTGTATAAGCCTTGAACACAGGAGGCCAGGCGCTGTGTGCTTGATGAAAGACAATGCCTCTGTGTCTGAATAGAGTTTTAGATTATTTTATGTAGATGCTGCCATCTCAATATGGCCTAGACTTTTCATTGATCGGAGTGGTTTCTGGGTTGTTCTAATTTGTGCTTGTTTCTGGTGACTCAGGGGGGTGGCATTTTACTAACTAGAGACTTCTGTTACCAAAGGGGGGGGGGAATCCAGATTGTCCCTATTACATTAATCCCAGAGGGGTGCAATAAAGCTTTCCCTACTGTGTATAGTTGCCACCATCTAATTATTTGGAATAGTCTGGAGATTGCTGGCCAAAAGCACAGGGCTGATGCTGGAAATGGTTGTTGGTTTTAGTGCCTAAAATCGCTAGGTGTAGTAGAAAAATTAGAAAAAACACGAGCGCTGTCTATGGTCTTACAGTCTAGATGCAAAGACAAGACATATTAAGGAGAATAGGACAGGAGAGCACACATGGAATAGAAGAGCTACATGCTCCCCTCCAACTTTATGAATAAATCGGGTGGAGAATCAATCAATCAAGAAAAATCAAAGTGAATAGATGTCAGTCCCACTCTAGCTGACTGGCTGCTTTGCTAGTTTTTTCCCCAGCAGGAACTATACTACTACTTTATAATGGTTTGTAATGGTATTGACAATTGTTGCAGGCCATGATGCATTACGTACATATACCATTGTCCAACCACTTTCAAAGCATTATATTCTGTTTTGTGTAGATCTGGCCTCCATCCACCGAGTTTTCAGACCATCAGAGACAGTGGCCTCATCTACACCAAGCAGGATATTGCACTATGAAAGCGGTATATAAAAGACAGGGGCCACACCAAGCAGGATAAAGTGGTATGGAAGCAGTATATGGTATGTGACAATGGGCCCCAACAGTTGTCAGTGCATTTCAATACTGCTGTGAAGCAGTTGTGTGGCTCCTGCCTTTTATATACCTCTTTCATATTGCAATATCCTGCTTGGTGTAGATGAGCCCAGTCTTCCAGATTATGATTCTCAAGGCGCTTCAGTTAATCCCATCACATTTCTACATCAGTTTGCAAAGTTTTAAAACGTGTATGAAAATTTGTTAACATTTAATATGAATTTTTGCCTATTTGCCACATTTCTGCAAGCAAATTTGCCTAATGCAATGCATTTTGTATGCTGTTTCAGTAACGTACACATTTGTATGAATGTGTATACATTTTTATGTATACATTTTTAATGTCTTTTTTATTCGAGGATTGTAATGCAATTTGGAGAAGGACAACTAGTGAAGAATAAGGCCATAGCTAGACCTAAGGTTTATCCCAGGATCATCCCGGGTTCGTCCCTGCCTGAGCGCTGGATGCCCTGTGTGGCACTTAGATGAACAGGTTTGACCCCAGGACAATCCTGGGATAAACCTTAGGTTTAGCTACAGCCTAAGTCTGTTTCAGTTTGGGTATCAATTCAGGAAGTGCAAATTTGGTCAGTTTACATTATTATGTGAACCAAACCAGTTTCTTCCCTGTCCCTAATCAGAATCCCATCTAAATGGAACAGTACCACAACTTCATACAGCCTTGGTTAGTCCTGGGGAGATGCCCATTTGGGGAGTACAATATGATGAGAATGGGATTACTCTTCACCCCTAGCATATCGTATCTGGTTTACATCACAATTTCATAGTAGTAAATCAGCTATGATTTGGGGCTCCCCCATTTCTTTGAAGATATATCAAGGGCTCCTAGTGCTAATGACCAAAAGGCATTGTGCAGTTAGTCCACCTTGTCTTCCCTAACATATTTTCTATAGTTAAAAAAAAGAAAAGAAAAAATACAGAAGAAGTACTCGGAAAATACAGGAGGGCTGCAAATGGAAGATGTTATCCTCTGTAAAATTCTGTAAATTAGCCATTGCAGTTGCACAATAAAAACCTCATCTTAGAGCAGCCAAGGTTTAATTAAAAAATAAAATCTGGAAATCAAAGTTGCTGAGAATACCTTTCTAGAGAACTATAAAATGGAGTGTGACAGAAAATAAAAAATAATAACCGTAACAAGAAATAATAACTAGTAACAAGAACATTTCTCCCACACTGCATTCACTTTTGTTCCTCCAGAGCACATACACAAGTGAAATATCTCAGTGGTGAGTTGCTTCCTATCTTGTCCCAGTGATGGGGGAGTTTCAAAATCACTTGAAGACTCCACTGGAGAAAGTGGCAATTATCCTGTTAATGGTGATACCATCGACATACCATCTTCTTGATAATTGCCCAATTAACTTCTATCAGACCCGCACAATTGCTGCTACATCATCACAGTGGGGGGCCTCCTGCTTTCCTTTGGCATCCCTTTCTCTCCTTCAGTCAGGCTGGACTCTGTGTATATTGAGTGATACACTTCAGCAGAAATCAATGTGTTACTTCTGTCATTTCGTTAATGTGTCAATTTCTCGTTGTGTGCACGCGTACAGTTCAGGGGTGTTTATAATCGGCAACGCTTCACTAAACACCCTCTGTACTGCCAGTACATCATCCTGTTGGGCTGTCAGTCTTTGTTCTTTTCTTCTCCTTGAGCGTGCCGACAAATATTGTATGTTCACATCTCCATGCGCAGAGACTACAACTAGCGTTCTTGTTATCCACAAGACAATGATATCCCTCAAGAGAGGCTGGAGGAGGTTACTCAGCTGATGTTAGGCTCTTATCTGTCTGTGAGCCAGACTTGTTGAGGATAGGAGCGCGTTTGATTCTGCCAGCTTGTCAGCTATGTCAGATTGGTCTCTTGCTGGGCCGTATTTACTGTGATGATGTTTTCATCTTTTTCTGCTGATTATACTGCTTACGGAAACATTTTCATACATTGCAGTTGCTGTTTGACAGCAATCTTAATAATGCATCTATGTTTCCAGACTGGTAATGATCCCCCCCCTTGTTCTTCTCTTCATTATGGAAAGGGATTCATTCTGATAGGAAAATAGCCTTTTAACAAGACTCCCACACATACATCCCCTTAATTGTCATGACTATCATCTTGATACATTGAAGTCTGGCTGGTGCATGAAAGATGATGACTGCAATGTCAAGTGATGACTTGCACGTATAAATGGGCCACCACACATTCAATACCATAAAGAGATACAATCAATGCAATACCATTCAGAGCACAATGCTTCTCAGAGCTCTGTTGTTGGCTTGCAGTCATAGGAAGCTGCTGTGGCATTATCCCCACAATTGAGTATCTTGAATATACTCAATCTAGTATATACTCACCAGACATACTAGTTTAGTATGTCTGGTGAGTATAGAATGCTAGAACTGAGAGAGTGTAGTTTGTGATGTAATAGGTAGGATGGGGGAAGGAGTATATAAAGAATGACTGAGGGGAAGATTGGGTTAGTGTGTTGAGTTTGGTTGGGAGTGGAGATTGGAATTGCTTGTGGAGTGAGAAGAGATTAATTGATTCTAGAGACTTAAGATTGGTGTGAAGAGAGCAAGGTGGTTGGTGTGTGGGGAGTTTAGGTTAAGCAGGATTGGAAGTATTACATTTTCATTTAAAGCTTTTAACATGACAATAAACTTATTATTTTGTTAGCTACCAAATATTATGTGTCAGCTTAGCGTTATTTACCCGCATCACAGTTATCAAACACCCTCACCAGAACATACCCACAGTACATTTTAAAAAACAGATCCTATATTAAACCTGTTTCCCTCATAGCATTTATTTAACCCTCCCTCAGGTTTTCAAGTGTTGGTAGCTTGGCCTGAGAAAGGTTTATGTGGCGGGCCTAGTATAGGTGTTACGTCACACCTGCCTTATGGCAAGTTAGATGATTTTTCCATCTAGTCTAATATCGGGCCTGTTCAGACAATATGCTAAGCCATGGTTAGGCTGCTAACCCTTTTGCAGCAAATGGTTAGTGAGCATGTTTAAACATGGTTATGTAGCCACCATGGTTAGGAATGGTGCACCATGCTAAGATATGGTTCACATGATACACTAAGGGCATGTCTACACCAGGGGAGGGGAGCAGAAGGATCTCGCAATATGCTGATTGTGAGATTTCCCCCCACCCCAGTCTACAAGCAGTGCACAACATCCAGGAAGGAATTAAAAAAAGACCTGGAACACACCTACACTCCAGTGCAAATGTAAGTTGTTGTTTTTTTAAAAAGATGACCCCGCTCCCCTCCCCAACCCAGATGGGCACGGAGCACCTGAAGAGCTCCATGTCCTGTGCCTGGTTCCCAGCTCCTCACATTTACATGTGAGGAGCCGGGTGAAAACTGGGAGCCAGGACGAAACTGATCCCGAGACCACAGGAAAAACGGGTAAAAGCCATCCTGGTTATCCTGGGGAAATGGAGGGATCATCCCTCCCTGCCCCTGGGATCCCCTGTGCACCATGTGAACACACAGGGATGATCCCGAAGTGATCCCCAGGATAAGGCATGAGGTAAACATGCCCTAAGCCATAATGTTTAGCTCAAAATGTTTAACCACCTTGGCTTAGTGTGTCATCTGAACAGGGTCAGGTTTTCTTCAGGGAAAGCCCAAGTTATTTGGCTATCTGAGGTGGAACAGCAAATACATCAAAGGATGACTAAGTTATTATGGCACATGAGGCAGATAATTCCAGAAGTAGCTCTCCCTGGAAGTACATAAATAAATTACATAACTAACAAGTCACTGTCCTTTCACAATGAGCAATTCAGCTGCCTAAGGCAGCTTGCCCACACGACAGTTCATCCCAAATTGCCCTAGTTATTGGGATAACAGTGGCATAGGAAAAGGCCATGTTTGCTGGCTAATTACAAGTGATATGGGATGCTGAAGAAATTCAAAACGGACTAAAATGAGTTCAGATTTCTAAGAATCTGACCTGCAGAACCTGCTGTGCTCTGGCCTCTCCAAAGATGCCCGGAGATACATCCCTGAAATTTACACAAATACATTTGAAGGAAAATCTACAACTTTTTCCTGAGACATATTCTGTTCTGGAAAATATATGCTGGGAAAAATCAAATGGAATGAAGGAAAATACAATAAATGTTACGTACTCAGAAATTATGTAAATTGTTTCAAACGGAATTATTTGCGTATTTTTCCATGTAACAGCGGGGAAAAATAGAATCCATGTGTGAACAGACACTGGAACAAATGACATTGCACAATCCACAAAACATGCATGGGATGGATTTCACAAAATCTGGACATCCTTACATGCTATGGGACATTCAATATTACCCAGGCATTACAGCAGCCTTTCTCAACCTGGGGCACTCCAGATGTGTTGGACTACAACTCCCAGAATGCCCCAGCTGGCTGGGGCATTCTGGGAGATGCAGTCCAACACATCTGGAGCGCCCCAGGTTGAGAACCACTGCATTACAGGAAGGAATCACATCGTAGTGGTTTCTGTGCTTTGTGAGTAGTATCACGGCTGCCAGTATGGGGGGAAATGAATGACATGTACCTGAAGTATGGCCTCATAAAGAAATGGAGCACCATTGAGGATAGGCCATTGCATGAAGATTGGGCTACAAAGAACACAGAGAAATAAGCAGCCATGCAGTTACCCATATGCAAAAATAATTTTACTTATGGATCTATTATTTTGCAAATCTCTCCAGCTGCAACTTATATTTTATAAAGAAAGTATCCCTTCTTTAATGCTCACAATAATGTAATGCACAGCTGACAAGTTTTTTGCAGTAGTCTTAAAGGGGAGAAGTTTGAAGTCATTCTGTTATATATTTATGGAAGGCCACCTGGGATCATGCAAGGAATGTAAATCTGGAGAAACAAAAATAGCATGCTGAGTTTTTAAATTAACCTTGCAAAATGTTATAGCTTGGGCTCAATATCCTAAAGCTCGCTATAGCTCAAAATAAAGCTTCTGCAGATAAGTGTGAACTGCAAACATATGCGGCAATTATTTGAGAAAGATAAAAGTTGGAGACTTAAGATACTTAAGAGGCAGTTTAGGATTAGTTTTATATCTAATGTTATAGCTGGAAGTATATAAACATCATGGGACCTTCATTTCCTTGATAAATAAAATACTGTAATCATTGCAAGCATTATTGGAAGAGAAAGAATTGTATGTGATTGATAGGAGTATCCTAGATTATTTTTCTACCTGATCCTCACAATTTAAAAATTATAACTTGCTCTGTACCTATTTCCAAAGTGAGGAAGGAAAATGCAAAATATATTGTGATGTGGCATGTGCCTTGGAGACTGAGTGATCTAAGCACACATTGCTGTACACATTACATGGTTCAGACTCAAGTGTATGTCCACTTCCATTTTCACGAGAACCAAGTGACAAATTATCTACTAGTTTTACTAATAGAATCACTAATACCATTCAGACTGAAGCTAGCTAAATCTAGTAGAGAGATTCCACAGGTTACCATAGACTCGGGCATGAGATGTCAAAATTGTGTTTCAGAGATTTCTGGGGTCCCTTGGAAGCTTGTTAGACTAAGCATTGTTAGTAAGATGATCAGTAATGGATTCCCTTAACGATTAATGTTCCTCTGCAGGTTCTAGCTGAAAGGCAGTACTGTGTGTGTTTTTAGGTGCCTTCCCACTATCACAAGACTGCTGTACCATCATGTCAGCTTCTGAATTACTTACTGTGCTCATACATTTCTGCCACAGTGTGGTTTGGTACCATGCTACTCCAATGACCTCTGTATTGAGGAACCACTTGGACAACATTGAATGAAGTGTGTTTCTTTTAGTGCCAGTAATGAGTTCCTCTCAGTGGAACACCTTTCAATGTTAGACACAGAGCTGCTAAACACATTAAACACATTTCTGTTTAAGCAAGCTTTCTCCTGATTGACCAGCCACAGCTTAATTATATTTTGTATTCTACCTTATTATTAATTTTATTGTTCACTGCTCAAAAATCCTATGGGCTGTATAGCAGTATGTAAATCCTGTAAATAAATAAATAAAATGGGTCCTTTGACTGCATGAGTGGGGTTGTAGGCAGGGCTGGTGTCATGTATTGACATCATTGGGCTCTTGCTGAGGTCCCACACCCCAATAGGAGCCCACTGATAATAGCCTCCTAGAGTTGTTCCTGCTTTTCGTCATTGCAACCTGCTTGTTCACCTGCCTCTCTCTCTCTCTCTCTCTCTGGTGGTGAAAATGAGGAGCAGTCGACCAAGCAAATGATAACAATTAGAAGAAAGAGGAGGACAAGGAGCAATAGCAGCTCTTGACAATGGTGGTGAGAAGGTAGACTCACTGAAGGAGGGAAGCCATTTGGGGTGTCTTACCCAAGGGCCCTCAAAAATCTGAAGCTGGCACAGGTTGATGGAACTCCCATTGAGAAAGTATACAGAGGGCTGTGCTACAAGGAATTAAGTCAAAGAGGTCACAAGAGAGGGGAAAGAGAGAAAGTTGGCACCATGTAGGTATTCCGTGCAGGAGTTTGAGGCATAAGGAAAATAGGTTAAGTCTCTTCCCCCCTGCCCAACCACCCCTTTTTTAAAGGGAAGGACCAGAGAGCTCTGGATCGGAATGTGAAAATTGACAAGTAACAATCACAAGCAGAGGGATATTAGGATATGTGAGAGGAAAGATGAGAGTGGGAGTAATGATAAGGAAAATTCATAGGTGTCAATGGGTCTATTTTACAAGAACAGCTAAATAGACACGTCTCTGTCTCACATTTCTTCCCCAATGGCTATTAAATGAGACCATCAGATAATGATTACAGGGAAAATGCCCTGCAAACAGGTTGCCCTTCTAGCATCTTTTTCTTTTCTTTTCTTCATACATGGATGGTATAACTAGAATGATTTCATATTCTGCCGCTTTCCGGTCTCATTACTTTCATTATTGCTGAAATGTGAAACCAGAATTTTAATGCCATAATCAGGAGGGGGAAACTATTCACTGACTAAAAAATAATAATAGTGCTGGCTTGTTTTTTGTTTTGTCTTGTGGCATAGTGATGCTCTCCCTAACCTCTCTTTTTTCCAGCTGCCACATGTCTCTTGGAAGTTAAGGAAGAAGTACTGTGATTTTCAGCTGCCTTATATGCATTCAATGAAAATATTTGCAAAGTTATTGTTTATATTATGCAAAAAGTTCCAGGAAGTAAGTAGGCCTCAAGGTACTTACAACTTGTATTTACAGTTCGGGTAAGTATAAAGCAGAAGAAGCGGGAGTGAATGCCTGAGTGCTGATTGGATGGTGGCGGGGGAGTGCTCGGATTGGCTATTTGTGTGAGAGTGGGAGGAGCTGGAGAAATGTGTCTTATTGTTTTAGCTGATAGAAAGTCAGAAGTGTATGATTATGTGAATAGTGTATAAGGAGACAGGGTTAGATTACAGAGGGCTCATCTACACCAAGCAGGATATTCTACTATGAAAGTGGTATATAATAAAAGGCAGGAGCCACACTACTGCTTTATAGCGGTATTGAAGTGCACTGACAACTGTTGGGGCCCATTGACACAGACCACATACTGCTTTCATACCACTTTCACTGTGTTATATGAAACAGTATGGTGTGAATGTTTCATGGGCCCCAACAGTTGTCAGTGCACTTCATTACCACTGTAAGGCAGTAGTGTGGCTCCTGCAGCACACTTCAACATCACTATAAAGCAGCAGTGTGGCTCCTGCCTTTTATATTCCACTTTCATAGTGTAATATCCTGCTTGGTGTGGATGAGCCCAAAGTGTGAAGAGATTGAGAGGCAGATACTGGATAGGAAAGATTGATGTGGGTTATTGTGTTAGGAATATAGATATTAAGATAAAAAACAATAGTATTCTGTAGTGGAACCTTTTAAGAAAACTTACAGAAACCAATACATGGAGAAACGTTGTAACCATATGCATTGCAACGGAGGAAACAGTTAAGCTTATTTACATGCAATTACTTAGGTTAATAAATTCCAGTTAATTTCAAACAACTGGTGTGGTCTGTGGAAGAGTGACTTAGGAGGGTACAGTTAATGGTGGCAGCAGAATGGGAAACTGAGGGCTAGGTTGCTGGGCTGTGCAGCTGTGGGGCCTAAAAGAGGAAAGGCGAGAGAGGAGCAGCAGCAGTAAACCGAAACCTTCACAAGCGTCATCGGCACAGGGGGGATTGAAGTAGGTCCTGAGTACTAGTGGTGTAGATAGTCCTTGGGTTCCTTGGAGGAAAGAGGTGGGATATAAATGAAATAAATAAATAATAGTCCTGTCAAGTAGCCTGTGGGTGGCACAGGTGAAGGCAAGACATCACAAGTACCTCTGAAATTCAATACAAGACACAAATCTGGTGATTCCCTACTTCTGTTGTTAAAACTGAGAAGACATAAAGCCATTGTGAAAGTGGATTTTCAGGACTCTTGATATCCAGACAGATGCAAAGTTCATCAAAAACATGAAACTATGTAGCAATGCTTAGAAAGATATTAAGAGTGCCACAGGCATGGGGAAGAATTAATTTGTTAGTTTAATCATTATATTGTTATCCTGCTTTTTTGTTCCAAATGGATCCAGACAAAGTGATCTACAGTAGCTTAAAGTACAATAATAATAAAAAACAACAATTTTTCAGTGGAGGGGGCAGGGAGAAAAATTAAACCAGAATGGAAGTCAATTACAACAAAACAGAAACCAATGTAATCAGCAAAATACATCAGTGATGATAAAAATTAACCTCTTTTTAATTGATTAACCCTGCACCAACATACACCTGAATTTTTTGTCTAACTTGGCATTTAAAATCCAGTAAGGACTGAGTGCATCAAGACTCCCTAGGGAAGGAATTCTAAAGCCTTGAGGGGAGTGGTATGATCAAATAAGGCCTTAGCTAGACCTAAGGTCTATCCCAGGATCATCCCTGTTCATGTAAATGGCACACAGGATATCCTGGGAGCAGGCAGGGGCGATGCCGGGATAAACCTTAGGTCTAGCTAAGGCCTAAGTCTCTTTCTTGTGTAACTATTGATTATACCTCAGGTAGTAGGGGAAATGAAGCAGGGCCTCCAAGAATCACCTCATGTACAGCTAGGCCCACATGGGTGGAGGCGGTTCTTAATAGAATCCATTTATGATACCTTGATCTGAGTCTGGAACTTATTGGGTTCCAGTGAAGCTGCAAAACTGGAGTGCTATGCTTCTAATGGCTTTCCTATGAACATCATGAGAATCACATTCTGGAGCAATCATAGTTTCCAATTACTCTTTAAAGATAACCCCCAGGAATTAATGTTGCAGTAATCTATTCTGGGTGTCAAGAAAGTATGAGTAACTGTGGCAATGCTGAGACATTTTGCTAAATGAGATGAAGGACAAGATGCTATCACCTTCCCATTCCACGTACAGAAAACAACTGGCTGAAACTTAAATTATCACTGGTGACAGGCCACTGTCTTCTATGACACCTGAAGCAGCTGGCTAATTTAAGGGACTCAGGACAGGCTATGTTGCATACACTGCTCTGTCCTTCAGCAGAAAGGAAAAGCAAGGGCCTTAGGAGGAACAGCCACTGCATTCCCAACTTCTGCTGCCTGAAGCATTTGCCTCACTCTGCCTAAGGGCTGGGCCAGCCCTGAACTGTGGCCACATATACAAAAGGGGAATGCTTCCCTGCCAGCCTAATCTTGCAATAAGCACACTTGGCCGGTGCTGTCAACTTATCATCCAAATGGCGTGCCAAATCTAAGAGCTTACAAACTTGAGTTTTAAGTGGAAGTGCTACCCCATCCAACCCTACTTTCATGGTATATTCCCATCCAGCAGTTATTTCATCTTATCTGTACTAACGTTTAATTTGTTCATTCCCATCTGGTCCACCATAGACCTCATTGAATGGTTCAGAACTTCCACCACCTCCTCAGAATTTGATGTAAAAGAGGGAGAGTCAGAGTCAGACAGACAGACAGACACCCACACCCACAGAGGGAGGGGAGTCAACAAAACTTATCCAGCAGTTTCATGTTTATGTCAAATAGAATGGAAAACAAGATAGGCCCTTGTGATAGCACACAAGCCAAGGGTCAAGCCATAGACTCCTAACATGGCCTTCTGACCTCTACAAAGGACCAAAAGCACTGCAAAAAGTTATACCCCTTATCCCATTCCTTCAAGGCTTTGTGCTTTTAACCTGTTGGTTGTTTTATTATGGTTTTAATTTTTGTGAACCACCCAGAGAGCTTCGGCTATTGGGTGGTATAAAAATGTAATAAATAAATAAATAAATAAATAAATGGCAATACTAGAAGGACACCACATTTGATGGTACTGAACACCAGTAATTGTTTGAGGAGAACCAAAAAGGATGCACTCCTCCTGCCCATTTTCCATAAATGGGCTACAGGGCTTATTAAGGGAGTCTGAGGCCTTAGCTAGACCTAAGGGTTATCCCTGGATCATCCTGGGGTCACCCCTGCCTGCTCCCAGGATATCCTGTGTGTCATTTACATGAACAGGGATGATCCTGGGATAAACGTTAGGTCTAGCTAAGGCCTCAGTGTTGTTCAGGTCATTAACCCAATTGAAACTAGGGCTAGGCACATTGGACATTTCTCAGGGTGGAGACAAATTCTCCAGACTTTCAGGTGAGGAGAGGAAATAATGCTTACAGTTTCATTATGGGGCAGTCTGAGAGGTTCCTCTTTTTTACCAATCAAACATGCTTCCATGGCTCAGCTGAACACCTGCGAGCACCATAGCTAAAAGTTTCAATATGCTTTGGAAATGGGGAGGGGGGGTTTCCAAATAATTCTGGGATGATGCAGTGTGATGATATTGTGTCAATACCATGGCATTCTACCCATGAATGTAGCCACTTTTATTTTGTATGATGCCTTGGGAATGCTGTAACATCAACAATCTGCATCTTCTCAGGCATACTTGTGGACCCATATCCAAGGCATGGAGGAGTTCAGCTAAGCTTACACAGGACTTATCAATGGAAAAGATGGCGGAATAAAAAAGACTTCGAACAACCTTGCAATGACACTATTACTACATATTCCCCAAACACACTAATATCCATTCCCTCCTAATATCCAGGAAGGATCGCACACCCAATACTTCTGTCCCCAAATGCTATCCGAGTCCAACATTCAGATCAGTCCGAACAGAAGTAAATTCTCCTGTTTGGTCAAGATGTTTTGACATGATCAGGGCATGTGGGAAGTGCATGTGCTACAGCAGTTTCTGCCTAACTAAGGGCCTTCCTAGACGAGGCCTTAGCGCGCCTTCTGTCCCGGCTTCCCTGCTGTGCGTCCAGATGACGCACAGGGGAATCCGGAGACAGGCCGCGCTGAGGCCTCCTCCAACGCGCCATAAGCAAATTCGCTTATGGCGCGCCTTTTCCCCAGCTCCGGCCTCAGGCCGGAGCTGGGGAACGTCTAGGGACTTCCGCAGCTTTTTGCGGCTCCTCACTTACTCGTGAGGAGCCACGAAAAGCCGTGGACCTGGCACAGCGCCTATAGTAGCGCTGTGCCCATCGGCGGGGGGGGCGAAGGCTGGGAGGGTGGGTGCCAGGGTGGGTGGCACGGGGGGAGGGCGGGTGCGATCGCGCCGCGTGCCGCCCGGGCAATGCCTGGCATGGGGCGGCATTGCAATGCCGCCCCATGCCAGGCATTGCCCAGGCTCGGGCGGCGCGCGGCGCGATCGCACCCGCCCTCCCCCCGTGCCACCCACCCTGGCACCCACCCTCCCAGCCTTCGCCCCCCCCGGTAAAAAAAAACCCAAAAAACCCACTTACCTTTCCGGAGTCTTCGGGCCGCACCCGGCCCCTTTAAAATAAAATAAAAAATGGCGGACGCCGCAGGGACGCGACGTCCCTGCGCGTCGTGCGTCTAGTAGCCTGGGGGAGGCGCGCTAACTTCAGCGCGCCTCGGCCCCGCCTCCCTGCCGGCGTAAGCCGGCAGGTCTAGCAAGGCCCTAAGGCAACCTTAGAGATGGCTCATATATAGCCTAAGGATGCATGTGTGCAAGATCCAGTTTCCTACACTGCTATTGAACGGGTTCTTACAAAATGTAAGAACTAACATGGTATTCAACTGACATGACATCACATTTTAAGTTTTGCCAGTTACATGGTGACAAGAAAACCAAACAACCAGAAATGATCAACACATCAGTCACAATGCCATATGATTCAAAATAGTTCCCCGTCTGAAAACCATTTGCTCCTCAACAAAATAAAATGCATTCGTTTTGTATATTTACAAAGATTATTAAATAAGCAGTACCTTAGGAAAACGGAAGAACTCAGGCCATATGGTTTGGCTCCACTGGGCCCATATGGAAACATTCAGTTTCACTGGTGATCACAAGTAAAACAAAGAGAAGGTCAGCTTAATAGAACCATCAAAGTCAAGATGAATGTTATGTGAAACCTGTAGAGATTTTCATCAGTGCTTTGTTTGTTTTCTCATAGATCATGTTTATCCTTTTCAAACTGTGAATGGCCACTATAAACAATGATTTTTAATGAATGCCCACCATCTACTATCTCTCTTTTTTAATGCAGTAAACTCTGCATAACGTTTGAATTCAAGTTTTGCTCTCTTTTTTTAAAGTGCTGAGATATTTCAACATATTTCAAGTGTTGTGATATTTCCTATTTTGCTACTCAGATTGTCAGTGACAAATTTCACATAATAAATTTAAACTTGCAATTTGAATGTGAAATTTGAAATTCAAGTGCCTTAGACTTGTTGGCACTTTCTTGAATGTTTTGTCAGGCATCAGATATGAACTTTCAGAAGCTGCCAAATGCCTTCAAAGTATCAATGGGGTGCCCTACCCTGAGTGAATACATTATTTATTCCCTAAGTAATGAATTCATCCATGTGAGCTCAGATGAGAGTTCTCTTTTAATGCAAAATCTCATTCCATGTATGCATTGTTCTTTCCCTGTATACAATATCATGGTGCATCTTAGGAGCTGTAGTATGGAATCATGTAGTACGGCATGACATCATATGTTATCACATTATGTGGCCTCTTTCTGGTTGATTTTTTCCCCATGATGTCATGGGATGTTGATTCACCAACCAACCAACCAACCAATTTATTGAAGGCAACCAAATGCAGGTTTCAGCCAATTACATAGACAAAAAGTTATACACAGAGTATAAAAGTGTGTCGTATAAAAAGGAATAGATAAAATTTTATAAAATGTTAAAACATACATGCACATACAACTAGAAGCTTACATCTCAAGGCAGGCCACATGAGTTTGTCTAAGCTGAGCAGCCTTCACAGCAAATTTGGCTGTGTGAAATGTTGCAAACCTATCTGTACTAGAAAGTAGATACTTGACCTTATCCATGTTGCTGAGGGCTGGAATCACCCTTAAGAGTTTCTCTAAATATTTTTCCCAAGGTGTATCATACAGTTTACAGTGTAGCATACAGTGTATGGTGTCCTCTACCCGTTGGCTGCCGCAGATGCATAGGCGCTGATCACCAATCACAGGAATAAAAATGAGCCTGCAGAATCCCACCCCGTCTCAGAGCCAGACTTGTAGCAACAGTGCTGACAATAAGAAGGAAAACAGCTAACAGGGCTGCTTCAAGTAAGTTTTTTTAGGGGGTCTAGTTGGTAGGATGACTGAAAACTCAGCATTGGGTTGTGTAAACTACTTTTTTTAATGGTTTTTAATGCTTTATGTGTGTATGTTCTGTGTTTTAGAATTTTAAATTTTGTATACTCGTTTTTATCTTAATTTTAGAATTCCTGTAAACCACCCAGAGAGTGGTATATAAGTGCAATAAATAAATAAATAAATTATTCTGCATGCTCTGATGCGCATAATCAATTCCAAACTTCGTAGAGAATTCATAATACATCCAGGCTCACAATGAAGGTGAGAATTACTAATGGGTGGGTTTCTACCAATGACTAGTTATGACATTCAGCAGCATCACTACTTCAGAGGTTAAATGCCATAGCATGTCAACCAGTAGATAGTAGCAAGCATAAAATGCAGTTCAAAGATAATGCTCAAATGCTAGATAATGTTAGATGCAAGCTAACATATACCGTCAAATAGCAATAGCTGAGTATTAAATATTGAGTTAAATTTGAAGACTCTTGCATGAAATTAAAATAGCCACTATTTGTGCAAGAGTTCACAGAGCATTATAATAATGAGTTTCTGTAGCCATTCTCATCCTTATACTTGCACAAGTTCTTGCATGAAGAGGAATATCTTTGGATGGAGTTTGATTTGCACAACATTTCAGAATATGGTGTAAATCGGCACTTCTGCAAGCAGAAGATACTTTCCACATGTGGATGGATGTGTGCGTACTGAAAAATTACACCCACTTTTTTTTCACCCATTGTCATTCAATTTGATAGAAAAGAATTTGATTTAGAAAAGAGATTAAAATGTCAAGGAATTTTGTTGGGTTAGATTCGTTGTTTCCATACCCGTGAGGTGATCAAGGAGTGTGCACAAGGGTCCTGTCCTTCATTGCACAATCATCTCTCTGGAAGCCTGTAGCTTCCTTGGGTTCCTGCACTTGAATTAAATCTCAGTTGAAGCCCAACTTGATGCAATTATTGCCATAGGCCATTTTCAGAACTGAAAGCCCAGTGAGACTGGGAGACTGCAAAGCAATGTAGAGATGTATAATAGGAAGAAACACACACACACACACACACACACACACACACACACACCACAGTACCCTTGGTCATCTCATGGTGATTAGCTAAGGTCAAAACATCATTAAAAAAATTCAAAAAGAAATTATAAAATGCCCTGAGAATGAGGCAGAAAAATTGAAGTCTCTTTCCTGGGGGAAGACAGACAGACAGACAGACAGACAGACAGACACACACACACACACACACACACACACACACACACACACACACTACAGAACTTGCAAAGAAGGAACAGTTTTATCAGCAGTTGCATTTACGACAAGATGTAGCCACACGTACCCCTCAGAAATTTAACATAAATTTAACTTTTAGAAAATCCAGGTGCTGAATCTTGAAGAAGGACAACTAAAGCTGAGCCAGAATTTCTCAAAAGATAATTTTCTCAGAAAAATCCTGAGATTTTTCTTTTCTTACCACTTATTAATAAAAGGGCCCTTTTATTAATAATTGTATTCCCCATTTTGGGGGGCGGGGCGGGGCGAGAGTTCCCCAGCTAACTCTCTCTCCCCTGTGCCCCAGAATAATGCTAGGTATGGGGCATTTTGGAGGATGCAAATTAGAAAGATGCTGAGGTGTGTGTTTTTCTAACCCCTCCCACAAAAAAAAAAAAAAAAAAAAAAAACCAGAAGACCAAACTGAAGGATTTTGCTATTTTTCTTCAGCAGTTTTTGAGGTGGCCTTGCCCCACCCCACAATATCATGTGCACAATTCCCTGAAATGCTGCTAGGGTGCAAAATGTTCTCCAGGATGCCTACTGCTAATGGTAAACCAAACCCTTCAGAAACAATTGTAGAATTCCTTATTCCCCTGGTGAAATTGTTCCCCCCAATCCCTCTGTCCACAAATAGGGTGGACATTGTCATGGGGCCATTTGTGCACAGCTCTTGATGGACACCTTTGGATAAAGCATGTCAGAATCAACTCTGCTGTGATGCAAAACAAATTTCAAACAGACCGTGCATAGGGTGACCATATGAAAAGGAGGTCAGGGCTCCTGTATCTTTAACAGTTGCATAAAAAGTTGATTATTACCCCACCATTGATTATTGTGTTGTCTGAATGCAGCCACTTACTTACAGTTTATTCAGTTGTATGTAACTGTACAGATCTTTAGATTACTTGCTCTGATTCACATTTGGGATCCCAAATTTTGCATTGGGTGCCAGATTTAATGCCTATACATTGAATGCCCCCACTCCAAAATGCCTGAATTTCAGGCAAACTCCAGGTTTGCCTCATGTCCTTACCCCTGTAGCCATAAATAATCTTTTAAGATTAGGTATGTGTAGTCACATCCTAGCAGTGATCACAGAAAGTTTACAGAATCACTTCATAGTCTTATTTAATAGACCACTACTAAAACACCTGTTGTTATGACAGGTAGCGAAGATGGATGGAGAAAGGTCCAGTTATAGTTCAGGGATTCCATGTAGGACCACAATATACCCCTGCAGGGCCACACTACACAGACTCAGACAGCAGCTCTTGGGTAACACTTCATCTTGGCAACCAGGTTATGGATGGTCATGGGCAGGAACTAGGTTTGCCTTGGTGTTCCCAACTGCAGTACTTTACTTAGGCTTCCTGGGAGTAATTTCCACTGAACTTAATGGGATTTTATTCTGACCCAAGTAGGCACGTACAGGATTGCACTGTTAGATACGAACAAAAGCAGATTTTTTTGTGTTCTGTCAAAACACTGTTTTGCATTTGGAGACCAGTTCATTCTCATCACAGTTGGTGGAAGGGAAAGGAACCTCTCATGCAAGCATTGAGTCATTACTGACTCTTGGAGGGACGCCAGCTTTCACTGATGTTTTCTTGGCAGGCCTTATAGCGGGGTGGTTTGCCTTTGCCTTCCCTGGCTGTTATTACCTTTTCCCCAGCTAACTGGGTACTCATTTTACCAAACTCGGGAGGATGGAAGGCTGAGTCAACCAGAGCCGGCTGCCTGAAACCAGCTTTCACTGGGATCAAACTCAGGCTATGGGGAGAGTTTCAGCTGCAGAAACTGCTGCTTTACCGCTCTGCGCCACACGAGGCTAGTTTGTGGAAAGTAACCTTTAAATAACTTACTGAACAGGAATTCCTAGTCCCCCGTTCTTCTTCTTCTTCTTCTTCTTCTTCTTCTTCTTCTTCTTCTTCTTCTTCTTCTTCTTCTTCTTCTTCTTCTTCTTCTCCTCCTCCTCCTCCTCCTCCTGTTGTGCACTTAAGCAGTTCTATTTTGATTAAACAACCCTCCTGAGAGTTGAAAGTATACTGCAAGTGGAGAGTTTATTTTGGAGTGTATATTACCCTCACACATGCAGAGAAAGAGAACAAAAAATAGACTCCATAAATATGTGTTTCAATAAGATGGGCTCAAGAGATGACTTCCACATTCATTGTTCCTGACATACTTTATGAATAATAATCTGAAGCTTGAATTGCCTTTTTGCCACAGACCATCTGTGTGAAATATGGTTTCAGTGGTACAGTCATTTCTCAATGAGAAAGAATCCTTAAATTTTTACTGCACTCTTCTTAGGTAAATTTCCTTTACATGGGTGCTTCCAGATGAGACTTCTATTCTGCAATCACACTGCCTCATTGATGGAACTTTATTTGGGAGGGGGTGTCGAAATGACATTATTTTTTCCATTTATAGCCCTCCTGTGATGTTACACCCCACAAGTCAGTTCCCTAATGTATGTCTAGAGTTTGTAAGTCTATTGTGTTTAGAATGTTGACCTGAGTGGGTGGAGATTGAGGGGAGGAGGATATATAAGGGAATGACTGAGGTGATAAGGGGGCGTGTTTTTAAAGTACTTTGGTTCGAGGGAGAATTAGAGGATCAGGGTAAAGAGGGTTGTCTTTTGAGTCAGTTGGCAGATAGTCAGTTGGTGTATATTAAACAATCCTGATAATAAAGAAAGTTCAAGAGTGAAGGTGTGAGAGAAAGGAAAGTGTGTATGAGAAGAGAGAAAGGATTAGATGAGAGGTTTTAACAAGGGTCTGAAAAGTTTTATTATGAAATAAAGTTTTTGAACATTGGAATAATTTTTTTATTCAGTTTGTTTTCTTACCACAAAATTCCCACATGTCTTCTTGGCATTTATCATCTGCAGTTATATACATATAATACTCGTTCTGACATTAATTGACCATCAGCACATATAATTCACAGTGCATTATTTTATTCCTGAAATTATTCCTGTTTAATCCCTTTCTCTACATAGTTTGTAGAAAGGTGATGTTTGTCCCTCACCTCAGGCTCATGAAGTGGTGGCACTTAGCTTGAGCAGGGAGTGTCCGTGGACAGGCCTGTTGTAAAGAGCCTGTGCTGTGGCACACCTCCCACGTTTTGCAACCACTTGCTTCCTCTTTTTTTCCCCTTAACAGAAAATATCTGTTAAGAAAGAAAAGACAGAATACCTAGGGTGACCATATGAAAAGGAGGACAGGGCTCCTGTATCTTTAACAGTTGTATTGAAAAGGGAATTTCAGCAGGTGTCGTTTGTATATATGGAGAACCTGGTGAAATTTCCTCTTCATCACAACAGTTAAAGCTGTGACCAGATTTAAAAGAGGGCAGGGCACCTGCAGCTTTAACTGTGGTGATGAAGAGGAAATTTCACCAGGTTCTCCATATATACAAATGACACCTGCTGAAATTCCCTTTTCAATACAACTGTTAAAGGTACAGGAGCCCCATCCTCCTTTTCATATGTTCACCATAAGAATACCTGCACAATGCCTTCTGATCAGTGCTTCGGTGGTTCAGTGTTTGTGTATTCCAATATTAACTGGCCTGAACTTCACTTTCTGGACCAATGTGCACATCAAAACATAGTTATCCACTATCTTCAAAATCACAGAGTGCACACCCTGTTTCACAGCAGAACCATGCTTCCGGCAGCCCATCAAACAGCTGGTGGTAGCACAACCACTTCCAGGGGTGGGGAAGGGGTGCAACCTTCAGTGGGTCCTAGCAGGGAGCTATCCCACCCACCTCCCAAAGCCATCAAAATTGGCTACCTGTACTTTGCAGCAGATTGATAGCCTTATCCTCCATTAAATTTTCTAACCCTTTTGAAAGACACCACAAATGGTGTCCATGACTACATCTTATGGCAGCAAATCCCATAGTTTGTTTGTTTGTTTATTTATTTATTTCATTTATATCCCACCTTTTTTCCTCCAAGGAACACAAGTTGGCATACATAATTATCCTTTCCCATTTTATCCTCACAACAACAACCCTGTGAGGTAGGTTGGGCTGAGAGTCTGTGACTGGCCCAAAGTCACCCAGTGGGTTTACATGGTCAAGTGGGGACTAGAACCCAGATCTCCCGACTCCCAGTCTAACACCTTAGCCACTACACTACACTGGCTATGTGCTGTGTTAAGGAATCTTTCCTTTTATTCATCCTGAATGTCCCATCAATCAGCTCCTGGACATGATCCCCAGTTCTAGTAATATAAGAGAGATGGAGAAGAAAGTCCTCCTATCCACTTTCTCCTCAACACTGATTACTAATACAGATGATCAACTTATCAAGTAATTAATATGGGGTTGCCTTATCATTTGATAAGTCCTCCAGCATTTACCATATATTAGAATGCATGGCAGAAAAAAAATCACTGAACAATGTTCTGATTAATATTGACCAGCAAGCAAATCCATGGCAGAAAACCTTACAGTTTGGAAAGTTGACCACTTACATTGGGCCACAGTCTTCCACTATACTTTCAGTTTTATATATTGGGGGCGACTAATAAATGTCAGTCATAAAAGAAAATTAATTATTGGTGTGTTTTCTGAAGTCCATTTGTACATTGGTTACGATTATATTTCTGTTGGATAACCCAAATGAGACCATAGGAAATTCTATTATCTGTAATTAATGCAGGGTTTGGTGTGGAGAAGGTATAGACCTGCCTTCCTCAACCTGGGGCACTCCAGATGTGTGGGACTACAACTCCCAGAATGCCCCAGCCAGCTTATTATTATTAATAATAATAATAATAATAATAATAATAATAATAACAACAACAACAACAACAACAACAACAACAACGGGGGACTAGGAATTCTGGGAGATGCAGTCCAACGCACCTGGAGCGCCCCAGGTTGAGGAAGGCTAGTATAGACATCTTCATTATAAAGCAATGTTTAAAATAGAAAATGTGTTGCTATTATTTTGTATATGGAAACGCATAATCCTTTCTCAGATTAAAGGCATATTTATCAATGAGATGCAATTCAAAATGCATAGCAGCAGAGAAAATGATGGGATTGTAGCTTTCTCTGCAAGAGCTCATGTAATTAGAAGCATATACTTGGTACATTTGGTAATGTCATTTCTTTATACAGATGTTTAATGAACCAATCAGAAAGAAAGGGATCAATGAAAATTCTTCCCCTTGATTGAGGGCTCATCTACACCAAGCAGATATTCCACTATGAAAGTGGTATGAAAGCGGTATATAAAATGCATGAGCCGCACTACTGCTTTATAGTGGTAGAGAAGTGCACTGACAACTGTTGGGGCCCGACACATGCCATATACTACTTTCATACCACTTTCATAGTGTTATATCCTGCTTGGTGTAGATGTGTCATGGGCCACACCAGTTGTCAGTGCACTTCATTACCACTATAATTTTTTGTGAACTGCCCAGAGAGCTTCGGCTATTGGGCAGTATAAAAATGTAATAAATAAATAAAGCAGTAGTGTAGATCCTGCAGTGCACTTCAATACCACTATAAAGCAGTAGCATGGCTCCTGCCTTTTATATACTGCTTTCATTCTGCTTTCATAGTGGAATATCCTGCTTGGTGTAGATGAGCCCAAAGACAATCCTTGTGGATGTGGTGGTGGTGTGGGCTTGAAGGAGCGAAGACAAAGGACACAGCTAGACCTAAGGTTTATCTTGGGATCATCCAGGGTTCGCCCCTGCCTGAGCACTGGATTCCCTGTGTGTCACCTAGATGAACAGGTTTGACCCCTGGACGATCCAGGGATAAACCTTAGGTCTAGCTATGGCCAAGGAGAAAAGGCTAACAGAAATAGGGCTTCTGACCATCTCCTTTGACAAGAGTCTACCGAATTTGACTGAGGTATTTTTCTCAATACTTTCCACTTCTCCCCTTGGATCTCCCAATTAGAATATAGGAAAATCCAAATTTCAAAGGTTTTACCACTAGCTCCTAGAATGAGAGAATGCCAATTCTCAGGGGTAGGGTGCATGTTGTATATGCAAAAGATTGCAGGTTCAAAGCCTGGCATGTGCAGTTAATAGAATTTCTGCTTTTTAGGGATGAGAAAGACTAGAGAGATGTTGCCAGTCCAATTTGGCATTCCTATTATAGAAGGGTCAATGGGGGGGGAGGGTTCATAACAATGGATTGTTGGTTTGTTCCACAGTGGCAGAGACTTGAAGGTTATCATTTTTTATGGTGCCCTATTATTTTTTAAACACCCTATTGATGTTTCTGGTTAAACAGACTTTGCAAGTTTTTCTGATGCTTCAAAACCTGTAAAATCTGTCTGACTAGAGATGGCAATGGGCTAAAATGAATGTGTCCATCTTTGCCAAGGATAACTGTCAAACCATTTTCACCTCTCTTAAAAAAATATTATTTGTCTCCGGCCTTAAAGCCATTTCATATATATTAATGATTCTTGAAAGCAACAGGAAACACAACTGCTTCAGGCATCCAGTTCTTTTGCATTTCCATCATATGTGAAATAGATGTTACGATTTAGCCAGATGGTAAATGCAAATCTATCTTCTATATATAAATAAAACTCCTACTCACTTCATTTGCAGGCTAACAAAACAGGCTGCTGTTTGCTGGAACAACACTGGACAGAAACTCAAAGGAATAAATAAATAAATAAATAAATAGGAAACAAAAATCTTGAAGGTGTAATCTTGCTCCACCTCAAAATAGTAAGAGATTTAAAAGTTAATCTCATAGTGGTCAAAATAGTAGAACCACTTCTGGAATTTATAGAGATCACTGCTTGGATAGATACAAAAGATCATTTTGGGTTGTCAAAAATGCCAGAAATGCAAAGGATCTAGGAGTGAGTAGATGCACATCCAATGGATATATTGTTTGAGGTTGTACAGATAGACAGCCTACATTAATGGAGTCTTTCCCTACTTGCTGAAACAGGAGTTGGAAACAGTGCACAGAACATTTTGCTGGTATGCTCAGAGAGTTGGTGTTATGTAATGGCTGAGAGTGCCATCATATTTACACTTACCTTGCAATAAATCCTATGGAACTCACATGCCTAGGATTACTCTATAAGACTATGTTCTTAGAAGTGCATAACCTTAGCTAGGAGTAGCCACAATTGGGAGTAAAAACATAACCTTAGGCAAGCTAGTCTCTCAACTCCAGCCTCTCGATAGAGGGAACAACAGTGCCCTACCTTTCAGGGTTACGCATGTGAAGTGCCTTGAACAATTGAAATGTAGTATATTCATTAAACAACAACAAAAACTGTGGTTTACAAACAACATTAGAAAATAAGAACATAAGAAGTGCCCTGATGCTGGATCAGACCAAAGGTCCATCTGGTCCAGCACTCTGTGCACACAGTGGCCAACCAGCCATCGGCCAGGGATGAACAAGCAGGACATGGTGCAACAGCACCCTCCCACCCATGTTCCCCAGCAATTGGTGCACACAGGCTTACTGCCTCGAATACTGGAGATAGCACACAACCATCAGGGCTAGTAGCCATTGATAGCCTTTGCCTTCAGGAATTTATCCAACCCCCTTTTAAAGTCATCCAAATTGGTGGCCATCACTACATCTTGTGGTACTGAGTTCCATCATTTAACTACGTGCTGTGTGAAGAAGTCCTTCCTTTTATTTGTCCTGGAACTCCCACCAGTCAGTTTCATGAGATGACCCCGGGTTCTAGTATTTTGAGAGAAGGAGAAAAAGGTCTCCCTATCCACATTCTCCAGACCATGCATAATTTTGTACACCTCTATCATGTCTCCCCTTAGCTTCCTTTTTTCCAAGCTAAACAATCCCAGTTGATGTAACCTTCCCTCGTAGGGGAGATGCTCCAGCCCCTTAATCATTTTAGTTGCCCTTTTCTGCACTTTTTCCAGCTCTGTGGAAACCTTTTTAAAGTGTGGGGACCAGAACTGTACACAGTATTTTAAGTGTGGTCGCACCATAGATTTGTATAAGGGCAGTAGGATACTGGCCGTTTTATTCTCAATTCCATTAAGGCTCTACAGTTTTCAACCAAGCACAGAAATTCAGGGAAATTGGGAGTTAAGGCTCACAAGCCTTAACACCACATCCTCCCTAAGGAGGCAGAAAGTGCAAGCAACATTCTCCTTCTCATCTGTTTTCCACGAGCCCACAGTCACCTCTACACATAAATTTATAAGCATTTGGGAGGATATTTCTCCCAAAAAAATGCATTTTAACGTTAATTTATTCCCTTTTTGTTTTTTTGTTTAGAGAACTTCATTGCATGATCAGAGTCTTTCTCCAATTCTATCAACATCCTTCCTGAAATGTGATCATCAGACCCAAACACAGTATCTCAGACAATGCTCTACCCATTCTGAATAGAGTGCTATTATTAGCATTGTCAGCAAGCATCTTATGGTACCCATAATTGAAAACATGCTTCCAAAGAATTTTGGGCTAGTGAGGATATAACTTGGTATCCTGCAACACAGAGGAGTGCCAGCCATCAAATAGATTCTTTGAATATGTTTCTGTTGATACCAAAATAAAACAATTCTATAATTTACCATAGCTGTTTCAAGTTTTAATTTTTTATTGACTGGTGCTTGGCTGTTCTGATTGCAACTCTCTGGAGAATGCAATGAGGCAGAGAGAATTTGTTATTGCAGTCTGCGTGACAAGCATTTTGCAACATGTGTGTCACCAAAACAGCTGTTCACTATTTTAAAAAACAAAAACAGAAGTTCCCATTGGCTCTGAGAAACTCTGAAAAGCACAGGAAAAATAAATACTCACCATTTCCATCTCTTTCCTCACAAATTTGCCTCCGATGCCATCATGAAAAGTGGGAAGCAGTCCTTCAGAAATGTCACTCAATAACTGATTAATTGGAAACAATAATTCCTAAATATCCTCAGTAGGGATGTCGGTGGAATCTGCTTGGGGGTGGAGCACTGTGGATATTCCTAGCTCAGCCTGCCCCCAAGACACCAGCTTGCAGGTATCTGGACTCAGTGCTTGCAAACTTGGGCATGCTAGCGGTTCCTCCTTTTCTTTTCTTCATGCAAATCTCCATTTGTGCAAGTTGAAATTTGCACAAACTGGCTTGGGAGATTTATGAAAATCATGACTTGTGCAAAATCATGGCTGTAAATAATGCAGCTTGCACAAAATTGCCAACATAAATGGTCCTTTATGGCCACATTTTTATGCAAATTGAACTATTTATGACCACGATTCTCCCAGCTGTGAATTTGCACAAAGCACAGCTCATGGGGGAAAGAAGTGTGAGATCTCACTGGGTGCCTGTGAACCATGTGGTGGCTCGCTCCGCATGCATGCTGAGGTTGGGCAAACAGTGGGAGTTTTGCAAGCAGAACATGAATAGGATGCAAGGGGGGTTGCCAACCCTAAATACCTCAAAAGATTTTGCACAGTTTTACAACCATACATGAAGTGGGGGTTTACATAGTGTTATGTATTTGGTTCACCAACTACGGCCTCTCCTGGACAAGGAAAGCTTGGCTATGGTGGGACAGGCATTGGTAACCTCAAGATTGGATTACTGCAACACGCTCTATGTGGGGCTGCCCTTGAAGCTGGAGCTAGTGCAGAATGCTGCAGCTCGGCTGTTGTCTGGAGCTGTCCCTTTCCAGCATGTAACTCCTCTGCTGAGGGAACTGCACTGGCTGCCTATTCACTACCGGGCCAGGTATAAGGTTCTTGTATTTGTGTACAAAGCCCTAAACAACTTGGGACCAGGATACCTGAGAGAGCGCCTTCTCCCTTACCAAGTTGGGACCACATAGATCCATCCTCTGATTGGAATCCACCAGGGGAAGAGCCTTCAGCATGGTGGTGCCCCTCCTGTGGAATTCCCTGCCTCTGGAGGTCAGGCAGGCACCAACTTTGTACTCCTTTCGGCACCTCCTGAAAACATCTTTATTCCAAGAAGCCTTTCCTTAATATGCAGCCTTGAATCTCTGTTTTTGCTTCTTTTAAATTTTGTTTTAACTATTTTATTCTGTTTTTATTTTCATTTTATCTTGTACACCGCTCTGAAATTTTTCAATGGGGAGCAGTATATAAATATTCTAAATAAATAAATAAATAAATATGTGTGTCCCACTTCTCAAAGTGTTGAGATGTTTCAGGAGTGCGGTGTTTATCTACGTTTGTTTTCTTTTAGAATTAGTTAACTCAAGGATGTTATATTTGAGCTGTTTTACAAATGTAGAGGTTGAGCCTAGGTGGAGGCAGACAGCATAAATCAGGGGTAGGCAGTATGGCACCCCTGGATACCGTTCTTGGTACACACAAATGTGCCCTACCCCACTTACTTTTGTGGAGCAGAGGTCAATAAACAACGAGATGAGACATGTACAGTTGGGTTTAAATAGGGTCACATTTATTTATGATCTGCAAAGGAGGAAATTGTATAGGGCATCCTGTATGGCCTGTTTCTAGGCCCTTCTAAGTTGGGCAAGCCATTCATGACCCTTGGGTTGGCGCTGCATCATTCGCCTTCCCCCCGGGCCTGCCCCTTGTGGGGTAGGGAGACCTACTGGTGTCACCCCCAACCCAGGCTGCAGTGCTCTGAGTGGGTGAGAAGGGTTGTCCTCAAAGGTAAGCCTTATCTCCCAGCTAGGCCCCGGGGCTCAAAGCTGGGAGCCCTCAGATCTTACCAGTCACCCTAACAGTGTCTGTGAATGCTCACCATTCCCAAATCCCACTCTGGATGCCTGTACTAGGGGTGTGCACGGACCCCCCGCTCTGCTTCACTTGCAGATCCGCCATTTTTGGATCGGGCCGCTTCACCCCGCCCCCGCTCCACCCACTTCCGCTCAACTCCGCTCGGAGCTCCGGATCCGGATCGGAGCTCCGTTTTTCCTCCCCATAGGCTTGCATTGAAAGCTAAAAAAGTAAACAACTTTTTTTCTGTGAAAGTTAGAAACCTCATGTTTGGCACCATGACACCTCATGGGGGTATACACATGCACGCCAAGTCTCAAGGGAATCCCATCATCCCCTGATTTTTGGCGAATTTTTGAAAATTGGGCACCCCATTCACACCCCTTTCAATAGCTCTGTCAATTTGCACATTAGAAACCTCAAACTCGGCACCATGATAGCTTATCCACGTGTCCACATGGACGCCAAGTTTCAAGGCAATCCCATCATCCCCTGATTTTTGGAGAATTTTTGAAAATCGGGCACCCCATTCACACCCCTTTCGATAGCTCCGTCAATTTGCATGTTAGAAACCTCAAACTCGGCACCATGAAAGCTTATCCAGGGATACATATGCACACTGAGACTCAAGGCAGTCCCATCATCCCCTGATTTTTGGGGAATTTAGGAAAATCCAACACCCATTCACACCCCTTTCCAATAGCTCCGTCAATTTGCACGTTAAAAAAACCCCTCAAACTCACCACCATGACAGCTTATCCAGGGATACATACGCCGCACGCCGAGACTCAAGGCAGTCCCATCATCCCCTGTTTTTTGGCGGGGCTTAAACCTGCAAAATTTGGAACTTCCAAAACTCCAAGTGAGCGCAGGAAGGACTTCTCCCCTGAGTCAAAGCAACACACGCACTTTGCGGCGCACATAGGAGATACCATACTACTGTACCTGCAAGATCTCCAACCAGCCAACCAGCAGCAAATTGTAAAATACATTTTAATTACTTTTTAATATGTGCCTGGGGAGCTCTGGGGGATACGGGGATGCCCACATAACTGTGGTCACGGGTAGGGGGAGGTATGGTGCTAGGGGAGGAACAGGCCAGATGAGGAGAAGAGGGGATAGATTCCTTACAGCTATTCCCTCTTCTGGTTCCTACCCCAACCGGATAGTTCCTGGTGGCCATATCAGCTTGCTCTCGGGTCTGGTGGTGCTGCTGCTGAACGCCAGGTCAGTCCAGAATAAAATCTCCCTCATCCATGATTTGATTGTGGATGAGGGGGCTGACCTGGTATGCATCACTGAGACCTGGGTGGGTGAACTGGGTGGGGTTGCTCTCACCCAGCTCTGCCCTCCTGGGTACTCGGTGCAGCACCAGCACAGACTCAAGGGCCGGGGAGGGGGGGTTGCCGTGGTCTATAGGAATACAATCTCCCTCTCTAGGCTTCCTGTTCAGTCGAGTGCTGGTCTGGAGTGTTTGTACTGTGTGTTGGGTACTCGAGACAGATTAGGGATTCTGCTGGTGTACCGTCCACCCCGCTGCCCAACAGTCTCCCTGCCTGAGCTGACGGAGGTTGTCTCGGACCTGGTGTTGAGGACCCCCAGGATGGTGGTTCTGGGGGATCTCAACTTCCATGCCGAGGCTGCTGTATCCGGAGCGGCTCAGGACTTCATGGCTGCCATGACAACCATGGGGCTGTCTGAACATGTCATCGGCCCAACACATGCAAAGGGACACACACTTGATCTGGTTTTCTCGACTGGACAGGAGGTTGGTGATCTGGAAGTGGGGGAACTAACATCTACCCCCTTGTCATGGTCGGATCACTTCCTACTGAGGTTTAGACTCTCGGCGGCCTTTCCCCTCTGCAAGGGTGGGGGGCCTATTAAAATGGTCCGCCCCCGGAGGCTAATGGACTCCGATGGATTCCAGAGGGCTCTGGGGGATTTTCCTGCTGATATGGCCGGTGCTCCTGTCGAAGCCCAGGTCGCTCTGTGGAATGCAGAGATGACTCGGGCGGTTGACACGATCGCGCCCAAGCGTCCTCTCCCTCTGAGCAGAGCCCGGTCAGCTCCTTGGTATACATCTGAGCTGAGGGCGATGAAGCAAGAGGGGAGACGGCTAGAACGCAGGTGGAGGAAAACTCGTGCTGGGTCTGATCGAACACGGGCTAGAGCTCACTATCGAGCCTACTCTGTGGCGGTGAGGGTGGCAAAGAGGCAGTTCTTTTCCACCAGCATTGCGTCTTCTCGGTGTCGTCCGGCGGAGCTTTTCCGAGTGGTTCGTGGCCTGTTACACTCTGGGCCAGGGCGTGAGATAGTTGAACCCTCGGTAGCACGCTGTGACGAGTTTGCACAGCACTTTGAAGATAAAGTCGCTCAGATTCGTCATGAATTGGACACCACACTTAATGCAGCACCACTAGTAGAGGCGTTCAGAGCGCCGTCCGGCTCAGTTTTATTGGATGAGTTTCAGTTATTGAGGCCCGAGGATGTGGACAAGGTGCTTGGCCAAGTCCGGTCGACCACCTGTGTGCTTGACCCTTGCCCCTCGTGGCTCATTACATCAAATAAGGAGGGGATCGCCGGCTGGGTCCAGGAGGCTGTAAATGCCTCCTTGAGAGAGGGAGTGGTGCCGGCCTCTTTAAAAGAGGCGGTAATTAGACCACTCCTGAAGAAGCCTAATCTGGACCCGGAAGATGTTAACAACTACAGGCCGGTGGCTAATATCCCTTTCCTGGGCAAGGTGCTTGAGCGGGTGGTTGCAGGACAACTCCAGGCACTCTTGAATGAAACGGATTATCTAGATCCATTTCAATCGGGTTTCAGGCCTGGTTTTGGAACAGAAACTGCCTTGGTCGCCCTGTGGGATGACCTCTGTCGGGAGAGAGACAGGGGGAGTGCGACCCTGTTGGTTCTCCTGGACCTCTCAGCGGCCTTCGATACCATCGACCATGGTATCCTTCTGGATAGGTTGTCTGAACTGGGAGTTGGAGGTACTGCGTTGCAGTGGTTCCGCTCCTACTTGGATGGCCGATTCCAGAAGGTGGTGCTGGGGGATTATTGCTCTGTGCCGTGGCTCCTAAGCCATGGGGTTCCGCAGGGCTCTATTTTATCCCCTATGCTGTTTAACATATACATGAAGCCGCTGGGGGAGGTTATCCGGAGATGTGGACTGAGGTGTCATCAATATGCGGATGACACCCAGCTCTACCTTTCCTTTTCATCAAACCCAGGTGAGGCAGTGACTGTTCTGAACCAGTGCCTGGGCACGGTAATGGACTGGATGAGGGCTAACAAACTGAGACTCAATCCAGACAAGACGGAGGTACTGTTAGCGGGTGGTTCATTTGTCCGGCGAGGTGATGTTTGCCCTGTCCTGGACGGGGTTGCACTCTCTCTAAAGGATCGGGTCCATAGTTTGGGGGTGCTCTTCGATCCAGAACTGTCACTTGAGGCACAGGTGAACTCAGTGGCAAAGAGCACCTTTTATCAGCTTAGGCTGATATACCAACTGCGCCCTTATCTGGACAGTGATAGCCTAGCTACAGTTATCCATGCTCTGATAACCTCTCGTTTGGATTACTGCAATGCGTTATACGTGGGGCTGCCTTTGAAAACGGTCCGGAAGCTTCAGCTGGTACAAAACAGGGCAGCCCGTTTACTAACAGGGACTGGCTGGCGAGATCACATTACGCCAGTCCTTTTACAACTTCATTGGCTGCCAGTCCAGGTCCGGGCCCGATTCAAAGTGCTGGTATTGACATCTAAAGCCCTAAACGGTTTGGGACCAGGTTATTTGAAGGAACGCCTCCTCCCATATGTACCTACCCGGACCTTAAGATCATCTACAGGGGCCCTTCTCCGTGAGCCCCTGCCAAAGGAAGTGAGGCAGGTGGCTACTAGGAGGAGGGCTTTCTCCGCTGTGGCACCCCGGTTGTGGAATGAGCTCCCCAGAGAGGTCCGCCTGGCGCCTACACTGTACTCCTTTCGTCGCCAGCTGAAGACCTTTTTATTCACTCAGTATTTTAACACTTAATTTAACTTAAATTTAAATTATACTGTTTTAACTCTGTATTTTAACCTTATATCAATTTTGCTGCGTGGTTTTATCCTGGTTGTGCTTTTTATATTGTATTTTGTATTTGTATTTTTAACTTGTTGGTTGTTTTATGATGATTTTAATTTTTGTGAACCGCCCAGAGAGCTTCGGCTATTGGGCGGTATAAAAAAAAAAAAAAACATCCCTGCGAGGTGGGCAGGGGAGGAGGGAGGGAAGGCAGGCAGGCATGCAGCTGGCATTTCTGGGGGCATAAGGAAATGAGCCAAGGATAAGCCAGTAATGCATATAAAATGGAATAAATAAACAAATAAATAAACAAAGGAGGGGTGGAATTAAAAGCAGTAGTGTTGCTGAATAAACAGCAAGAAGAACTTTTTTAAAAAAGGCTATATCTGTCTTTTACCAGCAATAGGGGGACGTGCCTGGGGGAGGGGGAAGCAGCTGCCAGTTCAGCTCAAGAAAGCCATTGCTTCACCATGAGAGCTCTAAGAAGTAAACGCTCACTTCAACTCATAATAGGCATCGCTCCACCACTAAGAAGTAAATGCTCACTTCGACTCATGGTAGGCATTGCTCCACAGTTTTACTCTCTTTGGAAGGCTCTGATGGCCTTCCAGTACAGGAGAGAGTGGGTCACGTCCACAATGAGATGCCCTAGGGGAGCTCATCCCCTTGCACCACATCTTTTCAGTTGTTCCCCAAAGTTAGGGTGGGTAGCAGTGCTGTGTTTCTATCTCTTATTCTTGGCTTAGTATATGATTTCAGGTTGTGTTTGTGCATTTGGTGGGGCTACTGTGTTAAAAAACACTGGGAAAAGTCCATTCAGATTAAGAAAGAGAAGGTTCCCAGAATCCCGAGTTACCCGTTTTGCCTATGCCCTCCTCTAACTTTGGGATCATGTGATCATGACCGGGAGCTGACTCTGCCCCTCAGCCCTTTGAAAAAGGTATTTTTCCCGCCGATTTTTTAAAAAATTCTAGCGCGCGACCCGCATGACGCAGAAAGTTGAGAGTAGTCTCAAAATAACCCCCATCCTCGACTCTCCAAGCACAAGAATTTTCAGAATGATAGCTTAAAAATCAACCTAGTTATCCCCGTTTGTTTTCCTCAATGCAATCCTATGGGCGAAAACCGCCGTTTGAGCCGCGCTGTCCGTTTGTTGACCCGATTTTTAAAAAATTCTAGCGTGCGACCCACACAACGCAGAGAGGTGAGAGTAGTCTCAAAATTACCCCCATCCACGACTCTCTGTGCACAAGAATTTTCAGAACGATAGCTTAAAAATCAACCCAGTTATCCCCGATTGTTTTCCGCAATGCAATCCTATGGGCGAAATGTTTCAAGATGGTGATCGGAGCGCTCCGCCTGAACTAGGAGCTCCGAAAAATGGCCGCTTCTCTTCGCCTTGCTTCTAGGGGTCCGCGGTCCGCTTCTACTCCACCTCTGGGTAAGGTGGAGCAGGCCAATCCACTACTGCTTCTCCGCTCCTAATCGGAGCAGAGCACATGCCTAGCCTGTACCTAGCTGCCTATTAGCGAATGTGACCAAATTGAGAATCAGACAAATTCTGATTTGTCTGAGTAATAACCTATTTATTACTCCCTAGCTGTCTTGCAGTTTGGAGTAGGCGAAAAACTCATGGACAGTTCAGAACTTGAGTAAGAAATTCCTACTTGCCCCCCTAATGGCAACCAGCAAGCCCACACTGCCTACAGAGAGGGAGGGAGGGAGGGAGGGAGCCGTGCAAAGAGGAGGCTGGGAGAGGTGAGTTTACCTTTATAGTTTCCATTGTCTCCCAGTCCAGTGGTGCCATATTGTGCCCAGCCAAAGGCTGGCGGGCATGTCTCATCCCTCTCCCCCACCTGCAAAGTGCTCCCCACACCCAGGCTGTGCCGGGCATGACAGAATTGCACTTTTTAAAAATAAATAAATAAATAATTTTTCTTACCAGCAGCTGGGATAATTTCAAACCAAGGTGAGGACCTCCAGGTCCTGCCATTCTCATTTGCCACATGTCACATCTGGGGCTCAGAAACATTCTTAGGAAATCAAGATGGTGGGCAGATCCAGCCCAATATTTTCACGTGCAGCATATCCAGCCACTAAGGATGTATGAATTTTGTAATGGATTAATATTTTCTATCTGTGTTTCATGGATTGATAGGTTTCTTTCATTCCATCTTACATCACCATTGATGGAACTGGATTTTTTAGGCTCGTACAAGAATGATGTTCCTATTTGTAAATGCACATTCTCATCAGTGCACTAATGTACACTTGGGCTAATGTGCATTTGTCCCAATCCCCCACCCCCACAAAGTTAGAAAAAGACCACAGGTCCATGGAATCTGCATGACTTAGAAAAAGCCAGTCCGTTGCAGAATCTATGGGTCAGATTTATAGAAATCCAAACTGATTTGAGAACATTTCAGATCTCTCTGACATATCTGCTAGCCACCAAGAAATATAAGAGAAACAAGAAATGTAACCTGCCCAAACCAGCCTACCTAGGTGAAGGTGACCAACTGAACCAAAAGAAAACCTGAGAAGTCAACCTAAGAGACTCCCCACCCATTTACAGTGTGAAGCAGCAAAAAGACACACAGCAAACCAGTTAGATTGTGTGGCAAAATTCCTGTTTGGCCCTTAAAAGTGTGAGCAGTAAATCTCCACACTGCATAGAGGGAAGGAGGGTGGGAGCTGTGCTTACAAGAGTCCAGGAGGAGGGCTCATATCACTGGGTAAGCCCCTCCCTCTGGCTAGTGGCACCACAAAATCCCGCCAATGCTAGGTCTTGCAGGTGCATCCCTTAATTGCCCCTCCACACCTGCAGCAGCCACCACCCCCTACAGAAAGGCAAGCTGAGCACAGGGTAGGGCATTAAGCTTCACACAACTTTCTCATATGTCAAAGAAGAAGATTTTTGTGAACATTTTCTTAAGCTGTATGAACTTCCAGCTCTATAACAATCAAAATAATAAAGGAAAAAGCAGCGCAAGTCCAGACATGCCTAAGAGACAGTCTAAGAAGAACTTATTAGCAACTCTGTGACCACCCTTTTCCTGTATCTGTTTAATAGGGATGACAGAATTAGGGATATTTGAGCTTGCAGAGGTTCTTTGAACTCCACTTCGATGCTCAGCTTGCCTCACTCCCATTTTCGTCTGTGACCTGTTTTTCTTACTGTTTGAATGGGGAAAGAGTACATTTAAAATTGGAAAAGTGTGTATTTCTATGAGTATTTTTCAAAAGTGTGCATTGACAAAAGCACAAAAATGCAGAGAGGGGGAAGGGGAGAAGAGGCATTGAAGCTCTTTCAGCTTCAGGGACTGAATTTCATTTTGGGGGCGTTCCCAAGGGGCTACATTGTGGTGATGTGTTGGGCCAAAGGGAAAAGAGGTGGGGCAGAAGGGGAAAGGGGCAGGGGCAATATATATATAAAAATAAATATTTTAGCTTAAAACTCTTACTGCCAGCAACTAAGGGCTCATCTACACTAAGCAGGATATTCCACTATGAAAGTGGTATGAAGGCATTATATAAGGCAGGAGCCACACTATTGCTTTATAGTGATATTGAAGTGCTCTGCAGGATTTTTTTTATTTTTATTAATGATTTGGACAAGAAGGTGCAGGGAACGCTGTTCAAATTTGCAGATGACACAAAATTGGGTGGGATAGCTAATACCCTGGAAGACAGAAACAAACTTCAAAGTGATCTTGATAGGCTGGAGTGCTGGGCTGAAAACAACAGGATGAAATTTAATAAGAATAAATGCCAAGTTATACATTTAGGGAATATAAACCAAATGCACAGTTACAAGATGGGGGACACTTGGCTCAGCAATACTACAAACGAGAAAGATCTTGGAATTGTTGTAGATCACAAGCTGAATATGAGCCAACAGTGCGATATGGCTGCAAGAAAGGCAAATACTATTTTGGGCTGCATTAATAGAAGTATAGCTTCCAAATCACGTGAGGTACTGGTTCCTCTCTATTCGGCCCTGGTTAGGCCTCATCTAGAGTGTTGTGTCCAGTTCTGGGCTCCACAATTCAAGAAGGATGCGGACAAGCTGGAGCGTGTTCAGAGGAGGGCAACCAGGATGATCAGGGGTCTGGAAACAAAGCCCTATGAAGAGAGACTGAAAGAACTGGGCATGTTTAGCCTGGAGAAGAGAAGATTGAGGGGAGACATGATAGCAGTCTTCAAATACTTAAAAGGTTGTCACAGAGAGGAGGGCCAGGATCTCTTCTTGATCCTCCCAGAGTTGAATCCTCCCAGACACGGAATAATGGGCTCAAGTTAAAGGAAGCCAGATTCTGGCTGGACATCAGGAAAAACTTCCTGACTGTTAGAGCAGTGCTACAATGGAATCAGTTACCTAGGGAGGTTGTGGGCTCTCCCACACTAGAGGCATTCAAGAGGCAGCTGGACAACCATCTGTCAGGGATGCTTTAGGGTGGATTCCTGCATTGAGCAGGGGGTTGGACTAGATGGCCTTGTAGGCCCCTTCCAACTCTGCTATTCTATGATTCTATGATTCTATGATCTATATACTGCTTTATTGTGGTACTGAAGTGCACGTGACAACTGTTGGGGCCCATGACACATCTACACCAAGCAGGATATAACACTATGAAAGTGGTACAGAAGCGGTATATGGTATGTGTTAGGGATGTGCTCCACTCCGATTAGAAGCGGAGAATCAGAAGCAAATTGGCCTGCTCTGCCTTGCCCAGAGGTGGAGTAGAAGTGGACCTTGGACCTGTAGAAGCATGGCGAAGAGAAGCACCCATACGCGGAGCGCTTCTCTTTTCGCAGACCGATCCGATCGCCATTTTGAAAAATTTTGCCCATAGGATTGCATTGCGGAAAGGAATAGGGGATAACTGTGTTGGTTTTAAACCTATCTTTCTGAAACTTCTTGTGCTTAGAGAGTCATGGCTGGGGGTCATTTTGAGCCTACTCTCAGCTCTCTGCGTGCTGCGGTTCGCTTGCTAGAATGTTTGGAAAAATCAGGTAAAACAGCGGGAAAATACCTTTTTTGAAGGGCTGAGGGGCAGAGTCAACTCCTGGTCATGATCACATGATCCCAAAGTTGGAGGCGGGGATAGGCAAAATGGGTAACTTGGGATTCTGGTAACTTTTCTTTCTTAGTCTGAACGGACTTTTCCCAGTGTTTTTTTAAATCAGTAGCCCCACCAAATGCACAAACACAACCTGAAATCATATACTAAGCCAATAAGAGATAGAAAAAGCACAGCACTGCTACCCACCCTAACTTTGGGGAACAACTGAATAGATGTGGTGCCAGGGGATGAGCTCCCCTAGGTCATGGACGTGCCCTGTGCACTCTCCTGTCCTTGGAGGGCCATCAGAGCCCTCCAAAGGTAAATCACTGGAGAGAATGCCTATCATGAGTTGAAGTGATCGTTTGCTTCTTAAAGTCTGGTACCTAGACACGACCAGTCAAATTGGCAGATGATTCCCCCTCCTCTTGGGCACGTCCACTCCCCTCTTACTGGTAAAAGACAGATATAGCCTTTTTAAAAATATTCTTCTTGTTGTTTATTCAGCATCACTGCTGCTTTTAATTCCACCACTCCTTTGTTTATTTATTTATTTATTTATTCCATTTTATATGCATTACTGGCTTTAAAACTATCCTTGGCTCACTTCCTTGTGCCCCCAGAAATGTCTGCTGCCTGCCTGCCTTCCCTCCCTCCTCCCCTGCCCACCTCGCAGGGATGGTTTGGTTTTTGTGTGTCTTGCTTTGACTCAGGGGAGAAGTCCTTCCTGTGCTCAAGTTCCAAATCAATTTTTCAAGTGTGGAAGAAGATTCATATTTAGGTTTATCTCCACTCCCCAATTCATGGCATGTTGGGATTTCCTTTAAAATGGGCCCATTGAGCTGTCTGCAGATATGCCTGGAACGCTCTTCCAGAACACTTGAGAACTACAAACTCAATCACTGCTTTTAAAACTCAGCTAAAAACTTTTCTTTTCCCTATAGCCTTCAAATATTGAGTTTGTTCTGACTCTATACTGTTAGCTTCTCCCTACCCGGTGCCTGTTTACACTTCCCTGTGCCTGTTTGCATTCTCCTTCCCTCTTTATTGTTTACTACAACTTATTAGATTGTAAGCCTATGCGGCAGGGTCTTGCTATTTACTGTGTTATCTGTACAGCACCATGTACATTGATGGTGCTATATAAATAAATAAATAATAATAATAATAATAATAATAATAATAATAATAATAATGTGCAAATTGACGGAGCTATCGAAAGGGGTGTGAATGGGGTGCCCGATTTTCAAAAATTCCCCCAAAATCAGGGGATGATGGGATTGGCTTGAAACTTGGCATCCATATGGACACATGGATAAGCTGTCATGGGACCGAAGGTGAAGTTTCTGACATGCAAATTGACATAGTTGTAAAATGGGACTTTATTTGGGGTGAGTTAAAAGGTTAGAGCCCCGCCAAAAATCAGGAGATGATGGGACTGCCTTGAGTCTTGGTGAGCATGTGTATCCCTGGATAAGCTATCATGGTGCCGAGTTTGAGGTTTCTAACGTGCAAATTGACGGAGCTATCGAAAGGGGTGTGAATGGGGTGCCCTATTTTCAAAAATTCCCCAAAAATCAGGGGATGATGGGATTGGCTTGAAACTTGGCGTGCGTGTGTATACCTCCATGAGGTGTCATGGTGCCAAACTTGAGGTTTCTAACTTTAACAGAAAAAAAGTTGTATACTTTTTTAGCTTTCAATGCAAGCCTATGGGGGGAAAAACAGAGCTCTGATCTGGATCCGGAGCTCCGCAGCGGAACGGAGCGGACATAGGCGGAGCGGGGGCAGAATGGAGTGGCCCGATCCACAAATCACAGATCTGGAAGAGAAGCGGAGCGGGGGGTCTGTGCACACCCCTAGTATGTGTCAATGGGCCCCAACAGTTGTCAGTGCACTTCAATTCTGCTATAAATCAGTAGTGTGGCTCCTGCCTTTGATATACTGCTTTCATACCACTTTCATAGTGAAATATCCTGCTTGGTGTAAATGAGCCCTAAGACTTAGGAGAAGTATTCCAACTTTTAGCATGTGTGGGGGGATGCTGCAGAAAAGTCAGGAGAGTACCAAATGATTGATGGTCAAGAAGGGCCAGATTTGAGCCCAGCCATGAGGTTCTGCAGTCTGTCCCCATGTGTATTAGGACCAGGATATCTAAAGGCAGCCTTTTCATGTAGGAGCTTACTGAGAGCACCATTAGAAGCCCTCTTGTATGTTCCAGCAACCCCAGAGAGAGTTGCTTTATTGAGCCTAAGAAAAGAGTCTTTGCCATAGCTGTACCAAGGCTGTGAAACTCCATTTCCACAGAGTCTAGCTGACTTCATTACCAAACTTCATTTTTAGGAAGGCATTTAGTATGTAATTTTAACTTGCTGTTTTGAATATGTCTTTCTATGGGGGATATATAGGAAGACATTTGATACGTAATTTTAACTTGCTGTTTATGGAGTATTTTAAATACGTTGCAGTTATTTTCTACAGCTCTTTACATGTTTTCATATTTAGCTTGTAAATCAAAGGAATGCTTTTAATTGCTAAATGTTTTCTGCTTTTGCTGCTTTTGGTGTTATAAATTTCCTTGAAGACCTAGGGGGAAAGGCAGGGTATCAATGCTTTCAAATAAATAAATAAAATAAACAATCATAAATAAAGACACCTGAATACAGCTGTTCTTAAACCGCAGCAAAACTTATAGTTCAGTTCAGTAAAGTTCTTCTACTTCATCCATCACTGCCATCAGTATATAAGTAGCCAGTCACTGTGCTTTAATAAAATAATCATCCATTTCACTGAATCTAGTGTCTTTGTGCTTTCAGGTAGCAATTTCCTGTGGATACAAGCTGTTATACCAATTGCTTTTGAACCAAAAATACGTTTGTGCTAGATATGCTCACCAAAATTCCTAATTAATGATGGTGTTTGGATCCTAATTAATCTATATTACACTGCATAGTGGTAATTTGTCTCTTAATAATAGCATTCCTCATTTCTCTCTTCATTTTTTATCCGCTTCTTTCAATTTAATTTTAAGCTATATCATTTTAATAAAACTAGGTGTTATGTTACATATTAAATATTGGGCTGAATAGAAATATACTGATTAACTCTGCAGTCGTATTTGCAGACTTTGAAAATGTGCCTATTTCACTGTTGCTTTCCAGAGGCAGGATATCATTGACCACACCACTTGAACCCCACTTCTCTTTTTTACCTTGGCTTGACTTCCTCTTTGGCTATTCACAGCCGTGTTGCACACACACAGCCATTTGGTTGTGTAGACAATGCAGGGATACTGCAGATCATAGAGCTGGGAGGAAAGAGTCACTTGGTTGCCTATGCAACTAGGTGAGTCTCTTTTCCAGCAACAAAAATGACTGTCATCATCATGGCTATGATTAGCCACAGAAGAAACAAGCTTGAAATTTAATTTAATGAGCCCCACAAAACCCTGGGTTTTCTCCTAGAATTTCTGCTGGACATTACCTCTGCCCAATCCTATGCCTTTCACCCATGCCAGGCACGCCTGGGTGGGGGAGGGCTAATTTTGGATATGACGAGTTGTGGAGGTTCACTATTGGTGACCTCCGTGAGGCACCATTGAAACTGGGAGGGGACAGAAGGTATATAAGCTCACATACTCCTCCCAGCTACCTCTTTTGCTGTGCGGCTCCCTCCCTCTCTCCCCTGTAGCAAGTGTGGGCTTGCTGGTCATCTTTTTGGAGGCCAAGTAGGAATTTTTTGCTCATAATCTAACTTGGTTATGAGTTTTTAGCCTACCTCACACTGTAAGACAGGCAGGGTGTTATAATTAGGTTGATTTGGCTATTCAATTTAGTCACATTTGTTGTAGGTGGGTAGGAGCGAGCCTCTGGAGTGAGGTTGAAATTGGTGAGCATTCACAGGCACCGTTGTGGTGATAGGTAATGCCTGAGACCCACCGCTGAGAGCCTTGCGGCACCAGCTGGTGGAATAAGGGTTACTTTGGAGGCCAGCCCTCCTCAACCACTCAGAGCCCTGCAGCTTGGGGTGGGGTGGGGTTGACACCGGAAGGCCTCCCTACTCCAGGAGAGGGAAGGTCATGTGGTGGCAAATTACCAGGTGCCACTTGGCCGGCAGTGAATGGCTCACCCGATCCCAACAATGGCCGTGAAGTGGGCAATAGATGATGCCCACTTAGGCCTTCCCCCTTTCTGCAGATCATTAAATAAATATGGCTCACATTTAATCCCATTTCTGTGTTTCATCTCGTTATTTCTCACCCTTCACATCCGCAATATTAAATACAGTGATACATAGCAATCAAAATTAAAGTTTACATTTAGTCCCTTTCAAGCATGACTTGAGGGAAGGGCTTTACATGTAGAAAGGACATCACTGTCCTTACATCCAATCTTGCCTAGCTGTGAGTCTCTCAGTACATTGCTGAGGAACACAAGCAGAACTATCATTCTCATATCCTTTTTTTTTGTCTTTCTTTTTTTTGTAATAAAAACAACAACAGCATACTACATACATGTTGAAAATATTGACTACATATATATTGAATAGATATTAACTATAAAATATCATATCATAACATAATCATTCTTTACATATAAGTGCACCCCCCACCTCGGGATCTATTCCTGATTCCAAAATCTCATACTTTCTTCTGCTGGCAGTTTCCCACTTCCCTTAGAAAACACAAATATTAGGAACTGTTTCCAAATTCCTTCAAACTCATTTATTTTAGTTATACCTTTTCTCCACTTAATATTACAAGTTAGTTTATCATTAATAGCTATATCCCATACTTCTTTGTACCATTCTTCAATAGAATATTCCCCTTGAATCTTCCAGTTCCTAGCTACCATCAATCGTGCTGCAGTCAGCAAACTCAATATCAATTCTTTAATTTCTTTTCCACATTTTAAATCTTCAAATAGTGACAGTAATGCAACTTTTGGTGTTTGTTCTATCTTAATTCCCACTATTTCTTCAAATTCCAAAAACACCATCTTCCACAATCTTTGTACATATTTGCATTCCCACCACATGTGTAAATACGTTCCTTTCCCCCCACAACCTCTCCAACAGTTTGCTGAATGCTAGTTATTTATCTTATTCAATCTAATCAGGGTAAGGTACCACCTCCACAAAATTTTGAAATAATTCTCTTTTATTCTCACTGACATACTTCTCAACACTCTTTGTTTCCAAAGTCCCTCCCAACTCTGTTGTCCTATTTGTACATTCAAGTCTGTCTCCAATACCATTTTTCCTGAACTATCCATCAGCCCTTTTTCCAGCAATATTTTATATATTTCACTCATTAACCCTTTTAATGCTGAACTTCCTCCCTTACATTTTTCCCTTTTAACTATTAATTCCTCAAACTTCGTCATTTCTCTACAATCTCTATTTTCTCTAACCCACTTTTTAGTCCACTGTTCTAATTGCCTATACTCTAACCAAGTTAATTTTTTCTCTTTTAAAACCTCTTCCATATCTTCTCTTGTATTTATTTCTCTCAACCAATCCTTTAATTTCATTTTATTTTTCTCTATTAATATTTTACTTAATCTGCCCTTCAGTTCCTCCGGGAAATTCTTTAACATTATTACTCAGAAGCAGCTCCCCTTTAAATTTACTCCAAATTTCCCAGTGAGACCTCAGGAGCGGATTACCTATACTTTCAACCCATTTTCTCCCTCCTTCCCTAAAAAAAAACATTTTCCAACCTCATCTCAACATTGCTTGTATTTCTATCCTCCATCCAATCTAAATCACCTACTCCCATAATTGCTTCTACAATATGTCTTAACCTGTTTGCTACATAATATAATTTTATATTTGGGAGACCCATTCCTCCCTTCTTTTGACTTAAATACCATTTATTCTTATTTACCCTCGCTTTCTTATCTCCGTTACAATAATTGTTTATAATATTTCGACAACTTTTTATCTCTGATTCTGAAATTTTTATTGGTAACATCCTAAACACAAAATTAATCTTTGCTAGAATCTTCATTTTTATTAATGCTATTCTTCCAAACCAGGATAAATTTAATCTTTTATATTTTTCCAATTTTACTAACACCTCTTTTTTTAACTTAATTAAATTCTCCTTCTCTAAATTATCTAATTTTTTTGTAATTTTAATTCCCAAATATCTAATCTGTTTCTTAACTCTCATTTCTATTCCCTTTCGTTCCCATTCCTTTTCTTCCTTTTTAGTATAATTAAATAAAATCATCTCTGATTTGGACCAGTTTATTCTTAATCCAGTAGCTTCTTCAAATTCACTCAATTGTTGTTTAATTCTATCTATCTCTCTTATTGGATTCTTGATAGTTAATAGGGTATCATCCGCAAACATATTCAATTTTGTTTTTTTTACACCACCAATTCCTTCTATCTCTCCATCATCTCTTATTGCATTCGCCAACACTTCCATAACCATTACAAACAGGACCAGCGAGAGCGGACATCCTTGTCTTGTACCTCTGGCTAGTCATATCTTATCGGTGAGTCCGTCATTCACCACCACTACAGCTGTATTTTGGGAATATAACTGTTCTATTATAGCTTTAAATTTATTTCCAAATCCCATTTTATCCAAAATAATCTTTAGTGCCTGCCAGCTCACACAATCAAAAGCCTTGAAACTATCCAATGCCAAAATTCCTGCCTTAATCTTAGATTTTTTTATCACATGTATTGCATTTAAAACTCTTCCCACTAAATTGTGCATCTGTCTACCTGCCAGAAATTCACATTGGTCTTCTCCTATATATTCAGATATAAATTTATTTAACCATTTCGCCAAAATAGTTCAAAAAAATTTAGCATCTTGATTTATTAGTGAAATAGGTCTATATGAATCAAGGACAGTCAAATCTTTATCTGGTTTTGGAATTAACATTATCAATGAGTGTTCCCATGATTCTGGTATCTTCTCTCCTTGCAATATAGCATTATAAATTTTCAGTAGTTTCGGTACTAAAAACCCTTTGAAGACCTTATAATATTCTGATCCTAAACCATCTGCTCCCGGTGATTTACCCACTTTCAAATTATCAATTACCTCTTCAACTTCTCTTTGAGTTATTACCTTCTCCATTAGCCCTTTATGTTCTATTTTTATTCCCTTCTTTATATACCTTTCTATATAATCTTCCAACTTCTTTATTTGGATATCTTTTCCCTTATATAATTCTTGATAAAATTTCTGAATTTTTTTTATTTTATCCTTCATTGTGTGACAATAATTCCCTTGTTTATCCTTCAATGCTCCTATCCAATTTCTTGCTTTTTCCTTTTGCGTGAGTCTGGCAAGCAATATAGAATTTCTATTACTATTTTCAAAATACTCCCTTTTCATATAAATTATATTTTTCTGAACCTGTTCTATATTTATATTCTCCAACTCCTTTTTCTTAGCTTGTATTTCTATTAATTTTTATTTATTTTTACTAGGGGTGTGCACGGACCCCGCGCTCCGCTTCCCTTCCAGATCCACGATTTTAAGATCGGCCCACTTTGCTCCACACCCTCTCTGCCCATGTCCGCTCCGCTCTGCTGTGGAGCTCCAGATCTGGATTGGAGCTCCGTTTCCCCCCCATAGGCTTGCATTAAGCTAAAAAAGTATACAACTTTTTTTCTGTGAAAGTTAGAAACCTCAAGTTTGGCACCATGACACCTGATGGAGGTATACACATGCACACGAAGTTTCAAGCCAATCCCATCTTCCCCTGATTTTTGGGGAATTTGTGAAAATCGGGCACCCCATTCACACCCCTTTCGATAGCTCCGTCAATTTGCACGTTAAAAATCTCAAACTCACCACCATGATAGCTTATCCAGGGATACACATGCACGCCAAGACTCAAGGCAGTCCCATCATCCCCTGATTTTTGGGGAATTTATGAAAATCCAACACCCCATTCACACCACTTTCGATAGCTCCGTCAATTTGCACGTTAGAAACCTCAAACTCGCTACCATGATAGCTTATCCAGGGACACACACACACGCCAAGACTCAAGGCAGTCCCATCATCCCCTGTTTTTTGTCGGGGCTTAAACCTGCAGACATCTCAATGGGGCCATTTCAAAGGAAATCCCAACATGCCATGAATTGGGGAGTGGAGATCATCAACCTAATATGAATCTTCTTCCACACTTGAAAAATGGATTTGGAACTTCCAAAACCCCAAGTGAGTGCAGGAAGGACTTCTCCCCTGAGTCAAAGCCACACACACACAACATCCCTGCAAAGTGGGCAGGGGAGGAGAGAGGGAAGGCAGGCAGGCAGCAGACATTTCTGGGGGCATAAGGAAGTGAGCCAAGGATAAGCCAGTAATGCATATAAAATGAAATAAATAAATAAATGAAGGAGGGGTGGAATTAAAAGCAGCAGTGTTGCTGAATAAACAACAATAAGAACTTTTAAAAAAAGGCTATATCTGTCTTTTACCAGCAATAGGGGGACGTGCCCAGGGGAGGGGGAAGCAGCTGCTAATTTGACTGGTCCTAGTAACCAGTATTTTAAGAAGCAAGGCTGTCAGTTCAACTCATGAAAGCCATTGCTCCACCACGAGAGCTCTGAGAAATAGAACTCTCACTTCAACTCATGATAGGCATTGCTCCACCGGGTTACTCTCTTTGGAAGGCTCTGATGGCCCCCCAAGTACAGGAGAGAGTGAGGGCATGTCCACATGGGATGCCCTAGGGGAGCTCATCCCCTTGCACCACATCTTTTCAGTTGTTCCCCAAAGTTAGGGTGGGTAGCAGTGCTGTGTTTCTATCTCTTATTATTGGCTTAGTATATGATTTCACAGGTTGTGTTTGTGCATTTGGTGGGGCTACTGTTTTAAAAAACACTGGGAAAAGTCCGTTCAGAGTAGAAAGAGAATTATTATTATTATTATTATTATTATTATTATTTACTTATTTATATAGCACCATTAATGTACATGGTGCTGTACAGAGTAAAACAATAAATAGCAAGACCCTGCCGCATAGGCTTACATTCTAATAAAATCATAATAAAGCAATAAGGAGGGTAAGATAATGCACCAAACAGGCAGTATAAAAGTCAGAACAATTCAAGTTTTAAAAGCTTTAGGAAAAAGAAAAGTTTTTAGCTGAGCTTTAAAAGCTGCGATTGAACTTGTAGTTCTCAAATGTTCTGGAAGAGCGTTCCAGGCATAAGGGGCAGCCGAAGAAAATGGACGAAGCTGAGCAAGGGAAGTGGAGACCCTTGGGCAGGTGAGAAACATGACATCAGAGGAGTGAAGAGCACGAGCGGGGCAATAGTGTGAGAGGAGAGAGGAGAGATAGGAAGGAGCTAGACAGTGAAAAGCTTTGTAGGTCAACAGGAGAAGTTTATATTGGATTCTGAAGTGAACTGGAAGCCAATGAAGAGATTTCAGAAGTGGAGTAACATGGTCAGAGCGGCGAGCCAAGAAGATGATCTTAGCAGCAGAGTGGTGAACGGAAACCAATGGACTGATGTGAGAAGAAGGAAGGCCAGTGAGAAGAAGGTTGCAGTAGTCCAACCGAGAAATAACCAATGCATGAACAAGAGTCTTGGCAGAAGAGACAGACAAAAATGATCAAATCCTGGCAATATTATACAGGAAAAAACGACAGGATTTAGCTACTGCCTCAATATGAGGAATAAAGGAGAGCGAGGAATCAAATATAAAGCCAAGACTACGAGGTTCCTTGACTGGAGTAAGTGTAACATTATTGACAGTAAGAGAGAAAGAGAGATGATGAGAAGGCTTAGGAGGAAAAACAATCAATTCAGTCTTTGCCATATTAAGTTTCAAACGACTATGAAGTAACCAAGCTGAGATATCTGAAAGACATGCCAAGATACGATCGTGAACATCTGGGGAAAGATCCGGAGATGAAAGATATAATTGTGTATCATCGGCATACAGATGATATTGGAGGCCATGAGATTGAATAAGATTACTCAAGGGCAACATGTATAAAGAAAACAAAAACGGGCCAAGCACCGAGCCTTGCGGAACCCCTACTGAAAGGGGAAAAGAAAAAGACGAGCTGCCGTTAGCCAACACGCTGAAAGAGCCACCCGCTAGATAGGAGGCAAACCAGTTATAGACAGAGCCACAAAATCCAAGGTCATGAAGGGAATCTAAAAGAAGATCGTGATCAACCGTGTCAAAGGCTGCAGTTAGATCAAGGAGAATAAGAACGGAATAAAGGCCTTTAGACTTGGCAATAAGAAGATCATTGGTAATCTTAGTAAGGGCTGTTTCAGTGGAATGCAAAGGACGGAAACCAGATTGAAAAGGATCCAGAGCAGAGTTACTAGAAAAAAAATCAAGACAACGAATGTAAGCCTATGCGGCAGGGTCTTGCTATTTACTGTTTTACTCTGTACAGCACCATGTACATTGATGGTGCTATATAAATAAATAAATAATAATAATAATAATAATAATAATAATAATAATAATAATAGACCACACGCTCCAGGATCTTTGAAACAAAAGGCAACAAAGAGACAGGTCCATAGTTAGACAGAGATAGCCTATCAAGAGTAGGTTTCTTGAGAATCGGAGAGACTGTAGAGTGTTTAAAAGCAGAAGGAAATGAGCCAGAGGACAAAGAAGAATTAATAATATGAAGCAAGGAAGGGAGGATAGCAGGGATAAGATTAATAAAGACGTGAGAAGGAATCGGATCACGAGAACAAGTGGAAGGCTACGAAGAGCGCAGTATTGTGGGAAGTTCATCAGTTGAGACCGAAGGAAATGTAGAGAAATTTGCAGGAGGAACTGACAGATGAGGAACAGGAACTGGAAGAGAAGCAGAGCTGGCCAGATCAGAGCGAATAGTTTGGATTTTAGCATTGAAAAAAGAGGCAAAGCTATTAGCAGGCAGAGGCGGGGAGAGATGGTGGATTAGGCTTCAGAAGAGAATTGAAGGACGCAAAGAGCCGCTGAGGATGCCTAGCATTTGACTGGATCAACATAGAGTAATACTGCTGTTTGGCCAATGAAATGGCAGAAGAGAAAGAGGAGAGAACAAATTTGTAATGGACAAAGTCTGCCCAGTCCCTGGTCCTACGCCAAAGGTGTTCAGCAGCCTGGGAACAAGAGCGAAGGTAGCGGATGAAAGAGGTGAGCCACGGTTGGGGTTGAGAGGGACGAACTATCCGAGTTGTAGATGGAGCAAGATTATTAAGAGTTGAAGATAAGGAGGAATTAAAGAAGGAGACAGCTGAGTCCAAGGAGACAGCCGAAAAGACAGAAGGAAGAGAGGAGGCTAGAGACTGAGAAAAAGCCTCATAAGTGATAGATTGCAAGTCACGACAAGAGCGAGAAACAGGATGTGAAGGAGGAGGATTATGAGTAATCATGAAAGAAACTAGATGATGATCTGACAACGGAAAGTCAGCAGTAGCAAAGTCCAAAACATAGCAATTCTGAGTGAGAACAAGATCCAAACAGTGTCCAAGGGAATGTGTGGGGGCATCAGACCAAAGCTTAAGATCATAAGAGGAAGATAATGAGCGAAATCGTAGAGCTGCAGCGTCTTGAGGGTCATCCACATGAATATTGAAATCACCCAAGATAAGAGTAGGACAGTTATCAGAGAGGAAAAAGGACAGCCATGAATCAAAATCAGTGATAAATTTTGAGGATGAGCCTGGGGGGCAGTACAGAACTGCAATCCACAGTCGCAGTGGTGCAAAAAGCCTCACCAAATGTACCTCAAAGGAGGAAAAACAATGTGAAGGTGGAATGGAAAGAGGCTGGAACTGGCACAAACTAGATAATAAAAGACCCACACCACCACTCCGACCCTCTGGGCGACTAGTGTGAGAGAAAGAGAGTCCTCCAAGAGAGAGGGCAGCAGAGATGGCGGTATCATGGGCAGGAAGCCAGGTTTCAGTAAGAGCAAGGAGGTGAAGAGACCTAGAGATAAACAAGTCCTGAATGACAGGGGCCTTGGAAGCAACAGATCGACAGTTCCATAACGAACACGAATAAGGCAGCTGAGAAGAGGGGAGGCACCGAATAGGAACTAAGTTAGGAGAGACAAAATTGGAACGAGCCATAAGGAACAGATATGAGGAGAAAAGAATTGAGAGGAGAAAATGAGGAGAGAGAAATAGCAAGAAGCCAGAGAAGTAAAACACGCGAAGAACAGCAGTAACCAGAACAAGCCCGGCCACGACCAGTAGCAAGCGGTCGCAAAACAAGAACAAGAAGGCAGGCACAGAAATAAGCAAACAAGTAGGATATATAAAAGCAGTCACAGCACTGAATAACAACCAAGAAGTTCCCAGAATCCCAAGTTACCCATTTTGCCTATCCCCTCCTCCAACTTTGGGATCATGTGATCATGACCGGGAGTTGACTCTGCCCCTCAGCACTTCAAAAAAGGTATTTCCCGCTGTTTTTTAAAAAATTCTAGCGCGCGACCTGCACCACGCAGAGAGCTGAGAGTAGTCTCAAAATGACCCCCATCCAGGACTCTCCAAGCACAAGAATTTTCAGAAAGATAGCTTCAAAAACAACACAGTTATCCCCCTTTCTTTTCCGCAATGCAATCCTATGGGCGAAATGTTTCAAGATGGCGATAGAAGCGGACCGCGGAAACCGGACCGCTCTGAAAGTGGGTGCTTCTCTTCGCCTTGCTTCTAGGGGTCCCCGGTCCGCTTCTACTCCGCCTCTGGGCAAGGCAGAACAGGCCAATTGGCTCCTGCTTCTGCGCTTCTAATCGGAGCGGAGCACATGCCTAATTTTTACCCTGCCAATATTCTTTCTCCAAGCTCCTAAACTCTGTCTCTAACTTTTCCTGCTCTGTATACTGTTGTCTTCTTAAATTACACATTTCTCTAATACAAATCCCTCTTGCTACAGCCTTCATGGTGTCCCAAACCACTGACCCTGCCGTTCCACCCTTTTCATTAATTTCCCAAGACTCTGACAATTCCCTCTGAATTTTTTCTACCACTTTATTATATTTCAATATTTTTGTATTCATTTTCCACCTATACGCTTCTTTATAATTCTTCTTAACTGTAAACTCTAAACTTAACAATGCATGATCTGTTACCTTTATTACCCCCGTTTCCATTTTACAAACCTTAGTTGCAAACTCTTTCGAGACAAATATATAATCTATCCTAGAGTATGTATGATGAACCGGGGAATAATATGAAAACCCAGGCTTTGCCCCATTGAGTAAACGCCAACAATCCACATAATCATTTTCTTTTACCAATTTATTCATTATAGTAATATTGTTTCTCTTCTCAACATTAGTGGGGTTTGAACTGTCCCATCTATTATCCATAACCATATTAAAATCCCCGACTAAGATAACATACCCCTCCTTAAATTCTTCTATTTCTTTAAATAATTTTGTAAAAAACTCTCTATGTCTCTCATTGGGGGCATAAACATTGACTAATGTATATAATTTACCTTCAATTTGACCCATTATCATAAGGTATCTACCATTATCATCCTTTTTTATAGTTTCTAATATAAATCCACTTTTTTAAAAAATCAAAGTAGCCACTCCATTTTTTTTTTGAGGTCCCCAATGACTTTTCGTAATAAACTGACCACTTTGTCCATATTTCGTTTGCCCCCTCGAACCCCTGATGGGTTTCTTGCATCATAATGATGTCAGATCCTTCTCTATTAAGCATTTGTTCAATTCTCCTCCTTTTCATGACTGCCCCCAAACCTTTAACATTGAGTGTTGATACTTTTATTTTTTTATCCATAATCACCCTTTTGATGCTTCTTCCGATCCCTTGTGCTCTGCAACTCAAATTTACATACATAAAAACACAAAAACCATAAAAAAACCTTACTCCCACCCACTCCATCCCCCCAACCCCCCACCCCCACCTCTTTCCCCCCCAAATCCCCATAAGTCTAGCACTCCGGCCATTCTCTACCTTTAGGGGGAGGGGGGAGGCAGTGCTCCACCTGGCTGGCAAGATCTCTATATTTTAACAATTCTATATACAATTATCTCATAATATTTTTATCAGTTCTATTACATCCCAGATGCCCCAGCCTCACTTCCACTCCCGCCTGCTTCATTCAAACTTGCATCATCATACAGACCCAGACTCTTCAACAGCTCCTTGCCCTGATCCAGAGAGGTTACTCTGTGTTGCCTCTCACCATGTGTAAATCTTAAAAAAACAGGGTAACCCCAAGCATACTTTATTGCCCTCTTTGTTAATATTTCAGTTATTGGCTTGACACTGCATCTCCAGTTGAGTGTATGCTGACAAAGATCGTTGTACATTTGCACTGATTTGCCTTTATATTGCAGCAGGGCCATGGATCTCAGTTTCCTCATAACTTGCTCTTTCTTGTAATAATTACCAAATTTCACCAAAATGTCTCTGGTAGCTCCTTTGTAATTTTGTCCTCCCACTCAATGAATCCTGTCCAAATCACAATCATCTATTTCCAAATCAGGCATCATTTCCTTAAACCACTGCAGAATTATATTCCTCAACTCTTCTCCTGGTGCTTGAATAAGATGTTTAATACGAATAGATAAACGATGATTCTGGTCTTCTAATTGGATCAGCCTTAATTCATGGTCCTGGAATTGCACATTAGAACTTTTTTCAAAAACATCCTGTCTTTTCTCCAACAAATTTACTTCTGCCTCCAAGTTCTTTATACTCTTAACATTCTGAGCAATCTTGTCAGCTAACACAGCCATCCGTTTATCTGACCTCTCAGCCTGTTGATCCATTTTTTAAAGATGATTTCATTATTTTCTACTATAAAACTTTCAATTTCAGCCATCGTAGCTGGCGCCTTGCCACCTTCCACCATCTTAGAGTCTGCCGTCTCTATCTCTGTCTCACTCTGCACTTCTCCTTCTGAAGACAGCTTTTCAAGGCGGGGGAGGTTATGATTGCTAGGTCGTTTCCGTGACCAAGTAACTTTTGCAATTTCTGTTTTTATTTATTTTTTAATATTCGACATAGGGCATATATCTCTTTCTTAGTGTTCCCGGATAGTAATCAAAACAGTCTCTCATTCCTTGCCCAGACAGCTTTTCTCTCTCTGTATTTCGCGGTGATTAGATTTATTAGCAATAGCTCTCTCTTCACAAGTAAGGAGTGAGATACACCATAAATCAAGTCAGCGTTCGTTGGGAGAGCTCCAATAATAACAAACACTTTCGATTTTGCTCTCCGCTCCAAACACTGCTTTGCAAGCTGTTTAACCGCGTCGATTTCCCCACTCCTTATATCAGTTCCACTTTCACAAATATCAACATCACCGACAGTTATATTTCATAGACCTTTTCCAAAATATTCATTTGAGATTTATGCCCTTTTATTTTAAAAGATAATTATCTTTTAAAAGAGATAATTCTCGGCATAGCCGTTTAGAGCTTCAAAGAAACCTTATCCATCCATGGCCGTCAGGCTCCGCCCCCCATCGTTCTCATATCCTGCTTGTTCGCTTTCCGTAGGCATCTGGTTGGCCCCCATGGGAATGAAATACTGAATAGGACTTTGTCTGATCCAGCACAGCTTTTCTTATGTTCTTATGAGTTTAATATAGCATTGTGAGTGAGATTTACAGCATGCCAGAAAACAAAGACAAGGTTGGCAAGGAACTTAATAAAACCAAAACAGTACTTTTAAATAATAATAATAATCTAAATACCTAGATTATGTATGATGAACTGCATCCAAGAGTCATGAAGGAGCTAGCAGAAGAACTCTCAGAACCTTTGTCTATTATCTTTGCAAAATCATGGAAGACGGGTGAGGTGCCGGATGACTGGAGGAGGGCTAACGTTGTCCCTATCTTCAAAAAGGGCAAAAAGGAGGAACCTGGGAACTACAGACCAGTCAGTCTGTCATCCATCCCTGGGAAAATTCTGGAGCAGATTATAAAGAAGTCAATCTGTAAACACCTTGAAATCAATGCAGTGATTACTAGAAGCCAACATGGATTTGTCAGGAACAAATCCTGTCAGACTAATTTGATCTCATTTTTTGATAGGATAACCTCCCTTGTGGACTGTGGGAATGCTGTGGACGTCATATATCTTGACTTCAGCAAAGCTTTTGACAAAGTACCACATGACATTCTGATTAACAAACTAGCTAAAAGTGGGCTAGATGGAACAACTATTAGGTGGATCCACAGTTGGCTACAAAATCGGACTCAAAGAGTACTTATCAATGGAACCTTCTCAAACTGGGGAGAGGCAACGAGTGGGGTGCCGCAGGGCTCAGTCCTGGGCCCAGTGCTCTTCAACATTTTTATTAATAATTTGGATGAGGAGGTGCAGGGAACGCTGATCAAATTTGCAGATGACACAAAATTGGGTGGGATAGCTAATACCCTGGAAGACAGAAACAAACTTCAAAGTGATCTTGATAGGCTAGAGTGCTGGGCTGAAAACAACAGAATGAAATTTAATAGGGATAAATGCCAAGTTCTACATTTAGGGAAAAGAAACCAAATGCACAGTTACAAGATGGGGGATGCTTGGCTCAGCAATACTACAAACGAGAAAGATCTAGGAATTGTTGTAGATCACAAGCTGAATATGAGCCAACAGTGCGATATGGCTGCAAGAAAGGCAAATGCTATTTTGGGCTGCATTAATAGAAGTATAGCTTCCAAATCACGTGAGGTACTGGTTCCTCTCTATTCGGCCCTGGTTAGGCCTCATCTAGAATATTGCGTCCAGTTCTGGGCTCCACAATTCAAGAAGGACGCAGACAAGCTGGAGCGTGTTCAGAAGAGGGCAACCAGGATGATCAGAGGTCTAGAAACAAAGCCCTATGAAGAGAGACTGAAAGAACTGGGCATGTTTAGCCTGGAGAAGAGAAGATTAAGGGGAGACATGATAGCACTCTTCAAATACTTAAAAGGTTGTCACAGAGAGGAGGGCCAGGATCTCTTCTCGATCCTCCCAAAGTGCAGGACATGGAATAACGGGCTCAAGTTAAAGGAAGCCAGATTCCGGCTGGACATCAGGAAAAACTTCCTGACTGTTAGAGCAGTGCGACGGTGGAATCAGTTACCTAGGGAGGTTGTGGGCTCTCCCACACTAGAGGCATTCAAGAGGCAGCTGGACAACCATCTGTCAGGGATGCTTTAGGGTGGATTCCTGCACTGAGCAGGGGGTTGGACTCGATGGCCTTGTAGGCCCCTTCCAACTCTGCTATTCTATGATTCTATACCTGTAGTCATTTAGACATAACTGGAGAGTATTCAGCTTATCACCTCTATGAAAAGTGTAGTGAAATGTTTAGTAACATCCTCTGTTATTGTTGTTTGAAAATCTAATTATCTATTAATACCAATTATATATTGTATACAAAATATTTTAGTCCAGATTTAAATGAGATTTAGGCCTTAGCTAGACCTACCTGTTAGTCTGTGACAGAGGAGGGAAGATCTCGCATTGTGATTAATGCGAGATCCCTCCTCCGTTTACACACAAGGCACGACGACCCCAGGAAGAGAGTCGTCGTGTCCACCATTTTTATTTTTAAAGGAAGAGGAGCACACAAACGCTTGTGCGCTAAAGGTAGGTGCTTTTTAAAAAAACAAAATTAAAGGTAGGTGCTTTTTTAAAAAATAATTTCATTTCCCTGCTCCCCCTACCCTACCCCTGATGGGCACAGCACTCCTCCTGGCTTCACATGAGGAATCGTGGCAATGGGCCACACGTTCCACGGCCATGGAAAACTGGGCCCAAAGGGGAATGCTCTATCCTGGGGCAAGGGAGGGATAATCCCTCCCTGATCCAGGGATCCCCTTTGCATCATGTGGATGCACAGGGATGATCATGGGGTTCACCCCATGATAAAGCCTGGTCTGGCTAAGGCCTTAGTGCAGCTAATCAGGTGTCATCGCTATAGTAGAGCTTCAATAACTGTACATTTCTACAGAATATCTCCCATAGAGTTTAACAGTCACCCTGCGATTTTAATGGAGAATAGATAGTGATCAGGAAGAAAAAAAAATAGGAGAGACTTTGCACATTCCTGAACACTGTGACCTGAGTGACAAGGAATGAAAGAATGCTGCTTTGGTGACTAAATATGAGGGTTGTCATAAGCAGATGTTCTCATCTATACACCCCCTCTCGTCACATCAGACTTTTCCTAGACAAAGTGCCAATCTCATTGCCAATGTCACTTGGAACTAATGAGAAAAAATATCATGTAATAATGATGCCAGCTTTGTTTTGATTTAGGCTGTTTATTAATGAGGCATCTGAGCAGACACCTGTCTTGATTCCCAACCTCTTCTCCTCTCTTATTTGCCACTTAGTTTTGCTGGATGTTGCATAGCTCTCATGTGTCCTGGGTTTTTTCCTCTTTTAAAACTCTTTAACAAGAATTCACCAGGCTTTCACACCACCAATAACTAGGTAGCCATATTTAAATGCTGGGTTTGAAAGCTGGGAGAGCAATTTGATCTTTTTCACCAATACTCCTAAGATGATTTGCTTTTTGAGACTGGCATTGGGAACTGGCATTCCATCCGATGGGATGAAAACTGAGAGATGGGAACAAAATTGTCTATTTCTAGTGATGTCCATCATCTAGAAGATAGAAGGGGATATGTATGGCCTTCCATGTTTAGAAGGGACTGTACTGCTGTATGGGATATCTCCACCCTACACTACCTCTATGCTTCCCCATCAATAGTTCACTTGATGTTTGTCAAAAAGATTTCTCCTTTCATACAGATGTATATGTGGAGAGCTCCTAGGTGTGAGGAGGGACACTACCCAATCAATGCACCAAAACAATTTTTGTATAGGTGAAAAAATGGCACATTTCAGACTTCTGCATAAATAGACATTTGTGTGGAGTTCCTGCATTGTGTGACATTATGAGCATGGAGGAGGGATATGAATGGTCATTCTTCCATTATTGGAATATATTTGGTACAATTAAGAATTGGAACAGGGCCTAAACACCAACATTTATTTATGGAACACTCACCACCACTTTCAAATCCGTATTTGGTCACTTTACTTCAATGAAAATGAAAAGTTCCTTTGTTGCTTTTTCAGATATAGTCTGAAAAATTCTATCTATCTATCTATCTATCTATCTATCTATCTATCTATGTATCTATCTATCTATATCTATCTATCTTCTAAGCAAGCTCCATTAGTGATCAGGTCTTGCATAATATCCAATACAAGTGTCACAAATATTTCCAGTTTGACAGGATATGACAGGCATAGTATGATTTAATTCCATGATCAATATGCTTTTCAAATACATATCAGACTCATTATTCGCAGGGATTAAGAAGTCATTCATAAAAGTGGTTTATGTTCAAGTGGTTTATGTGAAATCCCCCCTCCCTAATTAAGTCATTTTCATTCCCTCATGACACTATCTTCATAGCTGATTGAACAGAGGCTGAATAAGCATAATCTTTTCTAATAATTTCAGTATGTTCTGTTAAGTGTCAGAGCCAGAGTTAGCGATGATTAAGTTAAAATAACTCTGACTCATCTTGTAAAGGAATATTGTAGTCGGTGTTGCACAGGAATTAATTACTGGGAGATGTATGGCATTACGCATTGACATATTCAATGATGCATTTGGTCTCCATTAAGGCCAAGGGGTATCATGTTAATTCCCTGTATTGAGGGTCAAGAGGGGTGAATGAAAGGTCAAGGAAATATAGCAATGCAAATTTTGGCACTCTGAATTATCATATCTGCCTCAGTAGGCTCTGCCAAGGGAGCAATGATAGTAGATTAACTGATTCTTGAATAAAATGAAGTCATCTTAACCTCTTTGGTATAAAAAAGGCTGATTTGTTCTTTGTTGACCATACTGATCTCTCTGTGCAAATAGCTTGCTCTTATCAGCTCTAGTGCTCTATCAGAGGCATTATAGAGTCCTCCACAATGGACTTCTCAATGTAGTTTGCCCTGTCTGGACATCTGTCCATCTCTGTTCATCAGAGGACCAACTGATCTCTTTGAGTAGTTTTTAAGTTGCAGGAAAGTTCCAATGGTATCCATGCACTAGCACTATTACACAATGTCAACTGCACTTGCTAGTGCAACAGATTTCCCTGGAAACCCATTGCACTAACAAACACAGGCCCTGTTCAGACAACACTTTGGAGGACAAAGTTATGCTAACCACTTTTCAATGTGGTTATCACTAACTAAACTTAGTGCTGTTTCTACACCACCATGGAACTATGCCCTGTTGTGTGGTTTTCCAAACCACACCCTAACCATGTGCCTTCCTCGGTTCCCTGTAGTTCTCTAACCAGTATGTTTCACATTCCAGCATCAATCAATAGCACAGCCTGGGACAGCCATTTCATGGCTGTAGCTAGTGGCTATGTTGAGGCTGTGGCTCCTGTAAGTGACCACTACAAGAAAGAGTGGGTGCTGCACTCAGGAGCCATTTTGAGGGTGGCAATGGCTCCCTGCAGCTATTACAAAGGTGTGGAAGTTCAGAGAATTCAGGGTGTGGTGCCCATTAGGTGGCATTGTGAACCACATGCAGGGATTTGGGTGAGCATGTGAAATGGCAGCTGCTGCATTCAGAGGCCATAGGCAGGTCTTGTAGCAGAGGTCCTGTGAACCAGGCAGAGTAGCCTGGCTGATTTCAGCTACTCTTGCCACAGAGCTCTATGGTAGCACTGATTTAACCACAGGGACTGTACAGATGACACACAAAGTCATTGGTAGTGCTGCTAAACCTTTTGCAGTACATAGTTAGGGAGGGTGGTTAAACAGTGGTTATATAGCAAAAATGGTTAGGAAAAATGCCTTCACATGACACCCTAAGCCACAATGATTAGCCCCAAATACTTACTGTAACTATTGTGATTTAGTGTGTCATCTGAACAGAGGGCTCATCTACACCAAGCAGATATTCCACCATGAAAGTGGTGTGAAAGCAGTATATAAAATGCAGGAGCCACACTACTGCTTTATAGTGGTACTGAAGTGCACTGACAACTGTTGAGGCCCATTGACACATACCATATACTGCTTCATACCGTTTTCATAGTGTTATATCCTGCTTGGTGTAGCTGTGTCATGGGCCCCAACAGTTGTCAGTGCACTTCAGTACCACTATAAAGCAGTAGGGTAGATCCTGCAGTGCACTTCAATATCACTATAAAGCAGTAGTGTGGCTCCTGCCTTTTATATACTGCTTTCATACCACTTTCATTGTGGAATATCCTGCTTGGTGTAGCCCCAAGTCAACATTGGTATTGCGTGAGCATTGGTTTCCACTAGCACAATGTCAATAGAATTAGTACATGAACACTTATGGATCTTTCCCTGTGTTCTAATTAGAAATGTCGCCTCTGCATAAGAGTTACTGCAGTCCTGCCTAGTCTTCAAACCCTAATGAGGTGGCTGCCATTATGAATAAACTGAGGCAGAGTTACACCAAGACTGGGAATCTATCATATTCTGAACAGCATTCATTAGTTCACATAAGGAGTCAGACCCATCCCTGTTGCTGCTCTATGCTTTGCAGACCCACTCATCTGGGGCTGACTTAAGGTTGTATAAGGTGCTATGCATTCATGTGCGTAGAGCCCATATGTGTACACAGCCTATGCATGATCCATATCCTGCAAACATGAAGGGACATAGGAAGCTTGTATTCAAGGATACATGTGTAGGAAATATGAACACTTGGAGGTGAGAGGCTGCCAGCCCTACATTCAGGGGAAGCAAGCATGGTCTCAGTCCTTCCTTCCACATATTACAGTATTTCCAGTGCGTGTTTGTGTTTGTAGGGGTGGCAGAAAGAGCCCATTCTAATTGTTCCAAGCTGCAAGGGCTGCTTTTTTATATATTGGAACTACATTTCCCATGATGCCAAGCAGTGTTATAGTGGAGCCAGTGCTCACAGGAAAGGCAGTGCTGGTATCTGGATCAGCAGGAATGTTGGCATCACCTGCCACCACGCCCACCCCTCAGAATTCTCTGTTCCCTCTGAATAGGGTGACCATATGAAAAGGAGGGCAGGGGTCCTGTATCTTGAATAGAAAAGGGAATTTCAGAAGGTGTCATTTGTATATATGGAGAACCTGGTGAAATTCCATCTTCATCACAACAGTTAAAGCTGCAGGAGCTGTACTAGAGTGACCATTTTAAAAGAGGGCAGGGCACCTGCAGCTTTAACTGGTGTGATGAAGAGGAAATTTCACCAGGTTTTCCATATAGACAAATGACACCTGCTGAAATTTCCTTTTCAATACAACTGTTAAAAATATAGGAGCCCTGTCCTCCTTTTCATATGGTCACCCTACCTCTGAGTTTAGCTGCAAGCCACACTGAAGCTGGAGCGGGGTGATGAATTTCCATTGCTATTGTTCCCAGTTGTATTGCAAAGTGTGTTTCAGTGGCTTGGTTTAGAGTGGAAAATTTTGAGAAGCTGTTTGTGCACAGCTGTAGTTTGTTCATATTGCTCAAGACAGTTGGCTGCAATTTTGGACTCTTCTTGGGGATGTAGCTATGAAGCTGTCATGGTGAGCACCAGCACTTCAAACTTTATCACTACACACTAATGCTGATTGGGGTGAACATGCCCAGCAGTATCCTGAGCCTCAGAACAGGTGGCAGCTTGAATTTTAGAGTAGCATGAAACTTGTTCCGTACTATTTGGGCCTCTGCCAGCTTGGGGGTTTATAGATCTGATCATTGATATCATCCAGGGCCAAGGGAATCATGAGCTGCCCAAGTCCATTTATCTATTCTGTTCTGGAACCCAGCAGATGCAGAAACCAAAAAGTCCATGGATTGATTCAAATAGAATATATATGAACCTAAAAGGCAAAATATGGCACCAAAGGCTAGTAATCAGATTTCTCCATCTGAACAACTTGATGCTGGGCTGAAGTTGACCAAGCTGTTCTCAGGCTGCCTGTACCCATTTACCCATTCAGTGTTTTGTCTGCCTCTAAAGTGCCATTCCTGACAATTGATTTGAACTTTGCCTGAAATGATTGATCTTCAGATTTACTGCGAAATTGCAGGGGTTTGTTTTTACATTTTCCTCATAAAGTCTTAACAGTTACCAGTCTCAACTTTTTATTTGTGGGTTGAAGAGCCCGACATGTTTCGACCTATATCTTTTCAAGGCCTTCTTCAGGGGACTGTAAACATTTAAAATGCATACTGTAAAAACTGGTAGGGACAACAAGTAGCAAAAATATATTCTTATTGTAAAATTAGCTTGACATATTGCCACAGGGGCCTATGTACACATATAAATTGTTTGTAACGTAGTTTAATTTATTGCATGAGGTCGAAATACTTTGTATATTAATATTTCAATACATGCATATAAATATTTCTTCTCAAGAGAATATATATCCTATCTTGCTTGTTGGAAGTTATCTGCAAAAATCTTCTCAGCAACAGAATGTCTTTCTCAGATTGTTAATAGCAAATGAAAGGACTGGTCTTCAGAGCCATCATTACAGCCCACCCAATGCAAGCTGGGCCACATGAGACTCCACCAAGCATTCGCAAGTGCTCAACAGCTGCCTGCCCTCGTTTCTGGCAGTTTTCCCCACTGGCAGTCGCTATTACTGCAGTGGGAGGAAAAGCACAATTTCCAGAGCCTCCAGAAATCACAGGTTCCCCTTCCCACAACAGCAAGGGCCTTAAAGGCCCTATTAATGTAAGGGTAAAGGTTTACTGTTGTGTTAATAGGACCTCTAAGGCCCTCATAGGCACAGGGGGAGGGGGATTGTGTGATTTCTGGAGGCTCTAGAAATGGCACATTTCCCTCCACTGTGTTAATGGTTGCCACGATTAATGCACAATTTTTGGAGCCCCAAGAAACCACACACTTCCCTCCACAGCATTAATGGCAGCTGCCATTAACACAATGGGGGAAAGGCCTGGAAGCCAGGGCAGACCAACGACTGAGTTCCCACAGAGTGTTTGTAAGCAATTGGGCCTAGGTCCACACTCACACCAGGCGTGTCCGACTTGATCCGTGAGGGCTGGATGCTGGGGGCGGGGGGGGGGGTCCACTACTCTTGCAGCCCCAGTCAGACACTTGCACCATCCCTAACCTTTGCCATGATTTTAAACATTTGTTTTAATGTTAAAACATTCTTCATTAACATTAAAGCTCTTTTGAATGTATCATGTTTTTTATTCAAAAATAACAAATTGACTCTATTATTTTAGTACTTCCAACTACAGTACTTCCCCCTTTGACAAAGTCCCTAGATATTGACTTCATGTAACAACAACAAACTCTCTCTTTTTTCACATTCCCATTATTCAAAGCTCTACATTTGGATATAATAACCCTTTCCATGAGTTTCATTTACTTATGTTTCTAGACACCAGTTCAATCAAACAAAACAAAATGCTATCAACAAAATCATTTCAGGTTGCATTTCTATTCCAGCACTACCACACACATTTGAAGAACATAAGTTTGACTTATCTCTGTAGGATAACATAATCATGCTTCAGTACTATTTTGATGATATCTTGAAATCAAATGTTGATCTTTTTCTCAAGATTTTAATGGATCACTTAGAGGCTGTTTTTGTTTTTGTTGTTTTTGTTGTTCTTAAAAAAATCAGTAAGCTTTATTGTAACAATGTAAAACTTTGGACATGTCTCCACCTAGGGAGGGGGGGAGGACCTCATAATATGGTGATTGTGAGATCCTCCCACTCAGTCCACATGTGGCATGCGGCATCCTGGGAGGAAGAAGGATGTTGTGCCTGCCATTTTGGTGGGTTTTTTAGCACTCCATTAAAAAGGTAGGGTGTTCAAAAAAAAAACACAAAAAGATCCCACTCCCCGTTCCCCCCTCTCACCCCCAATGGGCATCGAGCACCTGACGAGCTCCATGGCCCATGCCTGGTTCCCGGCTCATCACGTTTACTCATGAGGAGTCAGGACAAAACCGGGACAGCCACCCACATGTCCATTGGTCTCAGGATGATCCCGAGACCGCAGGAAAAGTTGGGATTAAAGCCATCCTGGTAATCCCAGGGAAAGGAAGGGATCATCCCTCCCTGCCCTTGGGATCCCCTGTGCATCATGTGGATGCACAGGGATGATCCTGGTGCGATCCCCGGGATAAGCCCTCATCAAGACATGCCCATTGACATAGGTGTTCTTTGTTTCTCCTCCAAGAGAAGATGCTGTCAGGGTCAGGTATGAGTTGGCCATGCCCAACTTGTAGGAGTGTTGACCATCCAAATGTCCTTGAGGTCAGTGGCTGGACCTGGAGGTCTAAAATGTAGTGAAACAATAGAGCTTGGAACTGGGAAGTTTGGAGTAGGCATTTCTGCAGTTCAGAAATCCTTACTCTAATATGAACCTGGCCACCAAACCCTTCCAAATTCAGGCCTGGCTTATGCTAGTTTGCTGCTGCCACAAGCTAGCCCTACCAGGCATTTGTCTTCCTTTCCATGTTCCTTGTGAAGGGGAATGGAGTATTGATGGAAGTGACAGTTTGCCGAAGATAGATGACATCTTGCCTGTCTCATTAAGTAGCATGGATTGTCCTACGCATGCTCAGGACAGGAGTTTCATTTCCTATGCACAGCACTTGTCGTTTTCTCTTCCTGACTAACTTGGGAAGCAGAGGACATCTTAAGTCCCATGAAACCAATCAGGAAATGGTACATCAATATGTCAGTCTCTCATTCATGACATTACTGGCTGAAAGCAGAGAAATAGTACTTATCAATATATCTGGAACCATGTTGGTAACAAACACTTACCAGAAGAGCGTGAGTGAAATCCCCAAAATTTAGAATATACTCTTCAAAATTCTCTGTAAATGCTGATGTTGGATATTCTTTGGATATTTGACCATATTTGACATCTTTATTGGGGTTCCTATATTTCTTCCAATATTTGATATTTGACTCATGGTATTCGATTGTATTTTGTAATTGACATGTAATGATCATTAGTATTTGATAATATTTCACAGCTGCTACGCAGTCATACTTCATCCTTGTCAATATTTTGATGGCTGGCATGTACTGGCATTTAGTACTTGACAGCTGACATCTTATGAAATTTTATCTCTGATGCCTGCCAAAATGATCATGAGATTGCCAACAAGTCCAAAGCATAAAATTGCAAAAGCCGAAATAAACGTTCCCATTCTAAATATAAATTTGAAGTTGAGGCTGGATAGGGACCATTAATTTTTTTTGATGGAGCAAACGTCCTGAGATATTATGACAGTGCGGGGAGAGCAGTGGTGCAGAAACTCAGGGCCAAATCTGGCCTGCCATGGATCCTGATCTGGCCCTTCCCCTGACCCCACCTCCCCTCCCCCTTCACTGCTCATTTGGTAGTTTTTTCAGTTTTTATGGAGTTTTCTCCCCATTCTAAAAGGTTGAGATGCCTCTCCTATTTAGTTACTGGCAGCAAGAGCTAAACTATGCTGGGATTTTGGGATTTTGGCCTTGTCACTTTGCCTTTAGCCCCAAACCATTTTCCTTGGGCCCTACCCACCACTGGAATGCCCCCTCACAGATTCTCCAGAATAGAATCAACACCACTGATTGAGGTGGTTTTGCACTTCCAAATACCACAATGCCCTTATGGCATTCTGTAGATATCACTCGATTATAGACAAGAAACTCAACTAATTCTCTACACCATTTTAGAACTGCTGTGATTTGTTCACACCTGCTTATTTGCTTGTTCTTCCTTTTTATTTCACATATAGTCTTCCAGTCTCTGCTGCAACATCCTAACTTGGACATTGGAATCTTTTGGTTGATCATCCACCTGGAGTCAGACTTCTGGGGAGGCAAATTGGAAATACATCCAAGTCTATCAATAGTCTGGTACTGAAAATATGCTCACCAATTCAAGACCCACATGCACAGGCCTATTAAGAAATTCAGTAAACAAACTACTCTGGTTGTCCATCATTGGCCCTATTGGCTGTATTGTTGTAGATGGGAGTAACGTGCTGGCTTTTACATGTGAAAACCCACCTCTAACTCATGCTAAATTGGGAAGAGCAGCCTTGCAGTGGGAAAAACATATTAAGAAAGTTATAAAATGCCCAGTCTTTGCCATAAAGCAAGCTCCGTAACTATGCAAGTCCAGAAATTGTTGACAACTGTCAGCTATGTTGGATACGGGTGTCAGCTGGACAGGTAGGTCGTGTGTGTGTGTGGGGGGGAGGAGTAGTGCTCATTTCTGAGAATCTTATTTGGAGGGAACTGTTTGTTCTGACTGACATTGGATGTTTAGAAGTACAGGCAGGGGTTCTCCAGCACGGATTGCTGCTTCCAGTCCCTTTGCTGGAGCTCCCAGGTATTGCACCTGGAACCTTTTGCATGGGATGATGTCCTCTATCTAGGAATGTAGAAGTCAGGAGATCTCACATTTCTTGATGTCCTCTGATACCCTCTATGAAACTCATTCCAACACAGTTAAGTATTAAATTGCATTTTCTTTTGTTTGTTACTTTTTCACATGATATGTCATGAATACTTCCATGCAAATTTTTTTCTAAATGTATGTGTTTTGGGTGTAGTTTTTTTTTTTTTTTTTAAGGCATGCATTTCCCCCATTAACTAAAGCATCTTTGTGTGCATTTTTCAGATTTGGGCAGTTTTCATGCACATTTTTCATGCAAATGTACATAACTTTCAGATACATGGGTGTGTGTGTGAATCGGATCATGAAGTTCATCAGTGTGAAATTCCAATTCCAAATTACACTTGGGTCTCTGTCCTCAGCTATTTATTTATTTATTACATTTTTATACCGCCCAATAGCCGAAGCTCTCTGGGCGGTTCACAAAAATTAAAACCATCATAAAAACAACCAACAAGTTAAAAACACAAATACAAAATACAATATAAAAAGCACAACCAGGATAAAACCACGCAGCAAAATTGATATAAGGTTAAAATACAGAGTTAAAACAGTATAATTTAAATTTAAGTTAAAATTAAGTGTTAAAATACTGAGTGAATAAAAAGGTCTTCAGCTGGCGACGAAAGGAGTACAGTGTAGGCGCCAGGTGGACCTCTCTGGGGAGCTCATTCCACAACCGGGGTGCCACAGTGGAGAAAGCCCTCCTCCTAGTAGCCACCTGCCTCACTTCCTTTGGTACTTCCTTTGGCAGGTAGGTAGACCTACCTGGTATTGTGTGATGGAGGGGTAAAGATCTCACAATATTTTTATCACAAGATTCCCCCTCTGTTTACATGTGGCACATGATGACCTCGGAGGGAGAGGACGTCGCACCATTTTCTTTTTTTAAAAAAACAAACAAAACAGAAGATGTGCATGAGTGCTCATGCGCTCAAAGGTAGGTGTTTTTTAAAATAATAATAATAATAATTTCCACCTACCTTTGAGTGCATGAGCGCTCATGCACATCTTCTGTTTTGTTTGTTTTTTTAAAAAAAGAAAATGGTGCTCCCCCCACTAGGGTGACCATATGAAAAGGAGGACAGGGCTCCTGTATCTTTAACAGTTGCATAGAAAAGGGAATTTCAGAAGGTGTCATTTGTATATATGGAGAACCTGGTGAAATTCGCTCTTCATCACAACAGTTAAAGTGCAGGAGCTATACTAGAGTGACCAGATTTAAAAGAGGGCAGGGCACCTGCAGCTATAACTGTTGTGATGAAGAGGAAAGTTCCCCAGGTTCCGTATATATACAAATGACACCGGCTGAAATTCCCTTTTCAATACAACTGTTAAAAATACAGGAGCCCTGTCCTCTTTTCCATATGGTCACCCTACCCCCACCCCATCCTCATGTGCAGGTCCTGGCTCCTCACGAGTAAACACAAGGTGCTGGGACAAACTGTGACACCTGCACACACACACTCCACGGGATCAGCCCAAAACCATGGAAAAAGTGGTCTCAAAGGGCAGGGTGAAATCCTGGGGCAAGGGAGGGATCCCCCCTCCATGATCCCGGGATCCCCTGTGCATCATGTGAATGCACAGTGACAATCCTGGGGATCACCCCGGGATATCGCCCCATCTAGCTGTGGCCTCTGTTTCATTCTGGAGGTGCAAATTAGATAAGCTCCTATTAATTTAACAGCACAAGAAAAGTCTTTTACATCTCTAGGAGCTATCAATGTTATTCCCTTCCTGTTTAATATTTTTCAGAGGAATAGTCTTTCAGATTCCCCACCCCACTCCAGCATATGCATAAATGATTCCTAGTTAAGATTATGTCTGAAGCAGGGAAATTTTGTGCATGAGATACAATAACAACCATCTGGTGTGGTTCGTAATCAGCCCCATTGTACTGTCCTCATTTTGTGCATTGTTCACACACTAACACAGCTTTCCTCTGAGCCATAGACCACTGGTATGTGAACACTGCATGCAAAGAGGCAGGACCATAGAGTACATACTGGGCCACATGTAACCCTGCAGAGGTAAGTGTTTTTCTCACATCTTGTAGAAAATCATCCCTATTTTTAGCTGAAAGAAGACAATGGCAAAAAAACCCACAAAAATGTGGACTGTTTCCAATTTTGAGCTAACAAGACTCATACATTCTACATGAACACGAACTCAGTTCTGTATTATTATTTTTCAAATCTAATTCGACATTCAAAAGAAAAACATGTTGCTTGGGAATATTGTTTCCTGACAACTGACCAAAATATAACTCTAGTCATCCAGATTGTGTTCTGAAAAGGCTATTGTACTTGTTTCCTGACATTTCCAAAGTTCATGGGATCCTGAGCAATGATGAAAGGTTATTGCTAGAGTATGCTGGCAATGACAATTTCACCATTATTTTTTTCACAGGGTAGTCCAGCTACTCCTTAAAATTCCCTCCCCCCCTATTTCCTTCTCCAGTTCTGCCCTCTGTCCTCCAGTTTTAATTCTAAGTGGGTTTTCTTTTTCTCACTTAAGTAATATCCTCATATGCTCAAAGCAGAATATATTGGTCACAATCTGAACAAAGAAGGCACAAAAGAGATGGATAAATCTGTCCATTTCACTTACTCCCACATTTTAATTTTTATATCTCAGTTCATTTTCTCCTGACTATAAACTTTGTGAATTTTGGCAAATTCTTTTCAAAAACAAACTGAAATAAAATTCTTGCCAGTCTGCAACAAACAAATTAAATTACTAGAGCTTTTCCCAACATGGAAAGGACTGTGTTGTACCTGTTTGTCACGTAGCTGTTAAACATGAGGGCCTCACAATAATAAAATGGTAGTGACAACCATAATTAAGCAACAGTGATTATACAGGGATTGAAACCCAGACTTTGAAGAGGTAAGCACACAAATCCCTAGGCCTGGATGAATGAATGTGTCCGGGTTTTTTTGTCCTGAATATGGACAACTTGGCTAATTTTCATACATTCTGATAAAAACTGAACTGAAATGAAGTTCCCACCTATCCTTAATGTGCCCTTTATGGGAGAGAGACACATGTGTAATTCAAACTTTGCTTGCAGTCACCTTCATACTCACTGTAAGTTAGGAAAAGTGGTACATTTCTGCTCTTTTGAAATTTTCTGCTTTAAAGAACTCTCTTCATGTCTGTGGAGGTTCATGTCGTAGTTTTTATACCTCTTCCTTCTTGCTTTTGAGTCTATTTTAATGGTGAGTATGTTTTGTTGAGTTTTAGGGCATTTATATGTATATTTTATTATTCCTTTTACAGTCTTTTATGTCATAATGTCATGTCATTTCGATTTTATATTGTGAGCTGCTTGCAGCAATGTAGTTCACAGGAATAAAATAAATCACAAAGTATTTTATGGGGGAGTTGGAGACATAGAATACAGTCCTTCTGCTTTGGACACTCAGGAGGATTCATCTACATACCAGTCATGCTATGAGAAACTTTGCTAGTTTATTTAGAAATCTTCAGCCTACCCCTTTTATGCTAACTATTATTTTTGTCTGAGGATGGATTCTCCACCCCCCAACACACTAATTTACTTCCAACATTTGCCTTTTGAAACCAAAATTTGGATGGAAATCCAATAATTCAGGAGTAGTGATGATAAGTCTCAGTCATAATCACTGGAGAAATTAAACATTTGGTCTGCAACCATCATTAATTAGTTTCCTAATCTGCAGCCTGTAGAACTGCAACTAATATTACAACAGCCAAGGTGTGAGACCCAGTCGGGAGTAACTGTAAGAGTGTTGTACTGTGGAGTCCTGATTTCAGATGCCTCCTTATCCATAAAGCTCACTCAGGACCTTGCTAGACCTACCTTGCAATCCGGTGGTGAGGAGGGGCCAGGCCACACTAGAAGTAGCGTGGCCTGTCGGCCCCATCTACACGCGATAAGCAATGGAGCCTAGGAAGGCCCCATCACATCCGCCATTTTGTTTAATCTTAAAGGGGCCATGTGCGCAGGAGCGCACCACTGGGATAGGTAATTTTTTTTTAAAAAAAATAGCCCCTTCCCCTTCCACCGATCTCCCCCCCCCACGACATCCCCTGGCCTTTGATCCCCCCTCCCCCATGTCCCCACCTGCCATTTCCTGCTGTCGCCGCCACCGCCACTGTCCCCAGCCGCTGTTTCCTGCTGCCGACAACGATGTCCCCAGCCGGCACTTCCTGCTGTTGTCATGTCCCCTGGCTTGTGCACAGGCCGGGGGACATGACAGCAGGAAACACCAGCTAGAGACATCGTCATCATCGTCGGCTGCGGGAAACAGCGGCTGGGGACAGCGGCGGTGGCGATGGCAGCAACAGTGGGAAATGGCAGGTGGGGACATGGGGGGGAGAAGGGAGATCGGCGGAAGGGGCCGGGGCCGGGAGCACTGTGGCCCGTCCGCCGCTTTCCCCAGCTACTCACACATAAGTGCGGTAGCCGGGAAAAGCAGCAGGATGGTCCACACGCCCGTGGTCTTGGCCTCAGCCCGACCTGAGGCTGAGACCACGGGAAGAACCACGCTAGTAGAGGTTTTGGTTAGTGCAGTGCCAGGGTGGCGTGAGCCCTGGCTGAGGCCAGGATCTCCTGTGCGTCCTTTGGACATGCAGGGCCGAGCACGGGCTTTGCACCGCGCTGACCTCTGGTCTAGCAAGGCCCTCACTGTCAGGACCAGGCTGGTTCTCCCTATTGTGGGGAAAGGGATTTGGGGGTCTGAAGATGAAGAAGCATATCAGCCAAGACAGGAAGTGGAGGGGGAGATTCTCCAAGACCCTTCATGAATTATGGGCCGTTTCTACACCTAAGGTTTATCCCAGGAAAATGGAAGGATCATCACTGCCTGCTCCCGGGATCCCCTGTGTGGCATTTGGATGCACAGAAACGATCCCGGAATGATCCCGGGATATAGGGCTGGTGTAGACATGCCCAAGGATGAATCTTCCAAGCAATTTACTGGATGAATGCTGAAGGCTCAGTGACTATCCCCCCACACACACACACACACTCCTGGGAACACAGCCTCTGTCGGAGGGGGAGGGGATATCAGAGTCAACAGATCCCAGAGTCTGACACAGAGTTGAAAGAAGGTGGTAGGCAGTCCCTTAGAGTAGCAACTCATGAGAGGCTTCTCCTGAAAGACCCTCCCTGGTATAAAGTGCCTGTTAAGACTGAAGGAAACAGCCCTGCTTTAGTTGAAGGCAACTGCCTAGCTTTGTTAGACAAATTTAGCTTAGAGGATAGCTCCTAGCATTCACATTCCCTTCAAGTGCGAAGAGATTAGTTGAATAACACTTTGTAGATTACACAGCAGATGTCTTTATTGTCTCACATTGATGGGAGGGCTTGGAATCACAACACACACTGTTTCTCTCAGCATAATCTATCTCACAGTTGTGAGGACAGAAGGGTAACTCCAGGTAAATCACTGCTTACTTTCAACATTCCCTTCCCTTGTTTTGAGGTTTATTTTGTGATTTCATTAGAATGTAAGCCTTCCTAGTAGAGATGTGTTGTTTTATTCTGTACGGTGCCATGGGCATTGGTAGCACTATATAAATAATAACAATAATAACATTAATTATTATTTTTGGAGGAAGACTGATCTCCACATGTGAGAAATAAATGCATAAGATCCACAGTTCAGAGTTAATAGTGAAATTCAAAGCAAAATTGGGTGCTCTGCTTCCAATAACACATTTCAGGAAATAGAAGGAAGCCAACATAATTTAATTAATATTGGAGAAATTTTGTTGCGGCATGAGAGTATTTTATATATACTTAGGTTGTCACCAGATTTTATCTAGAGCACAATTTGGAGCTTTTTCTCCAAAAAGCTGTGAGACGTCCCTATGAGACAGTACAGAATTGTGTACGAAATTAGAAATGACTGAGAAAAAAATTAGCTTTTCTTTTTTTCTTTTTTTAGGTCACAGGACAGTGCTGCCATCCCATCCCAACTGGTACTTGTTCTTTGAAACAACACAGCCCATTACTGAAACCAGCTGTCAGTGACTTGAAGTTTCCATGTTTTAATATAAACCATTTCCAGAAATGATAAATCACACAGCTCAGATCATAAACTGAACATTTCCTTAGGTTATTAAGATCTTGAAACTGCTGGGAGAGGTTATCAAGAGATGTGAGCTGAGGTGTCAATCAATATGCAGATGACATCCAGCTCTTCCTCTCCTTTTCATCAAACCCAGGTGAGGCAGTCACTGCTCTGAATCAGTGCCTGGGTGTGGTAATGGACTGGATGAGGGCCATCAAACTGAGATTCAGTACAGACAAGATGGAGGTACTGTTAGCAGGTGGTTTGCCTGTCCAGCTGGGTGATGTTCACCCTGTTCTGGACGGGTTTGCATTCCCCCTAAAGGATCGGGTTCATAGTTTGGGGTTGCTCATGGATCCAGAACTGTCATTTGAAGCAAAGGTGGACTCGGTGGCAAATAGCACCTTTTATCAGCTTAGGCTGATACACCAACTGTGCCCTTACCTGGACAGAGATAGCCTAGCTACAGTCATCCATGCCCTGATAACCTCTTGGATAACTGCAATATGTTATATGTTGGGCTTCCTTTGAAAACAGTCCAGATCCGTGCCCAGAATCAGAGAAGTCAGTGGACCATTCTGGAAATGAGCATTGTACTAGTGGTAGGTCCCTAGTAGAGGGTAAGGCAACACACTAGTGATAGTTGAGACTAGGGTCACTATCCAATACTGCCCCTGGTCTTAAAGTGAAACATGCTCCTTTCAGGTTTCAGTATGCCCTCCCCATTCCATGCCACTGCTTTTCTGCGGTGCTCTTAAAAGGCAGTTAGGATGAACTGTTTGTTTGCATTCATTGTCTTACAAATATGAATGTTTGTTCGTAAAGGGGTACTTAAATGCTTCAGGGGGCACTTCAGAGAAACAATAAAATAGACTCTGCTGAAAATGGGCAAAGCTTGTGGGGGGGGGGGAGAATTAAGATGTGAAAATTGCAAAATGCCATATACAGCCAATCCCCTATAAAGCAGCAGGAGGGCAGGAGAGGTGATTTTTAAAAAATAGGAGGGGGTGGACTACCCTTTGCCGTCGCATCCCCACAAAGCCAATTTTTATGCTGTTTTGCTCCCAGTGGGGCTCTGTAACCAGGGAACAAAAATGGCTTAAAAAAACTGATTTCAGGTGGAAAACAACAGACAGAGGAACAACTTTCCCTCTCACATGCCCATGCTTCACATTAACACCCACACCCACACACTTGCACATCTCTTCTTCATAGGGAATTGGGTCCTGCACCATCACCATTAGCTGTAGCAGAATGACGTTTCTAGATGTATAATTTAACACTTGTGGTTTGGTTTCGTTTGGTTTTTATATCACACTAATACTGTGATAGTGATGGACTGATTCCACCCACCCACCCACACTTTTTGTTTTATATGTATCCATAAATTTGTATATCTATAGCAATGAATTACATGTAAATGCATATATTTGTGAAACTACAACTTACTAGCAATTATGCATAGGCTACTACAAAAGTGGATCAGATAACCAACTAAGGGCCTTCCTAGACGAGGCCTTAGCGCATTTGAGACCCGGTTTCCCTGCTGTACATCCAGATGACACACAGGGGAATCCGAGCCCAGGCCGCACTGAGGCCTCCTCTAACGCGCCATAAGCGAAGTCGCTTATGGCGCACCTTTTCCGCAGCCCCGGCTGTCTAGGAAGGTCCCTGGCTTTTTGCGGCTACTCGCTTACTCGTGAGTAGCCGCGAAAAGCCACGGACCTGGCACAGCACTCTTATGAGCGCTGTGCCCATCGGCCCGGGGGGGGGAAGAGAGGGGCAGGGGGAAGGCCGGACCTGGCAGGACGGGGGGGGGGGAGAGCAGGCATCGGCGATGGCAAGGGAGGGGGGCTTTGCCTGGGCAAGTGCCTGGTGCCGCCGCCCTGACAAGCAGGCCTGTTTGTCTGGGTGGCGGCGCCCGGCGCTTGCCCAGGCAAAGCCCCCCTCCCTGCCCCCGGCCTTGCCCTGGCAGCGCCGGGCGCCGCCACCCAGACAAACAGGCGACCAGCGCTGCCCGGGCAAGGCCAGGGGCAGGGAGGGGGGGCTTCATTTTTTTAAAAAAACGGACTTACCTGGTCCGGAGTCTTCAGGCCGCACGTGGCCCTTTTAACCAAAAAAAAAAAAACCATGGCCGACGCTGCAGGACTTGCGTCGTCCCTACGCGTCGGCCATCTAAGAGGCTGGGCAGCGCACTTTAAAGTTAGCGCGCCATCGCCCTGCCTCCCTGCCGGCTTATCCCGGCAGGTCTAGCAAAGCCCTAAGTATCCATTTGAAGGTGGTGTCTGTATGTAACACATTCAAATGTTGGAAGTATGATACGAGATTGACTAAATTATTTAAGGTTGTGCCTTCATTCTTTAAAGCTCAGGGCAGCACAAACTAGGGATCAAGAATGACTGCCCTTGGCCAAACCACGGCTCTTTAGGGATCTCATATGATCCTTCAGCTATAACTCAAAGGCAGAAATGAGGTGTGGAAGGAGTGACAGCTGTGGGAAAGACGCTTGCTGACAAGCCATTTTGTTGGCAAGGACATAGCCTGCCACCCCAAGCTCCTTCTTCAAAGCTAAAATAATGGTTAAGTAGGAATATGGACCAGGTTTTTTCAACCCGAGGCCTGTCTTGACAAAGGATTTGTCCCAGGGTGGATTCAGAGTTGTGACAGATCATCTACATGACGCAGCCACCATTGCAAAGCCATCCAGGAACAAACCCCAGAAATTGAGCTTTAAAAAAGTCCCAACTTTTTTGGTTGTGGAGCTGATGTCTCCCCCTTATTGGTTGCCATTGGCTGGGCTGGAGAGGGAAGGGGGGCAGACCCGGAGCTCCAAGTTGGGTGCCACACATCCCTGTAAATAAATAAATAAATAAATAAATAGAGGGAGGAGAGAAACGGTCCACTGCTGCCAGGCTGAGCACCGTGGAGTGGGGAGGAACAGGACAAACAGCTCCCCTCCCTCTGACCTCCCTCTGGCTTCCTCATTGCTCCCCCCCCCGATTTTTATTTTTATTTTAATCTGTAGAGGCAAAAAATTGCCTCTGCAGATAAAAAAAAATGGAAAGAGAGGAACGGGGCAGCCAGAGGAAGGTCAGAGGAAGGAAAACCAGCTGCCCTGTTCCTCCCCCCTCCTTGGTGCTCAGTCTGGCGGTGGCAACGGCAACTCCTCATGGGCGCTCCTTCCCATGCAGATGCCAGAAAGGAGTGCCAATGCAGGAGCCCAATGCCTCGTGGCGCAGACACTCTGCCATCAAGACAGGGGCCTGGTGCCATCCAGATGTGTTGGACTAAAACTCCCCCAGCCAGCTGATGATAGATTGTGGAAACTGAAGTCCAACACATCTATAAAGCATCAGGTTAAGGAAGGTTGTAATAGACCATAGCTAGCCATATGCGCATGGTTATATGGGTTAGTTCACACTGGAGCCCATTTCAAATAACTTGACACCTACACTTGTACATTTAGTTATGCTTCCTCACCAGTCAGTTCTTCCATTTGAATCATGCCTGTCCACACCCATTTTTAGATGTTTGGAAGAGACACAGGTTGCTAGTCCCTGGTCTCCCATCAAATGTCCAGATCGGTAATTGGAGATATGCTCCACAGGAATGTCTCTGATCTTATTGCATGCTTCTCTCTCTCAAAACTCATACATACAACCTGCCTAAACAGGATTCCCCAAACCTGCCTCATGTTTTTCTGGGAACGCTACGTCTCAGAATATCAGGAAGAGCAGGATAACAAAACTACCTTGTAGGTCAGGGGTGGGGAAGCCCATGTCCTTCTAGATGTAGTTGGACTACAGATCCCATCATGCCCGACCACTGCCCATGCTGGCTGGGGCTGGTGAGAATTGGAGTACAATACCTGGAGGGCCACAGATTCTCCAGCCCTTTGGTAGAGGTTTGAGTGGTGGATGAAACTGTGCCAACGCAGAAGATGGAAACAACTCCTAGATGAATTTTACAGAGGAAATGGAATACTTAGCTGTCACTGTATTGTCTGATGATTTGATTTAATGCTTCGCAGCAGCATCGAAGCAGAAGATGTTGTTGATATTGAACTGTAAAGATGAACAGTCCCTCCAAACCACATAGAAAGCTGGAATCTGTTCTTCACTCTTGACCTTTATTTAAACTGAAGGAAATCTTGTTATGGCAGCTCTTAATCGGAGTCACTTGCTGAAGCGGCTTGCATCATTTCATTACCCTAACCTTGGCAGAAACAGATTAGGCTTTATATTATTAAGACCTCGCTAATCATCCGGCCACATCTGTACTTTTCAAATTACTCCGAGGGGTACTATACACTGCATAACAATGACCATCTTCTTACTGGTAAGATCTAAATACTTAAAAGCTGCTCAGATCCTAATTAGAAAAGCATACCGTTTGTAAGAAAATCCTTATGTCTAAACTGTGTTTTGCAATGAGTGGGCAATGCTAAGGTTATAGGTTTAGAGGTGCCACCACCTTTATTTTTAATCTTTTTTTTTTTTTTAACCTAAAGCAAAACTCAACACAAAAGAGGAGGTTCTTCCTCAGTTAGAACAACTGAAAAATTCTGAGGGAAGACAAAACCAAGGGGCATGTCAAGACAGGGCAATATGCCGGGGATTGTCGCAGGATCGTCCCTGTGTGTCCACATGACACACAGGGGATCATGGGAGCAGGCAGGGAAGATCCCTGCATTTCCCTCGGGATATTGCCCTACACTTTGGCCATGTCTCGACCTAGGGAGAAGAGGGGAAGGATCTCATGATATGGTGATCATGAGATCCTCCCCCCAGTCCACACGTTGTGCTCAATGTCCCGGGAGGAAGCGGACGTCGCGCCTACCAATTTGTTTTGTTTTTATCAATCGAAAATGAGCACACAAGCACTCCATAGCTAACACAAGGTGTGGTTTTTTTAAAAAAAGACCCTGCTCCTTCCCTCCCTGATGGGCACAGAGCTCCTGAAGAGCTCCGTGCCCCATGCCCGGTTCCCGGCTCCTCGTGTTTACTTGCAAGGAGCCGGGAATAAACCGGGATGGCTGCCCACATGTCCCATGGTCTCAGGATGATCCTGAGACCAAGGGAAAAGTTAGGATTAAAGCCATCCTGGCTATCCCGGGGAATGGGAGGGATCATCCCTCCCTGCCCCTGGGTCCCCCGTGCGTCATGTGGACACACAGGGAAGATCCCCAGGATATTGCCCCATCTAGACATGCCCTTTCCCCCATTTTTTTCCTGTGGTCCTGGGATGATCCTGAGACTGTGAGATGTGTGGGCGGCAGTCCCGGTTCGTCCCGGCTTCTCGCAAGTAACCACGAGGCGCCAGGAGCCAGGCTGAGGAGCTCCATGCCTCCTGAAAAAACTTTGTTTTTTCTTGTTAGAATTGGTTCTTCCTTACCCTCAGCCTCTAGTATTGACCAAGTTGCAGATTATTAACAGAATAAAATAAAGAAAGCAGATTGCGGTCAATCAAACTCTTCTTGGTACTAAGACAAAAGAATGCAACATGGTTACAATATTAAATTTCTATTCAGTCTGGTGTGCAATTTTTGGAATACATATTCCTCATGACATGCAGAAGTGATGACTTTAGAAGATCTCTAGCATAACCATATGAGATTAAGCAGACATAGTACAAAATAGTGCAGTTTGAATTATGCATGAATAAGTTGCTTGTGTATGAAGTTGTGTAGGCTGCCATTGATTCTTCTCCCCCCACCTATGGCTTGTTCATAAGTCACCAGTACAATCATTATTATCTATTAAAGGGGTACTAACACAAAACTTATTAACGGTCTCCTGAACAAGGGCACCTAGGGCAACAAAAAACTATATAAAGGCTAATTACAATATTTTAATGGGCCAGTACTTAATTATTTCAGCTGCAACTCCAAGAAACTAAAACCTCCTAAGAAACCCATCAGCTTTCAGTCATTAGGGCAAACCTTTTCTCCTTGGAATTAACTTCTATTACCCATTTATAAGGGAGTCATCAAGTGTCTCACCTATTCTAATAGGCCTTTTTTGATTTATGATGCAAGTAAAAGAAACAGTGTATCAATTTGTTATGTGGATTGTACTTTAAGAGAGAGAGATGACAAGTCCTTAGAAGGTAACCTTTTGAATGTAATGAGATAATTTCTTACACAAAACGGAGAGTTGGAGGGTGGGGCTTTTCTACCCCCTGTCCTCCTTCCTTTACACCTTCCTTCAACATCATACTTACTTCTAGGGATGAATAATAATAATAATAATAATAATAATAATAATAATAATAATAATAATAATAATAATAATAATAATTTATTTCTTACCTGCCTCTCCTTTCTGATCGAGGTGGGGAATGACAATAAATGATAAAATACACAATAAATAAAATGTAATATACATTGTTAACAACATCCTAAAAACATTTTTAAAATGCCTTAAAATTCCACTAGATAGGCCTGCCAGAAGAGATCAGTCTTTATAGCTTTCTTGAATGCTAGTAGACTGTTAAGTTGACAAGTCTCCTCCAGCAGGCCATTCCACAGTCTGGGAGCAGCAGAAGAGAAGGTCCTATGGGTAACAGTTGTTAATCTAGTTTTTGCTAGCTGAAGTAGATTTTTCCCAGAGGACTTGAGTATGTGACGCGGATTGTATGGAAGAAGGCGATCCCACAGGTAGCCTGGACCCAAACCATGTAGGGCTTTAAAGGTAATAACCAACACTTTATACTTTGCTCAGAAACTAATTGGCAGCTAGTGAAGCAATTTTAAAACTGGTGTATAGAATTTGTTTCATTCCATTTTGATCAGGATGTTAACCAGCTTGCATCTTCCAGACCGAACATGGACACAGATACCATCTGCAATCTCTGAGCTTGAGATGTAATTCATGGACAACAACAAAGAAAGGTTTAATAGCATGTGTACATTTCATAAATATGTATTTTTCAAAATGCAAGCCAAGCAGGAAGCTCCAGGGAAATCCAGTGAGCCCCCAAAGTGCTGGATTTCCCCACAATGGTCACCCCTAGAGATAATATTGGGTTGTATCCAGTTGTGTCATTCCACCAACAGGAGGGAACCATTGGTTACATGGGTTTCCTCCATCCTCTGCAATCCCTTGTGTGTGCCCCCAAATGGCTCAAGAGTGACCCACAAAAGCAGGATGTCCTAAAGACTAATAATGGCCTGTGAAAAAAAATAGGCTGTTTTTAATGCTGCATAAAGTTGGAATTATCATATGGAGATTTTATAATAGTATTGGGCTGTATCCATTTCTACGTGCTTTATCCCCATTGAAATCAATTGGATGTTATCCATTCCTAAATTGCCCAACTGATTTCATGACTAATATAGTCTGGAGTCAACCCATGGTTTTGTGCATTCCTATTAAGGTTTATTTATTTAAAATATTTGGAGGCCACAATTTATAGTAAACCCCTCCCCCCCTTCTAAAAAAAATGTTTCTGTGTTCTTTCATCAAAGGTGAAATATTATTATTATTATTATTATTATTATTATTAATAATAATAATAATAATAATAATAATAATAATAGAAGTTCAACAACAACAACAACAACAACAACAACAACAACTTTATCTGATCCCCAAAGAAGGGAGGGAGAATGGCTGTCAGATGTCCCATTAAATCTGAGGCTATCCTGTGTACAATGTTAACATTTGTCGCATTATAAGTTGTTTAGTAGGAAGAAACTGCAAAATACTTTACCTTATAAGATGCTGCAAATAACTGTGATTTTCTATCTCCATCTGCATACTCCCCAGTGTGGATGGGTGCTCCAGTAAGACGACAGGATTCTTATGTGAGCTGGCCTGATCCACACCTCCTGGACTATTGTGCAAATCAGAACTTAATGGATTTTGTACTTCTTCAATGTTGCAGTGCAGTTTAAACTCGTGCTGTGCTAAAAACATATTCTACATTTTTGGGCCATTTTATTTATTTATTTATTTTATTTATTTATTACATTTTTATACCGCCCAATAGCTGAAGCTCTCTGGGCGGTTCACAAAAATTAAAACCACAGTAAAACACCCATTTCCATTCAATTTGATAGAAAAAGAAATTACTTTTGAAAAACAAAAACAAAATTTCTTTGAAATGGTCATAGGTGGGGTGCAGGGTTCTTACACCAAATTTAGTTTGGTGGCTGAGATTGTATAATTCTATCTGTGGTGGTCTGCAGCCTCCACCACTTCCCATACTTCTGTTAAAACTCAGGGGAAGCTGTCAAGCGATAACTCCTCCCATTGGGGCTTTTTCAGATCATGAAGTGCAGGCAACTAGAGAGGCTGGAGACTGATGTAGAAATGTGTAATATAAAGAAAACATATATATGTAGCACCATCACACACACACACACACACACACACACACACCCTGCAATGATCAAGTAAGTAAGCAAGCTCAAAAACATCACCAGAACAAATTCAAAAGTAATTGTAATTGGCCCTGAATATGAGGCAGAGAATTGGAAGCCTGATTGACAAGAGAAGAAAATGTTCAGGACGTTAGAAGGAAAGTGTTGTTCTTTATTTTATTTATTTATTATTGCATTTATATCCAGCCTTTTTTCCTCCAAAGAATCCAAGGCGGTGTACATAATCCTCCTCCTCCACTCCATTTTATCTTCACAACAACAACCCTGTGAGGTAGGCTGGGCTGAGAGTCTGTGACTGGCCCAAAGTCACCCAGTGGGTTTCCGTGGCCGAGCAGGGACTAGAACCCAAATCTCTCAACTACCAGTCCAACACCTTAGCCACTACACCACACTGCTCTCTGTTGTTGCTGTTCTTGTTTTGGCACAGCTTCATTTTAAGCATATTAAAATACATTCTTAAAATGTGTATTTTGAGAGAAAATATTATTAGAAACATGTGTGGTGTTACACCCACAAGTCAGTTCCCTAATGCATGTCTAGAATTTGTAAGTCCGGTGTGTTTAGAATGTTGACCTGAGTGGGTGGAGTTAGAATGTCTTGGGAGGGGGAGGAGTGATACATAAGGCAATGACTGAGGAGATTGTGAGCTCTCTCTGTGTTAGCTCTGTATGTTAGCTCTTGGTGTGTAGAGTACTTGTCAACGATGTCACGCTTACTCCGGTCAAGGAAGCTCGTAGTCTTGGCTTTATATTTGACTCCTCGCTCTCCTTTACTCCTCACATCGAGGCAGTAGCTAAATCCTGTCGTTTCTTCCTGTATAATATTGCCAGGATTCGACCATTTTTGTCTGTCTCTTCTGCCAAGACTCTCGTTCACGCACTGGTTATCTCTCGGTTGGACTACTGCAACCTTCTTCTCTCTGGCCTTCCTTCGTCTCACATCAGTCCGCTGGTCTCTGTCCACCACTCTGCCGCTAAGATCATCTTCTTGGCCCGCCGCTCTGACCATGTCACTCCACTTCTGAAATCTCTTCATTGGCTTCCAATTCACTCCAGAATCCAATATAAACTTCTCCTGCTGACCTTCAAAGCTCTTCACGGTCTAGCTCCTGCCTATCTCTCCTCTCTCATCTCACACTATCACCCCACTCGTGCTCTCCGCTCCTCTGATGCCATGCTTCTCGCCTGCCCTAGGACCTCCACTTCCCTTACTCGGCTTCGTCCTTTTTCTTCTGCTGCCCCTTACGCCTGGAACGCTCTTCCAGAACACTTGAGAACTACAAACTCAATCACTGCTTTTAAAACTCAGCTAAAAACTTTTCTTTTCCCTATAGCCTTCAAATATTGAGTTTGTTCTGACTTTATACTGTTAGCTTCTCCCTACCCGGTGCCTGTTTACACTTCCCTGTGCCTGTTTGCATTCTCCTTCCCTCTTTATTGTTTACTACAACTTATTAGATTGTAAGCCTATGCAGCAGGGTCTTGCTATTTACTGTGTTATCTGTACAGCACCATGTACATTGATGGTGCTATATAAATAAATAAATAATAATAATAATAATAATAATAATAATAATAATAATAATAATACTTGGGTTCTGGAGAATTTGAGGTTCAGTGTAGAGAGTGGTGTCTTTTGAGGGTGTTGTTGTTACACAAATATGCTTGGACCAAGTGCAACATAGTGTTCAGATTTGTATACACTTGGTAGAAAGACGACGGAGGCTTCTTGGGTTTTTCTTATTTTACTGAACTGCAGTTAAGGGTGAACACTGCCGCTCACGCAGAAACAATGTCACGCCCCTCAAACATGGAGGGGTTGTTTTTATACATTTATGTTATCAACACCATCAGCTTACATTCATTGGTCCATGTGATTTACCATGTGGTTAGTAATGTTGATATGTGTTTGTTAGTGCAATCAAACATTTATTGAGATAGTAAACACGCATGTGCAAAGGCAGCTTATGGGTTAAGTTGGTGAGATTAGTACTCAAACTTTATTGGTCCATTTGATCACTTACGTACGCTTCTTTGTCTTCAGCCTGTGGGAACTCACCCTAAACATCACACCATGTACTGATATGTATTTCTTCTTCGTGCGTGTGTGCATGTAACTCTTACATCCCCGTATGTGGAACCTCCCTCTGGGAGGACTTTCTGGGTGGTGTTATTGCTTAGTAGCTTAGATTTCCTGTAACAGTGGAAATCTGTATAACAGTGTGCAGATAGTCAGATGGTGTATATTAATCAATACTGGCAATAAAGAAAGTTCAAGAGTGAGTGTGTGAGAGAAAGGAAAGGGTGTATGATAAGAGTGAAAGAATTGGATGAGAGGTTTTTAAAAAAAGTTTTTTGAAATGTTTTATTATGAAACAAAACTTGTGAACTTTTAAAATAAAATTTTAATCAGTTTGTTTTAACTACCACAAAAATCCCATGTGTCTCCTTGGCATTTATCATCTGCAGTTATTTACGTTATCACTTACTGGCTTTTATGGTGCCCAAACCCCTCCCAGCCCGAAGTCCTGCCCATGCAGGATGCCCACGTCCCTTCCTTGCTCCGCCCACAAAACCTTCCCCCTGGCCAGGCTTTGCCGGGCATGGCAGAATGGGCCTTCTCCACATAGGCCACAGCTAGACCTAAGGTTTATCCTGGGATCATCCAGGGTTCGTCCCTGCCTGAGCACTGGATCCCCTGTGTGTCACCTAGATGAACAGGTTTGACCCCTGGATGATCCAGGGATAAACCTTAGGTCTAGCTATGGCCATAGTTTGGAGAAAGGCAGTGTTTGTCCCTCACCTCAGGCTCCTCAAGTGGTGGGGCTTAGCTTGAGCAGGGAGTGTCCGCGGCCAGGCCTGTTGTTCAGAACCTGTGTCATGGCAACATGTATTTAAATGGGTGTGGTTTTGTCCAAGTTTAGTTTAATTGTATATTAATGTACAACCTTAATTCTTAAAATGGCCATCTAGATGAGAAATTAATATGATATGGAATTTCACCAACCTCCTACAAAGATGTGATGAAGGACCTTAATGCCTTGAATGTATTTTTTTTTCCCCATTTCAAATGCCAAGTTCTGGGATAAAACCTTAAATGTTCTATTAAATGTAGCTAAGATATCATTAATGAACCTATATATCTTTTCTTACAAATTCTCCTTGACACTAATAAGCACAGTACTGGCATACTGTGACGAAAATAGTCCAGCAAACTGCCAACTTCAACATTCTAATGGAAATCTTGAGCATATTGGGCATAAGTAACACTTCAGTTCTTCTGGATTAAGCACCACTGGGTTTAATGGTAGTTAAGCACATTAGTTTCTATAGATTATACCCACTGGCAGAGATCCAGAAGGCCAAAAGGGCACTGGGTTTTCACAGTCAGCAATGCTAAAGCAAAGATCGGTGCAGTGCTTCCGAGGGGTGTTTGAGGATCTTTGCTGGTATATCTCTTGGCATTGGCAGTCTTTTGGATCATGGAGTTTTTAATGTTCTAAGAATAGGGATTCAAGAAAAGGAAGACAGTAGTATGAATAATCGATGGCCTTTTAGGTCCCTTCCAACTCTACTATTCTAAGCAGGGATAGATAGTGGTCATTAACCTTACAGTATTTATTCACAAATATACCTGATGCATCCACCTGCATGGTCATCAATGGCAAACGGCTGGTTGCCAAACAAAGCTGTGCATGAAAATTACTCCTGATACAATCATCTTTCTACAATGAATACTTTCTGATACATGATATGCATACACCACAGTCACAAGTTTTAGACACAATACAGTGCTGGTAATGACATCAGCATAGTAACCTTTTAAACATATATTTATAATACAAGGTTATGTTTATTATTTTCTTGTATCAGCGTTGTAAACATTATTTTGAAAGGCCTCCAGTTTATTTGTCCTGTTTAGGCGATAGCTTCAACGGAAAAAAACGTAACCCATAAATTATTGTGGGGTAGACACCTCCAAAGATTATTGTGGGGTAGACACCTCCAAAATGAAAAACAGCCGGTACGCCTTGAGCTTGGAGAAATGTGAATAGCAGCTGAGAGCTGTCATGAGCAGCTGAATAGGTCTGTGAGGGCACCCCTCCCCCAGAGTCCAGCCCTCATGGACCCAGTTGGGCATGCTCAGCCCAAGGGCGGACCCACACGCAAGCACTCATGAGCCTGCCCTGGCTACCAGCGTCATGTCCTTTCCCCTCACTGCGTTAATGGTAGCTATCATTTACATGGCGGGTGGAAATCTGCACTTTCTGGAAGCCTATTAATGCAAGGGTAAAGGTTTGAGGCCCCCATTGTTTTGGGTGTGGGGTGGGTGGGGAGAGCACGATTTCTGGAACATTCCGGAAAGTGCACATTCCCCCCTCTCAGTTAATGATCGCTGTTATTAACACAGCAATCCCTCACAAGCCAATATCACCCACCCCTAACCAAGAAACATAAGGGTATGTAATGAACTCAGGATCTGCCTTTCATTAATGAAATGGATCTGATCATGGAAGGTCCCTCTACCTGATTTTGAGGGATTTCCCTTTCTCCAAGATCCCCTTCCCCCACAGTACACCTCACTTCATTCAGCAGGTCCCCTTCTATGTAATTTTTTTTTTCAAGAGGTGGAGTGACTGCCATGGAAAGGGGTGTGTGTGTGTGGAGAATTCCACTTCCACCAGCCCAGTTGCACGTGCCTCAAAGTAAGGTTGATTACTGAGACAAATCAACAAATTTATTCCTGAACAATCTGCCTCTGGGAAAAATCTACTTCAGCTAGCAAAAACTAGATCAACAACTCTTACCAAGATGACCTTCTCTTCTGCTGCTCCCAGACTTTGGAATGGCCTGCCGGAGGAGACACGTCAACTTAACAGTCTACTAGCATTCAAGAAAGCTATCTCTTCTGACAGACCTATCCAGTGGGATTTTAAGATCTTTTTAGAATGTCTTAGAATGTTGTGGGTTTTTTAGGATGTTTTTAACAATGTATATTATGTTTTAATTTAGTTTTATTGTTGTTCCCCGCCTTGATCAAAATGGAGAGGCGGGTAAGAATTATTATTATTATTATTATTATTATTATTATTATTATTATTATCTATTTAAGGAGTCATGGGCCTTTTCTCTGTCTAAAGATTCATATGATTGCACTCTAAATGCATTGTTTCTGTGGATTTGATTATGTATTCTGCTTTACATTGTTCGTTCTCATATGCATTATTTTATCACTCTTTCCATCTCCGAAAAATTACTCTGTGCTCAAAAGATGGGAAATAGATATGAAAACATTAAAGCAAAATCCATCTAAAGTTATATCTGGGTTTGGCTGCAAAACTATATATACTTACCAGGAGGTAAGTTCCATTGGACTCACTGAGACTTAAATCTGGAAAAACACATGTAGGATTGCACTGTTATTGGTTCATATTATTTTGCTTGGCATAGTCAGTGGTATAAAACCCCTCTTTTTTGCACTCAGTGTATATATACGCCTCCCCTGAAATCTTCTATTGATGCAAATTATGTAAGCAATCAAAAACATACTAAACATAAGAAAATAAATATACAAATTGAGGCTTTGCTCCCATATAAAAAAGAAATAATACGGAAGAAGTAATCATAAAAACAAATTGCTGTGATCATCATCAAATAAAGTTGATAATACAGAAAATATTTCTGTGAATGTTAAAGCAGAAAGAGCTTTCAGAAACTCTTTAACTTCCAATTCTATCATGCTACTATTCGGAATCCTTAGAAGGGAAAGCAATATGAAATGTAACCATCTTCAAGAGCCGTTTATTTCAATGGCAGAGATTCACAGCACAATCCTCTACATATATCCTCAGAATTAAGTCCAACTCAGTTCAATGGCATTTAATCCCAGGTTAGTGCATATAGGATTGCAGCCTTAAGCACATTTTTACTTTCCCAGGGAAATCAATAGGACCTGAAGTTGCAATCTTATATAGTTATCTTGGAATAAGTCCACTTGGACTTATCTGACTCCTGTGTAGATGTGTACAAGATTGTTATATTACTTACTTCTTTTGACACCTCCTCCCCTTGGACAGCCTCCCTAGAACTCATGACTCACCCATCAAACAGCAATCAGGACTTCCTGACCTTCAATGTTCTTCACTCAGTGAGCCACATAGCTAAATGGGGATTTGTATAGGGATGAATGAATCAGTCTTTTTCACTTATTATTATTATCATCATCATCTCAGGTTCTTTCTGCCCTACATATGAAGATATTTGTGAAATTCAGTGAGTTCCTATTTAAAAAATAATAATGAACGAAACAAAATTCTCATCTATCTTCCCCGGCCACATTCAATAGGTACAGCTATTCCCAATATATAACAGTTAAAGATGAGAAGCCTGTCAGAAAAAGAGATTGGTGGTAACCCTAATTCAGCGCTAATATGGTTACGTATGTAGAGATTCAAACCTTGACTTTTATAAGCAAAGTATGCAGAGCCCTGAGCCTGGATGGATGAACCAGGGATAAACACATCCAATTAACTTAACTAGACCTTTATCTAGGTCCCATATCCAAGCAATATCTTACTGTCAATCAGTTCTCCAACAGCCATGTCTCATTCTTCCTTCTGAGATCCTTTTCTTCCATGCTTCTTTCCTTCCTTTTCTCTCTTCTCCTTCTCCTTCTGCTTTCTACATTCTAACTTAGTGGTCTTCAACTGGTGGTTTGCGGACCAAAAGTGGGTTGCAATATCAGTCCAGATGGGTTGCTACAAAGCTGTTGCCGCCATGTTGGACAACTGTGAAATTGTGAGAGTGGGGCTGTAGCTAGACCTAAGGTTTATCCCAGGATCATCCCGGGTTCATCCCTGCCTGAGCACTGGATGCCCTGTGTGGCACTTAGATGAACAGGTTTGACCCCAGGACAATCCTGGGATAAACCTTAGGTCTAGCTATGGCCTGGGTCTCATGTTGCAGATTGGGAGCCTGAGGTGAGTCTTGGGTCTGAACCACTGCCTAATCTTTTGAACTCTAAACTATTAACCTTTTAGCAGAAACAAGCACATGTACACAGACACACAAGTTTTAACTCCTTAAAATGCTAAAACCAAACTAAATACAAAAAAATTGAATTCCTTCTTATTTTTTTAAATAACCAAACAAAATTCTCACCCATCTCTAAATCTGAACCTACGTTTTCTCTCAATGTAATACTCTAACGCAGCCTTCTCCAATGTGGTGCCCTGCAGATGTTTTGAACTACAAATCCCTCAATACATGACCACTGGCTATGCTCCTGTGGGTTGTAGTCCAAAATATCTAGAGAGTACTGCATTGAGGAAGACTGCTTTAGCTGCTACCTGTATTAGCTCATTTGCTAGACATTTTCATTGCCTTGCATACAGACCAGTAGTTAAGCATTAACGATAGCTAGCCTGAAATATCTGGGCCACATCTAAACCAAGCAAGATACAACACTTTTAAAATGGTTTGAAAACGGTATATGTAATATGTCCTGGGCCTGAACAGTTGTCAAAACCATTATAAACCATTATAAGCAGTAGTGTAGATCCTGCCCAGGTGTTTCTTCCCATGCCCCCAAATACCTTCCTTACAGGAGGGAGAGCATTTCCAAAAAGAAGTGGGATGTGATGATCACTGTCTTATTCTCATACAACTTTAAAAGGGCTGTCATTGCATCCTTCCAGAGAAGAATGCACAGCCAGCTTTGAATCATGTTAACATCTCATTCTCTGCCGTCTGAGCTGGAAGTCGAGGTGCTATAGATTAATCTTCAAGTCTTCAACAGAGCATGTGCTTTGGCCCATTTATTTAACAGATGCCATCACCCCTTGCTGAAGCAAGCAAAATGAACTGATTTATTAAATGTCAGAGACACGAAATATTCAGCAAAATATTGGAGACCATGAAGACATTTTTGATGGCACTCACTATGTAAATATTTCCAAGTGCAGCATGAATCGTGGAACACTCGGATGCTATTTTTTAAAAATGTTTTTGTCTGGAGAATTGCTACGGTTTTTCAGGGTGGGTGGGGGGAGTTGTAAATAAAAATATAGAGATTTCTTTTGATAAAAATCCTACTGAACTGATGTAGTTTGTGTAACAGTGAATCCTCGAATGTGAGAAGGGCCATAGGTCAGTTGTAGATCACAAACACGGCATACACAAAATCCCGAATTCAATCTCTGCATCTCGTGTTCTCTGAGTATTCTCCACCATTTCTTTGTGGCAACCACCATTTTCAAACACCCTCTCCCCTAACAATACACTGGAATAATGCTAGTTCTTCTTAACTCTTGCCATCACTTGCATACATTGTTAAAATTCATCATTGGCAGTTCATCCACTAAAGTTTAGTTCATTAATCTAGTAATTACACTGATTGCAGTTCATATACTGTATATTGATGTATCTCTAAACCATATTTTAAAACTGTTTTTGGTATCCCTTTCTATGCTTGAAATGGATTTCATGCCATAGTGTTAGGGACAATTAGTGCTAGAAACACTTAGCTAGGACTAGTCTTACCCACAGAAGTTGGCCTTTGTGCCCTTGTAGACAGGAAGCTCTATAAAACACTTCCTGTTGGGACTGGCTCATTGCCTGAGCAGCAACAGTCATAGGCCTTAGCTAGACTAAGGTTTATCCCAGGATCATCCTGGGGTCATTCCTGTTCATGTAAATGCCATACAGGATATCCCAGGAGCAGGCAGGGATGACACCGGGACCATCCTGGGATAAACCTTAGGTCTAGCTAAGGCCATACTTAATGGTGTGTTTCTTTATGTCCTTGGTTTTGATTCCTGGTTTGGTCCTTCACCTCTGGCTCCCTGGCACAATTCCTGCTTCCTGCTTCCCTTCTGACAGCTGCTTATAGCTCAGCCCTGCCACATACAAACTAACTATATTTCCAGTGGAAGAATAACACTAGCAGCAGTACAGATGCATTCTCCTCTTATCCATTTTGTGTATATCTCTACCAGCTGTTTCTGGTGAGATAAGTCACCGAATGTAATGTAAACTGTTGGCAGACTCTGTGCCTCATGCTGGGTCATCCCCCTGATGATGGCTGTACTTCAGTGCTTTATTATGTTTCCTGAAATATTGGTCATCACAGCTGCACAGCCATTATAAGAGACAGTAGCCAAGAACCAAAGAGCTATCCTAGAACATCCAAGGTTGGGGAAGTTTCTGGGGTGAATTGAAAGTCTCTTAACTTCTTCTCTTTGACAGCATATATCCTCACGTCCTGGAATAAACTACTTTTGGAACTAACACCAGGTTCAAAATTAGGTTATCATATAGAATAGGAAGCCACTGTTTCAGAAGCACAATCCCTAAAACCTCTTGGGTGTGCAGAACTAGAGATGATAGATGACTCGGTGGTTCAAAAATGAATGTCCCTAATGCGTGATCTGTAGTTTTACAGGTTCTGTACAAGTGCCAATAAAATTAAATGAGCTTGCACAAATGCAATGCATTATGGATTTCACCCTCCTCCTACACACTTCGTGTTTGCTCTTATTTCTACCCTTTGCAAGAACTATCCCCCAATCTCTGTTTTCCTTTTCTTTGTAACGTTATGAGGTGCAAGTGGTATAGAGATGTGGGAATCTGTCAATTTCCATTTCACTCAGTTTCTCACTTGTTTGTGGATTCCGGGGGATAGGGCTGCATGAAATTTTGTTTGCAGTTTCATGTGCATTTCTTCAGATATGCATGTTTTTGAACAGTTTTCCTAGAGTGCAAAATAATTTGCAATCCCCACAACATAATGCATTACCTGTGTACTTTTGCCTAATATACTCATTTCTGTACACACTTCCCCTTAACTTAGGTTTCTTTGTGTGGATTTTTTTTTTAGTTGTTGCAAAGTGTGCATTCTCAAAAATGCACACTTTGGCATTTAATATCTAGGTGGTACAAATTGGGTACATTTTTATATTAAATTGCACCAAACGTATTTCTCCTCTTTCCCTATTATGGTGCAATAGATAGGCAGATATATTTTTACATTTAGTTTTAGCACACAGGAATCTTAATAGAAAATAATATTATAGAATAATTTCTCACTGAGCAATTCAAAGCTGGATACATGGGAAGGCCTACAGCTAAGGCACCACCACATCTGAAGGCCTGCTGAAACACAAACAACCAAGGCAGGAGGTGGCGCTATATTTTCCCTGGGTCTTTTCCCCTTCTAAAAGATCGTGGTCACCCCCCTAGTCACCCCTCCTGTTGGAGGAGAAATAGCTATGCTAGTCTCAGGCTTGTGCAGTTCAAGGACTTGTTCCTTGGGTATCACTGTGGAATCAAGGGGGTTTGGATCCAGCAGATTCAAATTTGCACCTGCCTCGGAACACTCCATTTCAGCACAGCTGCTACCAGTGGGAATCCTGCCAGAGTAGTCTTTCCAATCTATGGAGCATTATGTGGGCATAAGTGGATCCTCAGAGCAAGCAGATCTCCCTTGCTTTGGAACTGGATTTCCTCCCCATCTGTAAGGTTTAGGGAACCTATTGACCTGTCCCAGGGCCATGCTAGACCTGTGTGATAATCTGGAGGAGAGGAGGGCAGATCTCGCGTTAGGAATAATGCAAGATCTCACCCTTATTCAGATGGGAGCTGCGACGAGCTCTGGAGGAGAGCCGTCGCGGCCACCATTTTTTTTTTTTTAAGCGGCAGTAGCCACAAAAGGTAAGTAGTTTTTTTTTGTTTTTTTAATTCTCCGTCCCCGTTGGCCCCCCCAACCACGAAGTCTGAACCCTCATCTGCCCCTCAGGCCCCATTCTCCATCCCCATCTGCCCCCCCGCAAAGTCCAATCCCCTGCCTGCCCCCCAGGCCCCGTTCTCCATCCCCGTCTGCCCCCCCACCCACAAAGTCCGATCCCCCCGATGTCCCCACTGTAGCCCTGATGGCTGCAGCGCTCCACAGCGTTCCACAGTGGCCTGTCCACCACTTTCCCCAGCTAGTCGGGAGTAAATCCGGTAGCTGGGAAAAGCGGCAGACCTGGCTACATGCCCGCGGTCCCGGCCTCAGCCCGACCTAAGGCCTGGACCACGGGAAGAACCACGCTACCAGCGGTTCCCATTAGCGCAGTGCCAGGGTGGTGTGACCCCTGCCTGAGGCCGGGATCCCCTGTGTGTCATTTGGACGCACAGGGAGGAGCACGGTCCTTGCACTGGGCTAACGCCTGGTCTAGCAAGGCCCCCAATGAAGGGATGAGCATTGCATCTCATTTCAGGGCTTCCTCTGGGAAGTGCTAAATTTCTGCTCCACAAGCGGTGGGTCCCACCACTTGCTCAACAGAATCAGCAGGGTGCAAGAGAATCAGCGGAGATGTAAGTGTTCCATTGGATTCCACCATAAATCCCAACTTAAACAAAAAGAAGATGACTGGTCATATGATCATCAAAACCTGTTAGGGCCACAGAGGAAGGGGGATGTCTTTAATTTCTACTCTAAAGAAATTGTATATCCTAAACAACTGGAATCTACCATTTAAGCACTGGTAATGATTCCATCACACAAGAAGTGAGATTTCTTTGTTGCAGACTTGTAAGATTGGAGTTTTGTTCATCTCCATCTCTTTTCTGCTGAAGACAGGCCAAAACTTATTTTCATTTTGCCTTTGATAGCTGATTTGTAAGGCTCCATCGTTTCTTCTTTTTATATGCTGCCTTTGTGTGTATGTATGCATTTTGCTGCTGTTAATTCAGTCTGTTGCCCATTTTGGTATTTTTAAATTAAAAAAAAAGAGTTTATTCAGAGGATACAAAATACTTAGATTGCAGTCTGACAACGGAAGTAAGTTTCATTGAACTCAGGATTTGCATCTGAGTAGACATCCATCAGATTGCACTGTTGATGCTTGAGGGTTAGATCCAGATTTACTGTATTCTGGATCAATTACACTGATAGAAGTGGAACCACTTGCTTCCTCCTTCCCTCAGTCCCCTGAAAATGCTATAGAGAGAGTAAGGAGAACTTGATGAATGGGGGGGGAGTTGTGATGTGCAGGGAGGGGATCCCCCAAAATTGGGCAGAGGGACCTTCTGTGAGTGGAATCTTTCGTCTCACAGAAGGTCCCTTCTTGCCACAGAATGTAGATGTGCAAGTGTTGGTCACATTCATTCATCAATTAGTTGAATTAAACAATCCCTAGGAATCCAGTCTTTAAAAATGCTGATATAGACTGAACTGATTTACACTTCTCAGACTAATGTGCTGATCGGAACCTGATTATTTGCCAGGCTTCACAAATGTTCCAAGGCAGGCCTTGGTATTCTAAAATTAACAAAATATTATTCAGATGGGTGTCTTGAGAGCAAATATGTGCAGAAATGTGCACTGTGAGAGAAGACTCATTTAAATGCTTTTGGGGGGGCATGGTAAAAATGACATTCATGCAGAAACATCATGGAATGGACCTATGGATGAACAAGTAAAATGGACAGGAGATAGATTGTTCGGCTTATACCATATAGGCAGTATGCTGGATTTCAAAGTGGCTACCAGAATGTTCACCACTGAACTCAGAGGTGGTAGAACTGCATATTTGACTATTGTTTCATAACTAACCACTCCAACCCATGGTTTTGAAAGTAAGACTTCCTAGAATATCCAGTAAGCTCCAAGGTCGAACCTAGTGAAACTACTCCAAATGATACTAGCATTTTTTTAATAGCTCATGACACTAGGGGCTCATCTACACCAAGCAGGATATTCCACTATGAAAGTGGTATGAAAGCGGTAAATAAAAGGCAAAGGCCACACTACTGCTTTATAGTGATATTGAAGTGCACTGAAGGATCTACACTACTGCTTTATAGTGGTGCTGAAGTGCACTGACAACTGTTGGGGCCCATAACATATCTACACCAAGCAAGATATAACACTATGAAAGTGGTATGAAAACAGTATATGGTATGTGTCAATGGGCCCCAACAGTTGTCAATGCATTTCAATACCACTATAAAGCAGTAGTGTGGCTCCTGCCCTTTATATACCACTTTCATGGTGGAATATCTGCTTTGTGTAGATGTGTCATAATAATAATAATAATAATAATAATAATAATAATAATAATAATAATAATTTATTTCTTACCCGCCTCTCCCTTTGGATCGAGGCGGGGAACAACATTAGAACAGGAATCAATACATCTTAAAAATTCATGATTTAACATTGATCTGGATAGGCCTGCCGGAAAAGGCTAGTCTTTAAAGCTGCCTTAAAATCACACAGAGAGTTAATTTTACGAATCTCCTCCAGCAGGCCATTCCACAATCTGGGGGCAACAGAAGAAAAGGTCCTCTGGGAAACTGATGTCAGCCTAGTTTTAGGCTGGACCTGAGTGTGCAGGGCAGACTGTATGGGAGAAGGCGATCACGCAGGTAACCTGGACCCAAACCATTTAGGGCTTTAAAGGTAATGACCAACACTTTGTACTTTGCCCAGAAACTAATTGGCAGCCAGTGGAGTGATTTTAATGTTGGGGTAATATGCTCACCCCTAGATGTACCGGTGACCAACCTGGCTGCCATATTTTGAACTAGTTGACGTTTCTGAACTAGATACGATGGTAGCCCTATGTAGAGCGCATTGCAGAAGTCATGAGCCCCATGTTCACATTCTAAGAACACCAGCAGTTACTTGCATTACGAGATGATTGCCTCATCATCACCAGGATGGGTCTCTTTTCACTCATACTTCATTTATGATTTCTACTTTCCTTAGAAGATTTCCTTGGGAGTTGTGAAGACCCTACTCTTTTCAATGGTGGTTTATGAAGGAGAAATTCCTAACAGATTGTGCCCTAGGGGATTATTTGCTTGTAAACCAAAGAATTATCTCTGTGGGAGTTTCCCCAGTATATCTGTATGATGAACATTTCTTATATATATTGGAAGAAAACTGGAGGAAATCTAGAAACATTGGAAAAAATGTCAACGAACTGTATATCAACAAAATGCAAATGAGCATGAATAGTCTTGCTCCCTCAATAGCAGTAGGCATGTCTATTAACCAGAATGCATGAATTTCCAGTTTATTCAGTTGTTTATTTCTGCTGAATAAACAACTCAGGTTAAATGCATCCGTCTCTTCCAATCACCATTATAAATATAGAATAAATTACACCCTACAGATCATTATATTGAGCAAATACTCTATCTGCCACCTTACATTCCTCAGCCAAAACCTCTGAGGTGTATAAATGTGGCATTAAAAGTGCTATTGTGTGAGGTGCTTTGCAAAGGTTATGTAAAGTTTATCTGCATTTTACTGTTGAACTCTAGCATGCTAAGTGGCTGTGATTAATGAAGTATTTAGATGAACTAAAACTAGTTCTTGAACATTGGGTGTTTTCTATGAAGATGCTGGATGTGAGTCTCCATTCGTCGTACGATAGCTAGGATTGAATAAAAAACAAAGGAAACATTTCCATGAAAAAAGTTATTACCTGAATTTTCCAGTTCATTTCCCAACAGCCTCCTTGCCCTCCAAACTCCCGTTTGTTATCCATGGGGAATGGCTTCATTCTTGTCGATTACTAAATAGGTTTAGTGCTTCCATGCAGAATCCTGTAATAAAAGCAGATCCAATTATTATGTTCTGGTGATGCATTCTTAAGGATTAAAGAGGCTATGATGGGAGAGGCTATGATGATGAAGAGAAAGAGATAAGCAGATAGCTCTCAATGGCTCATGTTTAGGAATATGAGTCAAAGTAAGTGGGTTGCAATTTGGAACACAATGTTTCCTTTACTTTCTCCTGTATGGACAAGTGATGGCCATTCACTCCTATGGATAACAGAGAGCTTTGGCTTTTGGGTGGTATAGAAATGTAATACAAAAATAAATGAATAAATAAATAAATAAATAAAGGTATACCAGAACAGTGTAACTGGGGACGAAACTTGTCCCCCTTCCTTCACTGAAATGAGTGGCTTTGCTTTCACTGATGGAGTTACAATGATACGTTATATCCATGCCTGCACCCCTGAAAGGGACCTGAAGAATACATTCACCCCCTTACATAACACCAGTTATGTTTCTGTTCAATACTATATGCCACTGCTATAAACATTTTTGAAGGCATGGGCAGTATCCAATGGTGTCATCCCACAAACTCAAATAATGCTAGCGGGTGTCCTCCGAATCTTTCCATTGCACAAGCAATTTCCCATGACACTTACACAACTGGTTGTCCAAAGAGTTGCATAATCTGTTGCACAACAGATTGTGCAAGTGTAATGCACAACTACAAAATAACTTCTTGAGCTTAGATGAGAACCTAGATTCTGCTAGCACAAAATATTTTGCACTAACACAGTTTGATTCTACTTCTTGCTTTATGTTTCCTTACAATTCTATGGCCGCATTCAGAAGACACGAAAAGGAGGGCAGGCTTGCTGTGGTGCTGGTGAGAAGATTTTGTATTTTGTATTTTTCTTGTTAAAACAGTTTTCAAAACTTCACGGACAGCCCAACGTTTTGGATGATGATGATCCTTCTTCAGGGGCTGAGCGGTAAAGCAGCGGAAGCTGGTTTCAGGCAGCTGGCTTGGGTTGACTCAGCCTTCCATTCTCCCATGGTCAGTAAAATGAGTACCCAGCTAGATGGGGGAAGGTAATAACAGCCGGGGAAGGCAACGGCAAACCACCCCGCTATAAGGCCTGACAAGAAAATGTCAGCGAAAGCTGGCATCCCTCCAAGAGTCAGTAATGACTTAGTGCTTGCACGAGAGGTTCCTTTCCTTTTCCTCACTGTAGATGCTTATCAGCCAACTTTTCAAAACAGCCCCTGAAGAAGGATCATCATCATCCAAAACGCTGGGCTATCTGTGAAGTTTTGAAAACCTTTTTAACAAGAAAAAAACAAAAACAAAATCTTCTCACCAGCAGCAGAGCTAGTCTCTCCTCCTTTTTGCGCATACTTTTGGTGCCCATTCAGAAGAAACCTTAAACCATGGCTTTAACCACGGTGGTTAAGTCAGAAAACTGTCCTGTGTTCAGAAGACACCTTAAACCATGGCTTTAATCATGGTGAATAAAGCAAAATGCCTTATTCTTCATGGTTAAAGCCATGGTTTAAGGTGTCTTCTGAACAGGCCCTATATTGCTTGTGCCTTGGACAACAATCACCTCGGCTTCTGATGATCTGTAATGCCTAACATTTTGATTTTCTACTGCTTTCTTTTCTGATGCCCACTGGTTATGTGTGGTTGTTGTTGTTGCTGCTGGTACTATGTTGTATATTTATATACTGTGGCTTTAATCTTGTAAATCACCTTGTTGTGCTCTCCATTACTGAGAGTATATAAATGCATTCTTTAAAACATAAAATAAATAAAATAGAATACAAGTAATGACTGGGCTTATCATTCCCTCTTGTGCTGTATTGAGTTGATGAGTGCTGGAGGATGGGAACCAAAATAGGATCACTGAGAAAGAAGAGGTAGATATCTTCATGCTCAATGAATGCTGAGGTGTTTTCTTTATCTGTTTTTTAAAAAAGCCTAAGGGACAATCACCCCACCCCCAGCCTAGTAAGGACTGGATCATGTTCAATAGTTGAGGGTGGGGACTGAGATGGGAATTCAATGGAGTATCCTGGAGGAGGGCATGGCTGGCTGGAACCTTGAACAGGATCACTCATGTTAGGAAATAATGATACAGTGCAACATTTCAGACAAGCAACACGTGATATTATTCCTGTGATATGCTCTTCCCCCACAAATAATCAGTGTATGCATGAACCTAAGCTTGATACGGACCATAGTGTGTGTGTGTGGGGGGGGGGGCTTAACCCTTTGCAGTTCAAATCTTGATCCATCACTTTCCTCTATATCTGGTATTTGCTCAGTGGGCGGGGGGGGGGGGAGATGCCATTGGAGTGAATTGGAGTCTCTCTGACTCTCATGCCAAAAAAAAAAAATGTGCTTGACTGGGACCAAAGTTATGTGAAAAGAGTAAAAACAATGCAAAAAACACACACCATTTTTTTAAAAAAAAAAACCATTAAAGAAATTGTATTAAATATAAACAATTTTAAATAAAAAACAACTTCAATAAAATACAACGTAAAAATATCCATCAGCAAGGAATACTATGATTTTCCAGCCCTACTGAAACACTGGGGCTTCCTTACATGCAAAGGATTTCACTATAATTTAACAACCATTTTTTTATTGTGAATATCAACAAAGAGAACAGAAAATGGAAAAGGAACAACGTTGTGTATATCGAATTATGATCATTTCCATCATATGGACCCAAGTTGGGGTCCCCACAGAAATCCAGCGAGCCCCAAAAGGGCCAGATTTCCCAGTGATGGACATCCTTAGCCTATTTGAGGAATTCCGTATTTGTCAATTCCTATGTGAAATGATACGTGCCCCTTGGTTTAATTTGTCGATTGGAATTTAGGTCTCCATTAGATTTTACACTTCTTCATACAGTTCTTGACAGTTTTAAAATATAAAAAATATAATACACATTTAAACATATGATAAAATTTAAAAAAATCTAGTTAAATAATATATATATATATATATATATATATATATATATATATATCAATGTGGAAATGGAATGGAAGTAAGCCATAGTCCCAGGCCATGCTGTGAAGGCAGATGAGGCTGTTGCTTTGATAAAGCTAAGCAGCTCTGGATCAGGTCAGTGGTTGGAAGGGAAAACACCTGGGAACTTCATGTATCCACCTTGAGTTCCAGGATGGAAGAAAGGTGGGATACAAACGTAATAAACAAATAATATAAATAAATAAGGGTAAAAAGATGTGAAAGCGACAGGAAGTGGACATAGGCCACAGCTAGACTTAAGGTTTATCCTGGGATCATCCATGGTTCACGCCTGCCTGAGCACTGGATCTCCTGTGTGTCACCTAGATGAACAGGTTTGACCCCTGGATGATTCAGGGATAAAACTTAGGTCTAGCTATGGCCATTGACAGACTTATTTTACATCTAATCCAGCCTTCTCTAGCCTGGTGGCCTCCAGATGTGTTTGGCATGATTTGGGTCCAGGTTACCTGTGGGATTGCCTTCTCCCATACAATCTGCCCCGCACACTCAGGTCCTCTGGGAAGAATTTACTCCAGTCAACAAAAACAAGGCTGACAGCCATTACCCAGAGGACCTTTTCTTCTGCCGCTCCCAGATTGTGGAATGGCTTTCCAAGAGAGATTCGTCAACTTAACAGTCTTCCAGAATGTAAGAAAGCCATAAAGACTGATCTCTTCTGGCAGGTCTACCCAGTTGAATTTTAAGATTCCTTTTTAAAACGTGCTGCTTTTAATAATGCATTAGTTTTATATGCTTTAATTAATTATATGCATTTTATCGGGTTTTCATTTGTGTTGTACCCTGCCTCGATCCAGAGGGCGAGGTGGGTAACTTATTATTATTATTATTATTATTATTATTATTATTATTATTATTATATTGGCATGGACTACAATTCACAGAAGTCCTTAGCCAGCCACATTGACTTGGGGTGCTGAGAATTATAGCGCAACACATCTGGTGAGCACCATGCTTGGAAAGGCTGTCCTAAGCTCTCTCTTCACATTGCCCCGCCCCGGGTTCCTTTGCAGATGAAGAAGTGGCATAGACATTTTCAAAACAACTAAAGAAACATGAACATTTATGTAACACAGATGATTAAACTGATGGTCAATCAAGTAAACATCAATCAAGTAAACATCAGCTGACAGCCCTAGGAACTCACCTGCTCCAACAAGCTTCAACCCTTGGATGAAGCAAAGCACAGGGAATTCCAAACACTTTGTTTTTCAGTTTATGGTTCAGAGGGAACATCAAAGAGAAAAAAGTGGTGGCTAGCAAATAAGCTAAGCAGGAGCTGTTTGGCAAAAATCCAGGTGATTAGCATAATGCGAGTTACCGCACTATAAAGCTGGCTTCAGAAAATAGAATAGATAGACCAGAGGAAGATTTGTTATTACTTGGAATGGTTTGTCGAGATGATATTTTTTATGGAGGAGAAAAAAACGAAATGAAAAATAACGTGGTGCAGAATGAGTACAAGAATGAGCAACCAGCCCTTTCACATACAATTCGGGGGAATGTGACCACAAGGTCACATTGCTCCGTGAACCCATAAAATATTTAAAATTAATTTCATTTGTCAGCCTCCTTCGTCATTAATAATTAACCGGGAATCATTTCTTGGAGTTCAGCAGGTCCCTCTTGTCTCAGAAATGCTTCTCCGCAGACACATCAGCACCTGTTTTATAAGCTTCAAATGATACTTAGAATTATTTCTGACTTCTTCCTTGCAGAACAACAACAAAAATGCACTCAGAGCAACTAACATAAATTCAATAGCATTATAATAGGGGTGAAATTGAATCTAGGCTTGACAATGATGAACTCCCTGACTTCCCTGCATAGCTCTAAGGTGGTTCTGCAGTCCAGACCAGCAAGGCACAGAGATTTAGGCCAATGAGGCACTAGTTATTGTGAGACTGGTCACAGGGGAAGTCTTATGCTGTCCCTTTTCCTGGCCATTCTCCCAATTCTCCTTCATTTTTATCCCCTGTTTTCATTTGTAATGGAGCATATGCCAATTAGGAGGATATAAGAATTTCATTCCAGTTGTTTGTTTGTTTTACCAGAATTTACCGAATTTGCACTTCACAGACCTACACAAAATCTGCCGTCAATGTCTATGCATTTCCGAGTTTGCAATGTAATTCATGCCATACACACAAACATGTTTGAATAATCCATACATTGGGGGGGTTTACACATAAAAATGTGTATGTTTCAAAAATGCACATGGCACACTTTAATCAATGGGAGGGAAATGTGAACATTTCAAACATGTGCACAACTCATGATTACTTTTGAAGGGAATGTGCATAAAAATATCCACAAAGTTTCTTGTGAGAAAAAAAAGCTCATAATTTGATATGGAAATGAAACAGAACAAACTTTGAGAGAATCGCAATGGGCAGGAGTTTTGTTGATTCACCCATCCTGAGTGCCAGTGCACTGTTGCATCCAAAGGGACCTTCCTTTGTCACGCCCTAACTCAGGCTGCAAGGCTCAGAGTGGGTGAGTAGGGCTGGCCCCAAAGGTAAGCCTTATCTCCCTAGCTAGGCCACGGGGCTCAAAGCTGGGAGCCTCAGATCTTTCCAGTCACCTTGAACAGCACCTGTGATTGCTCACCACTTCACAATCCCTCTGGATGCCCGTACCTAGCGCCAAATAAAATGTGACCAAATTGAATCAAATTAACCTATTTATTACTCCCAAGCTGTCTTACAGTGTGGAGCAGGCAAAAAAAACTTATGCACAAATCAGTACATGAGTAAAAAAAAATCCTACTCTGCCTCAAATGGCAACCAGCAAGCCCATACTGTCTACTCAGAGGGAGGGAGGGAGCCATGCAGCAAAGAGCAAGCTGAGAGAGGTCAATCTTTCTTTTAAGACTTCTTAGTCCCCTCCCAGTCTTGTGGCCCTGAGGTGCCCAGCCAATGGCGAGCGGGCATGTTTCATCCTCTCCCATGCCCACAAAGGCCTCCCCATGCCCAGGCAACGCCAGGCATGGCAGAATGGCATATTCTGCTGGTCGTATAAACTGGCCTTTGGTAACTAATCAAATATAAATGTAAACACCCCCTCTCTCTGGATTATTAGAAAAAAACAAACAAAAGTTTTGTTCTGAGTAGATTTTTTTTGTTCTGAATACATACCTAAAGTCAGAAAAGTTAAAAATCATTTTGAATTCATACAGCAGAAATGACACTTTCCACATTTACTGTGAATAAACCATTTCATTTTAAATAGTCAATCAGCACAGAATTATATTTCATCATTAACAGTAATCAAACTGCAGTTCAACTTCTCCCCACACCACTCCAAGACAGTCATAGGAATGTAAAACGGTTTTCTTTTTAAATGCAATTGTCATTTCCCTCCTCTTTCAATCACTCCTTCATTTATAGTGAAGAGCATCTGAATTGTACTTGTTGCAGGGTTTGAGCACTGTACACAACATATTGTATATTGCATGCATGGAGCAAAGCAAAAATAATGGCACCTTCAACATCCTTATCTTGTCTAAGTTGAATAGTGGATAATTGCATTAGAAAAAGGAAGAGACAATGTGACTGTGTTTTTTGTCCCTTGGAAGTATTTCTATTCTGAAAGATTGGATATAAATAACTGCAATAAGAACTAACTAACTAAGGGCATAATTCTATACCTGTTTAGACAGAAAAAATGATCTACAACTCCCAGCATTCCTCAACCAGGTTGTCTTACTGGAGAATGCTAGGATGTAGGATTTTTCCCCCCATTTCAAGACATCCATAGAATTGTGCCCTTACAAAATTAATCAATAAATATTACCGCTGACTCCAAACATTTTGAACAGTGTTAATACCATATCCTAGAGTAAGGAGAGGCAAGGAGCTATGTGGACACTGAACCCCCACTCTCCTCTACTTTTTCTGCCATTCTTTTGAAATTCCAGCAAATATTGCTGGTCTAGAAACTTAGGCTGTGTCTACACCAGCTGTTTATTCAGGGATTATATCAAAGTTGTCCCTACCGGTTCTCATGACCTTCACCTACTCCTGTGGTGATCTCGGGTCGACTACTCAGTTATTCAGGAATGTCGCTGATTGGATTTGTAGTGGCTTTTCCTGCTTGCAAATCTAATATACCAGATCTTACCTTTTGCATTAATATCATTGTAGGGTGAGACTTCTGACATGGGCATTTTTATATTCAGCTACAAGTGTAAATTTCGCTACAATCCCAAAGTCCATGGTCAGTGTGCTGTTGCTGTTTGGCACGAGCTCCTGACACAACAAACAGTCACTCCACTGTCAGGGGCGTGTGCATGGGCATCGGTGTGTTTCATCACCAAGGGTTCCTTTCTTTTTCTTTTTTTACACAAACATATTGATGGGCAGGAGCACATTTCTGTCACAGTACCTATCCCTCCCATGTTGCTGTGGGTCTGCGCTGGTGCGCATCTCAGAGGAGGTATTAAAAATAATAATTCCGTGCCTCGTGTCCATCTGTCCAGCCCCACTCACTTCTTCCAATATACATTTGGAACTGCTGTCACAGGGCACACGTCTGAAAGCAAAATAGGTTTAAGGAAACTGGTAAAAACAATATATCAAATTTTGGTATAACTATGCCTGTTAAAATGAAACCATGTGTTCGTAGAAAATATATTTAATCTTAAAACAAATATGTACACTTAAAATTTAAACAGAATGGTCCACATACAACAAACATTGAACATAAATCCCAAACGCTTTTCAACTTAAAGGTCTTCAACAGTGGGGAAAGAATTATATGCGGATTTTAAAAAAAACTTATTATGCAAATTTTAAAACAACTTTTTTGTGCCACAGATACAGGGATTTCCAATAGGTCCTGAAAAGCTGGGAGGGGGGGGGGAGAGAAATAATGATTGTCAAATGCTTATTAGTGCTCTACCCCTTTTTTTGAGCCCAAGAATTTAATCTAATAATAATTATTTACCAAAAGTTGGCCCCTATATATTGTCAAAAACGTGGCAAAAAAGACTGGGGACTAGGCATTCCCTCCTGTCTTGAAGAGGCTGGTGGATAAAAAACACCTAATTAGTTTTTGCAAAATGGCATTTTGCAAAATGGCTTTCCTTTACTTGTAGGAAACTTCCTTTGTGCATGACCCATGAGCAGCGATCGCAGACGCGGGAAACTTCACAATTATCCTTCCTCCATTTGAAAAGGGCGGTAGGTGTAGATTAGGCCTATGTCTTAAAGAAACCTAAAAATGAAAGCTGAAATTGTGAGCAAACAGAATTGCATGCCAAGTAGAATTTTCTGTGTCCTTTCTGTGCTTCCATGGACTTGCAACATATAGATCCCTAGTTATTCTGAGCTTTTATCATTGATGTGCTAGTTTACTACAGACAGGAAGCTTTTTAGCTGGGAAACATAACACACACGAACACACACACAAACATGCATTGTAGTTTGAAGTGGTAAACTCTACCACCTGTTTCTACCTACTGTTTATACTGACTCTTCGAAAGAGAGAGAGGGACTTCTAGGTCATCTAACGAACCTGATGTCTGACCTAAAGATTTGGTACTGGCTTTCTCACATCAGGTCCAAACCTTGTTGTTTTATTAGGGTGACCAACTGTCAGGATTTCCCCGGATTTGTCCTGGTTTTTGTTCTTTCCATGGTGTCAGGGGGGATTTTCTATAATTTTCAATAATGTCCTGGAATGACACACCTTCCCCTTTAAGGCTGCCATTAGCATGGCAGGAGGGAATGACATGCTTTCTTGAGGCACATCATTCCCCCACCCTGAGCTCCAATTGAGGTCTTAAAGAGGAAAGTGGATCATTCGTGGACATTACAGAAAAGGCCCCAATTGGAGTGGATGGTGGTGGTACAGAATGAAATCCTTTCCCCCCCTCCACTCCAATCGGGTTCTTTAAGGTGGCGGGGGAATAACGTACTTTCTGCAGGACTCAGAAAGCTGCTTCCCCCACACACACACACTAGGTGTCCTCTTTTTTGGTTTCCCAAATATGGTCACCCTATTTTACTAGCTGCTTAGATGGGGGGGGGGAATCCTCTACTCATAGCATTTCCCAGCCAAGCAGGGAATGCTGAGAGTTGTAGGATTTTTTTTTCTGTCTAAACATACCTAGGATTGTATACTTAGTAACATTATTTTGCTTTGTACTGGGAGACTATAGTGAACTGGTTACTCCAACATATACCTCACTTTAAATTTTAATCAGTCCAACTTCAAGGGAGGGGGAAAAAGGGCTTTAAAGCCTTCATATTAAAATAAAAATCCTGCCTTTGGGGGTTTGAGTAGTAATTTGTAGTTTTAGGATATCATTTATCATTCTGTTTCCTCTAATCCCAGGGGGTTTAGTTATGAGTTGGATGTGCCAGCAGAATGCTGACAATTTTTAGCTCTTTTTTTCTCTCTCAGAAGATAAACTAAATGTAACAAGCAGAATGAAATCTTTATGGTATGAAATTAAAGGTCATCTTGCAAGCGTAAAGTGACCTTTCTTCCAGGAATCCATTAGGCTAAAATTTGTAAAATGCTACTAATATATAAAAAGGACTTTTATACTCTTAGATGAATAAATAGGAACAGTTATACTAATGTAGGAGATAAAAGTTGAAACCCCCAAAGATAAGGAAAAAGTACCTGAGGAAACAACACACATTAATAAAAATAATTAGACATATGCCAATCGTTGATTAGCTCCTAGCCAATATTTTAAAAATAAAAACCTTGCAAATTCTGTTTACGCAAATAAAAGGCTTCTAATTATATTTGTCCCAATTAAATTAACATCAAAATAAATAAAAAAGTATATTTAATGACAGGCCAAATGGAAGGAAATGTGAAGCCAGGACCAATGCATTCTAGTTCTGGATATGTGTAAGCTTATTTTAGCATACATGCTTGGCTGTACTGAATATTAACAATGGGCCTATTCAGACAACACGAAATGCCATGGTTAGGCTGCTAACCCTTTTGCAGCAAATGTTTAATGAGCATCTTTACCATGGTTATGTAGTCACCATAGTTAGGAATGGTTCACACAACATGCTAAGTCAGTAAGCCTGTGTGCACCAGTTGCTGGTGAACATGGGTGGGAGGGTGCTGTTGCACCACGTCCTGCTTGTTCATCCCTGGCCGATGGCTGGTCGGCCACTGTGTGGGCAGAGTGCTGGGCTAAATGGACCCTTGGTCTGATCCAGCATGGGCTCTTCTTATGTTCTTATATGGGGAGCCACTTCAAAGGCCCAATGCACCTTACACTAAAAGGGAGGATAACTTATCTGGAGTTTAGAAAGAAAAGGAGAAACTCAGTATCTGTGTAGCTCTCTTTTCTAACCCTGTATTTTGTTATTATTCCCTACACAACTTTGCTGTCATTCTTTATATGTGTGGTCTTTCTCTCATATTCTGGATTTGATCTTGGTTTATAAAATTTCTCAATATGCCCCTATTATTTTTCATACTTCTGCTTTCTGTTTGGGTACCATTCTTTGGATTCTGCTCCATTCTTCTTTAAGGCGTTCTCTTTTTTATGCTGTTTAACTCAGATTATATCCTCGGCAATGTGAGGTGGCTGTGCAATAAAGATGTCTTGTGAATTTTTCATGGTGCTGTTGGGGCCTTATTGAAAGATAACTTCTTCAAGATTCTTCTCAGATTTATTTGAAAGCCTCTCAAAGAACATTAAGATTGTTTTTGTCACTGTTTGGTTTTATTTTCATGGAAACAATAAGAAGGGTGAATAATAACCAATATTCCACCCCATCCCTCACCACGTTTTATTTGTTGCCTTGAAACAAATACAACTTTATTTATGTATTACATTTCTAATCCCCCCCAATAACTAATGTTCTCTAGGCAGATCATAAATAGTTTTAAAAATCTAAAATTTATTTATTTATTTATTTATTTATTTATTACATTTTTATACTGCCCAATAGCCGAAGCTCTCTGGGCAGTTCACAACCATAGAATACTATAGAATACTTGAAAATACAAAATGCAGTAAAATAATTAAAAGAATAAAATACAATATCGTATATGTAGTACACATCTGGCATAAGCATTGTCAAAATTAATGCTATGCTCATCTTTCATTTATGTTAATGAAAATTTACCCATTCACAGGACTATTCACCGCTAAAAGTCATCTGGGTCAGGCTAAGGCCCAGAATCCTATGAAGCGTAGGCATGTGTGGATCACCGAAACTTGAGCTCACCAAAGTGATACAAATTCCATCTCAAAACATATTTCTAATTCAAGTCCATATCAGATTGCAAGCTTTGGGGGAGGGTCCCCCTTTTTCCATGAAAATCCATGTGCCTTTTCATGCATATATTTCAAATGTATGCTTCCATTGTGTGCATGTTTGAAATGTATGCATTCTTCTCCCATTGATTAAAATGTATTTGTGTGCATTTTTCAAAACTACAGTTTTTCATGCACATTTTTCAAATGTAAGTGTGTTGTCGAAAGGAGGGTTTTGTTCGTTTTTTGGTGCATGAATCATATTACAATCTCGGAAATGTATGAACTTTGACTGCAGATTGCATCCAAGTCTAGGTTCAATGTGGAAGGTGTGAACTGTGTATAATTTGGATGAAAAATGAACTGAAATGAATTTGTTATACATCCCTAATGATGGGTCTACTAAGCTAACATAACTGTTCCTACAAAGATCAGAGGCAGCATATATTTCTATTGCTGGTACTGGATACCAGGATCTCTCCTAGGATAGGGGTTTGGGATCACGAATAAGGCCATAGCTAGATGGGACAAACCTTGGGGTGATCCCCAGGATTGTCCCTGTTCAGTGACATGACACATAGGGAATCCCAGGATCTGGGAGGGATGATCCCTCCCTTGCCCCAGGATCATGACCTACTCTTGGAGCCCAGTTTTTCTGTGGTCCTGGGCTGAGCCCAAGACTGCAGGATTTGTGGCCAGGCATCATGGTTTGTCTTGGTTCCTCGCAAGGAGCCACGACCCGTGCACGGGGCACAGAGCTCCTCAGGAGCACTGAGTCTATCGGGGTGGGGTGGAGGAGTGGGGAAAATAAGTTTTTTAAAAAACAACCTTAACTTTTGTGCAGGAGCACTCATGCACATCTTCCATTTTAAAAACAAAACAAAACAAAATGGTGGGCGTGACACCTCTCCCTCTGAGGTCATTGCGCGCCACGTGTAAACACAGGGGGGATCTTGTGATAAAAACATCACAAGATCTTCACCCCTCTCTCACGCAATAACAGGTAGGTCTAGCTAAGGCCCATGATTGATTAAAACCTAACTAGAGAAATAACTGAGTAAACTATGATAGGAATGGAGGCTTAAAGCATTTTGTATACCCCAACTTTATCTATTCCTCAAATATGGGACTTGCATTCAAACACTCAAGAGCAACGTACAATGAAAAACAACAGTTTGATGTGAAATCCTGCCAAAAAGTCCAAAAAAACAGTAACAATGAAAAAATCTGTTAAATTAAGACTGAGTTGAAAGTGCTCAGCTGCAAACCTTTGGCTGAGGATGGGGATGGGTGTGGGAGAGAAGGGAAATTCTGAGTGCCCTGAAACTGGAGACTTATTTGGGGGTAGATGAACTTATTTGAAAGATTCGTGGAGGTTGGGCCTACCACATTTTTTTTTTTACTTTTACTTTTTTTGAAGCTCCTCTTGATGGATATTCTTCCTGAGAATATCCTGGACATAGCATTGGCCAGAGACATTTTGGAGTGGGGGGTGAGGGGCTTCTACAAAAGAAATGGAAACTCTGCAGTGGTTCCTGCCATTTTTTCCATAATGTCTTGGAACTATGTTACATCTGGGATATCCTGGGGGGAAATGGCTTTCATTCGGGCCCTTTCTACACTGAAGGATTATCCCAGGAAAATGGAAGGATCATCTCTGCCTGCTCCTGGGATCCCTTGTGTGTCATTTGGATGCACAGGGATGAACCCGGGACGATCCCAGGAAAAAAGGCAGGTGTAGAAATGGCCTTGGAGGCCTCCAAGAAGAGCTTTTTAAAAAGTTGTTGCTAAAAAAAAAAAAAAAAAAAGGTCTGTTGACTGCCTGCCCCTGACCAGTGGTAAGCCACCTCACCTGGGACACTTTCAAATAATTAAATTTCTGAAAAAATGCTGAAATGTCCTCCCCAAACACTCAACATCTGTGATTGGGTTGCTGAAGTGTGCTTGTACATGTGGTGTGTGTGTGTGTGTCTTTTTGTCACTCAGCCCTAGCTTCAATCTAATAAACACTTAAACTAATAATTTCTAACTTGCCTTATTATGTAAACTGTCACTTCAAAAACAAAACAAAAATCCAGAAGGTGGGCACAACAACTTCACAGGTCCTGCATTATCCTTTATCAATTTTAAACAGTTTTTTTTTAAAATAATAATTTAAAAAAAATGAACAAGGCCTTATTTGATGATCTAATATAGTGGGCAGGAACAATCAAAATCATGAGTCAACACAAAATAATTTGTCCAAGAAATACTCTTTGGAGGAAGGGGTTTACCTCCACCACTCAGAGTAGGCTGATTTGCGTCTCTCTCTGCATGAAAGCCAGTTCTCTGTATGGGGATTTCACAACAGCTCCCAAGAATGAGAGTGAGTTGTTGGGCTATACTGGCTAGCTCTGGCCCTCCGCCAGAGTGCTTGGCGGCCACACTCCTTACTGCCAGTGCAAACAGCTTCCATGCCCCCTGGCTTCTATTTATTCAGAATGGGGTGCATATGCACATTCTCCCCCCTCCCAATGTCACATGGAGGACTTGCATACAGTATGTCTGTACAGCCCCTTCTGATGCATTCTGAAAATGTGGAAGGTGGGGTCAGGGGCATTGGGGAGGTGGGGGCAGGTCTAGTGCACAAAGCATCCTCTTATGACCTTCCAGTGTGTGGAGAGAGTCATGTGAACCCTACCTGTATGAAAGATAATTGCTTCCAGAAGACAAAATGTTTAATTTGCCATACAGGCCTCCCCATACCTGAGTCCTGCTCCCTCATAAGGATTCTTGCACAAAAGTACCCTCAGACCTAGGCTCTCCTAAGGCATTCAAAACTCTGAGTCCACAATGGTCAGGTGTACACACACTTAACAGGAGCCAAGATCCTGTTGGTGCAACATCTTCCTAACGTATCTCCTTTCTTCAGACCTTACTTCTTTTACTAGATAGGTCTCATGTTCAACCATCATGCTTGAGAATGCTGCCCCCTGGTGACTCCTTTTTCCTGGCACTGCTGGACAGCTGCTGTATTGCACTGGCTAAGACCTACTGCTGGAACAGACAGGAATGATATCTATTCTCCAAATGTTTACTTGGGGTGCTAGAAGGGGGATAGATTTTCTAGAAAAGGACCACCATTTCAAAACATTTGCATACCATAGCTTTATTGTTGCTTATAATGGCTAACCATATAATTTAGATTATAATGGGTGGTTTGCCAACACAGTTATGCCTAATGAAAAATAATAATAAGGCTGAGAAACTAACATTTAAATATTTCTGGGTTTATCTTCTGTCTTTTCCTTTTATAGAGAAAGAATGCCATGGTCTGCCTTGTGCTCATAGCAACACAGGCTAAGCTAATGGGCAAACATCCATCATGCCTTTTGCCTTAAGCAGTGGTTTTCAACCTTCAGGCTATGCTGAGCAAAATAAAACATTTCTTGGGTACGGAAAACCCTGCCAGCAGTATGCAAAGTATTTATGCAAGTCTCCAGTGAATGTTAATAATCTTGCTGCAAGGAGACTTTTTTTTTAAAAAAACCAAAACACCAAAAACAACACACACACACACACGCACACGCACACACACACGCACACACCAATTTGAAAGTTTGCCAAAAACAATTAGGTATACGGCTTTAAAATCTGCTCAAGGATTGTCGGTGTCCTTCTGTTCTAAATACAGAGAGCCAAAGGGGTAATTCAAGGTCTGTTTAATTGCCAGATCCTATGTGCCACTGTGCTGAAGCAGCAGGTCAGGAGATTAGGGGTCAGGGACTTGAACCGCTCAGCTTCCCCTGTGTCATTTTTAGTGTTGGTACCCTTCCACTAGAAGAGCAAGAGTTGTCAACTAAAGGTAACACTGAGGTGACTTTGGAGTCTAAATTTGTTTAGGAATTTCCAGGGGAATCAATAACGTCATAAGGTAAGCAACACGTCTTGTGGGACAAGCTGCATATTTCTGAGGCCTGGTTCTTCTAATGTTACCCACTCATGAGAGTATTTTATCTATTTTGGAATGCTGGAGAGCAGCAAACTGATTAGAGGAGAAGAAGGCCAGATTAATGTTCAAGGTTGGCATGCCTTGCTCTCTATGTCCTACAGTTTTGATTAATATTAGAGAGTCCATGCAAACCCAATTCTGTGTTGAAATTGAGTGTAGAGACAAACTGGCTAGTCCCACCTAGGGATGTGTGAGTCAACAAAACCCGAGCTCATCAAGGTGTTCCAAATCTCACATCAAAGTTTTTTTCTAACTCATGTTCATGTCAGGCCATAGCTAGACGGGGCAAAATCCTGGGGCAATCCCTGGGATCATTCCTGTGCATTCACATGATGCACAGGGGATCCCAGGATCGGGGAGATTTCATAGAATCATAGAATAGTAGAGTTGGAAGGGGCCTACAAGGCCATTGAGTCCAACCCCCTGATCTCGCCCTCCCCTTTAGGCCTGTTTTTTTCAATGGGCTTGGGCTGAGCCTGAGGCCATGGAATGTGTGGTTGGGTGCCACGGTTTGTTCTGGCTCCTCGTGGTTCCTCGCGAGGAGCTGGGACCCGCTCATAGGGCGCAGAGCTCCTCAGGAGCACTGCACCCATCGGGGGTGGGGTGGGGGAGCGGGGAAAGTAATTATTTTTTAAAAAAACACCTACCTTTAAAAATAAAAAATGGCATGCACGACGCCTCTCCCTCTGAGGCTGTTGCGCCCCGCCAGTAAACAGAGGGGGGATCTCACGATAAAATCATTGCGAGATCTTCACCCCTCCATCGTGGACATAGGTCTAGCATGCATTTTCTCCCACTGATCAAAGCATGTCCATGTTTTAAAAGTATGTGTTTTTTAAAATTATGGATTTTACAAAAGTGTTTGTGGTTTTAATGCACACATAATGGTGGGGTGACTGAGGCTGAGAGATAGTAGCTTGTCTAGGAGCACCCAATGTAGATCTCCACAGCTCACGAGAGCCCACTAAGAGTTCAACATCTTGATGTTGCTGCTAGCACAGGACTACAAAAACAGGGGAAGTCATCAAACACCCAGCAAGCCATCATGCATGGCTGATGTTCTAGAATCAATGTGTCAGATCACACGTTTTCACAATACCTCCTGAGGAAACATGGCAGAAGTGAGATGTGGATTGGGCATTTCTGATCCTCAGATCAGTTTCCACAAGGTCTCCAAGCATCATTCAGATATTCCAAAATGCCTTTTTTCATGACGTCTTCTTCTGTTACACTGTGTTCCATTATTTGGCTTAGCTTTGTGTTTGTGTTTTGTTTTTTCCCCACAATGTGTATTTTCTCAGAAATGCAATTTTCTTTTCCTATCCATCCATGTCTTTTGGATGTGCTTCTCCCCCCCCCCCCGCTTCCATCCACCCCAGGGCTCTTTTCCCCTTTCTTCTTTCTCCTTTTTATAGAACTTTGACAAACAAAGCATTAAAACAACCAGTCCAAGGAAAGGGGGGGGAAATATGGTTTTACAGTCCATTTGCTGAGCAGCTTGCACAGTCTCCTCAGGAAAAAAAAGTAAATATAATAGAGTGTGCTGTACAGTAGAAAACACTGCTGTACATCACATTCAATGAATAAAAGTTTTCTTTCCAAAGGGCAAAAATACTTGACAGAAATTGTATCTGTTGCAAGGATGTGCAGAACCATTCTCAATGTTATTTTTTTCAGTTCCTTCAAAATTCCAGATACTTCTCTCAAGTAGGAACCTCCAAATTTGCTTTAGAGTTTACTGTTAACTCCACTCCCAGTTCCAGACAGGACATCCAGTATTTGTTAGAGGCAGATTGCATTACACTTTCAATACAGCTTTATTAGCAATCTGCATTGATGTTTTCTATAAATACTAGAGAGACACATAGAAAATGCCTTTCCAAAAATTGTCAAGTATTTCTCTTAAGCAGAAAATCCCATATTTCTTTACTTTTAGGTGAAATTTGGCAACTATTTGAAGAACATAGGAAGAGCCATGCTGTATCAGTCCAAGAATCCAACTAGTCCAGCATTCTGTTCACCAGTGACCAACCAGCTTCCCACAGGAAATTCACAAACAGGACACGAGTACAACAGTAACCTCCTGCCCATGTTTCCCAGCAACTAGTGTACACAGACATGCTGCCTTTGATATTGGAGGGAGCACATAGCCATCAGGGCTAGTAGCCATTGACTGTCTTCTCCTCCATGAATTTGTCCAACCCCCTTGTAAAGCCATCCAAATTTGTGGCCATCACTCCATCTTGTGGTAGCCAATTCCATAGTTGAACTACGCACTGTGTGGAGAAGTACTCCCCTTTATCTGTCCTGAATCTCCAACCCATCAACTTTACAGGATGGCCCTGACTTCTAGTAATATAAGAGAGGGAGAAAAATGTCTTCCTATCTACTTTTCCCACACCATGCAATTTTGAACACCACTGCCATATCTCCCCTTACTCGCCTTTGTTCTAATCGAAATCCCAGCTGATGTAACCTTCCTTCATAGGGGAGTTGCTCCGGGCCCTTCATCATTTCAGTTGCCCTTCTCTGAACTTTTTCCAACTCTACAATAACCTTTGTTTGGGGCGGTGACCAGAACTGAATTCTAAGTATGGCCACACCAAAGATTTGTATCAGGGGATCTTGGCAGTTTTATTTTCTGTTCCTTTCCTAATTATGCCTAACATGGAATTTCTCTTTTTTTGCAGCCCCTGCCACTGCAAGGGTCAACTTCTTCACAGAGCTGTCTACAACAAATGCAAGATCTCATTCTTAGTCAGTCAATGTTCACTCAAAACAAGGTTATACTTGAATTTTTTAATCTGTTTAAACTTCACTTTTACAGATTTAACAGATATTACTAATCTGTTGTGAAACATACAGACAAACAAGCGGAACCCAGGTGCTGAAGTATGAGAGCTATGTAACCACAATGAGGCTATTGAGAAACAAAGGCAGCATGCTTAGGGGAATTCAAATGTTTGAAGATGTAGAAAAACATATTCAGGAAAAACATTTCCTAGGCATATTCCTATGAAAAACAGATCAATGGGGACTGAGCATGCCCAATAACGGCAGGGTGCTGAGTGTACGTTGGGTAGGGTGACCATATGAAAAGGAGGAAAGGGCTCCTGTGTCTTTAACAGTTGTATAGAAAAGGGAATTTTAGCAGGAGTCATTTGTTTGCATTCAGCACCTGGTGAAATTCCCTCTTCATCACAACAGTTAAAGCTGCAGGAGCTATACTAGAGTGACCAGATACAAAAGAGGGTAGGGCTCCTGCAGCTTTAAATGTTGTGATGAAGAGGGAAATTCACCAGGTGCTGCATGCATACAAATGACACCTGCTGAAATTCCCTTTTCTTCACATCTGTTAAAGATACAGGAGCACTGTCCTCCTTTTCATATGGTCAACCTAACATTGGGGATGGAATGAAACAATGGGGGTAGAAGCCAGTGTGGCGTAGTGGCTAAGGTGTTGGACTGGGATGCAGGAGATATGGGTTCTAGTCCCCACTCAGCTATGGAAGCCCACTGGGTGACTTTGGGCCAGTCACAGACTCTCAGCCCAACCCACCTCACAGGGTTGTTGTTGTGGGGATATCATGGAGAGGAGGAGGATTATGTATGCTGCCTTGGGTTCCTTGGAGGGAAAAAGGTGGGATATAAATGTAATAAATAAATAAATAAATGCAAAATATACTGGCTATCTTGGACAAAGGTATGGCTGCCTCGCAAGACCACTGAATATCAGGGATAGCTTTTAGCTAAGATTTAATTAGAAGTAGTCTCTTCACCGTCCCTTGTCGTGGTTAGAACCTGTGCATGGATTGTCCTTCCTTTGTGCTCAGAACTGTGGAGATGGCAACGGGGGGACCACAGATAGGGATACAGTAGTAGTGATTAGCTTGTTGACTTGTCTGGAAATTTCTTGAAACCTATAGCTACTGACAATCAGCTATATGATTTCTGAAGTGTGTAACCACTAAGCTTTTGCCTTGAGATTTCCTGCAATAAAGAAGTCTCACTGAGGCCAGATCTACAATAAGCAGTATATAGCACTATGAAAGTGGTATGGAAGTGGTATATGGTATGTGTCATGGCCTGCAACAGTTGTCAGTGCACTTCAATACCGCTATGAAGCAGTAGTATAACTCCTGCCTCTTATATACTGCTTTCATACCACTTTCATAATGCTATATTATGCTTGGTGTAGATCTGGCCCAATTTTGGTGCCCTGTCTCAGTTTGCTGGGAAGTGTGCTTGTTGAGGTGCCGGGAAACCTGACACTGAACGTGAGCCCTCCACCTTGCCTGCTTTTGATGCAGTTCTCACTTGTTCAACTCTGAAGAGTTCTGTGGCTGAATTTTAACACTGGGGAGGTTTGGATATAACTCCTCCCTTCAACCTCGTGCAGAAATAATTATCTTTTCAAAGATCCATGCCAAGACCCCTTTGAATTTTGTCTCTGCTCACGGTGTGTGATGTCACATGTATCTATGTTATGAATCTGAGTTTATATATGTATGTGAGTGTTCTGACACTTGTGAATGCTGATAAGTAGAACTAGAGTGAGAATGGTATGAGTGACATGAGGTATTTACATAAGTGGCTGAGTTAGTGGAAGGTGTGTGAAATAGTGTGATATATAAAAAGGAAGATGTCCTTGCATGGTTCATGTAGAGAACAGATAGTCAAGGGTTTGGAAAGGGCTTGTGAAGAGCTCAGACTCATCAACACCAAGCAGGATATTCCACTATGAAAGCAGTATAAAAAGGCAGGAGCAACACTACTGCTTTATAGTGGTACTGAAGTGCACTGACAACTACTGAAGTGCACTGGTGATAATTCATGTGTAACCCATGGCTCACCCACACCAAGCACGATATTGCACTATGAAAGTGGTATATGATATGAGTCAGTGGGCCCCAACAGTTGTCAGTGTACTTCAATACCAAAATAAAGCAGTAGTGTGGCTCCTGCCTTTTATATTATTATTATTATTATTATTATTATTATTATTATTATTATTATTATTATTTATTTATTTATTTATTTATATAGCACCATCAATGTACATGGTGCTGTACAGAGTAAAACAGTAAATAGCAAGACCCTGCCGCATAGGCTTACATTCTAATAAAATCATAATAAAACAATAAGGAGGGGAAGAGAATGCACCAGACAGGCACAGGGTAGGGTAAAACTAACAGTATAAAGTCAGAGCAAAATCAAGTTTTAAAAGCTTTAGGAAAAAGAAAGGTTTTTAGCTGAGCTTTAAAAGCTGCGATTGAACTTGTAGTTCTCAAATGTTCTGGAAGAGCATTCCAGGCATAAGGGGCAGTGGAAGAAAATGGATGAAGCCGAGCAAGGGAAGTAGAGACCCTTGGGCAGGTGAGAAACATGGCATCAGAGGAGCGAAGAGCACGAGCGGGGCAATAGTGTGAGATGAGAGACGAGAGATAGGAAGGAGCTAGACAGTGAAAAGCTTTGTAGGTCAACAGGAGAAGTTTATATTGGATTCTGAAGTGAATTGGAAGCCAATGAAGAGATTTCAGAAGTGGAGTAACATGGTCAGAGCGGCGAGCCAAGAAGATGATCTTAGCAGCAGAGTGGTGAACAGAAACCAATGGACTGATGTGAGAAGAAGGAAGGCCAGTGAGAAGAAGGTTGCAGTAGTCCAACCGAGAAATAACCAATGCATGAACAAGAGTCTTGGCAGAAGAGACAGACAAAAATGGTCGAATCCTGGCAATATTATACAGGAAAAAATGACAGGATTTAGCTACTGTCTCAATATGAGGAATAAAGGAGAGCAAGGAATCAAATATAAAGCCAAGATTACGAGCTTCCTTGACTAGAGTAAGCGTAACATTATTGACAGTAAGAGAGAATGGGAGATGAGGAGAAGGTTTAGGAGGAAAAACAAGCAATTCAGTCTTTGCCATATTAAGTTTCAAACGATGATGAAGCAAGCTGAGATATCTGAAAGACATGCTGAGATACGATCGTGAACATCAGGAGAAAGATCCGGAGATAAAAGATATAATTGTGTATCATCGGCATACAGATGATATTGGAGGCCATGAGATTGAATAAGATTACCCAAGGGCAACATGTATAAAGCTCTCATAGTGGAATATCCTGCTTGGTGTAGATGAGTCCATAGATTGTGAAGGGACGGGTAGTGAGGAGATAGATAGTGATTAGGATTTGTGTGTATAGTATTAAAGTGATAACTAAGTGTGTGTGCATGGATATATATATATATATATATATATATATATATATATATATATATATTATTACTTATTTACTGTTTAACATCTTAAAACTGTAAATGTTCTATGTTTTATATAATCCTACACCTATGGCTCATGGCTACAAAAGGGTAATGTAATAGAGAGAATAATATAGGGTCATAATAAAAGCCAGTGTGTCCTTACATCTCATGAAGTAAAGATGTTGGACCTGAGGTAAAAGTCCTTGGCCTCAGCTAGACCTACCTGGTCTAGCACGATGGAGGAGTATAAACAGAGATCTCCCCCTCTCTTTATGTGTTGTGTGCAATGACCTTGGAGGGAGAAGCCGTCATGCCTGCCATTTTCTTTTTTAAAAAAAAAACCCAGAAGAACCACACGAGCACTCATGCGCACAAAGATAAGCATATATCCCGCTCCCCCACACCACCCCTGATGAATGCAGAGCTCCTGTGGCCTGTGCGTCATTCCCGGCTCCTCGCAAGTAACTACAAGGACTGTGACTTGTAGAGATCCAATGTCACACATTCTATGGTCTCGGGATCAGCCCAGGACCACAGAAAAAATGGGCTGCAATGGTATGGCAAAATTCTGGGAAATGGTTGGATCATCCCTCCCTTCTCCCAGGATCGCCTGTGCATCATGTGGATGCACAGAGATGATCCCGGGGTGATCCCCGGGATAAGCCCTCATCTAGCTATGGCCCTTGTTGCAGCGTTATTAGGGTGGGTGGGCATTATTGAAAAGGTCTTCTCACTGGTAATTAGGCAAGAACATCACACTCACAAAAAGGCGTATGGCATTCGGAGCTGCCTGCACCTGCTTCCCCTTCTCTAAAACATATCTTCCAGCACCAGTTGGAAAGAGGGGAATGGTGATGGTGAAGGGGGTAGTTGTCATGAGACATGCAACCTAAGGTTGTTGTCATGTTGGTTGCTGTCATGAGATGTACAACCAACATGAAGCTCATAGCACAAAGATGTTTGGGAATTGTAGTTTACCAGTGCCTAGGCTCTTTGAATATCCTTGGAAATTCTGGAAAAAATGCAATTTGCAAACATCTTTATGATGGCAGATTCCTATTGATAAGGTTTTTATGCCTGATGACAGCTGGATGAAAAATCCTCTCCTTCCTCTCTATCGCCTTTTTGGCTGAGGATAAAATAAATAAATAAATAAAGGGAGCTTAAAAGGGGGAAAGTAGAGAAGGCTTTGGGATAGTGTAGGGTTGGTAGGAAAGTATTTGTAATAAACTGTTTTAAAAAGATTTATTATCCACTGTGAAAAAGCCCATAACAATAATCTGATTCCAAACGATGATGGGAGAAGTTCAGCCATGTCGAATTCTGGCTGCTTTCAATTCAACACTGTCAATTTGTGGTGACAAGAATTAAAGCAAAGTCTCTGGATTTAGTAAAGAACATTCACGGAAAATGGGATTCTTTTGGATCTTCAGTAGTTATTAAAACAAACACTGGAGGCATTCTAGAGGCAACTGGACAACCATCTGTCAGGGATGCTTTAGGGTGGATTCCTGCATTGAGCAGGGAGTTGGACTCGATGGCCTTATAGGCCCCTTCCAACTCTACTACTCTGTGAACATTGCAAATTAAGCATCAAGAACAGAGAATAAAGGTAATTGTCTTTCATGAGAAACAGTTGTGGAAATGCTAGTGGGCCCAAAGAAATTGAATGGTGAGAATTCTGATCAATTTATGTAGTCAGTGGAACAAAGTGGTTGGTGACATCACAACACTATGTCTGAAATGATGGTGTTATGGAAACTTAGAAACAAAATTGTATTGGTTATCACATCCAGTAAGATAAAGCTGTAGTTTGAAATCATCATCATCATCATCATCATCATCATCATCATCATCATCAAATTATTTATAAATAAATGCATAAATGGGAATTATAAGAGCCTAAGGAAGAAGTAAAATAGTGCCAACAAGAAGATGCACCCAGGGGAATAAGAGGGCATTGAACAATATGTCAAGATGACATGAGAAAGCCTCCTATTATTTTGGTGGTGGGTTTGGAAGTACAGAGTGTCATACTTTTTGAAGTAAATATGGAAATTCCAGCCTATTAAGCATAGACCTAGACCAAAGTGGCTTGATCTCAACAGGATAATGGATATGAATGGAGAAAGAAATTGCTTAGTTGATGGCTGACTAGAGTGGATAATGTAAAAAAACATGGTGGGAAATGTATTTTGGAAACTGATGTGCAAGGGGGTAGCAGCTACAATTTACATTCCAGAATTATATGAATTATACATCTTGAATGCAGTGTCTCACTGGATCAACCCATAAAGTATTCACCTAGAATGAAAAGGAATGGGGCAAAACAAACAAATCACCTTTAAAACCTGGAGTGTGTCAGAAAATAAAACTTCCTCTGGAGAAAAAAAAAAAGTAAAATTATTGCAACCACACATACAATGCATGTAAGGCTTATTAAATGAGATATTTCAGATCTGTGAAAAGAAAAGAAAAGAAAGGTAGGTAGGTAGGAATGGGCATGAAACACTTAAAACAATCTAACTCCCCCCCCCCTTTTTTAATAAAATCCATATTGTGAGTATAAATATCAGTTGAGGCCAAAATAATATGTACGTATGCAGCACAAAGGGCTACGGATAGTTGTGGCAGAAATTGGTTTTCAGGTTTAAATTTTAAAGCCATATTTTAAATACCAAATTGTCCATCTGGTCTTTTAAAGATAAGTGTATTAGCAGCATGCATTGGCTTCCAAAATAGAGTATAATCTAATTTCAGGAGGCTGGGGGAGGGGGGAAGTGGCATACAAATATGGGGCAAGGCAGGCTTATTTAAGCTTCTTTATGTTAAACAACGAAGAATGCCCCTGTAATGAAGTTTGGAAAATTTATGTGAGTATATTAACAATAATACTCCCTTTAAATGAGATTGATGGTGATACCTACCATGTTCCTTCTGTTTAGCATACAAAGAGAATGTCATAGCTTTCTTCCTTCTGATTATTTTATAGATTGTAATTCAGAAAAGCCTGGTGATTTGTTTGGCTATGTTTCAATGTTATCAATGCTCTGTTTATGATAGGGTTGCAGCAGATTGGATTAGTATTGCCACAAAGGGGTCTGCAGTGGAATAAACCGTCCCATGAGAATAGGTGCTCTGATTTTAAAAAATGCCCTGGGCTTGTTCGTCTGAAAATACAATGATATTAATTCTGATTATTTCTCATGTAACCTCACAGAAGTCAAGGCAGGCATATGTTTGAACTAGTTGCCAGTTGTTGGAAAACATGGATCAGAAGGTGGTATTGCATTCATGTTCTGCTTCTGGATTTCCCATAGTCATCTGTTTGACCGCGTTGCCAACAGAATGCTGGACAAGATACGCCTTTGTTCTGTTCCAGCATGGCTTTTCAGATGTTGTATTCATAGTTATTGTGTTCCTTAGCTTTGCTGATGGTTGGAAAGATTAGATAGTAGTTGTGCAGTGTATAGAAAACGGAAGTGGCAAATCACACACATTGGTCCACATCATTTACTTTCTTCTCACTTCTCATTTATGGCTTCTCAGGATTGGTTTGCACATATGTGTTTGTCACTTGATGACTGCAGCATTGACCTGTGTGAATGCAACATAGCAGATCTAACCACACCCATAGAATTTTATGTCATCTCACATTACCTCAATCACAATAATTTTCAATGAAACCAGTTCACACGTTTATCTGGCAGAAGATGAGTACCTTGAGTATTTTGTATATGTCTAGATTAGTATGTCTGGTAAATATGGAATGTTAGAATTGAGTGGGTGTGGTTTATGATGTAATAGGTAGGGTGGGGGAGGAGTAAATAAGGAGAGTGTTGGGAGTTTGTGAGGTTGGTGAGATAAGTGTGTGTGAGTTTGGGGGATGAGTGAGTGAGAAAGAGTTGCTTATTGAAGAGGTTGGATTCTAGGGACATAGGATTGGTGTGAAGAGAGTGAGGTGGTTGGTGTGTGGAGAGTTTAGATTAGGCAGGATTGAAAGTATTATATTTTTATTTAAAGCATTTAAATAACAATAAACTTATTATTATTTTGTTAGCTACCAAATACCATGTGTCAGCTTGGCATTATTTACCTGCCTTACTGTTATTAAACAGCTACACCAGATTATACCCACAGTATATTCAGAGAGATCCAATGTTAAACCTGTTTCCCTCATAGCTAGGGGAAAGGTTTTATTTAACCCTCCCTCAGGTTTTCAAGTGGTGGAGCTTGGCCTGAGAAGGGTTTACGCAATGGGCCTAGTGTAAGGGCCGATAACGTCGCTGTCATCTCTGGATGTACATACATGGGTGAACCAACCTTTGATCATTGGTTACTTTGATCACTGAAAGTGGTGTGTTTGGGGCAACACTCATGATGGTTCTCTGGCAGGATGGTGGTGCAGTTCTCCCAACCAGAGATAAGCCCTGCTGGGAAAGAGCTGTCGCAACCCCTGTATACAGCTGCCCCAAGACATGCCCATGGGGGGCAGTAATAGTTTCCAAACAGCTATCCAAGCAAGTAGAGGAGGGATGTGGTTGTTGGACAGGCCCAAGTCACTAGAACAGATTCACATACTACTAATCCCATGCTTGAACACAGCTCTTTCTACACAGGAGTTATATTTCATATTAAGGAAGTTCAAAACATTTTTCTTTCTTGGGAATGTGGAGTGTGGGAAATAACGAGGTGGACACAAGATTGGGATTTAAACAGGGCCACATTTATTAATAGATCTAATTATTATTATTATTAATAATAATAATAATAATAATAATAATAATAATAATAATAGCTCTATGTGGGGCTGCCCTTGAAGCTGCTCTGGAAGCTGGAGCTAGTGCAGAATGCTGCAGCTCGGCTGTTGTCTGGAGCTGCCCCTTTCCAGCATGTAACTCCTCTGCTGAGGGGACTGCACTGGCTGCCTATTCATTACCAGGCCAGGTTTAAGGTTCTTGTACTTGTGTACAAAGCCCTAAACAACTTGGGACCAGGATACCTGAGAGAGCGCCTTCTCCCTTACCAACCTGCCCGGTCACTGAGGTCATCCGAGGGCCTGCTATATAAATATTCTAAATAAATAATAAATAATAATAAATAATCTGCAGAATGGGAAAACCTAAGCGGGCATCTTCTCTAATCCAACCTCATGCCGTGGTTTTATCGGGTGAGACATTCATGGCCTGAGAGTGGTGTCTCAATGTTCACCATCTCCCTGGCTTCCCTGTTTGGGGTAGGGAGGCCTTCCATGACAACCACCCCTCATGCTGTGGGGCTCTGAGTCGGTGAAGAAGGTTGGTCTCAAAGGTAAGCCTTATCCATGCCAGCTGGGCCACGGGGCTTGCAGTTGGGGAGCCTCAGGAATTACTGATCACCAAATGGTGCCTCTGAATGCTCACTGACCCTAACCCGCTCAAGATGCCTATACATACCTGCCTATCATCAAATATGACCAGATTGTTAACAGCCAAATCAACCTAATTATATCTCCCTGCCTGCCTTACAGTGTGAAGTAGGTGAAAAAACTCATAACCAATGAAAGATTATGAGCAAAAAAATCCTACTCGGCCCCCCTAAAGGATGACCAGCAAGCCCAAACTGCCTACAGGGAGGGAGCCGCATTTCAAAGAAGAGGAAGAGGGGAGGGGCGAGAACCAATTCATGGGCTCAGATTCCTCCTCCCCCCTCTGGTGGTGCCACATGGAGGCTGCAAATGGCCTGCCTCTATGCCTCGTCTCCCACCCCCACTCACAATAGCCTCCCGACGCTCATGTTGCACCAGGCATGGAAGTAAGACATTTCTTTATGGAGGCTTATTAATAATATACAAGCCCACCATGTTTTCTGATGATTTTGCTCTATTCTTGTAGCTTAAGTTTCACAATCTTCCACATTTAGTGCACAACCCTATGGTGATGCCCATAAACATCCAGAGTCGGAGGCTTATGGACATCTCTGCAGAGCGGGAGCAGATGTAATCTTCACATCCACACTCCTCCCATTCTGCATTTTGGCTAGACAGGCATTTTAACCCACCTAGCTGGGGTGTGTCAGAGTGGGAAGGGGAGGGGGAAGCCTCAGGGCTTGTTCAGAGAACACACTAAGCCATGGTTAGGCCACTAATCCTTTTCCAGCAAACCATTAGTGAGCATGTTTAAATTGTGGTTATGTAGCCACCATGGTTAGGACTGGTTCGTACAACATGCTAAGTCATGTTCAAATGACATGCTAAGCCATGATGTTTACCTGAAAATGCTTAACCACCATAGCTTTGTGTGTGTCTGAAAAGGATCAGTGTATCATGGCTTCCCAGTTCCCTCCCATCTCTACCCACTGGTACCCCCTTTACCCCCACTATGGGTATGTCTACTCAACAAGCGTGTAGGGGAGGATCGCAGACTTACCGGCTCCCATGATCCTCCCTGGGTGTCCAGACAGCTGTGCGATGTCCCGGAAAGATTGCATGGCCACCATTAAAAAAAACAACCAGGTGAGGAGCACACGGGCCGGTACGAAACAGGGAAAGCCACCCACACCTCCCATGGTCTTGGGATTATCCCCAAACCGTGGGGAAAATCTGGCTAAAAGTCTTCCCGGTTATCTTGGGGAAATGGAGGGATCATCCCTCCATGCCGCCAGGATCCCTGTGGATGTACAGGGATGATACCAGGACGATCCCCGGGATAAGGCATGGTGTAGACATGCCCTACAAAATCACATTTGTGACCTCGGAGAGGCAGCCAGCATGATTCTCTCCACAATGGCTGTGAAGGGGAGGAGTGAGGGAGGACGGATTCCTGGATCTGTGGTCAGAGCACAGTCTTTGACCTCAGATCCCAGAATCTTAATTATCCTATGCCCCTGTGTCCTGTCTAAGGGCCATAAGATTGCACCCTCTGAAGAAAAGAAGTGAATGTAAGTTTTAATATAAATTGAGCATGCATTCTACCCAACACATATTTATTTATTTATTTATTTTATTAAACACATAAAATAAATGTCTCTGGGAATTTTACAGTATTATCCATCACCATAGGGTGAATGCAATACCACAAGGCTATTAATAAGAAACACACCAAGATCAATCAAGGACATTTCAAAGCTCATGCAACCATTTTGCAATTTGGGCCATATAAGGCATGTACACAGGGCAAACAAAAACTGATTTCCAATTCTGCCATCCAGCAACACGGTATAATACCTCCCTTTCAAAGGTGACCACTTAGGAAACTGACCAACTGCCTTCTAATCTATGATTAATCTATGGCATCAATCTGATCTTGTTTCAAAGTAATAGTTTGTATTGCTTATATTTGTCTTAGTCATTGAAATTAGAAATGTAGCAAAATATTAAGTTCTAATTATTGTCTTTATGTTCTCATTGAAAACTGAGAAAGTATCTGTTCTTTGAAATGGCAATATTCTTATTCTTGCTTTCTTTTATAGCTTTTGCTTTTCTGTATAGTTTAATAGCTAGCAACATATATTTAAACATGGTTTCTGGACTCATTATTTTGAAAGATACGTGGAATAGAGCCTTTGAAATGGAAGGGAATGTCTTTCCATAGGAAATCATTTCCCACCACAACCAGGACAGAATGATTTCAATACATTATTGTACTAAGTAAATCACACTGCTATAAGAAGATGCATGTATGAGTTGTTTTCTTTCTTTTCTTTTTTGGATCACTTTAATGCTCATTAAAATTCACAAGCAGGAAAATTGGAATTGACACTCTTTCTTCTTTAATGAAGCTATCCCTTTATTTCAGCAGGGAAACTTTAAAAAGCAAATTAAGATAGAAATCTCATTTGGTTCTGATTAAAGATAAAATTTTACAAACAATTGGGTCAGGATTGAATTATTTGCATTGGAGATGGAAAGTACAAAGCATAGTTCTCTAGTGCATATCTCCTTTTTATCTGAACAAAGCACAATCCAGTACCATCCCAAACAAAAAGGCTGATTTAGAGTATATTTATTAAAGATTTCTTGTGGGTTTTTTTTTTTTTTTTTTTAGCACAGTTGTCCTAGATAATGCAATCGAAGATGAGTATGATGGTAAAAAAAAAAAACCAAGATGTACCTCATTTAAATAGTTGGATACAGGTGGTAAATCTATTTATACAAGCTAAGGCTTCACAATTGCTAGAAAAGCCAGGATGAAGACCCTACACCTTCATATAGTTCCACCCTTGTAGTTGTTAATGTGGAAAATACATAGACAGGCAGCATTTTAAAAAGTGATCAACTGCTCTAGTTCTTTGGATTATTAAGAGATGGGTCAAATATTGCAAGTGAAGGAGGTGAGACAATAAAGAGATGACACAACTGTATGGATTTAAAATTGAACCACATCTATTAAATCTGATCTGCAAAGAGGATCCCTGGGCAGCTACTCCACTGTGATAGCACTTGCCAGTCAATGTAATTGGGCAAAACTTTATTTGCCTGCTGGATGTTGATTATAGAATTGACACCCCCAGGATTTCCCTATTTGGAGAAAGTGGGGACATGCCCTGTCACACACCCCTGGGTCTAGAAACACCAGGTGTGTGATGGGAGATGGCCCCATAGGCAATCCTTATCCCTCCACTGGGGCTGTAAAACCCTCAGCGGGAGGCCCTTAGCCATCTTCTGTCACGACCACCAAAGTCTCAAAATGATCACCATCCCTATTCAGACAAAAATAGGGCATGTCAACACCTCCTGGCATTCCGGGAGGGAGGGGGGAGGATCTCACGATATTATGCTCATGAGATCCTCCCCTTTGGACAGAAGCATGCACAACATCCCAGAAGGAATGAGGGATGTTGCGCCCACCATTTTTTTGAACAGATGATGAGCACACATGCATTCCATCATAAATGTAAGGTGATTTTTTTAAAAAAACGAAGAAACCTGCTCCTGCTCTGCCCACCCCACCCCCGATGGGCACAGAGTGCCTAAAGAGCTCTGTGCCCAGTTCCCACCTCCTTGCTTTTACTCGTGAAGAGCCAGGATGAAACCTGGGTGGCCACCCATACCTCCTGCAGTCTTGGGACGATCCCAAGACCGTGGGAAAATTGGGCTAAAGCCATCCCCGTTATCCTGGGGAAATGGAGGGATCATCTCTCCTTGCCCCGGGATCCTATGTGCATCATGTGGGTGCACAGGGATGATCCCTGGGATAAGGCATGGTCTAGACATTTTATTTATTTATTTATTTTATTTATTTATTACATTTCTATACCACCCAATAGCTGGAGCTCTCTGGGCGGTTCACAAAAAATAAACATGTCCTAAGCCTGCCCAAACCAGCCTACCTAAAGGAAAGTGACCAAATGAAACCAAAGAAAACTTGCCAAATCAACCTGAGACACTCCCCACCCACTTACAGTGTGAAGCAGCAAAAAGACACACAGCAAACCAAACAGACGGTCTGCAAAAAATAATAATAATAATAATCCTGCTTGGCTTTCAAAAGAGTGGCCAGTTAAACCTCCACACTACACTCCATAGAGGCCAGGAGGATGGCTTTGTAGGTTAATATTGCCTGGCAAGTCCCTTCTCTGTCCAGTAACAACCCAAGCCCAGCCAATGCTGGGGCTTGGTGGCACATCCTTGTTATTCCACCTCTACTTTCAGAATCCCCCCCCCCATGGTCAGGTGAGCTGAACACTGGGTAGAGCATTTCTCCAGCTTCTATTTTTAGGTTAAAAGCAGGGTGAGGTAGGGTAGATGTTTTCCCCAAAAAACATACTCTCAAAAACAAGACTGTGTTTTTTTCCTGGCCCTCTTCAATGCTATTGCTTCCTCTTTGCTTTGATACAACCCCCGCCCCCCGGCCACACACACATACTTCTGTGCTTACTTCCTAGATTAGTCACATCAATGATCCTAGCCAATCAGAGTTAATGTTGAATGCTGTGTCATGTGGCCAATGAGATTTAGCTATGTGCAAACACTGCTGATGATATATGAGGATAATTGAGAGTGAGGACAATATTTTCTGGATTATTCACAGGGGAATGTAGACCCGAAAAGGCACCCAGTGAATCAGATTTGGTTGGTGATGGGAGAATTAAGGGCATGAAATCAATCTGAGAGCTAAATAGGGCAATATAAATAAATACACCAACATAATTGCAAGGTGTGACCAAAGTGTCACTGCCATACGTGTTGGCAACCCTCCTCAACTCATAGATTTGTTCCCCTATTTTTAAGCTGTAATGTGATAAATAAATTAGATGTAAAGGTGCATTGTTTACATTGCTACACATATCTGAATAGCAGCCCACTTTATTCATTTTTTAAAAAAAAATGTGCTTCATTTAGCAGTACAAATTGATTTCTCCATCCTTCCCTTTGAGAAGGACCTTGATTTTTTTATTAAATAAGCAACAGGACATTCTAGCTCAAATAAGGGACAATAACTCATGTTTAACAATCCCATGCAACAGACAGAAAAGTAGATTGTAACCGAAGTCTTTCATTGCTGCATTTCACTTAAACAAAGTTGGGATCCATCGTTCAATTTTGTGTAACAAGTTTGAACAACCATGTGAGGCATTGTTTTGAATGTAAACCATAAAGTGCTTCTTTAAACGTAAACTAAACTACTTTTACACTCTATGTGTATGTGTATGTGTGTGTGTGTTTAGAAAAGCAAAAAGTAAAAATAAAAATGGGGAAAATATCAAAGTATTTCTAGAAAAGATTAAATTTTCAGATCTTGAATTCAATTTTTAATCTGTGTTTTAGCTGCCATTAACATGTGTTGCATTAAATGGGGGGGGATTTATATGGTTTACATTTTAATACAAATTTACCTAATTTCTCATCTTCGAACCAATATGTGAAACAAAGCTCAGTAATCCTTCTTTGCGATGGAGTTCTGCAATCAAATAATGTGTGCAAAATGTGCATATTAGTGAAAATAATGTTCAAAGATACATTATATAAAGAACAATGGTTGCAAATTTGTATACAAAAATGTGAGTGTTTAGAGAAATGACCACAAAAATATGTACAACTTTTCATTTACTGGTGCCAATGCTGATTTTATTTCGGTGCCAAGTTAAGACATGGCTTTTTAACATAGCCTTTGGTAGCTAATATTCATCAAGCCTATACACAGTAGTTTTAGTTGTTTTTACTGTTGTACTGGTTTTAGCTTATTAATAGTTTAATTTGTTTGTAGCTGTTGTAGCTTATTGTTTTCTATTGTTTGTATGATTTTATCTGTATGCCACACTGAGATCCTTGTGATATAGGGCGGGATACAAACGTTTTAATAAATATAATAAAATAAGTTTTAAAAATACTCAAAGTATGGGATGAAAATTGGAAACTGAGAAACTGAGAGAAACTGAAATCGACAGATTCTTCCTCCCTATTACCACTATACTTTTTGTATTAAAGTACACATACTGTTAAATGAGAAAGGTATGTACGTGTAGAATTAGATGCTGATGTCTAAAAAATTCCAATTGGAAGCTAAGAAGCTTTTGGATTAAATTAAAGGTGGAGTGGATTTGGATTTGGGGTAACTAGTTGGAGCCAAAATTGCCCTTTCACAATTGCCATTTTGTGCAACATAGGCCGTAGCTAGACCTAAAGTTTATCCCAGGATCATCCCGGGTTCATCCCTGCCTGAGCGCTGGTTGCCCTGTGTGGCACTTAGGGCCTTGCTAGACTTGCCGGATAAGCTGGCAGGGAGGAGGGGCGATGGCGCGGTAGAGGTAGCGCATGCCGTCGCCAGCTTCTACACGTAAGACGCTAATGAGCAACGGGAAGTCCCGTGGCGTCAGCCATTTTTTTTTTTAGTTATAGGGGCCATGTGTGCTGGAGAGCCGCCGGAGAAGGTAAGTGTTTTTTAAAAAATAAATAAATAAAGCCCCCCCACTCCCCCTGCCCCTGATCCCCCCCCACAATTCCTGATGCTCCCCTGCCTGCTTGCTCGGCCGTCCTCCCCCCATGCTCGATGCCTTGTCCCCCGCTCTTCTTCTCCCGCCCCCTTGCCATCCCTGATGCCCGCTCTTCTCCCCCCTCCTACCAGGTCCGGCCTTCCCCCGTGGCCCCTATCTCCCCCCCCCCCGGGATCCTCCCCAGCCCGATGGGCACAACGCTCGTATGAGTGCTGTGCCCAGTCCGTGGCTTCTCCCGGCTACTTGCGAGTAAGTGATCAGCTGCAAAAAGCCACGGACCATGCTAGATGTTCCGCAGCCCCGGCCTCAGACCGGGGCTGCAGAAAACCCGGGCCAGAAGCGAATTCGCTCATGCCTGTTTAAGGGAGGTTTTAGCGTGGCCTGACCCCGGATTCCCCTGTGCATCATCTGGATGCACAGGAGGGAAACCGGGCCTCACACCGTGCTAACGCCTCATCTAGCAACGGCCTTAGATGAACAGGTTTGACCCCAGAACAATCCTGGGATAAACCTTAGGTCTAGCTACAGCCATAGTTATATGAAAAGGTCACAGCCCCAATCACAGGGAGGACTGGGTGGCTGTGGGACACTCCCAGACCATGCGGGGCTTGACAAACATGTGTGCGAGTGCCCTATGGATGGTATAGAAATATAAATAATAATAATATTAATATTAATATTAATATTAATAATAATAATAATAATAATAATAATAATAATAATAATAGAATACAGGAGCTGAAAGAGAGGGTAAGAGATGGTGGAACCTGAGCAGGAAAAGAGCAGAGCAGGAAAACAAAGGGTTAAAGGAGACAGGGAATATGTAGAGAAATAGAGCCCTTGGCACTGGGAAATAAGAGGGAAGGGATGAGCTCAGAACAGGGAGGATAGGAAAATAGGGGAGAACAATGATGACACCTGAAGTAGATAAGAAGGACTGATATTTCTTCTACAGCCAATTGGGTACATGGACGGACTTGATGGTGGCAGGATGCCATATTCAAGCAGGTGACCATAGAAATAAGGGAACAGCATGAATGGAGCAAGGTACTGCAAAGCTCTAGCATTAAGTTGTACACATTTTCAGAGGCTGGGACTATTCAGAACTCTGAGACCTTAGCTAGACCTAAGGTTTATCCTGGGATTTTCCCGGGGTCATCCCTGTTCATGTAAATGACACACAGGATATCCCGGGAGCAGACAGGGATGACCCCGGGATAAACATAAGGTCTAGCTAAGGCCAAAATCAACAGTTTCAACCTGACTGTGGTGTGATGCTAATCACCAGAATAGAAACTGTATCAACATCTGAATAAATTTCATTTTTTTGTTGCTCTAACATGAATTGTGTGACACTGCTTGGTTTTAGTTTGATCAACCAACGAGCCAAATGAGGTGAAGTTATACACATCAAGTCCTGACAGGTCATTCATTCATTCATTCATTCACAGCATTTATATCCCTCTCTACTGCTAACAGATTCCATTGAAATGTATTGAGTTCTATGAGAGTTGTTTCCAAGTAAATTTGTATAGGATGGCAGCCTAAGGGAATTGCAAATATTCCCACATTTTTATGTGTGAAATACTGGAGGTGATGCAGCGATCTGATATATCCTTTCTCATACGAGTGCAAATCCCTTTGTTGCTACAAGGGCTAGTAGTTTGAAAATGATTGAATAAAATCGGCTTGACCTTTTCGCTTGCAACTTGAAGAACTTTACACTTTTATAATCACTTTTATAATAAATATTCCATAAATATACTGGCAAAGCTGAAAACAAAGAAAGTATGTTCTTTTTTAAAAAAGATTGTTTACCATGGCCAGATCTTCACCAAGCAGGATATGACACATTGGCAACAGTTTGAAAACTATACATGGGGTGTGTCATGAGCCCCAACAGTTGTCAATATTATAAACCATTTTAAAGCAGTAGTGTAGATCCTGCCCATGTCTTGAAGTTTGAACTAGAAACCATGTGATGTAAGATTTTTCTCTCTCTTCTCCCACTGGTGTCCTTTCAACTCTTTCTTCTCAGCTTCTCTTCTTCCTACTCTGACAATCATTTTTTGGTGAACCGCCCAGAGAGCTTTGGCTATTGGGCAGTATAAAAATGTAATAATAAATAAATTAAAAATTAACTAACTTTTCTCCAGCAACATTCTATGCCTGTCCTTTCATTGACCCAGTACTGACAGGAGTAAGCATATAAACATATGTCGCATGTTACATTACATGCACAGTGTAGGACATATGCATTAATCTCCCCTTTGCCTCATCCCTTCCTGTTCTATCTTCCTGAGCTGCCCAAAACTCAAGCTTTGGGCATTTTCAAAATTTCAAAATTTCCTGCACTTCTACACTGCTGAAGTTTCAGTTTAAAACAAAATGAGTAAAATTGGGCTAGTGGATCTTATGTAATAAGCCTTACACTGCCCTGCTGTATTCTTTTATAAAATTATATCCATGACCATCTATTCTATAGCTTCAACAGGAGAGGATGGGATGTCATGATATCCATTCCATTGGCTTGCTGGGATAGAATCATAGAATCATAGAATAGCAGAGTTGGAAGGGGCCTACAAGACCATCGAGTCCAACCCCCTGCTCAATGCAGGAATCCACCCTAAAGCATCCCTGACAGATGGTTGTCCAGCTGCTCTTGAATGCCTCTAGTGTGGGACAGCCCACAACCTCCCTAGGTAACTGATTCCATTGTCGTACTGCTCTAACAGTCAGGAAGTTTTTCCTGATGTTCAGCTGGCATCTGGCTTCCTTTAATTTGAGCCCATTATTCCATGTCCTGCACTCTGGGAGGATCGAGAAGAGATCCTCGCCCTCCTCTGTGTGACAACCTTTTAATTAATTGAAGAGTGTTATCAGGTCTCCCCTCAATCTTCTCTTCTCCAGGCTAAACATGCCCAGTTCTTTCAGTCTCTCTTCATAGGGCTTTGTTTCCAGACCCCTGATCATCCTGAATGGTATGCTGCCAAGCAAATCTCCTTCCAGAGCTGAAGAAATTCAGTTGACAGCCACTCTACAGCTGGCAGAAAGAGAAATTCGGATATCTTCCATTTGTCTATTTGACCCATTTGTCTTTTATACTTATGTGTGTGTGTGTTTTCTGCTGAAAGAGGAAGGTAAGTTAAAAATGTGGAAAATAAAGTCACAAGTAGGTGATGATTTCTTAAACTTTCAAGCTATAGCACTCTTAAACATTTTACCCTACACATAACAATAGTTTGAAAGAAAAGAAAGCTTTAGTTTACACTTTTGTACCTTAATATTTCTGTTTTATTCCGACCCATTAACATACTGGATAACACACTGGGAAATAAATACGTTAACAACAACAACAACAACAACAACAACAACAACAACAACACAGACATACCAAGCAATACCAATCATGGCATATGTGGATCTAGAGGGTTGTGAGTAAAGCTGGTAATAAAATAAAAATCCTCTTTCCATGTGGTTTTGGCAATTACATTATTATTAAACTGAAGCAGCTAGTTGAAGGAGAAAACAGATCTTCAGCTTAGGCTGAGCTATGGACAAGGTGTCTACCTCTAGCCTGACATGTGGCTGGTGATTTGAATAATCCCTTAAGTTTCTATAATAATGATTGTGGATGAGCAGGCTGTCAATTCAAAAATGGCCAGATGGGGTTTAGCTGGCCTGGTTCTGGAGGGGCTAAAGTAGGATCAGATAATTGCTAGTGTTATCATTTTTTTGACCTGATTCTGAGTCCTTTTGCTTTTTAATGTTCATGAGCCAAGCATTCTGAATCAAAGGTTTCCCAAGGTTATTTATGTATACAACATTTTGTTCCTAGAAAGAATTTATGAATTCATCTGCAAACGCTACAAAAATGTAGGACAGAGGTCAGTAACCTGTGGGCCTATGGCCTAATTTCACATGGCAGCAAAGGAGACAGTAAAGGGGACAGTCTGGCTCTGGTCCATCCATGGCCAGAGTGCAGCCCCTTGATTGATTATCCCATGGGAATGCAGTTCTTGACTAAAAAAGAGAGACTCCTTTCCCCTAATGTAGTTAGGGGACAGGATAAACTATGATGCAACTTGGGCTTTGGACAATTGTTTGCTATATTGTGGAGGAAAGCAAACAACAACAACAGCAGAACCTTTCCTTGTATATGGTCTGCTAGAAATCATGGGTCACGGCAATGCAGGCATGAGCACCTTGTGGCCTTCTAGATCTTTTGGCTATGACTCCGTTCAGCTCTAACCAACAGAGCCAATATTGAGGGATCATGGAAGCTGTTAACAGGGATATGCATACAACAAAACTCGTATCTACATCAGATTGCAATTGTCGTGTTTTTCTTTTCCCTTTGCATGAAAATCTGTGTGTATATTTGTATTTTTCCAAATACACACATCCATTGTGCACATCTTTGAAATGTACTCATTCTTCTCCCACTGATTAAGGAGTGTGCATGCATTTTTCAAAAGTGTGCAAATGCACACATGCTGTCAAACACATTTTTGAGGGTGGTGACAGCTTGGACATGTACTGATCCACATATCAGATGTGAATTACATTGACAGCTTGAAAATGTACTGACTTCCTCTGCAGATTGTGCTTGAATCTGTAATTAGCGTTGACACAAGCACCCAACTGGGTCTCCATTCCTTTGGGGAAGGGTGAACTGAATCAATCCTGATTAAAAAATGAAGTGAAATCAAATTCTCATACATCCCTAGTTATAGGCCAAAAGACCTGGAGGGTGCTATATTGTATTGCAGGTCTGCCACTGGATATGTATTTGTGGCCCAGTTCCCTGCTGCAGAGGCATAATATTCTTCCCTGATGTTGTTGAATACTGAATACTTAAAAGGTCTTCAAGAAATTGCATGGTCTTCTGGGAAATATTAGTTTATCATTTCTAAAACCATGTAAAAATGTCAGAGCTTCCAGTCCTATGTTCCCACTGTTTTCTTTTAGTGTGAACAAAGAAATCTCTATGGATACATATTCCAAGTAATTGATGGAGATATTCTCAGAATAAAACCATGTGTATTTTCATGCTATCAGAGAAATTTGTGCTTTTCCATGATCATCTATGGCTCATTTAGCACAAGGTCAAAATGTCCACTTGTCTATGACTTTCAAAGTTTCCTGGGTTTCTTTACTTTAAAGAAACCCTGATTTGAAGTCATTCCCATGACAAAAGTTAACTCTACCAAGTATATTCTCTGTCTTTCATTCCTCCACTAGTACACACAAATATATTACCATATAAAAGAGAGTTTGAGAATCCATTTCTTTTCCCTTCTTAGCCTGAGTTCTGATAGTAAAGTCGTGCTTTGTAATCAAACGTCATGGATCACTGTAGAAGAAGATTCATTGTGAGTGTGAAGGGTGAGAAATAACGAGACAAGATACAGAAATGGGATTAAATATGGATCACATTTATTTAAAGATCTGCAAAAGGGGTAAAGGTCTAAGCGGGCATCATCTCTTGGCCAATTCACAGCCTGTGAAGTGGCAACTGGTTATTCACCACCTCATGGGTTTCCCCCTCCTGAGGTAGGGAGGCCTTCCAGTGTCACCCCTCCTTCAGGCCGCAGGGCTCTGGGTGGGTGAGGAGGGTTGACCTCAAAAGTAACCCTTATCTCATCAGCTGGTGCCAGAAGGCTTCCAGTTGTGGGCCTTGGGCATTACCCATCACCACAATAGTGCCTGTGAATGCTCACCAATATCAAAAGTGCTCTAGATGCCCAAACCTACCTGCCTACCCTATTTATTTATTTATTACATTTCTATACCACCCAATAGCCGGAGCTCTCTGGGCAGTTCACAAAAAACCTACCCTACAAATGTGACCAAATTGAATTAAACTAAATTAACCTAATTAATACTCCATATCTGTCTTGCAGTGTGAAGTAGGTGAAAAAACCCTCATAACCAAGTTAGATTATGAGCAAAAAATTCCTACTCGGCCTCTGAAAAGATGACCAACAAGCCCACACTGCCTACATGGAAGTGGGGAGGGAGCCACGTGGCAAAGAGGAAGCTGGGGGGGGCATTGATGGTTATCATCCCTCAGTCCCCTCCCAGTTGCAGTGGCACCAACAGAGGTCACCAATGATGAATCTCCACATCTCGTCATGCCACTCTTACCCACAATTGGCCTCCCCACACTGAGGCATGCTGGGCGAGGGTTTACGGCATTTCTGAAACTATTTACTCTAGAATTGTTACACTGCAATTAATGATACTTTTCTGCCCCAGTCCTTTGAACTGTAGCATCTACATGAATATGCTCAGTTAAGGTTATCAGCTGTTGATTTCAAAGATATTCTTGCCTATGTAGGTCCCAAGCAGTATAGCTGGGAAAGGACCTTAACAAATACATTTTCAGATAGTTGCTACCCTTTGGCAATATAAAAACAGTGTTAGTGATCAAGAATCACTTAATTTCCAAATCATCATGCATCATCTCCAAATTCTGAGTCTAAAATTATTAAGATCATTCCACCATTACTACTAGTTTGATGCCAAATGTCCCTGAGCATTTACCTTAATTCAATTTAGGTGTACAAATTTTGAAAGAAGGAAGAAGATATTCCAAAATAGCAAATCTCATACATCATATTAATGCTCAAAATACAACATGCTGAACATGGTGGTTGTTTTTTCAATGAAATGAGATATGTTTAAAATATCCTGTCTCTTTCATGAGTTGCTATTGAGTATGGATAAGGGAGAAATATGTTTATTTGTTCACATTTTTAAGCAAACTGACCTTTCCCACATCTGATATGTGGATCAGAACACAGTTACGTTCCAGATTGCATCCTTCTCTAAATTTTGCAAAGTGGTTCTGAGATTAATTACAAAGCTTGTATATTGGGGGGGGGTACGCCCTACAAAGATGCATATATTGCATACAGAACTCATGAATTAGGGGAAACTTCAAACAAAATGCATGCTAGGGGAAATTCCATAATAAAATAAATATTTGTGCTTTCTTTTTTTTTAAAAAAATAAATCTTAACAAACTGAAGTGGAAATTGGGTAGACTGAACTTATGACTCTGAATACATGTTAAATTTGTATGGGCCAGAAATTCATCTATCAATAGTGTTGCCTGATACATAGGACACAGTTCTGAAAGGTTTTGCCATAGTTGAACTGCTATGAGTGATACAAGCTTATGGCTAGGAGAAAAGTAGTGGAAGTGTTACTGGTACAGTTTTGTGCCAGCAGTAACTAAAGAACTCTGGGACTTGTAGTTCTTGAGAAAGATGGCACATAGGGATGCACGTATATCTCTGTCTAGAGTTTCCTGCACAAGGTCTCTTACTGTTCTTGAGGAGGACCTGAGCAAGGAATTTACCGTTTAGAATATTGCCTGTTTTGTTCTCAGACCGCCTTTGATTGGCTCCAGAAAATCTCACACCAGAATTCTCTAAATAGGTATATGGATACTAATAGAGGCTGGTGGCTCCAATTTTGTTTGGACTGTGAATCCATTCTGGGTTTCAATCAGAACCAGCCAGACTACTAAACGAGCTATCCAAAGTGCTGAATCCTAACTCCCAAAAGGCTCAGCACCCTGGATAGCTCCTTTAGAGTTCAGTCTGCTCCACCAAAATTGAAGCCACCAGCCTCCTAGATACAGTGAACTATATTTGCATAAACATTCTCTTGCATAATCTGAAATTCAGCTTCATTACCCACCCACCCACTTACTTAATGGGCTTGCGGACCAGGTTGAGCCCTGTCTATATTTTCATTTTTTGTTGAGCCTTAAAATATCCAAATAAATGTCGTCCACCAGAGTAAACCAATTCAGGGGTGGCAGAATAATTTACTGCCAGCATTAAATTAAGTATTGAATAAGTTAATTAAAGAAGAGCCAAGAGGAATAATCAGCCTAAAAGCGAACTGTTAATTAAAAGTTTGTAAGGACAATATTTGTACTTAAAGTTAGTCACACACCAGGCTCTGCTGTGTTCCCACATTTTATGTACACAGCATCTCCTCTTTTGCTGTTTGTTGGAGGGGCAGGAGGGGGGACTCCTTGCATTGCCAACAATGGTTTACCTTTAGAAGTGGTAACACAGATTAAGTGATGGAAAAGGATGAAGTGGCTGAATAGTTAATTTCTTTTCATTATCCCTCACTCTTAGGCAAATATTTGGATTTTGAGTTCAGCTAAGTGCTGTTTAACTCATGGGAGATCAAAGGAACTCTGTGCTCATCTAAACCAAGCAGGATATTCCACTATGAAAGCAGTATGGAAGTGCTGCTCCACCTCCAAAAAATCATTCCCAAGACAGAGAACATTATGTGATAATTTTCCATGGTAAAGGCACCATTTTATGATGGTATAGCCTCAAAGAGAGAGGGGGGAGTCATCTATACCAAGCAGTATGAAGGTGGTATATAAAGTGGTCTAGCTCCTTCCTATCTCTCCTCTCTCATCTCACACTATTGCCCCGCTCGTGCTCTTCGCTCCTCTGATGCCATGTTTCTCGCCTGCCCAAGGGTCTCTACTTCCCTTGCTCGGCTTCGTCCCTTCTCTTCTGTTGCCCCTTACGCCTGGAACGCTCTTCCAGAACATTTGAGATCTACAAGCTCAATCACAACTTTTAAAGCTCAGCTAAAAACTTTTCTTTTTCCTAAAGCTTTTAAAACTTGATGTTGCTCGGACTTTATACTGTTAGTTTTACCCTACCCTGTACCTGTTTACCCTACCCAGTGCCTGTTTGCATTCCCTTCCCCTCCTTATTGCTTTACTATGATTTTAGTAGAATGTAAGCCTATGCAGCAGGGTCTTGCTATTTACTGTTTTACGCTGTACAGCACCATGTACTTTGATGGTGCTATATAAATAAATAATAATAATAAATAATAATAAAATGCAGGAGCCACACTACTGCTTTGTAGTGGTATTGAAGGGCACTGACACCTGTTGGGGCCCATTGACACATACCATATACCGCTTACATACCACTTTCATAGTGAAATATCCTGCTTAATGTAGATGTGTCATGGGCCCCAACAGGTGTCAGTGCACTTCAGTACCACTATAAAGCAGTAGTGTGGCTCCTGCATTTTATATACCACTTTCATACTGCTTGGTATAGATGACCACCACCACCACCCTCTTTGAGGCTATACAATCATAAAATGGTGCCTTTACCATGGAAAATTACTAGGGGTGTGCACGGACCCCCCGCTCCGCTTCACTTGCAGATCCGCCATTTTCCGGATCGGGCCGCTCCGCCCCGCCCCCGCTCCGCCCACTTCCGCTCTGCTCCGCCCGGTGCTCCGGATCCGGATCCGGAGCTCCGTTCCCCCCCCATAGGCTTGCATTGAAAGCTAAAAAATTATACAACTTTTTTTCTGTTCAAGTTAGAAACTTCATGTTTGGCACCATGACACCTCATGGGGATATACACATGCATGCCAAGTTTCAAAGCAATCCCATCATCCCCTGATTTTTGGCGAATTTTTGAAAATCGGGCACCCCACACACAACATCCCTGCGAGGTGGGCAGGGGAGGAGGGAGGGAAGGCAGGCAGGCATGCAGCTGGCATTTCTGGGGGCATAAGGAAGTGAGCCAAGGATAAGCCAGTAATGCATATAAAATGGAATAAATCAATCAATAAACAAAGGAGGGGTGGAATTAAAAGCAGCAGTGTTGCTCAATAAACAGCAAGAAGAATTTTTTTAAAAAGGCTATATCTGTCTTTTACCAGCAATAGGGGGACGTGCCCGGGGGAGGGGGAAGTAGCTGCCAGTTCAAGACAGCCACCAACAGCTCCGAGAAGAAGTAAAACGCTCACTTCGACTCAGAACAGGCATTGCTCCACCACTGAAAAGTGACCATTCACTTCAACTCATGATAGGCATTGCTCCACCGTTTTACTCTCTTTGGAAGGCTCTATGGCCTTCCAGTGCAGGAGAGAGTGGGGGCACGTCCACGATGAGATGCCCTACGGGAGCTCATCCCCTTGCACCACATCGATTCAGTTGTTCACCAAGGTTAGGGTGGGGAGCAGTGCTGTGTTTCTATCTCTTATTCTTGGCTTAGTATATGATTTCAGGTTGTGTTTGTGCATTTGGTGGGGCTACTGTGTTAAAAAACACGGGGAAAAGCCCGTTCAGATGAAGAAAGAGAAGTTTCCCAGAATCCCAAGTTACCTGTTTTGCCTATGCCCTCCTCCAACTTTGGGATCATCATGACCGGGAGCTGACTCTGCCCCTCAGCCCTTTGAAAAAGGTATTTTTCCCGACGATTTTTTAAAAACTTCTAGCCCGCGACCCGTATGATGCAGAAAGTTGAGAGTGGTCTCAAAATGACCCCCATCCACGACTCTCTGTGCACAAGAATTTTCAGAATGATAGCTTAAACCCCCCCCCCAGTTATCCCCGATTCTTTCCCTCAATGCAATCCTATGGGCGAAAAGCCGAAAACGCAGTTTGAGCCGTGCGGTTGACCCGATTTTCACAAAAACATTGCACGTGAACCACAGCACGCAGAAAGTTGAGAGTAGTCTCAAAATGACCCCCATCCACGACTCTCTGTGCACAAGAATTTTCAGAACGATAGCTTAAACCCCCCCAGTTATCCCCGATTCTTTCCCTCAATGCAATCCTATGGGCGAAAAGCCGAAACGCAGTTTGAGCCGCGCGGTTGACCCGATTTTCACAAAAATATAGCACGCGACATGGACAACGCAGAGAGGTGAGAGTGGTCTCAAAATGACCCCCATCCACGACTCTCTGAGCACAAGAATTTCCAGAGCGATAGCTTCAAAAACAACGTAGTTATGCGCGATTATTTGCCGCAATGCAATCCTATGGCGAAATGTTTTCAAGATGGCGACCGGAGCGCTCCGCCTGAACTCGGAGCTCCGAAAAATGGTCGCTTCTCTTCGCCTTACTTCTAGGGGGTCCACGGTCCGCTCCTACTCCGCCTCTGGGTAAGGCGGAGCAGGCCAATCCGCTACTGCTTCTACGCTCCTAATCGGAGCGGAGCACATCCCTAAAAATTACCACATAATGTTCTCTGTCTTGGAAATGATTTTTTGGAGGTGGGACTGCTTCCTTTTGTAAGGCGGCAAAGTTACCGTTTGCAGATGTTACCTCATCAAGAATAATGAGGAGAATTATTTTTTCAGTTTTGAGAAAACAATGTGACTAAATACAAAGAGTATGTTAGACATGACCTTCACCCAATGGCTCCCAATTAGGCCAGTGCTCCGCTCCGATTAGAAACACAGAAGCAGGAGCGAATTGGCCTGCTCCGCCTTGCCCAGAGGCAGAGTAGAAGCGGACCGCAGACCCGTAGAAGCAAGGCGAAGAGAAGCGCCCATTTTTCGGAGCTCCTCTTTCAGGCGGACCGCTCCGATCGCCATCTTGAAACATTTCGCCCATAGGATTGCATTGCGGAAAAGAAAGGGGGATAACTGTGTTGTTTTTGAAGCTATCGTTCTGAAAATTCTTGTGCTCAGAGAGTCGGGGATGGGAGTCATTTTGAGACTACTCTCAGCTCTCTGCGTGGTGTGGGTCGCGCGCTAGAATTTTTTTAAAAACCGGCGGGAAATACCTTTTTCGAAGGGCTGAGGGGCAGAGTCAACTCCCGGTCATAATCACATGATCACAAAGTTGGAGGAGGGGATAGGCAAAACGGGTAACTTGGGATTCTGGGAAACTTCTCTTTCTTAGTCTGAACGGACTTTTCCCAGTGTATTTTAAAACAGTAGCCCCACCAAATTCACAAACACAACCTGAAATCATATACTAAGCCAATAATAAGAGATAGAAACACAGCACTGCTACCCACCCTAACTTTGGGGAACAACTGAAAAGATGTGGTGCAAGGGGATGAGCTCATCTAGGGCATCCCATGTGGACGTGCCCCCACTCTCTCCTGTACTTGGGGGGCTATCACAGCCCTCCAAAGAGAGTAACCCGGTGGAGCAATGCCTATCATGAGTTGAAGTGAGCGTTTACTTCTTAGTGGTGGAGCAATGTCTTTCATGAGTGGTGGAGCAATGTCAGTTCATGACAGCGTTGCTTCTTAAAAGACTGGTCACTAGGACCAGTCAAATTGGCATCTGCTTCCCCCTCCCCCGGGCACGTCCCCCTATTACTGGTAAAAGACAGATATAGCCTTTTTAAAAAAGTTCTTCTTGTTGTTTATTCAGCAACACTGCTGCTTTTAATTCCACCCCTCCTTTGTTTATTTATTTATTTATTTATTCCATTTTATATGCGTTACTGGCTTATCCTTGGCTCACTTCCTTATGCCCCCAGAAATGTCTGCTGCCTGCCTGCTTGCCTTCCTCCCTCCTCCCCTGCCCACCTCGCAGGGATGTTGTGTGTGTCTGGCTTTGACTCAGGGGAGAAGTCCTTCCTGCGCTCAAGTTAGACTTTTGGAAGTTCCAAATCCATTTTTCAAGTGTGGAAGAATATTTCATAGGTTTATCTGTACTCCCCAATTCATAGCATGTTGGGATTTCCTTTAAAATGGCCCCATTGAGATATCTTCAGGTTTAAGCCCCGCCAAAAATCAGGGGATGATGGGACTGCCTTGAGTCTCAGTGTGCATATGTATCCCTGGATAAGCTTTCATGGTGGCGAGTTTGAGATTTTTAACATGCAAATTGATGGAGCTATGGAAAGGGGTGTGAATGGGGTGTTGGATTTTCATAAATTCCCCCAAAATCAGGGGATGATGGGACTGCCTTGAGTCTTGGTGTGCATATGTATCCCTGGACAAGCTATCATGGTGGCGAGTTTGAGATTTTTAAAGTGCAAATTGACAAAGCTATGGAAAGGGGTGTGAATGGGGTGCCCGATTTTCATAAATTCTCCAAAAATCAGGGGATGATGGGACTGCCTTGAGTCTTGGCGTGCGTGTGTATACCCCCATGAGGTGTCATGGTGCCAAACTTGAGGTTTCTAACTTTAACAGAAAAAAAGTTGTATACTTTTTTAGCTTAATGCAAGCCTATTGGGGGGGGGAAACGGAGCTCCGATCCGGATCCGGAGCTCCGAGCGGAGTGTAGCGGACATAGGCGGAGCGGGGGTGGGGCGGAGTGGGCCGATCCGCAAATCGCGGATCTGGAAGAGAAGCGGAGCGGGGGGTCCGTTCACACCCCTACTCCCAATGTAAAAATGAAGTGTGGACATCGCCACACATAGACTTCACTGCCACAAAAATAAATGTTCTTTGATTGTTCTTTTTTTTTGGCCTGGTGGCCTAGTATGAGTAATATGAGTTGAGCTGATGGAATGCTTTGAGCCTTGACTATATTTTTTGGCACTATGGGAGAAATGGTTATCATTGAGGTATCTTCCAAATACCCACTGCTCAAGGGCTGCAAGGAGTTTGGACAAATGATGCTTTGTCATGCTAATTAGTCTGCTCTCAACATTATTTCTAAGAACTCATTGTCTGTGCAAAAGGAAAAGGGGAAAACAGAGGTGTAGGAGATGCTCTGGGAGTTTCTCCTTTAAAATAATGCCTCGAGCTACTCTGAACCCTAGAACACACAACGAGAAACTAGAGGAGAACTAATACACCCTACTAAAGGATAATAATATAATGACATCCCAAGAGCATTTAGCAAGGGAATATCAGAAGCAATTTTCTTTTTTTAAAAAAATAAGTTACTTGTACTATTTATACATGTAACCCATTATCAGACTTCCATGTGGTGATGCTGAAAGCAATGACAAGAGCTTCCCAGTAACTGCAGCCAGATCATTATGATTCCATACATCCCTCTTGCACATTTATACCTCATAGAATCATAGAATCATAGAATAGCAGAGTTGGAAGGGGCCTATAAGGCCATCGAGTCCAACCCCCATCTCAATGCAGGAATCCACCCTAAAGCATACCTGACAGATGGTTGTCCAGCTGCCTCTTGAAGGCCTCTAGTGTGGGAGAGCCCACAACCTCCCTAGGTAACTGATTCCATTGTCATACTGCTCTAACAGTAAGGAAGTTTTTCCTGATGTCCAGCTGGAATCTGGCTTCCTTTAACTTGAGCCCATTATTCCGTGTCCTGCACTCTGGGAGGATCGAGAAGAGATCCTGGCCCTCCTCTGTGTGACAACCTTTTAAGTCTTTGAAGAGTGCTCTCATGTCTCCCCTCAATCTTCTCTTCTCCAGGCTAAACATGCCCAGTCCTTTCAGTCTCTCTTCATAGGGCTTTGTTTCCAGATCCCTGATCATCCATAGGACACACAATGTCATTGGTTGCAGTATTTTGGATAATCTGGAATAAAACACAGGAAATAACACTATGAAAGTGGTAGACGGAGTGACTAATGTGCCCCAACAGTTATCAGTGCACTTTGATACCTCTATAAAGCGGTAGGTAGATCTAGCCGCCACCTTGCTGCTTATATTTTATCTGATAGTGCCTAGTATAAAATCAGCCTTGGGTGAGCCCAACATGGAGACTGCTTGAAGATGATGGTCTGTTTTTATACATTTCTTTAAACAGCAGTGATAAACAGACCAACCATGTACCATTTGCAATGGATAAAATTGAAATCCATTATTTAAAAGGATCTACCAGATGTCCTAAAACAGTCAATGTATACTCCTTGGTTACTAGTTGCCAAAGCTTTTAGACCCTGTTACTCTCCCAGTGAAGTAACTGGGAATGCAACATGACCTAAAAAAACATTCCTATAGTCTCCACCACTCCCTGTTGCTCCACTTCAGTTTCATTACTTACCAGAGCTGAGGAAGGAAGGAAGGAAGGAAGGAAGGAAGGAATGGAACAAAGAAAAGCTTCCAAACAGGCCAGGAGGATGAACATTTCAAAAGGGCCTCAGGTGCGAGGACAAATGCATGACACGTCTGAGGCATTCATGGAACTGTTGCAGACTTCAGCTCCCATGCCCCAGCCAACATGGACTGTGGACAGTAGGGATGTGCTCCGCTTCTCCTCGGACCGGAGAAGCAGGAGCGAATTGGCCTGATCCGCCTTGTCCAGAGGAGCAGGAGAAGTGAGCCGGGGCCTGGAGAAGCATGGTGAAGAGAAGCGGCCATAGGCGGAGTGCTTCTCTTTTCGCGGAGCGATCCGCCCGCCATTTTTGATAATTTCACCCATAGGATTGCATTGTGGAAAAGAAATGCATTTTTTTTTTGTTTTTAAAGCTATCTTTCTGAAATTTCTTGTGCTTAGAGAGTCGTGGGTGGGGGTCATTTTGAGCCTACTCTCAGCACTCTGTGTTATGCGGTTTGCTTGCTCTAATTTTCTAAAAAAATAGGGTAAAAAAAGAGGGAGAAGTACCTTTTTGAAGTGCTGAGAGGCAGATTCAACTCCCAGTCATGATCACCTGATGAAGCATCCTCCAATCCCAAAATTGGAGGAGGGGATAGGCAAAACGGGATACTTAGTAACTTGGGATACTGGGAAATTTCTCTTTCTTAGTCTGAACAGACTTTTCCCAGTCTTTTTTAAAACAGTAGCCCCACCAAATGCACAAACGCAACCTGAAATCATATACTAAGCAAATAAATAACAGATAGGAAACACAGCACTGCTACCCACCCTAACCTTGGTGAACAACTGAATAGATGTGGTGCAAGGGGATGAGGTCCCCTAGGGCATGTGGACGTGCCCAGTGCACATACTGTGTCCTGCCCTTGGAGGGTCATCAGAGCCCTCCAAAGAGTAACCAGTGGAGACTAATGCCTGTCATGAGTTGAAGTGAGAGGTAGCATCTTAAAGACTGGTACTTACTTAGGGCCAGTAAAAAATTGGCATATCCCCCTCCCCCTGGGCACGTCCACTCTCCTCTTACCGCTAAAAGACAGACATAGCCTTTTTTAAAAAAAATCTTCTTGTTGTTTTTTCAACAATACTGCTGCTTTTAATTCTACCCCTCCTTTGTTTATTTATTTATTTATTTATTCCATTTTATATCTACACCCCATAGCCCAAGCTCTCCTGGCTTTTCCTCTTCAGTGAAGTCAGGCAGGCTTTTATTGTGGTTCAACTCCTTATTGTTGTTGTTGTTATTATTATTATTGCTATTAATATTAATTAGTACTGCTATTATTAACGTTACTATTGTTGTTGTTGTTGTTGTTGTTGTTGTTGTTTAATGGCTGTGATCACAGTGCAGTCAATCAACTCTGAAGCAAGGATCACAAAGCTTTACTCTTATCCTCCTAGCCTCCTAGTTATGGGATGCAAAAGAAAAGGCATCTCTCTGTGCTGCTCCTGCCTCACAGGGATGGTTTGCATTACTGGCTTTGAAACAATCCTTGGCTCACTTCCTTGTGCCCCCAGAAATGCCTGCTGCCTGCCTGCCTGCCTCCCCCAGGGTGCTGCTGTGGTGGGGCATCTGCCGGGACTGACTCCTCCCCCATAGATTTATGGCATATCTCTGCCTGCCTCTCTGCCCACCTGGTGCCTGGGAGATGGGCTTTGTGGTTCGTGCCCAGCAGCCTCCGGCATGCTTGCTCCCAGTCATTGTCATGCCCTGCGTGGACATGGAGTCAGGGGATGAGGAGCTGGAGGAATCAGGACCCAGCACCAGCCCAGGAGGTGTGGAGTCAGGACTGGCAGAGACTCCTGTGGAGCCAGAGAGGGAAGAGCCATGCACAGGTGTGCCAGCCGGGACCTCTGCCAGCTCAGAGCGCTCAGTGCCAGCAGAGACCTCCAATCTGGATGGTTCAGGGGAAGAAGCAGACATGCCGGTGTTTAGTCAGCTGCGGGCGGAGAAAGAGACTAGGCGGCGCTCACGCCACCTTTATCAAAAACGCCAAGCAATCAAAGAACAGCTGAAGGACCGTGACTCAGCACCCTGACTCAGCATAAATACGCAGCAGTCAGCCGAGGTAGCTTTGTCAGAGATTAACTGAGCTGAGCTTGCTGGCGAAAGCTTCTGTTCCTGAATCTCTTGACCCCGTGCCTTGCATCTTGATTCCTGCTTCCTGCTGTGACTCCGGACCGGTTCGTGACCACTTCTCTCTGTTCCTGACTCCTGCTTTGACCTTGGACTGGATTGTGACACCGTTGCCTGCTCTTGCCCTGTTGGACCTTTGGACTGCTGTTTGTACTTTGCTGATTGCCGGTTGTGCTGACCCTGGACTGAACCCTCGACTACATCTCCTGCCAAAGCCCTGGACCTCGGACTTGCCACCAACTACTCTCCTTGCCGTAAGCCTGGACTCCTGCCTTGCTTTTCCTCCCAGTTGCCTCCAAGTCTCCTGTGTTCCCAATCCTTACTTGCCTGTGTTTCCTGAATAAACGAACAGTTGCTTTGCTTTGAGTCTCCGTCGTTTATCATTGTCAGCCTTTGGCTGCTTTCCCGGACAGTCGTCCTCCTCTGTGCCCGCCTCAATGCGTTACTGCTGGCTTAGAAAGAAACAAGCCATCCTTGGCTCACTTCCTTGCGCCCGCCTCAAAGGGTTGGTTTGCAATGCGTTACTTACTACTGGCTTTGAAACAAGCCATCCTTGGCTCACTTCCTTGCACCCGCCTTGAAGGGTTGGTTTGCAATGCGTTACTTACTGCTGGCTTTGAAACAAGCCATCCTTGGCTCACTTCCTTGCGTCCGCCTCGAAGGGTTGGTTGGCAATGCATTACTTACTGCTGGCTTTGAAACAAGCCATCCTTGGCTCACTTCCTTGTGCCCCCAGAAATGCCTGTTGCCTGCCTGCCTGCCTGCCTGCCTTTGTGTTTTCCCCCCAGGGTGCTGCTGTGGTGGGGCATCTGCCGGAACTGACTCCCCCATACTAGATCTATGGCATATCTCTGCCTGGTGCTCTGCCCGCCTGTCCTCCTCCTCTGTGCCCGCCTCACAGGGATGGTTTGTGTGTGTCTTGCTTTGTCTCAGGGGACAAGTCCTTCCTGCACTCACTTAGACATTTTGAAGTTCCAAATAAATTTTTCAAGTGTGGAAGAAGATTCATATTTAGGGTTATCTACTCCCCAATTCATGACATGTTGGGATTTCCTTTGAAATGGCCCCATTGAGCTGTCTGCAGCTTTAAATCCCTGAGATACTGGGGTGTCCGATTTTCAAAAATTCCCCAAAAATCAGGGGAGGCTTGGATTGGCTTGAGGCTTGGCATGCATGTGTATACATGCATGAGGTGTCGTGGTGCCTAACCTGAGGTTTCTAACATGAAAATTGATGGAGATATCAAAAGGGGTGTGAATTGGGGTTAGGGGTGCTGCGTTAGAGGTTAAAGCCCCCACAAAATCAGGGGATGATGGAATTTGCTTGAAATGTGCCATGAATGTGGATGAGCCTGCTTCCAAGTTTTTATCTGTCAAAATGTCGGAGAAAAGCCCATGTCTGAAAATGGGGTGTCTGATTTTCAAAAATTCCCCAAAAATCAGGGGAGGCTTAGATTGGCTTGAGGCTTGGCATGCATGTGTATACTTCCATGAGGTGTCATGGTGCTGAATTAGGTTTTTAATGGTAACAGAAAAAAGTTGTAGGCTTTTTTGGATTTCAATGCAAGCCTATGGGGGGGGGGGGGAAAGCGGAGCTCCGATCCGGATCCGGAGCTTCGCAGCGAACCGGAGCAGACGATAGGCGGAACGGAGCGTACCTGATCCGAAGTTGCGGATCTGGAAGAGAAGCGGATCAGGGGGTCCATGCACACTCCTAGTGGACAGAAATGCTAGCATTTGTACCCCAAACATCTAGAGAGTACCAGGTTGGTGAAGGTTGGTCTACACTAACTGCCAGTGGCTTTCCAGGTGTTTCAAACAGGGGCCTTCCCCATCCCTACCTGCTGGAGATGAACCTGGATTGAAACAGGTACACATGCATGCCAAGCATGTGCTTAATATCTGAGCTATGGTGCTCTGTCAAAGCACCCAATATCCCGTTGTATTCCAATCATTGTAAAGAAGAACGTAAGATTTTTTTTTCTGAATTAGACCAAATCCATGTAATAAAACCATTCTGTTTCCAATACTCAGAGAAGCAAACAGGCAGGGCATGATGAAAAGGGCCTGCCACTGTTTGATCCCAAAATTTAATAATCGGATGTATACCATCTCTAATGTTCAACACAGATAGTCCATTCTGTTATCATGGCTAATAGCCATTGATAAGAGATATCAAGTAATTCTGCTTCAGCTGTATGCTAAATGATGGGCTGAATTACTTGAGAGTGGAGTTTCACAGTAGGAACATTAATTTTCCATTTTCATTACTCTCAAGCAGATGAAAATAGGGGCACTCATACGTGCTTGTAGTATTCCTAAACTCACAGCAAGGATCAATATTTGAGTGCACATACATGTGTGTGCATGAACGTACACATACACACCATGCTTGCGCATTGCAGAAGATTCAGTGCCACCTGCCATCAAGGGAAGGCTTTATAGCTATGCAGCAAGCTGTCCTCCTCTGGCGTCTGAAGCACAGTATGTCAGTAACCTGACCAGAACAGTTTCCTTTTGTGTGAAAAACAAAACAAAACAAAAAACCATTAAGCCTGCTTAACAGAATGTTTCATTTCACAGTGGATCTGCTTGTACTTCTTATAGAATAGCTGCAAGCCAAACGCATTCAGCAGCATTTACTTTCTGTACAAATGGTTATGGGGGAGCTACAAGAGAGCCAATGCGCTCACATTGTACATCAATGTGAGTGGATACATGTGTTATAAAATCGAGACACATCTGCTTCCCACTCAGCGATTTAAGTTCTAGAGACTTTGATGACAGATCTGAGGATATGAAACTTTAACCATTCAGATGTAAGCTAGACAAGATTTTGGATATCCATGATTTATCCCCTGTTTCTTTGGGTACCTGCAGATTCAGAGGTTCTAGTACTAACTGTCAGAAGGCATAGCACAACCATTCCATCTTTTCTTTCTTAACAGATTTTCTGCAATAAGAAAAGAAAAAACAGAAGAAGTTATGCGAAAACATGGGAGGAGGTACAAGGGAATGACCCCCACCCCCATAAAATTCTGTGAATGAGTCAAGGCGATTGTACATTAAAAGCTTCAAAAGGAATCAACTTTTATTTGTTTACTTTTTTTAAAAAAAGAAGAAGCTGGGGGTGAACCAATTTCGAACCTGGAGGATGGAGGGAACAATAGCAACAGGGGACCTGTCAATTTATATTAGGAAAGTCATGCAAAGGAAAAGTCTCTCACACACACACGGTATTGAAGCTCCACTCTGAACTTAGGATCCCTGTGGTTGCTTTTTTAACATGTGTATTGCATTTTATTCCTTTAGCTTCAGGTAATCCACCCAGAGAATTATGTTACTGGGCAGATTGCAAATGTAATAAGGAAGACAGAGAGACAGAAATAAAGAAATGGGAGATCTGTTCTAGATTTCCAACGTCTCATCTAGTTTGGCTCTCTCACTAACAATGGCAGCATCTACACTACTGTTTTCTAACAGTTTATAGTGGTTTTGACAACTGTTTGGGCACATGACATATTCCATATACAGTTTTCAAACTGTTTTCAAAGTGTTATATTCTGCTTGGTGTAGATCTGGCCAAGATCTTTTCCCCTTAAAGAGAAAACATGGACAGATATTTAACAGGGACAAGCGCCGGCAAATGGGGATTGTCCCTGGCAAATAGATACAGTTGAAGCAAACATTAATGGTTTTACATTTCAACTTCAGTTTTTAACAATAAGTTAATGAGTACAAGGGGATGGGATTAAACAAAAGCTTATAACAATGTGAACTGTAAAAACAAAAACAAACCAAAAAAAACAAAAAACCCAAAAGTGAGTAGTGCAAGGTTTTTTTGGACTGTTTTTGGGGGGCATTATACTACTGAACAGTACTACATCACCAAAGTTGCAGTATTGTGATGATATATTGCCATAATAAAGCATAAGTAAGACTGCAGAAGTATTTTTGTAGCACCATACATCACTACAACAGTATCACTTGAATGATTTATCAAGGCATTCCATCACTGAAGTGACGTCGTTCTGATGTTATAATGCCAACAACAATGCATCACTCAGGCCAACCAGTCTGCTTTGGTTAATTATTCAGAAATATTACTTTTTGTACTAGAAATGTATCTAGAAAATGGAATGGAGAGAAAAATGGTAGATAAACCTAGAAAGACACTGACATTAGTATAATATATATGCATGCTTGGATATAGATAGATAGATAGATAGATAGATAGATAGATAGTTAGATTGAAACCATTTTCTTTCTCTTAGGAAGGGAAGACATTGGTCTATTTTCAAATTTATGGTATTCTCTAGCTCAGCCAATGCCAACCTGGAGCCCTCCAGATATTTTGGACTACAATTCCCAGAATTTGTAATTACTCTTTATCCTAGCTGAGGCTGGTGGGAGTTGGTCCAAAAATCTGAAGGATGCCAGGTTGGGGAAGGTTCGTCTAGATAACATAGATTTTTAATTTTAATTTTAATTTTATTTATTTTTGCTATGAATGAAACATTCTAAAGTGAATAGACACCAATCTAAATAATGTAGGGAACACCTAATTTTCATTGAAATAAATGTAACTTGATTTAATTTCATTTAAGTATGATTAAATTTATCTGGGCCAAGGATTGAAAATATGTGAGTATATCATTTAATAGTATGAAAGTGATTGTTCCAACAATGATCAAAGTCCACCCATCATAATAAAATTATTTGTATTCCCCTTCTCTAGATGCAGGGCACTATCTTGTTATATTATAAAGCTGAATAAATAAGAGAGCAATCCCATGGCTCCTAGTCAGCATCTGGAGTGCCATAGGATGCTACAGATCTCCTCCATGCCCACAGACAAAGCTATGAGTGCAGAGGAGGAGAACCAATTGTGGATCTCTACCCTCCCCATCTCCTCCCCATCTCCTAGACACCACAGAAACCTTCTCTCCTGAGGTTACAATCATGACCTCATAAGACAAGTCAGAGAGGGAGAAATGGGGTGTGCTGGTAGGTGGGGGGCAAGGGGAGAGACCACAATGTGCAATATCCCATGGGCTCTCTAGTCCTCTTCCCATCCACCAAAAGATAAGTCACCTTAGATAGTCTCAGGCCTTAGCTAGATGGGGCAAAATCTCAGGGCGATCCCCAGGATTGTCCCTGTGCATCCACATTACACACAGGGGATCCTGGGATCAGGGAGGGATGATTCCTCCCTTGCCCCGGGATCTCGCCCTCCCCTATAGGCCTGCTTTTTCCATGGTCTCAGGCTGAGACCAAGACCACGGAACATCTGTGCGGGCGTCATGGTTTTTCTCAGTTCCTCGCGGTTCCTCACAAGGAGCTGGGACCCGTGCACAGGGCACAGAGCTCCTCAGGGGCACTGCACCCATCGGGGTGGGGTGGGGGAGTGAGGGAAATGTTTTTTTTTTTAAAAAAACCAACAACTTACCTTTTGCACACAACTGCTCGTACGCATCTTCTTCTTTAAGAAAAAACAAAACAAAATGGCGGGTGTGATGCCTCTCCCTCTGAGGTTGTTGCGCGCCGTGTGTGAAAAGAGGGGGAGATCTCATGATAAAAATATCGAGAGATCGTCACCCCTCAGTCCCACTAGACTGGTAGGTCAAGCTAAGGCCTCAGACACCCATCTAGAGGCTTTCTGTATTTTAAATGGAGAACCAAGGGCAAAATTTCCTACAAGCACCTCTAGCTTTGCCTGGCTTTTCAGAGCACTCTGTCTGTTGGGAGGGCAATCGATAGGACTATAACCTTATTATTTATATAAATTAAGTATCACACACACACACACACACACACACACACACACACACACACATAGGGCACAGCTCTTTCTGCTGTATTTCTAGCTGCTAAAGGGGGAGAGCTCGTGGTTCCTTTTTTCTTTCCTTTTTTGCTGGGTTGCTTTTTTCTCTGTGTGTCTATCTGCTTTTATTTGGTTCTTGTAGTACCACCCAATTGCACACCTGTATTGTGTGTGTGTTCTTGTTCTACCCTATTACCCCCACTGAGAAATTTAAAAAGAAATTAAGGAAAAATTCCTTTATCTTTCCAACCTTTCTTTAAATCCCAGTCTGTCTGTCTTAGGCCTTAGCTAGACCTAAGGTCTATCCCACGATCATCCCGGGGTCGTCCCAGCCTGCTCCCGGGATATCCTATGTGTCATTTACACGAACAGGGATGACCCCGGGATGATCCCGGGATAAAACTTAGGTCTAGCTAAGGCCTCAATCAGTGTTTGTTCTTGTTGAAATTGTTTCAAAGCACCCCACTCCAACCTCCTGCTTTGTTGGTGTGTGTGTGTGTCTCTCTGTGTGTGTGTGTTTTACTGTTGCCCAGTCTACTCCCCCCACCAAAACTATATAAAAAATACAAAAAAACCCTCTTTATCTTTCCATTCCAATCCTTTATCTTACATTTCATCCCCAAGTGCCTGCTGTTATAGTGTGTGTGTGTTTAGTGTACTACCTGTCCCCCCCCCAAAAAAAATCCTTTGTGTGTTTGTTATTAAATCGGTTTGTTATTATTTTATTTATTGTAGGCATTTTTATACCACTCTTCAATCAGATTCCCAGAGTAGCTTATGAAAATATCACTGTGATTTAAAAATGCTCAACTTTGGCTGATTATTATTCTGTTTTGTTTTGGTTTAATGACAATTAAAATGGTAGATGTTTGTTTTCTAAAAGTGCACTTACTGTTCAAAGAATACTGTGCTTCTGTATAATAATATCCTTAACATATAAACATAATTAATCATTTAAAAGGTTAGTATCTTTCTTCACACTGAAAGTTTTACTGGAATCCTGCATCCAAAGTATTGGCTGGTTAGTAAATATCAATATATGAAATTCACCCCACCCTCCTTTTCCTTTGTTTCCCGTTTATGGATGTTGGTCATAATGTGGAAAAGATCATACATGCTACAGTTGTCAGGATTTCACTGTCGGGCTCAAGACTCTAGTCCAAGCAACTCTAAGTCCTTGTCTTTCCAGCCCACCTTCTCTGTCAAGGGTGAAAAGCCCCAAGGTGACTTTGGGAACGTCTAAACTATCCATTTATCCCTGGTTCATCTCTAGGTTATCCCTGTGCATCCAAAAGATGCACAAGGGACCCCAGGGTCAACCACAGACTTTCCCCAGAATAACTGAACCTGGGCACATCCCTGTTTTTCTAAAGTCCGGGACAACCCTGAGGATCGTGGCTGGTGTGGTGTGGCCTCAAGGGTCCTCAAATGGGCACAGGACTGCGCAGGGTGGCTCTGTGCCCATGCGGGTGGGGGTAGGCAGCAATTTCACCATCCCTGGGATGGCGGGGTGGGATTGGGCATGGAGTTTGGCAGGTGGTTCTTTACTTTTATGCTGCACATGGCACCTCTTTTAAAAAATACGACTTACATCCATGCCCAGCACAGCCTGGGCATGGTGAGGCTGTTGTGGGTGGGGGTGGATCTACGAAGCATGGAGGCTATCCATTGGCAGCCCCCTATGGTGCCACCGGAGAGGGGAGAGGACACAGAGCAGATTTATAGGCTCTTCATGCTCCCCTCGGTCTCCTCGCTAGAAATGGCTGCTGAGCATGGGGATGTGCTCAGACGGACACCTCATGCAGTGGGAACATGAGCAGTGATGCAGTAGTGATGAGTGGCGAGAAGCTTACCTTCCCGGCTCAGTTGCTCCTGCATTATTGTGCCCATAAAGCATGACAAGATTAGGAGGAGCGGCAATGGCAGAAGGACGTGACCAGGCCACAAGGGACCTCAGGTTTGCCAGGAGGACTAGCTGGTCCTCCCCAACCCCATACAAGGGAGCCAGCTGGTTTGAGTGGCCAGCACCGGCGCTGAACTCTCCCTTCTTCCCAGGCTCCCTGACCTTCCCTGGGGGCAGGGGGCGGCTCGATCAACAGAAGTGGGGTTACCGCTTGCTGCAGCACCTCTGGGCCACATAGGCTCTGGTACTGTTAATGGTAGGCCATGGGTGGGGTGGCACAGGGCGGTGCAACAACAGCCACCTAGGTCCCCAGGCGACACTGGGGCTTGCTGGCGAGCTGCTTCACAGTTGTAGGCTGAGTAGGCCTTAGGCTCCCTCTGGCTGGAGGCTATTGGTGGTGATGGATAATGCCTGAGGCTTAACAGCTGCAAGCCCTGTGGCCCAGCTGGTGAGATAAGGGTTACCTCTGAGGCCAACCTTTCTCACCTACTCGCCAGCCTTGAGGCATGAGAGGCGGGTGACACTGGAAAGCGTCCCTACCCCATAAGGGGAAGCCAGGGGGTGGCAAACTTACTAGCGTCACTCTCTGGTCCGGAATGGCTCGCCCTATGCATATACGGCTGAATGCTGTGTTTAGAGAAAGATGCCCACTTGGGTTACCCTTCTGCAAATCTATCAATAAAAATGGCCCTATTTAAATCCCAATACTGTGTGACCTCGTTATTTCCACCCTCCACAATCCCACAAGGTGCCTGTGACGTCCCTCTTCCCTTCCAGGATGTTGCGTGGCCACACAGATGATGGAGGATCGTGGGAGCAGGTAAGTCCACAATCCTCCCCCTCCCTCCTGCTACACCCTTAGATGTAGATGAGCCCATAGTCCTTTGCTACTGGCCTATTTTCTCACTAGCTCCTCCTTTGTTCAACTCCGTGTCTCCAGAAATCATTGCTCTCTTCCCCTCCCACAAGTCCCCATGCTTTTAATCTACTGCCCACTTTGTCCCCAAAGACAGTCTTATCTTTTGACCAATATTCCTAACACTCTTCTCATCTCTCCTTAGCTTCCCTACCTCCCAGGACTTTTAAAAAGTCTTTGGCTATTTCCCGTGTGACGTTTTCATTCAACAAAATGGAAAACTTTCCCTTCACTCACAGAATCTGGACTGCGAACGCGTTTGTTCTCCGGCTAACTGAACATTGCAAACCAGCAACACACCTGTAATATAAGTTTATGTAGTTGACATCTATTGTCAAAAGGCAAAAGTATTACTTTAGAAAAGTTGGAACAGAGCATGTGCTAGCTCTGTGATTTTGTGTGTGGTTCCAAGATGGATGCCAAACTAAGAATTGTATGAAGAATGACCATGAAATAAAATGTGTCACATTAATTTTAATTATGTAGCAGAGAATAATATTCTGCTTTCTTCATTTACCTTCAGTTCTAAATTTTGGAGCTTTGGTGCACACTTCCTCAATCATTTGATGAAAGGAGCATATTCATTTGCATGCATTGATTGGCCCACTGTCAGGAATGAGAACCAGAATGCACAAGAATCATTTGCGCTCAGATAGATATGGATATCTCGCTCTGTGTCTCACACAGAAATCCGTATATGTATGGATCTCTTTGTGAGATTTTTTTTTACATGGTCTGACTTGATTCTTGTTTTTCATACAAAGCAGGAAGATAATGCTTCTCAGGGATAGGTCATTTTCAACAAAATTAAATCTATATCACAGGCAAAAGCCTTTTTCTCCTACACCTGACCTTGAACCTTAGATGTGCAGCAAAAAAATTACCTGTATGTTTCAGAGAAGAGTTAATACAATCAGACAAAAGCTGTACTGTCCAGCAGGAATTAGAATTCAGCTTATATTAATCACTGTCTCTATCCTCTCAAAATTCTGTCAAAGAAATGAAGGACAAAATTAAAAATTGAAGGACAGAGTACAAATGAAATAGAGATATAATGCCAATAGAAAGAGGAGGAAAACATAAGCATGATTTTTTCTGACTTAAAATATTTTTAATCCACTGATTTTTCTGACTAAAATTGTTTTTAACCACAGACAAGAGCATAGGCTGACCCCCACACACCCCATATCCAGTCCTCTAGATAGGTACAAATGAGTAGTATGAATGAGGGCTTACTCTAATGCAGATCTGTAGTTAGGGTGAAGTGGAGTGACAGGGTAGATATTAGGGTGTGTGCTCCACCCCATAATTATCTGGTAACTGTGAACATCTGTGGAGAATTTGATCTTCCAGAGCAGAGATTGGCTGCTTCCAAACCCATTGATTAATATCAGATCAGAGAATGCCAAATTGGAGCTTCTAAAGTCTCTGAAATTATCCTGCTCTGTGTGTGTGTGCGCGCGCATGCATGCATGCAAATTGAGTATCTCCATATTTAGAAGACTCTGTGTGGGGTGAGGGGTAGCTTTGATATTGACTTCTGTGGCTAACCAGTTAGGCACAGCACTGTCCCTGACCAATGTCTCCTCAAATAGCAGTGTTTGGGGGAGTGGGAAACACTCACTGGCTGCAGGGGGAGGAGAGGGAGTGCATTTCTGCTTGAACTCACAGAACTCAATCATCCACGTTCCCACAGTGTGAAAGTGCTGCTGGGCTGGCATCGAGAGTGAGGAAGCTTCTACACCTGAGTCAAGCACAGGCAGGCTCTTTATTTCAGTGGCTGGGTGCAGTGGAGGAGGCTCCACCCAATAGATCTGGAGGGCACCAGGTTGGGGAAGGCTGGACTAGAAACTTCAAGCAGCAGCAGTGGAGCTTTGCATCAGCAGAGAAAGGATAAAAGCTCCCTCTTTAAATGTGCAGGGTAGATTAATCTCTCTCTCTTTGTGTGTGTGGGGGGTTAAGGGGGATAATGGTTTGAGGGATTTAAAAATTCCTTTAAAAGCATGAATAGGTCTGCTGAAAACTTGGCAAGCCTAAAGCCCACCTTAAGAGCTATCACTGTGCTGATTTTCATCTCTTTATCTTTAAAAATTATGCAGATGTAAGCATTTCTTTAATTTCCATTTTAAAATTTTCTAGAAATCAAAGCATGAAAGGATCTGATTCAGTCTTGGTCTGGCTAAAACTCTCTTTAAGAGCTATCCTGGTGCCAAGTTTTATCTCTGTATCTTTAAAAATGAGAGAGCTGTAAGCATTTATTTTCATTGACAAGCAGTTAACTGAAAATGTGTGGTTGTCTGATGGGTAATCTGATAGGGTGGAGTAATGGGAGCTGCTCTGAAATCAGGGCAGAGAATCACCTCAACGGAGTTCTGGATCAAATTTCGAGTCAGAGAAGACCCACTTTGCACACCTCCTAGTAGAGCTATTATTTATGCCCTTCTCTGGATTGATGGTTTACTTTTTTTCCCCTAAAGCAAGTCTCTTGTTGTTTTACTTAGAGAGAAATGGGGAAAATGTGCAGACAATATTCTTCCCACCTGCATCATAAGTAGTTAACTTAGCCCTGCCTTCCCATATTTTGCCCAATGAGTGCAAAGTCACTGGGATGATGGCCAACTATTTGGACCCATATTTTTTTAACCAACATTAAATGCCTTTTAATTTACAGTCATTAGACTAGTTGTATTTAGGCAAGAGAGGGTCCTGAGCCCACCCTGACGAAAATGAAAAAAATATAATTAAGGAGTTGAGCATTAACACATCACTGAATGAACCAGAGATTGTGTTTTCCCCACTGAATACTGTCCCTCTTTCAGCCTCCATAAAAGATCCTCCATAAAAGATGTTCCACTAAACAATGATATTGTTCTTATTGTTGCCTGGTCAGCACTGAGTAAGAGGTATTTGTAGAAAGAAACAGAGGCCTTGCTTTCTGTGATCACCTTCAAACTCACGTAGTTCATTGTCTCTTAGCCTCTGGCTTAGAAGTTTCACTCAGTGTCTATGATCCTTACAGGGAAGAGAGGACTGACCTCTCCAATGAGGTCACTTTGCCCATTCTGCAGTAAGCAGTTTTAGGGCTACAGCTTAAGTTGGTTCCTTATGAGCTATGATAGTGGGACCTGAGTATTGTAAAATGAATGAAAAGTGTGAATCAGAATGGGACCATGCCTTTTTCACAGGGATATATATTAGGGATGTGCTCCGCTCCGATTAGGAGCGTAGAAGCAGTAGCGGATTGGCCTGCTCCGCCTTACCCAGAGGCGGAGTAGGAGCGGACCGCGGACCCCCTAGAAGCAAGGCGAAGAGAAGCGACCATTTTTCGGAGCTCCGAGTTCAGGCGGAGCGCTCCGGTCGCCATCTTGAAAACATTTCGCCATAGGATTGCATTGCGGCAAATAATCGCGCATAACTACGTTGTTTTTGAAGCTATCATTCTGGAAATTCTTGTGCACAGAGAGTCGTGGATGGGGGTCATTTTGAGACCACTCTCACCTCTCTGCGTGCTGTGGTTCACGTGCAATATTTTTTAAAAAATCGGGTCAACCGCGCGGCTCAAACTGCGTTTCGGCTTTTCGCCCATAGGATTGCATTGAGGGAAAGAATCGGGGATAACTGGGGGGGGTTTAAGCTATCGTTCTGAAAATTCTTGTGCACAGAGAGTCGTGGATGGGGGTCATTTTGAGACCACTCTCAACTTTCTGCGTGCTGTGGTTCACGTGCAATATTTTTTTAAAAATCGGGTCAACCGTGCGGCTCAAACTGCGTTTCGGCTTTTCGCCCATAGGATTGCATTGAGGGAAAGAATCGGGGATAACTGGGGGGGGGGTTTAAGCTATCGTTCTGAAAATTCTTGTGCACAGAGAGTCGTGGATGGGGGTCATTTTGAGACCACTCTCAACTTTCTGCATCGTACGGGTCGCGGGCTAGACGTTTTTTAAAAATCGGCGGGAAAAATACCTTTTTCAAAGGGCTGAGGGGCAGAGTCAGCTCCCGGTCATGATGATCCCAAAGTTGGAGGAGGGCATAGGCAAAACAGGTAACTTGGGATTCTGGGAAACTTCTCTTTCTTCATCTGAACGGGCTTTTCCCCGTGTTTTTTAACACAGTAGCCCCACCAAATGCACAAACACAACCTGAAATCATATACTAAGCCAAGAATAAGAGATAGAAACACAGCACTGCTCCCCACCCTAACCTTGGGGAACAACTGAATCGATGTGGTGCAAGGGGATGAGCTCCCCTAGGGCATCTCATCGTGGACGTGCCCCCACTCTCTCTTGCACTGGAAGGCCATAGAGCCTTCCAAAGAGAGTAAAACGGTGGAGCAATGCCTCTCATGAGTTGAAGTGAATGGTCACTTTTCAGTGGTGGAGCAATGCCTGTTCTGAGTCGAAGTGAGCGTTTTACTTCTTCTCGGAGCTGTGGCTGTCAGTGTCTTGAACTGGCAGCTACTTCCCCCTCCCCCGGGCACGTCCCCCTATTGCTGGTAAAAGACAGATATAGCCTTTTTAAAAAAGTTCTTCTTGTTGTTTATTGAGCAACACTGCTGCTTTTAATTCCACCCCTCCTTTGTTCATTGATTGATTTATTCCATTTTATATGCATTACTGGCTTATCCTTGGCTCACTTCCTTATGCCCCCAGAAATGCCAGCTGCATGCCTGCCTGCCTTCCCTCCCTCCTCCCCTGCCCACCTCGCAGGGATGGTGTGTGTGGGGTGCCCGATTTTCAAAAATTCGCCAAAAATCAGGGGATGATGGGATTGCTTTGAAACTTGGCATGCGTGTGTATATCCCCATGAGGTGTCATGGTGCCAAACATGAGGTTTCTAACTTGAACAGAAAAAAAGTTGTATAATTTTTTAGCTTTCAATGCAAGCCTATGGGGGGGGGGAAACGGAGCTCCGGATCTGGATCCGGAGCTCCGGGCGGAGCGGAGCGGAAGTGGGCGGAGCGGGGGCGGGGCGGAGCGGCCCGATCCGGAAAATGGCGGATCTGCAAGTGAAGCGGAGCGGGGGGTCTGTGCACACCCCTAATATATATGTTATATCAAACTATTCAGAGATGGTGTGATTCAGATGGCAGTTGGCACTTAAACACAGATCTATGCACAGCTGGGAAGTTTATTTTAGGCTTTTCCCAAGAGCTGTCTCTGAATGTGGCTTGACATTGCAGTTTATATGAGTTGATTGTTCAAGGCCTTAATATATATATATATATGGTGTGTGTGTGTGAAGAGGATCAAATTCAAACCAAGGTCGTGCAAGCCATGCAGCTCTAAGTATCATGCAAAATATCATGAGAGAACAAGTGGCATCAGGGATAGGATGATAGCATCAAATAAGGAGAGATGCTGGATTGAGGGTCTATACAGAATAGCACAGCATAAAGGAAGTGACCTCTTCTTGCCCTCTTCTATTCCTCTACAAGACTCAGACATTTGGGAATACAGCTGCTGAGCTAAGAATGCTTTGAAAACGTCCAGCGTTATTAACACCTCAAGTTTGACCTTGAGGCTCATATCTACTCCAATAAGCTTACATCTGTACAATACTCTTTAGTGTGTTGCTTTCTCCAATAGAGCGCTTGTTTGTTTTAAAAAGAGTAATGTCCTACTTTTAAAAAAATTGTAAATGGTGGTCATGAAAATCAGGCAGTAGAGTGGAACTCAGAACTCAAACAACTAAAAGAGTACCTTTTGTCAGCGTAGGCTGATATACCAAATACACCCTTATCTGGACAGAGATAGCCTAGCTATCATTATTCATGCTCTGATAACCTCTCGTTTGGATTACTGCAATGCGTTATATGTGGGGCTGCCTTCGAAAATGGTCCAGAAACTTCAGCTGGTACAAAACAGGGCAGCCCGCCTACTAACAGGGACTGGCCGACGAGATCATATTACGCCAGTCCTTCTACAACTTCATTGGCTGCCAGTTCAGATCCGGGCCTGATTCAAAGTGCTGGTATTAACACTCAAAGCTTTAAAAGGTTTGGGGCCAGGTTATTTGAAGGAACGCCTCCTCCCATATGTGCCTGCCCAGACCTTAAGATCATCCATAGGGGTCCTTCTCTGTAAGCCCCTGCCAAAGGAAGTGAGGCAGGTGGCTACTAGGAGGGGGGCCTTCTCTGCTGTGGCACCCTGGCTGTGGAACGAGCTCCCCAGAGAGGTTCACTTGGTGCCTACAGTGTACCCCTTCCTTCGCCGGCTGAAGACCTTTTTCTTTTCTCAGTATTTTAACACCTAATTTAACTGAAATTTAAACTTTGCTGTTTTAATTCCATATTTTAACCTATATCATTTTTTGCTGTGTGGTTTTATTCCTGGTTGTGCTTTTTATATTGTATTTTGTATTTTCGTTTTTTTATTGTTGGTTGTTTTTATGCTCTTCATTATTTTAATTTGTGTGAACCGCCCAGAGAGCTTCAGCTATTGGGTGGTATAAAAATGTAATAAATAAATAAATAAATTGGGTAGATTTCAAGTCCAACTACAGATTTCTTAGGAGGAGAGAGCCTTTCATTTTCCACTACCTATAAAATTAAAATAATTATCTTTTCTTTGATCGTGTGCATATTGAGTTCTGGTTGTAAGGATGTGCAAAGCTCACCTGAAAAATGTATTTATTTATTTATTTATTTATTTATTACATTTCTACACCACCCAATAGCCAGAGCTCTCTGGGCAGTTCACAAAAATTAAAAACATTCAAAGTATAAAACAACAGTATAAAACGATAATATAAAATACAATATAAAACCTCAACCAGATAAAAACAGCAGCAATACAAAATTACAAATTTAAAACACCAAGTTAAAATTTATTTATAGACTGTTAAAATGCTGGGAGAATAAAAAGGTCTTCGCTGGCATCTAAAAGCATATAATGTTGGTGCCAAGCAAACCTCCTTAGGGAGCTCATTCCACAGCCAGGGTGCCACAGCAGAGAAGGCCCTCCTCCTGGTAGCCAAGTGCCTCACTTCCTTTGGCAGGGGCTCGCGGAGAAGGTGTGTTATCGAAATTCTGGGCTCTTTCTTGAAATTTATTGGATATTTCTCTAGAATCACACATTCAAAATCTGTCTCAAAATGTTCAGGTGAAATTCAGCAACAATTCTAGCTGGGTCATACTACTACTTTTACACCATGTTCCACCATGTTCTGCTTTGTTGGTCCCTGGTTGACAGCTGATTGGCCACTGTGTACGTAGTGCTGAACTAGATGGACCCTTGGTCAGATCCAGCATCACACTTCTTATGGTCTTATGGTCTTAATAACCCCTTTAATGTCATTCATCCCATGGACAGCTGGGGAGGTCATCTGTTTGCCACTGTTTAGTTGCCCACCCGTGTTTTAAATGTTTTGAAAACCTTTTTGACATTTGTTGACCATAAAAGCTGTTTCATAGAATAGAATCATAGAATCATAGAATAGCAGAGTTGGAAGGGGTCTACAAGGCCATCGAGTCCAACCCCCTGCTCAATGCAGGAATCCACCCTAAAGCATCCCTGACTGATGGTTGTAGCATATAAAAGTTGAAAAATAAATAAATACATTAGTTTAAAAGAGATAACTGCATAGATAATTCTACCTCCTATGTTCATTGACTGTTGTTGTTGTTATTTTCCAAACAGAGTTCATCTTATGTTTTCCAAGTTGCTGTGTTCAAGATCACCTTCTCCATATGTATTCTCCTATGTGGTCAGATCTTTATTGCAGAGCCTTGAGGCTATCATGCCCCAACCATCTTCTAATTCCAAAGTATAAGACTAGCAATTAGGAGGAGTAGAAGGTATTTTTGTTTTTTGTTCTGTTTTTCATTTGTGTTGCCAACGCCATAGAATTTGATACCTAGGATGGCTTGCCAGGCTATTTGCTTATGGGTTTTCTAAACATGGCAACCACTTTTCTTTTTCAAAGGGCTTTTGGGACTTCTGTCTGATTTGCTCATTTGTATCTGTGTTTAAAATTGGGATGCTTTGGAATTTTGTTCTGCATATTATGTTTTGTTGTTTAATTGTGTGTTTTATTGTAAGTGACCTTAATGGCTCATGTAGGAGAGCAAATATGGGAGATGAATTTGAAAAATTAAGAAATACATTTTATTTTCCATTGTGATCTTCCACAACACTCTCTGGAATCTAATGTGAGTTCCAAGTATTTGCCTGATCTTCATGATAATTCTTCATGAATCCATACCTTTAATAGATTGTACTGGACAGTTGGGGAGACCTCTTTTGAGACCTCCTTCTGGGACGACTCGCTGAGCTGGCAGTGAGAGGTACTGCTCTGCAGTGGTTCCGCTCTTATTTGGCGGGTCGGTTACAGAAGGTGGTGCTTGGGGAACATTACTCGGCCCCGTGGACTCTCAAGTATGGGGTCCCGCAGGGGTCGGTTTTGTCCCCCATGTTGTTTAACATTTACATGAAGCTGCTGGGTGCGGTCATCCGGAGCTTTGGAGTGTGCTATCGTCAGTATGCTGACGATACGCAGCTCTTTCTCCTTTTCATCTTCAGCAGGAGAGACTGTGGTTGTGTTGAATCGGTGCCTGGCTGTGACAATGGACTGGATGAGGGCTAATACACTGAAACTCAATCCAGACAAGACTGAGATGCTGTTAGTAGGTGATTCCGCTGACAGGATGGGGGGTGTTCTACCAGTTCTGGATGGGATTGCACTCACCCTGAAGGAGCAGGTTCGTAGCTTGGGGGTTCTTTTAGACCCATCATTGTCACTTGAGGCTCAGGTGACCTCAGTGGCACGGAGTGCCTTCTACAAACTCCGGTTGGTGGCCCAGCTACGCCCCTATCTAGACAGGGATAACCTGGCTTCAGTTATCCATGCTCTGGTAACCTCCAAGTTAGATTACGTAGGGCTGTCTTTGAAGACGGTTCGGAAGCTGCAGCTCGTGCGAAATGCAGCGGCCAGATTGATTTCGGGAACCATAAGGTTCGACCATATAACACCTGCTCTGGTCCGCTTGCACTGGCTGCCTGTATGTTTCTGAGCCCAATTCAAGGTGCTGGTTTTGACCTATAAAGCCTTACACGGCTTGGGACCACAATACCTGATGGAACACCTCTCCCGACGTGAATATACCCGGTCACTACGTTCAACATCTAAGGTCCTCCTCTGGGTGCCTACTCCGGGAGAGGCTTGGAGTGTGGCAACGAGGGACAGGGCCTTTTTGGTGGTGGCCCCCAGACTGTGGAATGATCTCCCTGATGAGGCTCACCTGGCGCCAACGCTGCTATCCTTTCGGTGCCAGGTTAAGACTTTCCTTTTTGCCCAGGCATATGGCGGCACATCCTAATTACCCACATGTGTGTATGTTCTGTGTTTTAGAGTTTTAAATTTTGTATACTTGTTTTTACCTCAATTTTAGAATTTCTGTAAACCGCCCAGAGAGCCCTGGCTATGGGAGCGGTATATAAGTTTAATAAATAAATAAATAAATACATTTTATAGCTTCACTGATATTTGGGGTATTGATCTGGTTAGCAGTGATAAGTTAAATGAAGTGTCAGGTTAAACGGGTGGGTGCACAGAACTTCTGTAACTGCTACCAAACTTTTCCTATAAAAATGTTTGAATTTTCAACTCTCACATCTTGAGAGTTGAAACTTCTGTAGGTATCTTGATGGAAACTCAAAAAAATATCAATAAGACTGTGGATATTTCTTGAGTCAAGTAGTTATTGATGGTAAAATATAAATGCCTTCAGTTTTCCATGAGCTTCATAGTTTATTTGTTATTTCTTATTGTTTTCTGATTGGGCTCACCTCTTTGAGGAAGGAATTCCACAATCATGGTGCTGCTACTGAAAAGGCCCTGTCTTTAGCTTGCCTTGGTGGTGGGACATGTAACAGGGCCTCCAATGATGGTGAACATACATTATGGGCAAATTCATATTGAAGGAGATGGTCCTTCAGATATCTTGGCTCCAGACCATTTAGAGCCTTGTAGGTCAAAACCATCACCTTGAATTTCTGGGTTTGGTCAAGCAGGGAATGTATCTTATGTCTGAGCTGGCGAACAAGTAAATTACAAGCTAAAAAGCAAAAATGAAATAACTGCTCTTCCTCTCTTCGCCCATAAAAATGATATGCCTCAAGAACCAAGCTGTAAAGACGAAAAAGAACTGAAATTGGATTTTTATAACGTAGTCTTCTAGCTAGCAATTGTTTTGGACTGACATATCCTGCGTATACATCCTCTGTGGACAGAGTTAAGGAAGAAAATTATAAAGGGTAGTAAAACTACAAGCACCCTCAGAGGTGCCACAAATACTGGCTAAAGAGCTACTGACACTCTCAAATATGGGATGTGTAAACCCATATAATCTCATTTGATGTTGCTACTTGCTACCAAGGGCATAGTGGCACCAATATTGCTTTTGTTCTGGGAAAAGACACCCAACTGTGTTTGTCTGCCATTTCTCAAGAGCAAGTCCTTTCCATAACCCTCCCCCATGTAGTTGTAAAAAAGTTGACGTTGGCCAATGATTTTAAAGAAAGGGAAGTTTGTTACGTATATGTGTCCCAAACATGCAGAGTGTCTATTGCATTGCTTGTTTAGGAGGTAGAAACATTCAGAAAAATAAAAAAGGTAGATTGCGCACATCCTTGCAGATTTGAGATTCAAGGAAACGAAAACAACAACGTCAGAAATTGGGAACATGAAATTGAGAACAAGTAACTTCTTTAATCAAAAGTGACCTTTGCCACTTTATGTAATAGCTAGTGATTTCCGTTTTCTGGGGAAATTTGAATTGATAGGGATTTGATTTTGCATGTTTGACTCATCTTTAAAAAAACTTTTTTTTAAAAAAAATCCACTGTTTTAAAGTTATATACAGTATAAATAAATATTTTTCTAATACCCCAACTGAAAAAAATGTTATTAGAAAAAATAAATTTAATAATGCATTGTGTTTTAATGTTTAATCAAACAAATGTAAAGTTTTTCTTGGAAGGTTTTTTATTGGAATGTTTTTAATGACTTTGACATGACAACTCAATAATATACACTTCCATTTCACATTTATTTTAAAGATGGAGGCCCTAAAAATACCCTGTTATTATACTAATTTTAGTACACTGAAAGAGCTGTATATGATACAAATACAAAGAGACAGTCATCTGAAAAAATAATTCCAGCTTTAAGACTGTACAAATTGATTGTTTTATGTTACTAATTGCTAGTAATAAATCAAGAATAAGGTTTCTAACAGACAGTAAGAACTCCAGGGTTCCCACTGTCTGGGAGCCCCTGTTTCTGACAGTCATACAAGAAGGACAGTGAACCTTTCCTTCTTTATAGCACAATTGGCGCCTGCCTGTCCTGGACATTGGTTGGCTGTGCTGTGGCTTAGAACCTGATCCAGTAGCCAATAACCTCTGTTAGTTAACCTTTGGGACTGGGGTCTCAGGAGTGGACTTGAGAGAGTAACTTTTCCATGGTCTGTTGTAATCTATCTATCTATCTATCTATGGCTCACTAAGGTGATGCATGGCAATGTGTGGCACAATTCCAGGGAAGAACTTTGCGTTGCTAAGCAACAGGTGATATGAGAAAAACTTTGTGTTGCTAAGCAACAGGAGCTATGAGAAGAACTTTGAATTGCTAAGCAGCAAGAGATATACTGCTTTCATACCACTATATCCTGCTTGGTGTGGCTCCTGCCTTTTTATACCACTTTCATAGTGAAATATCCTGCTTGGTGTAGATTAGACAACAGTTGATACAGCTGGTATTGAAGCACATCATTGCTGAACCAGCATAAAAGCCTCAGGTAAGTCCCATCGGTTGGCAGGTGAGCAGAGGGGGGGGATGGCTTGGAGGTAGCAGGGGGAGTGGCTGGGATGGAGCAGAAGGGAGTGATAGAGGAGGGAGGGGCTAAGAGGGGAGCACAGAGAGGAGGCTGGGCGGCTTGCTGGCATGCACAGAGGACTCAGGTAAGATCCACAGGTTGACGGCTAAGTGAACGGGGAGGAGCAGCTGGGAGGGAGCAGAGCGAGGCCTTGGAGGGGGCAGTCCAATGGACTCCCAGTTGGCCTCACACCTGGCTTTTCTGGGCACCCACAGAAAGGCAGGAAAAGCATGATAATGTACTAACGTGCAGATACTCTGGGTGAGTCAAATTAATATTATTATAAATCTTTCCGTGTGAATCCAAGTCCACTGTAAATAGCTGTCTAATAAATAAAACCCTAATTTGAGATAATAATACCCTTATTATATTGCAGGCAGACATGAATGAAGAATGTTAAAAAAAACAAACCCAAAAAACCCCAACAATCCACCAACCATATATACAACTGATAAAAATATACCCTAATAATTATTTTCACAAATTGTTATCTCTCAAATATATATATATATATATATATATGCTATTTTGAGTGGTGGTGATCATAGCTCATTAGTAACTTCGTTACCCTGGTGAATGATTTCCAATGGGAGAAATTTATCCTACAGTTCTTTAACGACATTTGCAACATGTTTAGGTTAGAAACATTTTACCATCTTCAAGTGAACAGCTGTCTTTAATCTGACTGACCTATACCCAATTCCACAAAGGTCAAAGGCTTCATGGATGAATCTTTCCACTGAGTGGAGTCATTTTTCAAAAGAAAAATCCAGGAATATAGATTCTTCTCTTACAAAGATATAATTCAAGGAATTGGATATTTTCAACTAGGTTTGGGTATTTTTTTCCATTTCTGACTCAATTATAATGAGGCATAAAGAGACAGTTTGCCATAGTTTACAGAGATGTTTTCCCTGGATATGAAATGGTTTCTAATGTGGAAGTATATAGGATCCAGATGGTATGGTTGTTCAGTCATCTGTGTATGAAGTACCATGGAATCTCTTTTCAATGGACTAGGGATGGGGAACTTCCAGCCCATGGGTGAAATTTGGCCTGCCAGGCTAGTCCGTTTGGCCCAAGGGGCCTCAGGTAAGGCCTTTCACCCTCCCTGAATCCCAATCTCCACAGAAGAGTGGGGTGGATTAGAGAGTGACAGGGAAGGCAATGGAAGAATGATCTTGGCTGGATCTGCTTCACTCTTCCTCCATGTTCCCCATGCAAAATACAAAGCAGGCACAAAGCCAGCATTCCTCCAGCCAGCAGTTTGGTCAAGGAACCACCTTTGCTCCACCTGTTTTTGGAAAAACAACATTATGCAGAGTGAAGCAGGCTCTCCAATGTCACCAGGGGGCAGGACCCCACAAACATCATGGACAGGCCCTGCCCCCTTATGTAATCTGACATGCAGAGGGTTCCCTACCTGTGAAATAAGCCTGCATTGAGAGCCACTGTGGTATAGTGATTAGAGTGTTGGACTGGGACTTGGTAGATTTGGGATCTAGTCCCCACTCAGCCGTGAAGCTCGCCAGGTGATGTTGGCCCATCACTGACCCTCAGACAAACCTATCTCACAAAGTTGTTGATAGGGGTGAATGAACTCATCCTTGCCCACCTTGGCAGACACCCGCTGCCACCATCCACACCTGCTCACTGGGCAGTGCGAGCCTCTTCTGATGTTTAGCTAGGCCCAGTGAGTGCTTGGTAGCCGCCCTCCCTGGCTGTCAAAATCGTGCACTTCCCCCCTGCATTAATGGTAGCTGCCATTAAGGCAATGGGAGGAGGGGACAATTACTGGAGGCTCCAGAAATTGCACACTTCCTGCCTGCTGTGTTAGTGGCAGTCACCATTAATGCAGGAGGGAAGTGTGCAATTTCAACACCTGTGGCAGGGCCTCACGAGTGCTTGAGCGAGCGTCCATGTCGTGTTGTGTTTGCCTGACTGAGTCCAGGGGCTTGGATGCATTCGGGAAGGGTGTGTGTCTGTTGAACTCCCGGATCCAGTTGGGTACTTGGGACATCCCTATGAGGATAAAGTAGAAAGGAGGAAGACCAGGTAAGCTGCCTTGGGTTCCTTGGCGTATAAAACCCATCATCCATCAGCATTGGCCCTGTTGTCTGGGACAGATGGGAGTTACCACTCCCGGATACATTGGACAATTATTAAACCATTTTCTTAATACATTTTTTATAACCTGTAAAGCTGTCATTTCCTTTTTAAATTCCCTAATTGTATTTTTAAGACAATAAGCAGACGTGAGGTAACTGACATTTAATATTTTGATTTATTGTGTTTTGTTTTGCTTTTATTTACTGTTACTGCCACGAGCTCTGGGAGAGTGTGGGATACAAATTGATTGAAGTGAAACCAAGGGACCTATGATGTCTTTTCTGCCTCGTGGTTTCAGGCTCTTTATTAAATACCACATTTAAAACACACCCCACAATCTTGAATCCCAAGTCTTGAGGGGTAGAAACTCTGTACTGAGGATAAAAGTAGGATTGCTTCAGAGTAAGCGGTTTGACTACCACGTTCTTCATGTCATTTCATTAACATATTTCAATTACTTGTCTAGCATTTTAAATAATGGTTACCTTTCATGGCTTAAGAAGGAAAACTGTTTCTTGTTCTGTGAGAGTTTGACAACCTTTTCTCTGCTTTTCTCTATGTACCCCCTTGCAGGCAGAAGGGTTTCTTTTCCTTCTGATGTCCTTTAACCCCACTGTTTAAGAAGGACAAAGACAACTTTTTAAAATTCTGCCACTGTTCTTAGGCGATGTCATTTTTTTGGCAGGGCTTCCAAAGTGTTGCACAGCTTGATCTCCCTGAACATCCCTGCACACACAGCTCACCCTGACATCCGGGAGCTCTTTCCATGACAGGCATAAATTAAGCTGAAACTCAGTTGTAGACTTACGGATTATGCTTAAAAATTTATAGCCAGAAAGGGGGGATCCTAGCAAGTCAGCGCTTCTTCTCTAAAAACTTCTTTCCTTATGGGAAAGATAAGGTCAAGAAGAAGTTTTCAGTACACAGAAACTCAGAAACATCTTTTTCTCAGAAAAAGAAAAGAAAAAAGGTTCAAGAATATTTGGCCTTGCCATTGCTGTGTGCTTAGGGTTTTAGGTTTTTTTTATTATTATTGTTTTCTGTGTTTTCCAAAAAAATTGAATGCAAAAGCAGTGGGGAATACAGTAAAGCAAAATTACAGTAAGGACTGGGAATAGAATACCCATCTGTTTCAATACAAATGAAGAGGAATCCAGCAGAAAGCTGACCTCTTGTTCCCCTGCTTGCTGCCAACCAGCTTGTTAATTGACCCAGTTTAATTAGAAAATTGCCTGAGCCAAAAAAGTAGTATTTAGAAGGGTTTAAAATAATCAAATATTGGTCAGTTGATACCACAGGGGTCAGTTCCAGATGGTGGTTGTTTAGGGGTATGCAAAGCTAAGCGTGTACACACACACAAACACACACACACACACACACACAGCAACAGGCCAAAGCAGAAAATCATGGAAACACATGGGTAATGAGCAGTGGAATAACCCAAAAAGATTCTTTGACAGGCTGAAGCGATTGATTAGGGAACCTGCTTCTCTTAGGGAAATCGTTTTTCTACAGCAGATCCATGAGTCTGACCAGCACACACATTTGGAATGTTTGCAATCTTGAGAAAAAAGCAGGTCGTTTCATTAGATTTGGTAGCACTATATAGTAGTTGTTAATAAGGATGAATGCTTATGGAGCTACAGAAGTATCTTTTGCCAAATCTGTCGATCTATCCACAGTCTCAATGCCAGTTTTCAATATACTGTCACACTGCAGCGTGACCAAGGAAATGAACAGTAATGAAGATGAACAAATGAGACTTTTCCAGTGGAAGCAGGCTTGATCTTAAATGACTGGGTGCATAAGGAGCAAAGTATGTTTTTTATATATATATATATATATATATATATATATATATAATTTTTTATTTTTCTACAATACTTAAACATACACATTTACATTCTCACACAAAAAACAACAACATACTACATAATGTTGAAATGTTGAATACATAATATCTTATCTAAATAACATAATCAAAATGAACATACAAGTGCACCCCCCACCTCGGGATCTCATTCCTGATTCCAAAATCTCATATTTTCTTCTGCTGGTGGTTTCCCACTTCCTTTAGAAAACACAAGTATTAGGAACTGTTTCCAAATTCCTTCAAAATCATTTGATTTGGCTATACCTCTTTTCCATTTAATATTACTTGTCAATTTATCATTAATAGCTATATCCCATACTTCTTTATACCATTCTTCAATAGAGTATTCCCCTTGAATCTTCCAGTTCCTAGCTACAATCAATCTTGCTGCAGTCAGCAAATTCGTTATCAATTCCTTGATTTCCTTTTTACATTTTAAATCTTCAAATAGTGACAGTAATGCAACTTTTGGTGTTCGTTCTATCTTCATTTCCACAATTTCTTCAATCTCCAAAAACACCATCTTCCAAAAATTTTGTACGTAGTTGCATTCCCACCACATATGTAAATACGTTCCTTTACCCCCACATCCTCTCCAACAGTTTGCTGATTGCTGATTATTTATCTTGTTCAATCTAACCGGAGTTAGGTACCACCTCCATATAATTTTAAAATAATTCTCTTTTATTCTTACTGACATATTTCTCAATGCCCTTTGTTTCCATAGTCCCTCCCAGCCCTATTTGTACATTCAAATCTGTCTCCCAAACCATTTTACCTGAATTATCCATCAACCCTTTCTCCACCAGTATTCTATATATTTCACTCATCAACCCTTTTAACACTGTTCTTTTCTCCCTATCATTTTCTTTCTTAACTATTAATTCCTCAAACTTCGTCAATTCTCTACAATCTCCGTTATCTCTTACCCACTTTTTAGTCCACTGTTCTAATTGCCAATAATTTAACCAAGTTAATTTTTTATCTTTAAGGACCTCTTCCATATCCTCTCTTGTATTCATTCCTCTTAACCATTCCCTTAATTTCATTTTATTTTTTTCTATTAAAACTTTACTTAATCTACTCTTTAATTCCTCTGGGAAATTCTTTAACATTATTACCGGTGACAAAGGGGAGCTGCTCGGAAGCAGCTCCCCTTTATATTTACTCCAAATTTCCCAGTGAGACCTCAAAAACGGGTTATCTATACTTTCTACCCATTTTTTTTCCCTTCCCTAAAAAATACATTTTCCAAATTAATCTCTATATTACTTGTAGTTTTATCCTCCATCCAATCTAATTCTCCTATTCCTATAATTGCCTCCACAATATGTCTTAATCTGTTAGCTACATAATATAGTTTAATATTTGGGAGACCCAATCCTCCCTTTTTTTGACTTAAATACCATTTACTTTTATTTACCCTCGCTTTTTTTATCACCATTACAATAATTATTTATGATACTTTGCCAACTTTTTATCTCTAATTCTGAAATTTTGATTGGTAGCATCCTAAACATAAAATTAATCTTTGCTAAAATCTTCATTTTTATTAATGCTATTCTTCCAAACCAGGATAAATTTAATCTTTTATATTTCTCCAATTTTGCTAAAATCTCTTTTTTAACACATTTAAATTCTCTTTCTCTAAACTCTCTAACTTCTGCGTAATTTTTATTCCCAAATATTTAATCTGATTCTTAACTCTCATTTCTCTTCCCTTTTCTTCCCAATCCTTCTCTTCCTTTTTAGTATAATTAAACAACATCATTTCTGATTTGGACCAATTTATTCTTAACCCAGTAATATCCTCAAATTCTCTCAATTGCTGTTTAATTCTCCCCATCTTTTCTATTGGATTTTTAATTGTCAGCAACGTGTCATCTGCAAACATATTCAATTTAATTTTTTTCATACTACCTATTCAATCTCCTCATCTTCTTGTATTGCATTTGCCAATAATTCCATTACCATTACAAATAGGACCCGCGAGAGTGGACATCCTTGCCTTGTCCCTCTGGCTAGTCGTATCTTATCCATCACACCATCATTCACTACCACTACAGCTGTATTTTGAGAGTACAACTGTTCTATTATAGCTTTAAATTTATTTCCGAATCCCATTTTATTTAAAACCATCTTTAAAGCTTGCCAGCTCAAACAGTCAAAAGCCTTGAAAATATCCAATGCCAGAATTCCTGCTTTAACCTTAGACTTATTTATCACCTGTATTACATTTAAAACTCTTCCCACTAAATTATGCATCTGTCTACCTGCTACAAATCCACATTGATCCTCCCCTATGTATTCATCTATAAATTTGTTCAACCGCCTTGCTAAAATAGTTGAAATTTTTTTAGCATCTTGGTTTATTAATGAAATAGGTCTATATGAATCAGGGACAGTCAAATCTTTATCTGGTTTTGGTATTAAAATTATTAATGAATCTTCCCATGATTCTGGTGTTCTTTCTCCTTCCAATATGGAGTTGTACAGCTTCAATAATTTCGGAACTAAAAAAGTTTTAAGAACCTTATAATATTCTGAGCCTAGACCATCTACCCCCGGTGATTTACCCACTTTCAAATTCTCAATTACTTCTTCTACTTCCCTTTGAGTTATTACCTTTTCCATTAACTCTTTATGTTCTATTTTTATTCCCTTCTTTATAAACTTTTCTATATAAGCTTCCAACTTCTGTTTTTGAGTATCCTTTCCCTTATACAATTCTTGATAAAATTCTTGAATTTTTTTTATTTTACCCTTCATTATATGACAATAATTCCCTTGTTTATCCTTCAATATTCCTATCCCATTCCTGGCTTTTTCCTTTTGTGTGAGTCTGGCAAGCAATCTAGAATTTCTATCGCTGTTTTCAATAGGCATGTGCTCTGCTCTGATTAGAAGCGCAGAAGCAGAAGCGAATTGGCCTGCTCCGCCTTGCCCAGAGGCGGAGTAGAAGCAGACCGTGGACCCCTAGAAGCAAGGTGAAGAGAAGCGCCCATTTTCGGAGCGCTCCAGTTTCCGCGTTCCGCTTCTATCGCCATCTTGAAACATTTCGCCCATAGGATTGCATTGCGGAAAAGAAAGGGGGATAACTGTGTTGTTTTTGAAACTATCTTTCTAAAAATTCTTGTGCTTGGAGAGTCATGGATGGGGGTCATTTTGAGACTACTCTCAGCTCTCTGCGTGGTGTGGGTCATGCGCTAGAATTTTTTAAAAAACTGGCAGGAAAAATACCTTTTCCGAAGGGCTATGGGGCAGAGTCAACTCCCGGTCATGATCACATGATCCCAAAGTTGGAGGAGGGGATAGGCAAAATGGGTAACTTGGGATTCTGGGAACTTCTCTTTCTTAGTCTGAACGGACTTTTCCCAGTGTTTTTTAAAACAGTAGCCCCACCAAATGCACAAACACAACCTGAAATCATATACTAAGCCAATAATAAGAGATAGAAACACAGCACTGCAACCCACCCTAACTTTGGGGAACAACTGAAAAGATGTGGTGCAAGGGGATGAGCTCCCCTAGGGCATCCCATGTGGACGTGTCCCCACTCTCTCCTGTACTTGGAGGGCCATTAGAGCCTTCCAAAGAGAGTAACCCGGTGGAGCAATGCCTATCATGAGTTGAAGTGACAGTTCCACTTTTCAGAGCTCTCGTGGTGGAGCAATGGCTTTCATGAGTTGAACTGACAGCCTTGCTTCTTAAAAGACTGGTTGACTAGTCAAATTGGCAGCTGCTGCTTCCCCCTCCCCTGGGCACGTCCCCCTATTGCTGGTAAAAGATAGATATAGCCTTTTTAAAAAAGTTCTTCTTGTTGTTTATTCAGCAACACTGCTGCTTTTAATTCCACCCCTCCTTTGTTTATTTATTTATTTATTCCATTTTATATGCATTACTGGCTTATCCTTGGCTCACTTCCTTATGCCCCCAGAAATGTCTGCTGCCTGCCTGCCTGCATTCCCTCTCTCCTCCCCTGCCCGCCTCGCAGGGATGTTGTGTGTGTCTGGCTTTGACTCAGGGGAGAAGTCCTTCCTGCGCTCACTTGGAGTTTTGGAAGTTCCAAATCCATTTTTCAAGTGTGGAAGAAGATTCATACTCCCCAATTCATGGCATGTTGGGATTTCCTTTGAAATGGCCCCATTGAGATGTCTGCAGGTTTAAGCCCCGCCAAAAAACAGGGGATGATGGGACTGCCTTGAGTCTGGGTGTGCATCTGTATCCCTGGATAAGCTATCATGGTGGTGAGTTTTAGATTTCTAACGTGCAAATTAACGGAGCTATCGAAAGGGGTGTGAATGAGGTGTTGGATTTTCATAAATTCCCCAAAAATCAGGGGATGATGGGACTGCCTTGAGTCTTGGCGTGCATGTGTATCCCTGGATAAGCTGTCAAGGTGGTGAGTTTGAGGTTTCTAACGTGCAAATTGATGGAGCTATGGAAAGGGGTGTGAATGTAGTGCCCGATATTCATAAATTCCCCAAAAATCAGGGGATGATGGGACTGCCTTGAGTCTTGGCGTGCTTGTGTATCCCTGGATAAGCTGTCATGGTGGCACGTTTGAGGATAAGCTGTCATGGTGGCACGTTTGAGGTTTCTAACGTGCAAATTGACGGAGCTATGGAAAGGGGTGTGAATGGGGTGCCCGATTTTCATAAATTCCCCAAAAATCAGGGGATGATAGGATTGCCTTGATTCTTGGCGTGCCTGTGTATACCTCCATGAGGTGTCATGGTGCCAAACTTGAGGTTTCTAACTTTCACAGAAAAAAAGTTGTATATTTTTTTAGCTTAATGCAAGCCTATGGGGGGGGAAATGGAGCTCCGATCCGGATCCAGAGTTCCGAGCGGAGCGAAGCGGACATGGGCGGAGCGGGGGCGGAGTGAAGCGGGCCGATCCACAAATCGCGGATCTGGAAGTGAAGCGGAGCGGGGGGTCCGTGCACACCCCTAGTTTTCAAAATACTCCCTTTTCATATATATTAAATTTTTCTGAACTTCCTCTAAATTTAAATTTTCTAATTGTTTTTTCTTTGCTTGTATTTCTATTAATTTATGTTTATTTTTAAATTGCCAATAATCTTTCTCCAATTTCTTAATCTCTTCCTCTTATTTTTCCTGTTCTGCTATTTGTTGCCTCCTTCAATTGCACAATCCTCTAATACATATCCTTCTTGTTACTGCCTTCATGGTATCCCAAACTACTGCCCTTGTCGTTCCTCCCTTCTCATTAATTTCCCAAGTCTCTGACAGTTCTCTTTGCATTTTTTCTACCACTTTATTATACTTCAAAAGTTTTGTGTTTAATTTCCACCTAAACGCTTCTTTATAATTCTTTCTAACTGTGAACTCTAAATTTAGCAATGCATGGTCCGTTACATTTATTACCCCCGTTTCCATTTTGCATACCTTACTTGCAAACTCTTTTGAAACAAATATATAATCTATTCTAGAGTATGTATGATGAACTGAAGAGTAGTAAGAGAAGCCAGGGTTCGCCCCATTCGGCAAATGCCAGCAATCTACATAATCTTTTTCTTTTACTAATTTATTTAATATAGTAATATTATTTCTCTTTTCCACCTTAGTGGGGTTTGACCTATCCACTCAGCTAAAATAAGATGCCCCTCCCTAAACTCCTCTATTTCTTTAAATAATTCCATATAAAACTCTCTGTGTCTCTCATTGGGGGCGTAAACATTAACTAATGTATATTGTTCACTTTCAATTTGTCCCTTTATCATAAGATATCTACCATTATCATTCTTTTTTATAGTTTTTAATAAAAATCCACTTTCTTTTTGAAATCAAAATTGCCACTCCATTTTTTTTGATGTCCCCAATGACTTTTCATAATAGACTGACCACTTTGTCCGTATTTCATTTACGCCGTCAAATTTTTGGTGTGTTTCTTGCATCATAATAATATCAGATCTTTCTTTATTTAACATTTGTTCTATTCTCCTCCTTTTCACGACTGCCCCCAGACCTTTAACATTGATCGTTGATACTTTAATTTTTTTATCCATATTTACTCTTTTGATTCTTCTTCTGATCCCATGTGCTCTGCAACTCATAAACATAAACAACAAAAAACACAAACCCTAAACCCCCTTCAACTCCCTCCCTCCCACCCTTTTGAAACCCCCCAATCTCCCATCCCACCCCCCACTTCCTTCCCCCCCATATCCCCGTAAGTCTACTACTCCGGCCATTAACTACCTTAAGGGAGGGGGGAGGCGGAGCTCCGCCTGAGCGGCAAGATCTCTATACTTAACAACTTTTATGTATTATTATCTCATAAACCATTCAACATTTTACCCCATCCCAGACGCCCCCGCTTCAGCTCCGTTTCCAGCTTCAGCTCCAAGACTTGCTTCCTTAAATAAACCCAGACTCTTCAGCAACTCCTTGCCTTGATCCAAAGAGGTTACTCTGTATTGACTCCCACCATGTGAAAACTTTAAGAAAACAGGGTAGCCCCAAGCATATTTTATTGCGCTTCTTGTTAACGTTTCAGTTATTTGCTTGACGCTGCGTCTCCAGTGGAGTGTTTGCTGACAGAGATCGTTGAATACTTGCACTGCTTTGCCTTTATATTTTATCATGGCCATGGACCTCAATTTCTTCATCACTTGCTCCTTTTTATAATAACTGCCAAATTTTATTTATTTATTTATTTATTACATTTTTATACCGCCCAATAGCCGAAGCTCTCTGGGCGGTTCACAAAAATTAAAACCATCATAAAACAACCAACAAGTTAAAAATACAAATACAAAATACAATATAAAAAGCACAACCAGGATAAAACCATGCAGCAAAATTGATATAAGGTTAAAATACAGAGTTAAAACAGTATAATTTAAATTTAAGTTAAAATTAAGTGTTAAAATACTGAGTGAATAGAAAGGTCTTCAGCTGGCGACGAAAGGAGTACAGTGTAGGCGCCAGGCGGACCTCTCTGGGGAGCTCATTCCACAACCGGGGTGCCACAGCGGAGAAAGCCCTCCTCCTAGTAGCCACCTGCCTCACTTCCTTTGTCACAATTTCACAAGAATGTCTCTAATTGCTCCTCTGTAATTTGCTCCTCCCACTCTATGGATCCTTTCCAGGTCACAGTCTTTATATCCAGATCAGGCATCATATCATTGAACCTTTTCAAAATTATTTTTCTCAACTCCTCTGCTGGTTCTTCACCAAAGTGTTTAATTCGTACGTTGGAACGTCGATCCTGATCTTGCAACTGGATCAGCTTTAATTCTTGATCTTGGAACTTCACCTCAGAACTTTTTTCAAAGGCATCCTGCCTTTTCTCCAGTGATTTTACTTCAACATCTAGCATCTTTATAGCTCTGTCATTCTGAGCAATCTTGTCTGCGAGCATCCCCATCCTCTTATCTGCTTTCTTTGCATTTTCATCCATCTTTTTACTCAGTGTTGCTGTACTATCCAAAATCAGCCTCTTCAGATCTTCCATTGTAGTTGAAGTTGCCACCATGCCAAATTTCTCCGCCATCTTGACAGACCCGTCGCTCTCACTCCCACTACTTTGTGTAACTTCTTCTGTAGACACTTTCTCAAGATGGGCCAAATTATGATTAGAGGGGCGTATTCACTGCCAGGTAGCCTTCCCAGGGTTTTTTATTATTATTATTTTCTAACGTTCGGCATGGATCTATTTTAAACTCTCACTTAATGTCCCGTATACAATCCGCATCATCTCCTTTTCTACGCAGATAAACACTTCCTCCTTCGATGCTTTTTAAACAGTGAATTTACTGCCAATTAGGCATTCTTCTCAGATAAGGAGTGTAAATCACCGTGCTTTATCAGACTGGGAGACGGGAGAGCTCTGACATTCACAAAGCCAGTTTCATTTTCATCGCTCCCCCCTCCGTTCCGTCTGACTAATTTACAGCCTAAAAAACCGGGCTGCTTTTCTCTCTCCTTATACTGATTCTGCTTCCAAAAACAAGATTTTCACCCTCACTTAAAAATCATAGTCATTTCCCTTCATTTTCATTAATGACCCATGCCTTTTTGAATGAGATAATTAAGTTCTCAGATCCCCCCGTACGGGAGTCTCTCAAGGAGAAATCTTACCCATCATGGCGTCCAGCTCCGCCCCCCCCCCCAAAGTATGGGTTTAAGCCCTGCCTAAGTAGTGTACATCCCTTTATTTTCTCCAGTAGATGTGAATGGTTGCCATTCCTGCATCTGGAAAGAAAGAAAAAAGCATGGTACATTGGTAAGAGCAAATTTGCTTCCCATTCCTGATGCTGGGTGGCCTCACTAACAGCAGAATCCTACACCTGTCTAGTCAGAAGTAAGCCCATTGGCCTGGTTCAGAAGACACCTTAAACCACATCTTAAACCACAGTAGAAAAGGCTATTTTTATGCTGATGAAATCCAACTCTACTACTCCTTTCCACCCAATTCCAAGGAAGCTGTTTCAGTGCTAAACCAGTGTCTGTCGGCAGTAATGGACTGGACGAGGGCAAAAAAAATGAAGCTTAATCCAGACAAGACAGAGGTGCTCTTGGTCAGCCGAAAGGCAGATCAGGGAATAGGGGTTACATTCCCCCTGAAGACACAGGTTCGCAGCTTGAGTGTACTCCTGGATTCAGCCCTGAGCCTGGATGCCCAGGCTTCAGCAGCGGTCAGGAGTGCCTTTGCACAATTAAAGCTTGTGCGCCCATTCCTAGAGATGTCTGACCTGGCCACAGTGAGGCATGTCTTAGTTATATCCCCTTTGGATTGTTGTAATGCTCTCTATGTGGGGCTACCTTTGAAGAGTGTTTGGAAACTTCAGCTGGTTCAAAGAGCTGCAGCCAGATGGTTGACTGGGACTGGCTACAGGGAGCATACAAATCCCCTGATATAACAGCTCCACTGGCTTCTGGTCTGTTTCCGGGCACAACTCAAAGTGCTGGTTATGACCTATAAAGCCCTGAATGGCTCAGCTTTAGGTTATCTGAAAGACCATATTCTCCCTTATGAGCCTGCCTGAGCTTTGAGATCTTCAGTGGAAGCCCTTCTCTCGGTCCCACTACCATCACAGGCATGCCTGGTAGGAACATGGAAGAGGGCCTTCTCAGTGGCTGCTCTAGGGCTCTGGAACTCCCTTCTCAGGGAAGCTAGACTGGCTCCCTCCTTGGTGTGCTTTCAGAGGCAGGCAAAATTAATGGTTTTAAATATTTTAATATTGTACTATGTTTAATTATATTTTTAATTTTTGGATATCTCTGTTCTTAACTGTACATTTTTAAATTTGTAAAGCCGCCTTGAGTCCCAGTATTGGGGGAAAAGGTGGAATAATAATAATAATAATAATAATAATAATAATAATAATAATAATAATAATAATAATACCGTGGCTTAAGGTGTCTTCTGAACAGGGCCATTGAGTTCAATGGGACTTATTCTCAGAAAGGTATGTATAGGATTTTAACCTAAGCAGGATGTTGCTGGTAGTTGCAATGTGCCTTTCCCCTGAGAATGCTCAAACATGCACTACATCTCGAGGGATCCTTGCAAGCTCTCCTACCGACACAAACACCTACCCTGATGACTATTTTGCAGCTCTGACCTATAACTCTGACGAGGAAATACCTTCCTGCTTTGTCTTGAAAATGGACAGGAGTATCAATATTGCTATGGAATTGGAACAGCATTCAGAACACTGAATTAAAATGAAGTGGTTATTAAAACCGTGCAGCAGATTTCAACCACAGGCTGATCACTTGCGAAATTCATTTTTGAAATTGAAGACGGTTTCACTACTTGGTGCTCTATTTCCATTCCACTGGAAAATGAGGGGAAATGTGCAATTCCTTTGTAATGTAAGTGTCTTTCTACTGATCTGTATAAGTTGTCCAAAAAGCAAGACAGATATTCTCCAAATTCTTTCCCCCTTCCCCAAATCCTTTGCTTAGTTTGAACTATTATATATCTTCCCAGTGGAAGGGTACACAACAGGGGTGGGTACTCCACCCCAGAATTGTCTGGTAACTGCAAACATCCGCAGAGCATTACATTTTCCAAAGCAGAGATTGGCTGCTTCCAAACCCATCAATTAATATCAGAGCGGAAACGTGCCCAATTGGAGCTTCTAAAGTCTGCGAAATTATCTCTCTCTCTCTCTCTCTCTCTCTCTCTCTCTCTCTCTCTGTGTGTGTGTGTGTGTGTGTGTGTGTGTGTGCGCGCGTATAAATTGAATATCTCCATATCTGGAAGACGCTGAGAGGGGTGAGGGGTAGTTTTGATATTGACTTCTGTGGCTAACCAATTAGGAATAGCCACAGTGATCTCCCTGACCAAGTTATCCCCCAATTGCAGTGTTTGGGGGAGTGGGAAACACTAACTGACTTTTGATTCTGACTGTGGGGTGGGGGGAGGGAGAGAGGGAGTGCATTTCTGCTTGAACTCATAGAAGTCAATCATCCACATTTCCACAGTGTTAAAGTGCTGCTGGGTTGGTTGGCTGGGATGGAGATTGAGAAAGCTTCTACAACTGAGTCAGACACAGGCAGGCCCTTTATTTCAGTGGCTGGGTGCAGGGGGGTCCATCCAATAGATCTGGAGGGCACCAGGTTAGAGAAGCCTGGAGTGGGGATTTTTTTAAAAAAATCCTAAAATATCAAGGCATTAATGGATCTGATTCTAACTTGGCATTGTTAAAGACCAGCGAAAGAGCTATCAAGTTTCCATGTTTCATCTCTTTATCTGTAATAATTATGCAGATGTAAGCATTTTTATTAATTTCCATTTAAAAAATCCTAAAAAAATCAAAGCATGAATTGATCTGATTCAAACTTGATGCAGCTAAAGCCCTCCTTAAGCCCTATCATTATTCCAAGTGTTGTCTCTTTACCTTTAAAAATCATGGAGCTGTAAGCATTTCTGTTAATACCAGTTACCTGAATACTGAACGGTTCTTTGATGGGTAATTTGATGAGGCAGAGCGAAGGGGAGAAGGGGGGGGGAGTCTGAAATCAAGGCAAAGAATCACCTCTATGGAGCTCCAGATTGAATTTTGAGGCAGAGAAGATCCACTTTGCACATCCCTATTAGTCAATACTGGCTGTCTCACTAGTCAGAGTCAATGTGGTGGACAGAGCACTGAAGTTGGATTTGCCACAGCATGTTCCTGGTCTGTGTCTTTCCCATTTTGAATATGCAACCTCTAATTGACCCAATCATAGGCTGCATATTTAATGAGACAGTGGGTTAATTAACATGAGAACTGGGTCACAGTGAGTTCCTGCATTGAGCAGGGGGTTGGACTTGATGGCCTTGTAGGCCCCTTCCAACTCTGCTATTCTATGATTCTATGAGGTAGAAAGGGGCTCATCTAATTAGACTTGAAATTTCCATAGCAGAATATTGTTGGAAATAGACCTGTAAAGCTGAAGAGAGAAAGACGGAAGAACAAACAACCCCTTCTCACAAGAATCCCATCCAATGACTATGGATGTCACAGGTGCCTGATGGGGTCTGAGAGTCCAATGGATCCCCCCCAAGTCTGCCCCCTTGGATGCAATTGTGCACCCATGATACATTCCTGAGCCTGTGGATCAAGTGCCTGTGTGGACCAACAAACATCTGGCAGTTGTCCACCCTCACCCGGAATCTCTGTTGTGTGCAACGATGGAGGCTCCCAAAATAACGTAATTTCCTCCGCTGCATAAATAGCAACTATAAAGGCCCCATTTACAAAATGGGGGGAAAGCACAATTTTTGGAGCCTTCCTTGCGTACAACAAGGGAGGCTCCGGATGAGGGTGGATGGGCCCACAGTAGTGGTAGACGCTCGCAGAGCCAGAACTGAAGCTCATCTGGTGGTGTGAGCAGAGGTGAATACTTGCAGCAGTGAGGCAAGTGCCCGACAAATTGGGCGTGGGTGAATTTGTGCATCCCAGCTTGGATAAAGGAGACACACAACAAATGCGTAAAGGAATTTATCAAACAGCAGCATATAAATACACTTCAGCATACTGTGGATCATCGGAAAGGAGAAGTAGCAATATCTTGAGACAAAGGAATCACTCACTATAAAAATTTCAAAACCAAGCAATCCCAAGAAACTGGAGTAACTAATGCCAGTAATTAGATCATTTGCTGCTTTGCTGAGTTAACATACCTAATGTATGCTGCTCTCCTGGCTTTGATATGAATTTAGATTTCTTACAAGTTACACTTTAAACTCTCATAAGTTAATTTAACTAGGGAATTGAAATATTACTTTTAATGTTTGGAGATAAATAAGTGGCATTACAGCAGCTAATTGGGTATTTCTCTGTTTTAGGAAGGAAGGAAGGAAGAACAAACTTCAATCCCACAGAAAAGTAACTCACAAAACTGTAAGGTCAGGCTGCTTCAAAATATCCTTAGCTCAGCCATACGTTGAAATCTCACATACTGACCTGGCTATTTACAATGGGTATTTTTAAGCAGGGATGGGCAACTTTGATGTTTTGTCCTACAATTTCCATGATCCCTCACCATAGGCTACGTTGGCTGTGCCTGCTGAGAGTTGAAAAAAATGTGCATTTTGGGGAAATGTGCACAAGCATATTTTAATCAATGGGAGAAAAATACTTCCTTTAAAAAAAAAAAAAGAAAAAAAAAAGAGTGCTTCCCAACCAGCTGGAACAGTTTATGGGCCTCGCTAGACCTACCTGATAATCCGGTGGGGAGTCGGGGCGAGGCCATGCTGCAGCTAGCACGGGCCGTCACCACTAGCTAGGCGTAACACGCGATGGGGTAAGGGAAAGCCCTGTTGTGTTGGACATTTTTTTTTATCTTAAAGGGGCAGGAGCGCACCAAAGGAAAGGTAAGGCTTTTATTTTTTTAAAAAAATGTAAAGGGTTCCCTGCTCCCCCTGCCCCCGATTTCCCCCAATGTCTGATGCCCCCCTGCCCGCTCACTCGCCCATCCTTCCCCCGCTTGCCACGTCTGCCCCCGCTCGCTCACCCATCCCCGATCTCCTTGCCTTGGCCCCGTTCTTCTCCCCCCTCCGTCCACCATGTCTGATGCCCCCCCTGCCTGCTCGCCAGCCCGCTTGCCATGCCCACCCGATCACCCACCCACCATGTCTGATGCCCCCTCCGCATCCCCCCTCCATGCTCTCCCCACCCTGGCTCCGCTCTTCCCCCCCATCTCTCCTGCCAGGTCCACTCTTCCCCCCCGGCCCCCATCTCCCCCCATGATTTCCCCCCCTGCCCGATGGGCACAGCACTCCTATGGAGTGCTGTGCCCAGTGCGTGGCTTCTCCCGGCTACTCGCGAGTAAGCGAGCAGCTGGGAAAAGCCACGGAAGTAGCTAGACCTTCCACAGCCCTGGGCTCAGCCTGGGGCTGCGGAAAAACCGGGCTACAAGTGGATCTGGTTATCCCGGGTCAAGGGAGGATTTAGCCTGGCCTGACCCTGGGATCCCCTGTGCGTCGTCTGCAAACACAGCAGGGAGCCCGGTCCTAGCACCAGGCTAAGTCCTTGTCTAGCAATGGCCTATGTGTGTTTGTGTGTGTGTGGGGGGGGTGGCTTTTGCAGGTGGGAAGTAGGGGAAGGCACATGCTGTACATGCAAGGCACATGTGGGGAGCATGAGGCATGGGGCATTGCCAATACAGGCCTGCCCTATCAAAGCTCAGACTCTTTTGCTTTCTGGCTCCCACCCTCCCTCCCTTTAACTAGTATGGGATTAGCCAGTAGCTCCTTTTGGAAGGGAGCTGAGTAGGAATTTTACCTGTCATGGAATCACAGTTGTGTACAGGGGTTTTGCCTATTCCATACTGGAATTTCGATTAGTGCAGGGTGAGTAAATAGGTGGATTATATTTGATGGATAAGGGTGTGTGGGAAGTTGCATGATATTACAATAGGGATAGTGAGCACTCTGGCACCTTTTGGTGATTGGCATAGCTGGAGGACCTGCATGAAAATAGACATGGATTTTCACATGAAAAGAAAAAACAAAGCTCGCAATCTGATAAAGACATGAATTGGAATGAGTTTCAAGGTGGAATATGGAGAAGTTTGATGAGCTCGAGTTTTGCTGATTCTCACATCCCTATAAATGTGATAAATTCTGGCCCTTCTTATATGTCACTTTGATTATCACAGCATGATAACATAACTTATTAGTAGTAGCATTAGTTATTTTTTGAGTTTGCTGCATTCAACAGCAGCTTTGCCAAGCCTGCTCTGATCCAGGGCATGTCAAGCATGGTGTAGATGATTCATGTCATCAGAAGAAATGGTATATTATTAATCCCTTGCTCTTTATGTATATTACATGATGATGATTCACTACTTTGATATTGAATGCAAGTGCACTTTAAGTTAAACAAAAATGTTTCTCAAGTTCCCGGTAAATAATTGCCTGTTTCATAGAACCCTTCTCCTTCCCACCATCTCTAGGGAGTTCAAAATAGGGTGAATAAAAGGGGGTGGGGGCAGTCAAGTTGGATGAGATTGAAACAAATGCAGTGGCCTTTTTTCTAATAAAAAGAAGATAGCTTTGGAATGGGTCTGTGTTTGTGTGCTGTGAATATCCTTTTGTGGAACAGAGGTAGATAAATAATGAGATGAGACACAGAACATTGGATTTGTAAACCGCCCAGAGAGCTTCGGCTATGGGGCAATATATAAATGTAATAAATAAATAGGGCCACATTTATTAAAGATCTGCAAAGGGGAAATCCTATAGGGCATCCAGCCTGGCCTGTTAACAGGCCTTTCTGAGTCGGGTGAGCCATTCATGCCCCGTGTGTTGGCGCAGGGCAATTCGCCCTCCCACGGGCCTGCCCCTTTCGGGATAGGGAGACCTTCCAGTGTCACACCCAACATGGTCCGCAGGGCTCTGGGTGGGTGAGAAGGGTTGGCCTCAAAGGTAACACTTATCTTGCCAGCCAGGCCATGGGGCCTCAGGTATTACCAGTCACCTCAACAGTGCCTATGAATGCTCACCATTCCAAAATCCCTCTCTGGATGCTCGGTCTTACCTGCCTAGCAGCAAATGTGACCAAACTGTAGAACCATAGTCAAATCAACCTATTTATACTCCCAGGCTGTCTTGCAGTGTGGAGTAGGTGAAAAAACTCATGAACAATTTAGAACATGAGCAAAAGAAAAATCCTACTTGGCCCTGAATGGTGACCAGCAAGCTCACACTGCCTTCAGGGAGAGAGGGACGGAGGGAGGGAACCATGCCAAGAAAGAGGAGTCTGGGAAGGGTAAGTGCCCATTTATATGCCAGTAATTACCCACCCAGTCCAGTGGTACCATGCAGACCCAACCAACGGTGGGAGGGCGCGTCTCGTTCCTCCCCACACCAAGGCCAGGCATGGCAGAATGGCCTATTTTTCTGCCACCTCTCTGAAACTACATTCTTGCTGTTGTACATAAATGCCCTAAATAAGTGGTTGATATCTGGATATAATTACATTTGGGAGGGACAAATCTGCTAATTTCAGTTTCTGTCAGTCTCTCATTTTTTTCCAAGTCTTGCTGTGTTCTGCCCCATTTCATGTGTGTTCATGATTATTATTATTTTTAAAAAAAATCAGCATAAATATTAATATGTATTTTGTACACACTTCTCCTCATATACATTCTCTGGGGCCTCTATTTTATTTTATTTTATTTTATTTTATTTTATTTTATTTATTACATTTTTATACCGCCCAATAGCCAAAGCTCTCTGGGCGGTTCACAAAAATTAAAACCACAGTAAAACACCCAACAGGTTAAAACACAATTACGAGATACAGTATAAAAAGCGCAACCAGGATAAAACCACACAGCAAAGTTGATATAAGATTAAGATACAGAGATAAAACAGTAAAATTTAAATTTAAGTTAAAATTAAGTGTTAAAATACTGAGTGAATAAAAAGGTCTTCAGCTGGCGACGAAAGCAGTACAGTGTAGGCACCAGGCGGACCTCTCTGGGGAGCTCGTTCCACAACCGGGGTGCCACAGCGGAGAAAGCTAATGGCATGCAGGGGTAGTTGCATACTTTCTGGAGGCCCCGGAAAGTGCACTTTGCCAAGGGCTGGAAGCTTGTGCAGTCTCCCGAATGCTCAGCAAGCTCAGCTACCCAGAACAGATGCCAGCCGCATCTTTCACTCCCCTCTCATGCCAGTCTATTAATTTCAATCATGTATCCTATTTTTGTCTTGTTTTTGTGTAGCTCCCCATGAGAGTTGATTTTCACAGTTGCAATATCGTGCTGTTGTTATTTTTATGGATGAATTATCATAGACTTTGATATTATTTTGGTATTACTCCCCACTGTAAAAACAAAAGGAGAATTTATACTTGGACAGGAGTCCATTTACTTTGCAGCTGGAGAAAGAGGCAGACACAGATCTTTGGATGTGTGTGTGCGTGCGTGCATGTGTGTTTAACACAAAAGCCAGGATCTGCGAGATGAAAATGCAGAAAATTGACCCTAAAGCTCCTGCTGGCAGCTTGGCTGCATTATTTGGGCAAGCAATACCCTGGCCAGGGTCATATCTACACCAAGCAGGATATAACACTTTGAAAAGAGTTTATAAACCATTATAAAGCATTATAAAGTCATGGGTTAGATCCTGACCAGGTTAAGACGTGGGTGGCAAACCCTACCTATTACCTCAAGCCACACCTAGGTGTGTAACAGGGGACCCTGAGTCATCCTCTCCTTGTGCTCCATCTCTCTGGGCAGATGAGCCAAGTTATCCCATAAAGCCATCCTTACTCTGACCATGGGTCCCACAGCCCTGAGCAGCAGGCCTCAGGCATAACCAATTGCCATAAAGGTATCTCAGGTTGGTTTTCCCTATGAACTTCCCGTTCACCCCTACCCAAAGTGACCAAAGCAATCAATATAATTCTGTCAGATGTACTAATTCCAAAGCCTGAACTATGGATGTATGAGAAATTTGTTTCATTATATTTATGGTCAGAATTTGCCCTGTTCATACAATGACAGCAGAACCTGGAGAAAAAAATTGTACATTCCTGAACTTGTGGTGCTATTCTCAAATGTGTTCAAAAAGTGGCTACATTAGAAAAAAAGATTCAGGAAAAAATGTGTTATACTTGTGAAAAAATATGCCCTTTTTTAAAAAAAAAAGTTTGCACAAACACTTTTCAAAGAGAGAAGAAACATACTTCTGAAAAGTATACCTAAGTATGTAGTCAGTTACACACCCAAATATGTCATGATTTTCATGTGACAAAAAATGTGGTGGCCAAGAATCTGACCTGCCCATCAAGCCCATTTTCATGCAGGTGTAAAATGCCTTCCAGTGGAGGCTGGTGGCTCCAATTTTGAAGGGTGTGTGAATCCATTCTGGGTTTTAGTCAAAACCAGCCAGAATTCTAAAGGAGCTATCCAGGGTGCTGATTCCTATTCAGCCTGAGGGATGAAAAACTAGCCAGTCTTGCACTGCATTTCAGGAGGGCAGGCATTGGAAATCAGAAGAGGACAAGTAGAAGGCAGAGGAGACTTATACAGCCCCTGGCTCCTTCTTCTATGCCAGCACAGCATGCAGATGCAAACACACTAGTATGTCTCCACATCTACATTTATTTGAGGATTAGTTTGCTTTCTGATTTAGAACGAGTTATTGAGGTAGAGGATAATATTAAAAATGTTAAATAAAACTCCAAACATTTAAACATCCAAGAAAAATAGAATGTAAATCAACATTGAGCAGGGAATTAGACTCGATGGCCTTATAGGCCCCTTTCCAACTCTACTATTCTACGATTCTGTGAACAGCAGGGGACCTATTCAGGCATTTAGGAAAATATATGAGGGCTTAAAGTCTGTACTGGAATGGGGTTATGGATACTGGATACTGGATACTGGTGCTGTCCCCTACATATCCAGGTGCACATTCCCCTGCCCAGTTCAAACCTTCCTGTGATGATCTGGCAAAGTATGAACAGGAATTCTATTAATTTTCACATTGGCTTGAACGTAGTGGAGGTTGGTGGTTCCAATGTCAGTGGAGCTGTGAATCTGCTCTGGGTTTCAGTCAGAACTAATGAGAACTCTAAAGGATCTATCCAAGGTGCTGAACATATTTTTGGGGGAGATTGGGCTCAGAACCTTGGATAGCTCCTTTAGAGGACTGACTGGTTCTAAACTCCGAATGGATACACAGCTGCACTTACATTGGAGTCACCAGCCTCCACTGCTAGAATGTTAGTAGAATTCTCTGCGCAATTGGGAATTCTGATAAGGCAAGAGAGCTTTGGCTATGGGGCGGTATATAAATGTAATAAATAAAAGATAGATTTGTTCTCAAGCTAAATTTACAATTTCTACCACTGCTGTGTCTAAAATTTCATCCCATATTTTCCCAACCATTCTCATTCAATTTGATTGAAAATAAACTGCTTCCAAAAAGAAATTCAAAGGAGAACATAATTTGAAAGAAACTCTCACAGGTGGGGTTTATATGTCAGTGTCCTATCCTTCCTTATACTGTTGTCTCTTGAGCAGCCTGAAACTTCCTGGGCTTCCCATACTTCAGTTAAAGCCCAGGGGAAGACATCGTGAGGTAATTTGTCCCATAGAGCTTTTTCAGATCAGGAAGTGCAGGCAGCCTAGGAGGATGAAGAGCAATGGAGAGAAAGCAAGCAAAGGGCTCAGAGTGGAGGATAGAAAATGGGGAGCAAAGCTGCCAGCAGAGTTAATGCTGTTGTCACTTGCAGTGGCAGGACAAAACACATACACAGAAACCCTTTGGAAAAAAGTGGGGAAGTATACTTTAACTCCTGACATTGGTGAGTGTCACCTATGAAAAACTGTGGGTGAATTTCTTCTCCCTCTTGAGAAATTTGGTGAAAGTGTCCCCCCCCCCAATACACACACACACACCAGTTTCTCTGCCCACAAATAGGGTGGAAAATTTCAGGAGGCCTTTTGTGCTCAGCTCTACTTTTTACTGCTCCATAAAGCTTGCTGGTGACATGTGTGGGAGGGGAGGGGGTGGCAGGTGGCATGAGGCACATCATGGGCACTGGGATCTGCACAGAGCCCACAGATGTTATGTTTGACACCTTTGCCTCTCTCTCTATAAAATGAAGAGCACAAAAAGTATTATACATATCTCCAGTGTGTACCAGACTTTTCGTGTAATCAGCTAATCAAAAGGGTGTGTGTGTGTGTGTGTGTGTGTGTGTGTGTGTGTGTGTGTATATATATATATATATATATATATATATTCTTGTACTTGTGTACAAAGCCCTAAACAACTTGGGACCAGGATACCTGAGAGAGAGAATGCCTTCTCCCCTAACAACCTGCCCAGTCACTGAGGTCATCCGAGGGCCTGCTCCTGGTGGTTCCACATAGATCCATCCTCCGACTGGAATCCACCAGGGGAAGAGCCTTCAGCGTGGTGGCGCCCCTCCTGTGGAATTCCCTGCCTCTGGAGGTCAGGCAGGCGCCAACCTTGTACTCCTTTCGGCGCCTCCTGAAAACATCTTTATTCCAAGAAGCCGCTCTTTAACATGCAGCCTTGGATTACTGTTATTGCTTCTTTTAAATTTTGTTTTAACTGTTTTTATTCTGTTTTTATTTTCATTTTACCTTGTACACAGCTCTGAAATTTTTCAATGGGGAGCGGTATATAAATATTCCAAATAAATTATATATATAATCTCTTGCTAAAGAAAAGGAGGTTGAATTATCATAAAAACTTGGCCCATGCATGACCATGTGCAAATCACAATTCAAACTCAAGTCCAGTGGTGCTTCTCCACTATGCTATTTCAGTAGCATTATGGCTGAATGTATGAACTGAAGTTGCATAGTATGAATCGGTATCTGGGTGAGAGTTGTAGGTGAAAAAATGTCTATACATAGTGGCCCTGTTCAGACAATACACTAAACTATGCTGCTTAACCATACAATGGTTAACGGAATGCATGCATTTCGTTAACCATTTTGGGGTTAAGCAGCATGGTTTAGCATGTTGTCTGAATGGGGCCACTGTGAAAAGGTAGATGTGCATGACAGGAAGTAGTACATGGATGAAGCATATGACAGTGAATATGTTTATGCGTGTGTAAGCGTAAAGCAAGATATAGCGGCAGAGAAGGTATTGCAGTTTTTTTTTAAAAAAAACTTTTTCACACGTCTCTACTTATATAACATTATTAGCAACTCTCAAGAACATAAAATGATTAATGTCAGGTGCTTTCATGGTATCAGTAACTCAAAGCATCTATTCAAAGAATAAAATGTTATCATTATCTGTAACCCTCTATTTTTTCGGCCGTCAGAACAAAAAATGAAGCTCATTTGTTGTAAACACAAAGAATTTGAATCATAAACCCAGGCAAGATAACACCTTTTTAAAAACTGCAAATTGAAGTTAACAGATCAAAATGAATTAGACGTGCTAATCTGTTCACAAAGGTGTAAGTTCTTAATCAGGCTCCATTAACAAGTTGACAATATCATTTAATAGCATTACTTAAATTTTGAGCATGCCATCTTATAATTAAACGTAACCCTGGTCTTCATACATTTTGTTAATGTTGCTAAATTATCGTGAAATATATATATATATATATATATATATATATATATATATATATTTGTGGTAATCTGAGCATAAAGCTCAGTCAATTGGCAAATGGTTATCTTATTGCCCTGTACTGTTAGGAAAAAAGGTGTCTAGTATTATTAGATTCTTCACAAAGGCCAAGCACACCTGAATAAATGAATGCATGTTTCCTAAGAATTTTGCCAATTTAATGTTCAGGACAAACTTTTATTCATTTTACTTTTTGGATAGTACAAACTTTTATTTACTTGTCATTTATAAGCAGTGGATTATGGGGAATATGTTTCCCTCCTGCCGAAACTGTAACTAATTTGGGACACAATTTAGTCAAACATAAGCATATTCAAGTTTTTTTTTAATGTGTTTAATGTTTCTATCCTGCCTTTTGAGTCACAACAGGCTTTTAATAATTATTTTAAAATACCATAAAATGCATACATTGAAGCTATCCGAAACCAAAGTGAACATCTGTTCTCAAAAGCTGGTAACATTATTAACCGCCCTATTTCAAGAAACAGTAGTAACTCTTTGTTATCTGACTCAACCTGTCCCCAATACCTGGAAAAAAAGACTGTTAGGAAAGTTCAAGTGTTGTGCTTGAACAGACTAGGCCTGTCAGGCCACATTTTAAAGGAGATTACATCCTGTTTAGGCATGGTGGAGGAAATTGCTCAGGTTGCATTTTAATGCAAACATCAGATTCCACACTTTTGAAACGCACACTTGTCCAAATTTTGCAATGGAGTTCTAATAATAATAATAATAATAATAATACAAAATGTATAAATATGGGGAAACTGCAAAAAAAATATGCATTGTATTATGAAAACTGCTTGAAAAAAATGTGTATATTAGATAGGATGACCATGTGTAAAGGAAGATCATAGAATCATAGAATCATAGAATAGTAGAGTTGGAAGGGGCCTACAAGGCCAACGAGTCCAACCCCCTGCTCAATGCAGGAATCCACCCTAAAGCATCCCTGACAGATGGTTGCCCAGCTGCCTCTTGAATGCATCTAGTGTGGGAGAGCCCACAACCTCCCTGGTAACTGATTCCATTGTCGTACTGCTCTAACAGTCAGGAAGTTTTTCCTGATGTCCAGCTGGAATCTGGCTTCCTTTAACTTGAGCCTATTATTCTGTGTCCTGCACTCTGGGAGGATCGAGAAGAGATCCTGGCCCTCCTCTGTGTGACAACCTTTTAAGTATTTGAAGAGTACTATCATGTCTCCCCTCAATCTTCTCTTCTCCCGGCTAAACATGCCCAGTTCTTTCAGTCTCTCTTCATAGGGCTTTGTTTCCAGACCCCTGATCATCCTGGTGTGTAGCTGAATAGGATGTATTTATTTATTTATTTATTTAAGCATTTTTATGCTGCCATTCAGCCAAAAAAGGCTCTCACAGCAGCTTACAAAAGTATTTCTTGACAGTCCCTGCCCACAGGCTTACAATCTAAAAGACATGACACAAAAGGAAAGAGGATTGGGAGGGAGGAGGAGGGAATGTAGGCCCCCTCAGGAGTGGCCAGTGAAGGCCATCCTCCTCCACCTCCTCCAGTTTCCAGATTCTGAGTCAGAAGCAAGACATCTATCCAGCCCTCGGGTAAGATGGCCTGTGCAGAAATGTCCTCGGCTGCAGGCCAGAAACTCAGCTCTGTGAATGCTGCCCTTATACAGCTGGCTTAGATGGAAGGTTCATTAATGAGCCACAGCTGGAGAAAGGTGGGTCCAGGCTAAGGTTTTGAATAAAAATAGGGTGACCATATGAAAAAGAGGACAGGTCTACTGTATCTTTAACACTTGCATAGAAAAGGGAATCTCCATCTCAACAATTAAAGCTTCAGGAACTATACTACAGTGACCAGAAACAGAAGAGGGTAGGACTCCTGCATATTTAACTGTTGTGATGAAGAGGGAATTTCACCAGGTTCTCCATATATACAAATGACACCTGCTGAAATTCCCTTTTCTATGCAACTGTTAAAGATACAGGAGCCCTGTCCTCCTTTTCATATGGTCACCCTAATTAAGGCCCAGGGTTTTAATTCCTCCCACATGGCTTTTTCAGATCAGAACACAGACAGCCTGGGAGGCTTCACAGCAATGGACAGATGTACAATGGATAGAAAAGCACACACCACACTATTAGCCCCCTCACAAAGATTAGTTAATCTCAAGAATTAACTAATTTAAATAAATTAAAAATAAATTATAAGACATCCTGAAAATGAGGCAGACAAATGGAAACTTCTTCCATCAGCAAAGAAAATGTTCAGGAAATTGGAGGGTAAATTTTGCACAGCACTAGCTCCACTTCTTACTGGGAGCTGAACACAACATGGCACCCACTCCATTCCACATGTGAACCTACCAGAGGATTTTCAGGGAAGTAGCAGTATGATCAGCGCTTGCAGTGCTGGGAGAAACTCCTCAAAAATCATTAGGGAAAAAAGTGTGCTACAATCCCTGTTGGGTCTGCAATAAAGGTTGAGTCTTACCTGTGAGAAACTGTTTGACTATTTCTCCTCTCTGTGAAGAAATCTGGTGAAATTGTGTCCCTCTCCATTTCTCTGCCCACAAATAGGATGCAGAATTCATGAGGTCATTTTTGCACAGCCCTACCTTAGTTTGCCTCTGCATATTCCCTTGGCCCTCAAGCAAAGGTTGCTGCTATGTCTTTCCGAGCTGTTCCTCATGAGTTTAAATTAATGACACGAGACAGGATGGACTCCCGTGCCTATGCAAATCAGTAAGCCAGCGGGGTTACTGATAAGTGGGAAACAATTTTTAATTTTAAATTACTGCTATTACCTCGTGAAGTGTTGGAAGAGACATCTGTTTTCTGTTGTGCTAACTGAATTTGCAGATTATGAAAGCAACCATATGTTGAAAAGCACACTGTAGCTGCACTTTTTCAAAAGAATCAATTTTCTCCCTTTTGCTGAAGCCATATAGTAAACATCTATCTCCTATAGTTCCTAGCTGAAATGGTCCACCCCAGAATCGCTGAGGCCAGGCTCCTTGCAATGTGAACAAAGAAATACAAGGAGCAGCTGTGTGTCGTGACTGACTCTGACATCAGCTAGGATGACTCATGAGATGAAGAGCACACTTCATGTGGGGCTCCCTGGTACTAGTGAGACCCCAGTGGCACCTCTCACATCAATAGTATAGGCTGATGGGCCCTCAGATGCTTTGGCTGCTTCTGCAGAAGCAGACTCTGAGGGAAAAGATGGTAACAGAAAAGAAAAACAAGTTCCTACTCAACTCTCGAGTGTGTTGGCTCCAGACTGTGGATACACAGTTTGCCATGTGGAGACAAAGGCCTTAGCTAGACCTAAGGTTTATCCCGGGATCATCCTGGGGTCATCCCTGCTCATGTAAATGACACACAGGATATCCCGGGAGCAGGCAGGGATGACCCCAGGATGATGCCAGGATAAACTTTAGGTCTAGCTAAGGCCAAAGTCTCCAATATTCCATTTTTGGGCAAGGTATTGGAGTGTGTGGTGCCCTCCCAACTCCAGGGATTGCTGGATGAGATGAATGATCGAGATCCATTTCAAACTGGCTTAAGACCTGGTTATGGGACAGAAACGGCTTTGGTCACCTTGGTGGATGACCTATGTTGGGAACTGACAGGGGGAGTGTGTCCCTGTTGGTTCTGTTGGTCCTCTAAGCAGGGTTTGTTACCATTGACCATGGTACCCTTCTCAGCTGCCTTGCTGGGATGGAGGTACTGTTTTACAGTGGCTTCCTTCCTTCCTGGAGGGGCGGACCCAGAAGGTGGTGCTGAGTTTTGGGGTGCAGTGCCACAAGTACGCTGATGACACCCAACTCTATTACTCCTTTCCACCCAATTCCAAGCAAGCTGTTTCGGTGTTAAACTGGTGTCTGTTGGCAGTAATGGACTGGATGGGGGCAAACAAATTGAAGCTTAATCCTGACAAGACAGAGGTGCTCTTGGTCAGCCGAAAGGCAGATCAGGGAATAGGGATTCAGCTTGTGCTGGATGGTGTTACACTCCCCCTGAAGACACAAGTTTGCAGCTTGGGTGTACTCCTGAGTTCAGCCCAGAGCCTGGATGTCCAGGTTTTGGCAGGGGCCAAGAGTGCATTTCCACAGTTAAAGCTAGTGCACCAGCTGCACCCTTTCCTTGAGATGTCTGACTTGGCCATGGTGGCACATGCCTTAGTTATACACCATTTGGATTACTCTGACACACTCTATGTGGGCCTGCCTTTGAAGAGAGTTCAGAAACTTCAGCTGGTTCAAAGAGCTGCAGCCAGATTGCTGGTTTCAGGGAGCATACATCTCCCCTGTTAAAACAGCTTCACTGGCTTCCACTCTGTTTCTGGGCACAATTCAAAGTGCTGTTTATGACCTATAAAGCCCTATATGGCTTGGGTTCAGGTTATCTGAAAGACCATATTCTCCCATATGCGCTCTCTGAGATCTCCTGAGGAGGACTTTCACTCAGTCCCACCAGCATGCCAGGCACGCCTGATGGGTATGTGGGAGAGGGCCTTCTCAGTGGCTACTCCAAGGCTCTGGAACTCCCTTCCCAGGGAGGCTAAGCTGGCTCCCTCTGTGCTATACTTTTGGAGGCAGGCAAAACCATTTTTGTTTCAGCAGGCTTTTGGAACTACTCTGGACGTTGTTAATATATTGGAGTTCCCCCCTCCTTTTTAATCTGTTGCTGTTTTTTTAATTGTATTTTTAATTGTATTTAATTGTATTTAATTGTATTTTCCTTTTGTAAATGTATATTTATATGATTTAATTGTACATACTTGAAAGGTTGTCACACAGAGGAGGGCCAGGATCTCTTCCTAATCATCCCAGAGTGAAGGACACAGAATAATGGTCTCAAGTTACAGAAAGCCAGATTCTGGCTGGACATCAGGAAGAAATTCCTGACTGTTAGAGCAGTATGACAATGGAACCAATTACCCAGGGAGGTTGTAGGCTCTCCCACACTAGAGGCATTCAAGAGGCAGCTGGACAACCATCTGCCAGGTATGCTTTAGGGTGGATTCCTGCACTGAGCAGGGGGTTGGACTCAATGGCCTTATAGGCCCCTTCCAACTCTATTCTATCCTTCTCTGATTTAAGGGCAGAACAGATGAAAATAAGGACATTCCATTAAGGACCCTATTCCCATGTCAAACATCACTTCCCAAACCCCATCCCTCCACTGTTACCCATGTTGAAGTATTTTTGCCACCTGAATATATGCAGCATGTGTGTTTTCTCCAGATGAAGCCCTCGGGGTCCAAAATATTGTGCAGCCCTTGGTTAGAGTTTCAGAAGAGCAATGGAGAGAGGCAAGTTCATACCCCACTCAGCAATGAAGCTCGCTGGATGACCTTTGGTCAGCCACAATCTCTCAGCCTAACCTACCTCACAGGATTGTTGTGGGGATAAAATGGAGGGAAGGGAGAAGCAGAAACGGTGGGTTAGACTTTTTATCAAACACTCTCCTTCTATATATTCATTTACAGTGCTATGTATGTATACTTAGTAGACCCCCCTTCCATTTGCAATTGAACATGTTCCTTAGTATGCATTTGTTGGGTTTCCCTATCCTTCACCCGCCAGATGTTGTGAACTTCACCTCGTGTCAGATGCAGCCAAGAACAGGAGTTATAGTCCAAAACATTTGGAAGGCACCAGGTTTGAAAGAGCTGCAATTTGATTCTAGTTCCAATGAAACACAGTGTGATGGGATAGGATCAACACTAAACTATTTATTGAGCTATTAGAGGAAGCAAAGACGTCGCTTAGCATGGACTCCTAGGAAGCAAAATGTGGCAGATGTTCTTAAGCTGGAACAAACTCTCTGTAAGTAATTTGAATAACTGGTGAAGCAGGTCCTAGCAGGCAATGCCAGAAAAAGTATAGGAATGTGACCAGGGCCATAAGAAAGCCCTGTGGATATGTAGCAGAATCACTGCGCTTTTCTTTTCATTTGCTCTTATGCATATTAAAAGTGTTGCCCCCTAAATGCTGCTAATTATTTACATACATAGACACATTTGTATTCTTTCTCAAGGTTCACAATTATCCAGTTGCACATAAATGACATTTTGGATAGTCTATAGGAATATATTATCAAATGCACAATTTTTATCTGATTCCCCATTCTATTGCTTGTTATAATTTCAGAATAAGAAGAGGCAGACCATAGGTTGTGGTTTGGTTTGGTTTTTCATCCCACTTTTCTGATAGTTATTCTTTTAGGATCAATTTATATCGAACCATTTAGCATCCTCCCTATAAAGCTGTGCAAATTGCCTACTTAAATGGCAATGTCACTTGACACCTGATTAGTATTCTCAGTTTTTAACTGGTTGCCCTTTCTGTATGTTGTGTTTTGAACAGCTAAGAAGGAAAAGCAGGAATTGTATCGCAGGGAGGGGCATACACGGAGAACAGGACTATTTATTGCATGTCTTTCCAGCTCCAGAAAGCTCCCAGTGCATGTTTCTCATGAGTTTTGGATGGAGAAATGATTGGGTACTTCTTCCTCTACCTGCATCACTCAACCTCTGGGCTTCTAAAAAAAAAAAAAGTCTACACCTTTTTTTTTAAGAAAACGAAAACTGCAAAATTTAAAACAGATCAATCCAGATCAATCTGTCTTGTTTGTACGCTTCAGCTTGTCACCTTCTATATCTGTGAGGTTTTTTTTTTACCAGTCAGTAACAGGCGTTGGTCCTGAAAATTTAGCTGTCAATAGGCAGGGCCAAAGCGCACGACTATTCTGGGGCTTTATGGGTAATTATTTGAGTCTTTGGCCTCAACTAGACCTACCGGTCAAGCGCAATGGAGGAGTGATGATCTCGTGATGTTTTTATTGCGAGATCTCCCCCTCTGTTTACACATGGCACGTGACGCCCTCGGAGGGAGAGGATGTCGCGCCCACCATATTGTTTTTTCTTAAAGAAGAAGAACACACAAATGTAAGTAAGGTAAGGTTTTTTTTAATTTAAAATAATTTTTCCCGCTCCCCCACCCCACCCCCTATGGGTAAAGAGTTCCTGAGGAGCTCTGCACCTGGTGGCAGGTCCCAGCTCCTTGCAAGGAACCACGAGGAGCCAGGACAAACAGCAACACCCACACACATGTTCTGCAGTCTTGGGATCAGCCCGAGACTGCAGAAAAAGCAGGCTCAAAGGCTAGGGCAAGATCCGGGGACAAGGTAGGGATCATCCCTCCCTGCTCCCAGGATCGCTCCAAAGGTTTAAGGATACTGAGATGCAATCTCAGGTGGCTGAGATCAAGACTTGCCAATGCAATCATTTCTATGCCTCCTATATTCCCTTGTGTTTATCTTTTCCAAAATACCTGGTAGATCCACCAAATATTAAAATGAGGGTTGCATTCACTCGGGCAAGATTAAATGCTCTTCCATTGGCAGACTGGGTGGGTCGGCAAAAGGGGGTTCCTAAGAAGGATAGAGTGTGCAGTTGCAATTCCGTATCAATTGAAGATACTACTCACATACTGCTAGAATGCTCTATTTATAATGATCTCAGAACCGAATACATTGGTCCGTTGTTAAGATTGTTCAAGAGAAGGCCATCCCTTGTTAAGACATGTTTCCTATTGTCTGATGCTGAGAAGTATGTATCCTTTAGAACTGCCAAATTCCTTGTCAATGCTCTACAAATACATGCCATGAAGTCAAAAAGCAGTATGGAAAACTATTCAACTCTTAATGGATTGTTGGTGGAGTTTTAAATTGTATTGCGACATGGATGCAAGAAATAAAGAGATGACACAAACTGTTGGATTTAAACTGGGCCACTTTTTATTCAAGATCTGCAAAGGGGGTACCCTATCGGGCATCCAGTCTGGCCTTTGCACAGACCTTTCTATATAAGGGCGAGCCTTCTTGGCCAGTGAGTGGCACTGTGTTTTTCGCTCCCCTCCTGGCCGTCCCCTTATGGGGTAGGGAGACCTTCCCTTGTCACCCCCAACCCATGGCTCCAGGCTCAAGGTGGGTGAGAGAGGTCGGCCTCAGAGGTGATCCTTATCCCCCAGCCCGGCCACAAGGCTCAAAACTGGGAGCCCTCGGGAATCACCTACCACTGGAACAGTGCCTATGAATGCTCACCATTCAAATCCCTCTGGATGCCCATTCCTACCTGCTGAGGTCTGCGAGGGGTAAGTGGCCTGCTTTTGGCCAGACTGAAACCCCTCCCAGCCCAGTGTTGTGAAATCCTGCCCAATCTGCGATGGGCACATCTCATCCTTACCCCGCCCGCAAATCCCTCCCCACGCCCAGGCTATGCCGGGCGTGGCAGAATGGGCATAGTGTTTTATTCTTTGTTTTATTCTGTGTTTGTGTATAATGGCAATTCTCCCAGGATCCCCTGTGTGTCATGTGGACGCACAGGGATGATCGGAATATCGCCCCATCTAGCTATGGCCTTTGGTATTGGGCAAGCCAAGCGGCTGCACATCAGAAGCCAGCAGGTACATAGGAAGACCTCATCTATACACCTGTACTATCTCATAATTTACACTCATTCTAGTTCTCCGTGTGTTCTGCTGCATTGCTATCCCTGTTATCTTTGATATTTTATCTCCTATAACAGGTGCTGAAAACAAATGCATCACATGTGTTCATCTATTTCTGCATCACTACACAATACATCAATTGTGTAGTGTGTATAGAGTAGGCATGTGCTCCGCTCCGATTAGGAGCGTAGAAGCAGTAGCGGATTGGCCTGCTCCGCCTTACCCAGAGGCGGAGTAGGAGCAGACCGCGGACACCTAGAAGCAAGGCGAAGAGAAGCGACCATTTTTCGGAGCTCCTAGTTCAGGCGGAGCGCTCCGGTCGCCATCTTGAAAACATTTCGCCCATAGGATTGCATTGCGGCAAATAATCATGGATAACTACGTTGTTTTTGAAGCTATCATTCTGGAAATTCTTGTGCACAGAGAGTCGTGGATGGGGGTCATTTTGAGACTACTCTCACCTCTCTGCGTCGTGCGGGTCGCGCGCTAGAATTTTTTAAAAATCGGGTCAACAGCGCGGCTCAAATGGTGATTTTCGGCTTTTCGCCCATAGGATTGCATTGCGGGAAAGAATCGGGGATAACTGGGGGGGGGTTAAGCTATTGTTCTGAAAATTCTTGTGCTTAGACAGTCGTGGATGGGGGTCATTTTGAGACTATTCTCACCTCTCTGTGTCATGTGGTTCGCGTGCTATATTTTTTTAAAAATCGGGTAAACAAACATTACAAACAGGGACAGCGCGGGTCAAACGGAGGTTTTCGCCCATAGGATTGCATTGTGGAAAACAATCGGGGATAACTGGGTTGATTTTTAAGCTACCGTTCTGAAAATTCTTGTGCACAGAGAGTCGTGGATGGGGGTCATTTTGAGACTACTCTCACCTCTCTGCGTCGTGCGGGTCGCGCGCTAGAATTTTTTAAAAAATCGGCGGGAAAAATACCTTTTTCAAAGGGCTGAGGGGCAGAGTCAGCTCCCGGTCATGATCACATGATCCCAAAGTTAGAGGAGGGCATAGGCAAAACGGGTAACTTGGGATTCTGGGAAACTTCTCTTTCTTCATCTGAACGGACTTTTCCCAGTGTTTTTTAAAACAGTAGCCCCACCAAATGCACAAACACAACCTGAAATCATATACTAAGCCAAGAATAAGAGATAGAAACACAGCACTGCTACCCACCCTAACTTTGGGGAACAACTGAAAAGATGTGGTGGAAGGGGATGAGCTCCCCTAGGGCATCTCATCGTGGACGTGCCCCCACTCTCTCCTGCACTGGAAGGCCATTAGAGCCTTCCAAAGAGAGTAAAACGGTGGAGCAATGCCTATCATGAGTCGAAGTGAGCGTTTACTTCTTAGTGGTGGAGCGATGCCTATTATGAGTTGAAGTGAGCGTTTACTTCTCAATCTCACAGCTGTTGGTGAAGCAATGGCTGTCTTGAGTTGAACTGGCAGCTACTTCCCCCTCCCCCGGGCACGTCCCCCTATTGCTGGTAAAAGACAGATATAGCCTTTTTTAAAAAATTCTTGCTGTTTATTGAGCAACACTGCTGCTTTTAATTCCACCCCTCCTTTGTTTATTTATTGATTTATTCCATTTTATATGCATTACTGGCTTATCCTTGGCTCACTTCCTTATGCCCCCAGAAATGCCAGCTGCATGCCTGCCTGCCTTCCCTCCCTCCTCCCCTGCCCACCTCGCAGGGATGTTGTGTGTGTGTGGCTTTGACTCAGGGAAGAAGTCCTTCCTGCGCTCACTTGGAGTTTTGGAAGTTCCAAATTTTGCAGGTTTAAGCCCCGCCAAAAAACAGGGGATGATGGGACTGCCTTGAGTCTCGGCTTGCGTATGTATCCCTGGATAAGCTGTCATGGTGGTGAGTTGAGGTTTTTTTTTTAACGTGCAAAATTGACGGAGCTATGGAAAGGGGTGTTGGATTTTCATAAATTCCCCAAAAATCAGGGGATGATGGGACTGCCTTGAGTCTGGGCGTCCATGTGGACACATGGATAAGCTGTCATGGTGGCGAGTTTGAGGTTTCTAACGTGCAAATTGACGGAGCTATGGAAAGGGGTGTGAATGGGGTGCCCGATTTTCAAAAATTCCCCAAAAATCAGGGGATGATGGGATTGCTTTGAAACTTGGTGTGCGTGTGTATACCTCCATGAGGTGTCATGGTGCCAAACGTGAGGTTTCTAACTTGAACAGAAAAAAAGTTGTTTACTTTTTTAGCTTTCAATGCAAGCCTATGGGGGGGGAAAAACAGAGCTCCAATCCGGATCCGGAGCTCCGAGCAGAGCGGAGCGGAAGTGGGTGGAGCGGGGGCGGGGCGGAGCAGCCCGATCCGGAAAATGGCGGATCTGCAAGTGAAGCGGAGCGGGGGGTCCGTGCACACCCCTAATATAGAGCATTCTCCTTTTATTTACTTTAGTGGAATTGTGCGTTGCCCCAATTCAGATCAGCACCAGTGTGCATCAGGAAGGGAGGGGAACCAAACCTTCCCCCACACATTTGCTTCTAGAAATGCCCCTCCCCACCAAGCCGAAGATTAAAAAGAAAAAAATTAAAAACCTCCATTGGTTTCAATGGAGATTTTTCTTTCTCTTTTTCTCCTTACAAGTGGCGGTGGGGAAGTAGGTGGAATTTCAGAAAGCAAATGGGCGTGGGGAGGTTTTCATCCTCCCCTTCTGGTGTACAATGGTCGTGATTGGAACTGCGGGTACATGCAGTTATTCTAAAGTAAAGGAAAAATCTAAGGCTCAGCTACATCCTATGCAATTAACGTAACATGCAGTTTGACCCTCAGCTCTCTTTTGTCCTCACCGCACCCTTTCAACCAGGCAGTCAAGCAATAATCCCTCAGATTTCTGTAGTAGATATATTTTAAAGCTGTTAACAGAGTACTCACACCCATGCATCATTCTTAAATCACCCTGAAACTGAGCAATGGTATATAGACAGTCAGATCAGGCAGAAAGCTTAAATGTTCCATGTACACATATGCCAAGAGCCAGCACAGTGCTGTGGTCAAAAGAATGAGCTTTAAGCTGCAGATAGTTAAACAGTGGAATCTGCTACAACAAAGGATGCTGGTGACCATTAACGTAGATGGGTTTAAAAGGGGATTAGACTCATTTATGAGGCATGAGTTGTTGCTAGCCATGATGGCTACAGATGACATCCTGGATCAGAGACTGCTTCTCAATGCCAGTTGCTAGGGAACAACAGCAGGAAAGAGCTATTGCCCTCATGTCCTGCTTGTGGGCTTCCCAGGGGCATCTGGTTGGCCACTGTGAGAGACAGGATGCTGGCCTAGTCTAGTTAGGCCTTACATTTTTGAAAGGACAATCCACAAATTTTGACAGCCAGAAAAACAGCCAAAAGCTTATGATCGTTTCTTGCCTGTTCTCGTCACGACAAGAACCAAGTTACTGACTGCCCAGTCAGGAAATGGCTGCCAGGCAGAGAGGGGCAAGAAGATTTTTTTTTAAAAAAGTGCTGTGCTGGATCAGACAAAAGGCCTATCTAATCCAGCATTCTCTTCACATGGTGGCCAACCATATGCCTGTGGGAAGCCCACAAGCAGAACATCACCACAAACACCATCCTTCTCCTCGTGTTCTCTGGCAATCAGTGTTGAGATCCTTATACAGATCCTTGCGAAACTCCGATGTTTACATTCCTCCCTTGCAAGAAATTGCCGTGTATTCCCAACTCTTTGCTTTCTGTTTATTATACTCTTCCTGGTAATTTGATTCAGCTTTTTTTTTTTTTTTTTTAGCATAGACAGTAGAAACCTCAGATTAGCATACCTTTTCTTTCCTAATTGGCTTTTCATAGCCAATCTCTTCTGATTTGTGAGTTATTGATCAGTTCACTTTAAAAGAGGTGGCTTGACTCTCTTTGCCCAATCCTGATGAGTTTAGACATTTTTGTCTATTTCACTAAAATGAAATAGAATTTAAACTGTCTGCACCTACACTCTGTAGTGACAATTTTTACTAGGAAATGTGTGTTTTGATTTTATATGAGAAATTGAGGCACTGCCAAGTATACAAAAGGTACAAAAGAAAACATTAATTAATGAGTGTTACTTATTAAGTGCCGCTTTGCAGGTGTAGCAAGAAATCACAACAGTTTTGGGATGTTTAAAATATTAGTCAGAGACATGTATAAAGGTGCAAGTCTTGGAAGCTAGGAAAACTTCCGTTCGGTGACTTGTTTTCCAAACAGGAGCTTCTACTAGGCAACATTTGGTGGCAAGTCTAGTTGTTGTGAGCCATGATGGTTCTCCTAGACCAGCGGTTCTCAACCTGTGGGTCGTGACCCCTTTGGGGGTCGAACGACCCTTTCACAGGGGTCGCCTAAGACCATCGAAAAACACATATTTCCGATGGTCATTTATTTGTAATTTATTTCACAATATATAATTACATATTGTTTTTGTGATTAATCACTATGCTTTAATTATGTTCAATTTGTAACAATGAAAATACATCCTGCATATCAGATATTGACATTACGATTCATAACAGTAGCAAAATTACAGTTATGAACGAAAATAATTTTATGGTTGGGGGTCACCACAACATGAGGAACTGTATTAAAGGTTCACGGCATTAGGAAGGTTGAAAACCACTGTCCTAGACAAAGTTGCAGCTAGGAATGTGCAAGAATTTCATTCAGCTCATTTGACATCAGATCTTTCCCTGTTCACACCCCCAAATGCAAACTAAAGTACATTTCTGGGATACATCTTGCATATTCCCCAGCTTGTGATCACATTTGCAAACTGCATTAGTAAGGAAAGTGCACACTTTTAAAAACAACGTTTTGAAAAACAATGCATTTTTATACATTAGCAAATGGGGGAAATATGCATTTGCATATGCACTATAAAAACATGAACGTTTAAATGCACTTCTTCTTCTTTTGAAAAAAGGTAAGAAAAAGCACACATTCAGGACAGGAGCAAGGTGAACTAAGCCTTAAGGTGGAACTATGAGAACAACGACAAGTCCAAACCAACTGATTCTCCAATAACTTGTTGCCACTTTTGCTTCTGCTTCTGCTGTTTCTCATCCTCCAAGTTCTACGACTGATAGTTATAATGGTCATTATAATTATCATCCTGATCTATGCAGGTTTGCATCACAGCAGATGCACACGGGCAGGCACGTGGCAGCGTTCATGTGCAGCCAGTCACAAAAATACACTGTGCTGCAAAAATGGCAATATTCCTAATCCCAACAAATGCTCGCTGCGTTCCACTCCCACCCCGTCTTTATAGCTTTCACAATGTTGCAGCAGAGCAGAGACAGCTCACAACCTCTGATCAGTCAATCTCCAATTTAAAGATGTGTACTGTTGGCAGACAAAATGAATTCCAATTCATTAGTTGCTTGATAAGTGTTCAATTTTCCTCAGCTTGTATCTAAATAGGATGCCGGTCATGGCGTAGTGTCTCTCCTCTTTCTCATTAGTATTTCCATTTGCAATTTACCTTCTGTGCGACACCATATGTTTTATACATGGCTGTGTTAGCCTCGGCGATCCAGCCTCTGGAGTGTGCTAATAATGTCACCTGGAGGTGCAGGGTTTAGTAGTGGCTTGATTAGTAAATATGATCATGTGAAAAGGCTGCATAGGGGGGAAAAAACCCTGATAGCTGCTTTTGAAGGTAATAGTCGCACTTGGTGCGCTATGATTGATCTCACACTTCCTGCATGTCTATTGGGGTGTAAGAGTGAAGTATTTGATGTTCAAAATGTGCCCGTCCAGCAATTTCCAAGCAAGCCTCTTGATATTTGCTGTGGGTAATGATGTACTTGTTCTCCAGTAATTCCATTTTCCCTGCTTGATAAAATGTTTGAAGTTTCCAATAGTCCATGTCATTATTGTTGTTTTGCTGTTGCTGGGAACGGTGACCTTGATCATTGCTTTTCTTTGTGCAGCTCTCCCCCCCCCCCCCCATAAAAAATGGGTTCACAGACTTCTGAATATTTCAACACCGGTCACATCTCCTTTTTTAAAATAGATCTGACATTGTCATTAGTCACACTGAGATGTCTTAGCTGTTTACCTACTTCAGCGTTACAAAGGATATAAGGAGCTTTATGGAGTTTGCACATAGAGATCACCTTTGGATAGGTTGTTTTGTGGTGGTGTCATTTGAAATTTCTACCCAAAGTGAAATTCAAAGCATTTGTGGTGTTTTTTTATTTTTTTTTTATTTATTTTTAAAAAGTCTGTTGTCACTAGATTATCACCTGGAATGAAATTTTAAGCTGATATGGAGCTTTTTTACCAGGTGAAACGTCAGAGGAACCTAAGAGGGAAGCCAAATGATTATAAACTACTAAATTTATAGTGGTTTATAAATTCCATAGATTTTTTTTCTTTTTCCAAATCTGCATGGAAACAAGACAGAACAGATATATAACTGAATACATGTGAATGAACATGAGCTGGGTCCCAGTTGGTCCAGCCATCCCTACAGAAAAGGGAGAAGTATGGAAAAGATTAGCACAGCACAGGCTGGCTTCCCCCAGCTCCTTCCAATCTCCATTTCTGCCTGTTGCTACTCAGTAACCCTGTTCCACGAACTCGAAGCCCCATCACATCTAGTCAAATCCCATCGCTTCTTCTGTCACTGCTCCCACATCGCTTCCTGAAAACAGGAAGTAATTAGCCCCATTCAGGAGAAAGCAGTAACCGGACTTAATGAGGGGGTTTTTTTGTGGTGCAATAATGGCCAGAAGGGGCGGAAGATGGGCAAGAGGCAGATGACATGTGAGTATTTTGCGAGTGCCCAGTAATGAGTGTGCAATAAAACACATGTCGGATGGAGCTTCATGTCTTCCTGGTACAAGCTGCTCACACTATGTATCTTCATGTGTAGGCTAGGGCTACCCTGAGGCCACAGCTAGACCTAAGGTTTACCCTGGGATCATCCAGGGTTCACCCCTGCCTGAGCACTGGATCCCCTGTGTGTCACCTAGATGAACAGGTTTGACCCCTGGACGATCCAGGGATAAACCTTAGGTCTAGCTATGGCCTAAATCTCACCCATACAACCCATATCACAACCACATTCACAGGCTGAGAATCTGGGGGAATGGATTATTCTCCAAGTTTAAGAAGAAGACCAAATTGCCCCTTCCCTTTAGCAGGGGTGGCAGGGGGTTGTTTCTTGTTTAAAGCATTATTCTTCTGCTGGCTGTCATGCTGGAATAGTGGCAGCAATACAAACCTGCTCTCAATAGCCTAGCTTCCATTTTCTTAAATTCAAAATGACCCATACAAAGTGGTGTCAGGTTTATGATTTAAAAGTGTTCATCAGAAGTTTTTTCTGAAACTATTGAACAAAGTAACAACCTCTGAGATAGCCATCTCAAGGTCTTTGAGAGCGGCCAGGATGTACAGCTGGATGGCTTTCTGACCATGTTTGCCCATGTTTTTTCTTGAGGCATAGCAACACAATTCTGGTGATGCAATCCAGTGTTCATATTGCATATGGACACTATGATTGGCTCACAAGGCTATTATTATGTGACATGTAATTGAAGAGTGTGGAGAGTTTGTGTGAAGTGTTATTGTGTAAAGTTCCTCAACTATGTTATGTTTGCTCTACGTAAATACTTGTAAAGTAAACTTAGATTAGTAGTTCAAAACGCTACTGTGTCTGAGTATTCCTTCGCTTCGTGAACATCTGCCTGCTGCCAGTGACCTCTGTCTCTGCTGAGGTGTGCTTGCACTCTGTGCATGCTCTGAGGGAGTGCAATACATCAGAATCCTAACAAGTGGTGTTCCATGGCATTTGGGGGACAGGGAGACATGGGGATCATCTGCACCACGCAAGATATTCCACTATGAAAGCAGTATCAAAGTGGTATAGAAAAGGCAGGAGCCACATGACTGCTTTATAGCAGTATTGAAGTGTACTGACAACTGTTGGGACCCAGGCCTTAGCTAGACCTACCTTTTAATCCAGGATGGAGGAGGGAAGATCTTGTTTTGTGTTTAATGTGAGATCCCTCCTTCATTTACATGTGACGTGCGACGACCTCAGGAGGAGAGACGTCACACCCGCCATTTTTTTCTCAAAGAGGACGGCGCGCACAGACGCTTGTGTGCTAAAGGTAAGTTTTTAAAATTTTAATTACATTTCCCACTCCCCCCACTCTAACCCCAATGGGCACAGCACTCCTGAGGAGCACGGCGCCCCATGAGCGGCTCCTGGCTCCGTGCGAGGAATTGCGCAGAGCCGGGTCAAGCCACAGCAATGGGCCACACATTCTGTGATCTCGGGCTCAGCCCAGGAACATGGAAAAAGCAGGCCCCAAGGGGAGGGCTTTATCCCGGGCCAAGGGAGGGATCATTCCACCTTGATCCCAGGATCCCCTGTGTGTCATTTGGACACACAGGGATGATCCCGGGGTTCTCCCCATGATAAAGCCCGGTCTAGCTAAGGCCCCATTGACACATACCATATACTGTCTTCATACCACTTTCATAGTGCAATACACTGCTTGGTATAGATGAGCCCATGGTAGCCACCAGTGGGGTTTGCCATTTTTGTGTGTGCCAGCTGCCATGTTTCACCCTGATCCAGAGCCCCATGTAAATTCCGATGTGCATGCAAAGATGTATGGTCCTTTCAATAAAGAGAACAGCTGCACCTGCATCCAAAAGATGTGTTTACTCAGCGTAGCGCTTCATTGAAATAGAAAAAGAAGATACTGCTACCGGGGGGGAGGGGGAGGGGGCTGTGTAAGCGGAGTTATCACCATATATCTGGGGTCTTCTTCTTCCCCACTGTACGTAAAAGGCTCAGGGGGGTGGGGGAATGCTTGCAAAATTGTCCATCAGCTGCATGCACCCCTGGCCAGCTTTGAATCCCCACCAATGCAAGTATCCCCAAAGTACCACCACACCACTGAATTTTGGTGGCATGGTGGTGGCAAAAGGACAGATTTCCCCTTCCAAACAAAGCATGCAATGAGCATATACCTCATTGTGATGACAAATCATGCTCTTCTGAGTATCTCAGGATCAGATTTGCCTTTAAAACAAGGTGCACATTTACCATGCACCTTGTTTGCAAGCAGAAATGCCCTGCCATACCATCAAAATTCAGCAACAATTCAACACTCAGTGGCTATTTTGGTAGTAGGGTTGTTTGGCCCCTAGTGGGGGCTGGGGGTGCAAAAATTGCCCCTTGGCCCTCCAACCCTGTTCGAGATTCTAGCCCATTAGGAGCATCATCAGATAGGGAGAAAATGTGTTTCTTTACCATCGCTTTCCTCCCTGCTTCTGTCCATGTGGCCCATTCAGTGGCCATTTTCATCATGCTGCTTTTCCTGCACACCGGGCAATAAGCAAATCTGCTTATGCCGGGTTAAGGGAGGTCTTAGCCCGGCCTGACCCTGGAATTCCCTGTGCATCATCTGGATGCACAGGAGGGAGACCGGGCCTCACACCATGCTAAGACCTTGTCTAGCAACGGCCAAATTGGGCTTGTTGCCATTCTCAGTTCAAATATAAGGTATGTAGTAGTTTAACCATAGAGATGGTCAGGGATAGAGCAGTGCCACTTTGCATCCATAGAGAATCATGACCAATGATATCCTTCTGTTTACATCCAGAAATTCAGTTGTGACCTCCAGCCTTTCTCTCTGAGAGCTGTGTTGAAGCTCTCTCTCTCTCTGAGAGCTTTGAGAATAGCCTAGATCTCCAGGGTTACCAGAATGCTGCAAGAGGGGCACATACTACATTGCTAGAGTAACATGAAGAGGGCCTTAAGTAATGAGAAATCAAGTGTTTTACATATATGTGTGAAGCAGACCATAGTGACCCTGTACAGAAGACATGCTAAGCCATGGTGGTTAAGCACTTTGAGCTAAACGTCATAGCTTAGCATATGATTTAGCATGTCATGTGAATCATTCCTAACCATGGTGGATACATAACCACAGTGTAAACATACTCACTAACCATTTGCTGTAAAATGGTTAGCGGACTAATCATGGCTTAGTGTGTCATCCGAACAGGCCCAGTGTTGAATTTCTTCAGTTTAGGTTTTGTTTGTGTGTGTGTGTGATGTATGTTCACTGTGTTTATCTGATGGTTTTGGGTTTGTTTGCTTTTAAATATTGGATCAACACAGGAAGAATCAATGAAAGCTGAGCTGCCATTCTTTGAACTTCAGGCAGGACTTCAGTCCAGAAAAGTTTAAGCCATCTGTTTGTCAGTTTTTAATGTGTCAGAAGACTCTTTGCTGTTTCTGACCCAAAGGGACTCCCTGTACTCTATAAATACTGCAAGATAGACAGAAGTACAATTTGCAAACTACCTCATGACACCAAAGAAAGGGATGAAATTTCACTTGGCAAACTTCTGTACAATGCAACCCTAAATAAGTTTTCTCAAAAGAGAGTTTCACTGTATTTAGTAAGGCTTACTCCCAGGTATTTGTTCAGTGGATTGCAGCCTAAGGCACTGTTAGCTCAGGTGTCAACAAACTTAGTAAACCTTAGTTGGAGGGTCTGAATATGCAACAACAACAACAAATTTATTTCTTACCCACCTCTCTGTTTGGATCAAGGCGGGGAACAACAATAAGTATAAACACATAAAATTGATTAAAAACATGGTACATATTATTAAAGCATCCTAAAAACATCCTAAAATTCCACTGGGTAGGCCTGCTGGAAGAGACCAGTCTTGATAGCTTTCTCAAATGCTAAAACACTTTTAAGTTAATGAGTCTCCTCCAGCCCAAAACTCTGGGCATGGAACTGCTGCTTTGATAGTTTGGTTACACCCAGGCTTCATGTAAAGAAATTTTTGGATAAGAACGTTCTCTTTCAGAAAAAATGATGGGGCAAATTCTCTGCTTAGGATGCAATGATGTGTACCATCTCCTGTGACTTGTGGTAGTCTCCAATATTAATAAATAATTAATATTCGCAATGTCTGCTGAGGTATTATCAACACCACTGCACCCTGTTTTACATATTTCCCTGGCTAGTCCAGGAGCACCCTAATCTTTATATAGCCAGACATGGCAAGCAGTGTGGAGAATGGCCAAGATCTTTGAGCAAGGAATTCCTGAAGTCATACCACTGTATCTGCTGAACATTCAAATTTCCGTAATTCATTTCCAGGCAAAAAGATAGCCTAAGGCTTTTTACAAAATGTGGATCAACACATCTACAATCTACAATCTCTCACTACATTAACTCTAACCCTGCGATCATTTAGGGTGGACAAAAAATAGAACTCCCAGAAATCCATGCCAGAATAGTCAAGAATGCTGGGAGCTGAAGTCTAAAACATCTGGAGTTCTATTTAATGCCCACCCCTGATTTAAAGGATAGAACAACTATATATGTGTGTGTTGTTAAGAAGATTGAATCCATCACCTTCTCCCTCTCAGGTTAACTGCCTACTCCCAACTGACAAATCCCGGTTGTCAGTCCTGACTGCCAGTGAGAGGGTGGTCTTTCCCTTTTCTCTCCCTGATTCTGTCATGGAGAAGGGGCTTCCCTCATGAAAGACAGGTCCTTAGGCCAAGCACTTAAGCCTGCTAGATCAGTTTGTTAGAGCAGCTATTTCAGATTTCGGTTTGTGTGTGTGTGTGTAGTGATATTTCTGTGAGGGGGAGAGAGAGAGAGAAATAGCAGGTTCAAAAGTCCCATTTGTGGATACATTCAAGGTTACAGTACAAAATCATAACAATGATATTTAATCCTTTGATGTCTAATTTATCCTTGATACCCATTTTGTCATGGTTTCTATGTTAATAGTTATTCCAAGTAATTGTCTCTTCAGCTCATTATAGGACAATGCATCATTCAGTACAATTGTTGTATAAAACAAACGTTTTTAAAAAATAAATAAAGAGTATTTAAAATTGAAATAATATGTTAAGCATATCTGTACAAACAGAAGAGGGACTTGCAATTAAATGTCACAGAGTGGGGTGTCCCTTTTCAGAGCACACTATTTCATTCCACATTCTATTTTTTAATTCGCCTCCCTCTCAGAATAGTCAAACTGCATTCTGCAGCCACTGAGCATGCTCAGTCTTCATTGGGCTTGGTTTAGGAGGGAGGGTTTTTTCCCCCCAAGCCTGCTGATACCTACTTATTTTGCATGGACGGTGCTGTTTCAGCTATATGAGGACCAACACTGGGAGAACTGAGTCCACTATTTGTATATTAATAACTAAAATAGGTAGCATTATCATCTACACCGGGGAAACAGTTTCCTTTTGAGGAATGAAAGGGGATTTGCATCTTTGGCAGCCCGAGCTAGGATGAGAATGTGTGATCTAACATACACATGTTATTGAAAGTAGGGATGTGCGCACACACCCTCCCTGATTAAACTCAGAGGCTGATTCAGGGCGTCCCATTAAGTCCCAATTCAATGTGCCTCAGTCCTGGGCTGCCTTGCTTCGGATTCGGGCTGAAGTACTCTGAATTGGCCTGCTTAGACTTGGGGCCTTGCTAGACGAGGCGTTAGCGCGCTTTGAGGCCCTGTTTCCCTGCTGTGCATCCACATGACGCACAGGGGAATCCAGCCCCAGGCTGCACTAAAGCCTCCCTTAATGCGCCATAAGCGAAGTCGCTTATGGCGTGCCTTTTCCGCAGCCCCGGCCTGAGGCCGGGGCTGCGGAACGTCTAGCGACTTCCGTGGCTTTTTGCGGCTACTCGCTTAGTAGCCGGGAAAAGCCACGGACAGGGCACAGCGCTCAGCGCTGTGCCCATCAGGCCGGGGGGGGGGGGGAATCCTGGACCGGCAGGAGAGGGGGATGGTGCAGGATGACACGGGACGACGGGGGATGGCGCAGGGTGACACGGGATGACGGGGGATGGCGCACGGTGGCACAGGATGACGGGGAGGGAGGGCGGGCGCAGGGTGGCACAGGACAACGGGGAGGGAGATGGCAGAGGGTGACACAGGGGATGGGACGGGGAGGGAGGGAGGGGAAAGAGTGGGCAGGGGCAGGGGGCTTAATTTAAAAAAAGGGGGGGGGCTTAATTTTTTAAAAAAGGCTCTTACCTTCTCCGGAGTCTTCGGGGCGCATGTGGCCCCTTTAACAAAACAAAAAAAATGGCCGACACTGCAGGGCTTCTGGAGTCCCTGCGCATCGGCCATCTTGGAGGTGGGGCAGCACGCGCTAAAGTTAGCACGCCATCACCCCGCCTCCAGGCCAGCTCAGCAGGCCTGGTCTACCAAGGCCCTTGGATTCAGGCTTTGGGAATGAGGCAAAGCACAGCCCTAATTGAAAGCAGCGCCATGTGAGTGGATAGTACTGATACTCAGATACACATTCCAATTCCCCTGAAGCTCTTGATCCAGCAAGTGATATATGCCTGGAAATTATGCTTAAAGATGTGACGGACAGTAGCTCTTAGGGACTGTAGCTCAGTGGTATAGCCCCTCCTTTGCATGCAGAGGGTTCAAGGTCAAATCCCCAGCATATCCAGGGGAAACAAACTCCTGCTTGAAGCCCTGATGAACTGCTGTCATTCAGGTTTTGACAATATTGGGCTAGATTGCTGACTCAGTACAAGGCAGCTTCCTATGTTTCTCTGCATAAATCTCTTTAGCTGGATAGGAGCAGTGGTGTGCAAAATCAGTGCATTAGTCAAAAATATAGGTGCTCCGCGGGTGGAATAATCACATTTGTCTTAAGTACAGGGGAAAGAGGAAACTGTTCCCTCCCTAAATGGCTCTTGTCTCTCTGATGCAGGAGCTGTGTAAAGCTGGGATTTTGCTAACTTCAAGTTTTAATTTCAACAAGCATGTCCCTAAATATGAATAACAAAAGAAAGAAAAAGCCAATATGAATAAAATGTCATTTTAAGGCTGACAGTTTTCTATTGGCGCATGCAGGAATTAAGCAAAAGAAGGATCCTGAAAGTGAACAGAAACAAGCCGTAAGCCACTTCCTATATTTGATGTTGAGCCAGAAAATGGGGTAATTGGGGGGTACATTCTCTCTCTCTCTCTTTTACATGTTGCTAGCACCCTTTCAAAGTTTCACTGTTCTTTATTTATTATGAAAGAGCCAACATGAAAGAGTCAAAATTTCCCTAGGAGAAAGCATAGTATTTGTTTTGCCATTACAAAAGAGAATATAGATGCTGTGCTAGTTGCAGCTATAGCTTCATGTAGACAGGCGTGAACACTAGCAAGGCTTGAAAAGGCAAGGATGGAGCTGTTGTTGTGATATTCCACTCCAGGCAATGGACGCTCAAAAACTCCCTGAACAATGGAGAGTCACATTTGGGATCTACTATCTTATCTGTTTGGAGCACTAATCTGAAAAAAGCGAATATTAATTTTTTGATGTGATACATTGTTGTGGTCATTCCTGTTGTCCATCAATGTGGCATAGTTCCATGTATAATTGGTCTACTTGTGCATCATTCCCTATTCAGAAGCACATAACTCAGGTCAATCTGAAACATTAGTATGAAATGTTCAAAACTACATGAATCACGATTCTGTAATATATTTAAACATGCAAAAGCATGCATATTGTCACTTCTTCTTTTAAAGGCCACAGCAATATAAATAAATGAATAAAATAAAATAAAATCACAAACCTGTTGTGATGTTTGCTTCAAAGGTGGAAAATTTCAGATAGCCATAATATCCCTATTCTCTATCCCAGACAAATTTCAAGCAGCAAAACTGCATTCTATCATGGATGTATAAGCTGATGTGCAGTTAAACCAACTCTATACATCACACACTGCAGTAAGTCACATCTGCTTAGAAAGGTGTCTCTGCTTTGGAAGTGGGAACACAAAATGCCATTAAAATAGCATCTAACAATATACATGGAGTTTTCTTCAGTAAGCTGGATTCTGCATAGAAAAAAGGTCACTATGTGATCTTTTGTTGAGGAGTGTCAAAAACACACAGTGTCTGTGTGTAGGAAGGGGAAGATAATTAGAGTAATAAAGGTATAGGCTTCATACATTCCTACATTTGTTTCATATTAACGTTGGTGTCAGATCTTTTCTTAAATTGGTTGTCCACTTGATCAACACAATTGACCTCTCCACTTTTAGCAACATATTATTTTAAATAAGTCTCACAAGTAGAGCCATCAGGTATTTCCAGATGGAGGACTCTTAGCATTGCCAATTAGAAGGCACTGTGCTTTTATTCAATATTTTTCTATTTGATGGATTTTCCTCAACAAGAAAAAAAGATGGAAGAAGGGGTGGGAAAGCACAGGATGAGTGGAAGACAATGGCTAGAACTACACCAAGTAGGATATAACGCTTATGAAATTGGTTTGAAAACAGTATATGGAATGTGTCCTGGGCCCCAACAGTTGTCAATACCATTATAAAGCAGTACTGTAGATCCTGCCAATGTCATCTGCAGAAAAACACACACACCCCCGGTAAAATTCTGTGAATGAGGGGGGATGATGGTGCAATAAAATCCTCAGAACGAAACACCAATAATTTTAATTTAAAATTATTAGTAGTCACACCAAAATATTAAAAGCATCTATTTATTATTATTAACACATTTGAACCACATACTAGCATGCCAAAATTTTCGACCATTCCCTTTTTGGCATTTTGGCATTTCATCGAGGGGTGGGGGAAACAAAAACTTGGACGAAAGAGGCTTGGAGAGGTGAGAATTTCAGAGAATTTTCTCCTTGGGGAAGGGAACAGGTTTCCCACATACCTTTTAAAATGTAGCCAATTGTTGAGGGGTCTTCTTTCTTTCTTTTTATTTTTTTTAAATCACCCCCATACTTTTAGGACCCCAGGATTGCTTATTGGATGCCTATTGGTGATGGTGAGGTCACATGGTCTCAAACAGGAATTCACTTAGAACTGCTGGAGTCATCCAAATACTAGAGGAAGGGGTGTTGTGGTTGTTTTTGAAAAACTAAAAATAGGAAGAAGGGCCTTCAGCAACTGGTTACACTTAAAAAAAAACCTATGGCCTTAGGTAAATGAGGGGTTATCCTGCGCTGATACCCAGGGTTGCCTCTATGCATCCAGTTGAAACACAGGGGATCCCGGGCTCAGGCAGAGATGAACTCTCCCTTGCCCCGGAATAATGGGCACCACTTGTAGCTTGACATTTCCTGCAGTCTCGGGCATGTGGCCCATTCTGCAGCTTCTCCCAGCTTCAGCGATTACTCACAAGGAGCAAGGAGAAGCCGTGCACAGTCCGCAGCACTCCCCAGGAGCACTGCGCCAATCAGGAGCAGGGTGGGGGGAGTGGGGAAATCATTTTTTTTTAAAAAAAACACCCTTTCCTTTTTTTGTTTGTGCACTCCTGCGCATCCAGCCCTTTAATTTTTTTTTAAAAAAATGGCAGACTTGATGGGGCTTTCCTTTAGCCCATCGCATCTGATCTGAAGACTAGGGTGACAGCCCATGATAGTTTCATCACAGGCTCACTCCTCCTGCCCAGATTTCTAGATAGGTCTAGCAAAGGCCTAAGTGGAAATTATGTCCCCCTCTCCTAGGAGAAAATTCTCTGAATTCCCCACCCACCCACCCTGTGAAAGAGGCAGAATAAACAATGCCTCTTTTGCAGAGAGAGAGAGAGAGAAAGTTCCCCAAAATAGGGGGCAGGCACTACAACAAATTCCTAGACAACTAATGTACAATACCATCTCCTAACTATAATCCGTACTATTCTTGGGTTGTTAAATAAAATGGTGTTGCCATTTAATAATCCAGGATTATGAACCAACAGGACAAAAGTATCCACTTCTGACCAATCCTTTCCTTCAGAAACAGTACAATATTCAATTGTGTTAGAATATTCCACTACTGTTTAACCGCATGGAAGTACCTGAAGTCCTGCATTTACAACTGAGATTCACATTCTACTTCCAGTTCGAACAAATGCCTAGATACTCTTCATGAATGTGAAAGAGTCAATTTGTTTCATTTATCTTGCCTCCTCACCCACCTCCCTTTTCTCTGACTAAGGCATCAGGGGGAAAACAGAACGGCATTGACAGCTTGTCTGCTGCTATGCCACCTCACACACATAAAGGCGGTAGACTATTTTAAAAACCATGAGGTCAAATGAATGCCTGCTGATATAACCATGTGCCTAGCAGGAGGGCAAACTATGGAAACCAGCATTTTCTGCACAAATCTGTACCTGACAATGCATTCTAAATTAATTCTGTAAAGGAAGGTCAAGTACTAAAGATCTGCTATTGTGTTGAGGATCATGAAAACATGCTGAAGCTTCATTACTCTTCCTTTCTTTGTCTTTTGCCAAAGAACTGACATATTTAGTACAAGCCAGCTCATTGAAGGAGGGGTGAGTGTTTTTCCATGGTTAACTAGTTCGAATGGAAATAGTTCCTGAAAACGCAAAAGGAAATGATCATTGGCTTAATTTATTTATCAGATTCATCTTCTCAGTTCAACACACACACGCACAAACAAACACACACACACACACACACACACACACACACACCAAGCAAATTATAAGGTGAATTTGGAGGATTCCATTTCTGCAAAAGGGCTATAAGATTTTGAGAAGTCAAAAGAAATCAGTGAAATTTCCCAATAGATGCAGTGGTATTGCCATCAAGGGCTTTCTTAAAGTAAATTTTATGGCCCTTTCTGAGGGCTCTTCTCAGTTCAAATATTATTATTATTATTATTATTATTATTATTATTATTATTATTATTAGCTTTGAGAAAGGAGGCATCTCCACAATATAATGTATATTTAAAGACGTCTTTCCAAATCCTGAGATCACAGTTATTCTGATTGATCCACCTGCTATGATAGATGTTCAAAGGTGGTCCACATGAGAAAACCTTGCTACACAAGACATTTTTTTTTAAAAAAAAATATCCCTTCACTTTTCTCTGTTTAGTCAGGTTACAAACTGTCTTGTGATTTAATCTGGAGGATCCTAATGAAGCTGCAAATGAAAAGGGAAAGAAGTAAAATGGAGTAGGTGTGCACCAGAGTACCAGAGGAATGTTTCTTCAATTGCAGCCTTATTGAATCCCTTCACTGGGTGTCTAAAAATGGAAATAAACAGCCCACAAAGTAGAGATCGCAGATGATACTAAATTTTAAGTAATTACGAACACTAATGAGGTTAGGAGCAGAGAAAATAAGAACTTGGGGAAATCTTTGTAACAAACACAGTTAAGGTGTGATAACCTAAAGCGAACACTTCTGGGAACGTTCACTTTCCCCACCCTAGAAATTACAGCATTGTCATAGCTTAGTCGTATCTGCTTACCCAGGACTATTCTCAATGATCCATTATTTTTGTAAGCTGCCTTAAGAGCGTCTTCTGGCTAAAGGGCAGGATAAAAAGTGCAACAACGGCAACAAAATTTCAAGAATTTACCACATTGATAGCCTGCCTTTTCCCCAAGAAGATCAAAGCAGCTTATGTGAAACCACCTAATTCTTTTTCCAAACATGCTTATGGTATTTTCTCTAGCCAGATCCCTTTAAATAATGCATCTGCATTGCATGCAGAAGGTCCCAGGTCCAATTCTCAGCATCTCCAAGTAGAGCAGGAGACACTCCTGCCTGAAACCCGCTACCAGTCAGTGTCGACAGTACTGGGCTAGATGGACCAAGGGTCTGACTCAGTATAAGGCAGCTTTCTCTGTTCCTAAATCTCATAGTGCCATTGGACTGAACATAACTCACTCCTCAATGCATTTCTTCCAGGGGTGTGCACTCCGCCCTGAAAGTCTGAAGCTCCCAAGAAGCTCCCACAAAGCTCTGAGGTTTCAGAGTGGAGAGGGGAATGGTAACCATTGAATACCCATGGAGTAGCGATGTGTCTCATTGCACCTTCATTCTGTTTTCACATAACCACTCCATTATAGCCTATGGGAATTAACAGAAATGCTTACATCTCTGTCATTTTTAAAGATAAAGGAATGAAACTTGGCACCATGATAGCTCTAAAGTAGGGGTTTAGCCATGCCATGTTGGAAGCAGATCTGTTAATTCCTTGATTTGGGGGCATTTTTATTTCCCCCCTCAAACCATGTCCCCCCATAAACACACATACACGCCATCGTCTTTGATTCTGAATCAATTCACCCATGAATATTTATGGAGGGAGCTTTTATCCTTTACTTTGCTGCTGCACAGCTGTGCATGTTCAGTTTATAAAAATAGAGATCTGCTGACCATTTGCTCTAATGGGGTGAAATGTGTGTGTGTGGGGTGCTCTTACCAGAATAAGGTAATCAAATATAAATGACAGGTATATTCAGCCAGAACATGTGTGGCCTGCCCTTGCTTCTCCTCCACAGTAGAAAAATGGCCCTCGCTTTGGATTTTTTTTATGAACACCTCCAACTTTGTCTGCAATGTTGTTGAGAAACACACCTTTGGCATGGCAGGACAGATTGCCCTCTGCAACACAATCTTTTCCTGTTCAATGCAACCCACAACTTTGGCATGGCAGGACAGATTGCCCTCTGCAACACAATCTTTTCCTGTTCGATGCAACCCAAACCTATCTACATTCTTAAAGTAGTTTGATTTTTCTTCTTGTCCCAGTCTCAGTGCAGTGCTATCGGACACAGATCTAGCTCCCGTGGGATTCCATCCATGCTGAAACTGCAAAGAGCACTGATTGAACTGCTGAATCAGACCGTAATCAATCTTACATCCTACTGATATCCTTTAGTATTTTCTCTTTGATCACAGTCTAATGGGAAACATAGCACTAAGGAATAATGAAGTTTCCTCTAATTGTATCTATACTAAAAGGCCTCCAGGACTACTTTTTGTTGCGTCTGATGAAATAGTTGGAAGTAAGTCAGGCTCATGTGCTGAATATTACTGCACTATTGTTGCTGGTACATAATTGGGCTCCAAATGTAATCAACTAATCAGTAAGGTCAGTTGTTTTTAACCCCTTGTAAACAACTAGAAATATGTCCCTTGTAAGGCAGAAGAAGTACTTTTGCAAGAAGGTGGCAAGTACCACCTTAAAATAAACATTCCCCTTCTCCCTCGCACAGCATTAATGGACTTCTCTAAATGAGCTATGCATAGCATACTCATGGCTGACTATTCACAGAAGTTTCCGTTTCCATTTAATGACATCAACATCAGCCAGGACATCTTCCATTTTATTCCATTTTAAAATAGATCCAAGAAAAGATTAAATATATCCCTAATGGCATGAAGTTGGCAGTGTGTGAAGTTGGAGGTTGTGCTATGAACTTGCCAAGGAAGGATTTTCCTGTGTCTGCTATGGAGGGAGAATGGGTAAAATGTCTCCCTGCATGAAAGGGAGGCAGCGCTGATCCCCCACCCACCGAAAGCATCCCTTTAAGCTCAATGGGGCTTACTCCCAAGGTTACATTGTAAGGTTACAGACTTACAATGCCATTTTATATCTTCTCAGAAGTAAATTCCATTGTGTTCAGTGGGGCTTACTCCCAAGTTAGTGTGCTTAGGGTTGCTGATTTAAAGCACAATTTTACAGCTACCCAGAAGTAAGTCCTGGCTTTCCTGGGGGCTGCAAAGAAACAGTACAGCACAAGGGGTTCATCAGACAAGCATTTTATCCCATGCTCGCTACTGCCCATTTATAGATGTGTGTGCATCCTTTAGACAATGGCATCTTCCTCCCGTGTGCCTCTTGTTCCTTCTGCTCATTTTTCCATAGAAAAATAGAACCCCTTTATTCTGACTTTTTTAAAAAACAAAACAAAACGGAATGTGCAGTGATCTCCTGCTGTGTGCAGGAAAAGCGGCGCAATAAAAACAGCCTCTGAATAGGCCACATGGTCTTTGAGGGTCAAAACTGGGGGCAGAAAAGCAACAGTAAGGAAACACAATTTCCCTCCATGTGATGATGCTCCAAGTTAACCTAGGAAAACTAGACTTCCCCTCCATTGCATAAACCAGGGAAGGAGGGAGGTGCTCCTTCAATTCAAACCTTTAAAGGAGCCCCAAGGAAACAGCAGGATCTTCTGTCTCGTTGCCCTCTCCTCCCATGTAATTAGCTCATATCAATTGCACCAAAGAACCAGGAAGCACAACAGCCCTGAGAAAAGAACAATCTATAATCAGATCACATAGGGTGACCATATGAAAAGGAGGACAGGGCTCCTGTATCTTTAACAGTTGTATAGAAAGGGGAATTTCAGCAGGTGTCATTTGTATGTATGCAGCTCCTGGTGAATTTCACTCTTCATCACAACAGTTAAAGCTGCAGGAGCTCTGCCCTCTTTTGTATCAGATGAAGAAGGCAAGGCCCTGAAGCTTTAACTGTTGTGATGAAGAGGGGATTTCACCAGGTGCTGAAGGTATACAAATGACACCTGCTGAAATTCCCTTTTCAGTACAACTGTTAAAAATACAGGAGCTCTGTCCTTCTTTTCATATGGTCACCCTAGCACACAGGTCACCTGGTCACAATCTTTTACATTATGGTAAGACATACTGTATTTCTTTTTAAATTATAATAATTATTTCTAAACTTGCACCTGCACATGTAAATTAGCATATGTAACTTCTATGCCCATTGGTGTCCTCTTTTGTCCTGTTTTTTGGTGATGAAGTCCTCTTTTTTGCCATTCACAAGCGGCCACCTTTGAGGAAGTGTAAACAACCTGCCTCAGATGTCCTTGCAGCCCAACTGGACCCTAACCCTAACCCTTGCATACAATATAAATCATGTTTGATTTGTGGTGGTAACCAGCTCAGAACAAGCTAGGATAAAGATGAAGATTGCAACCACAATCCAGAAGAAATCTAGGGAGGGAGGGAGGGAGGCACAGTCCATGCCAAACAAAAAAAGGAAGTGTTATCCCTCCTTATTTATACCTTTTAGCTAGGAATATTGGAGAAAGCTGCAATGGACTCAAATGAGTTCAGAATTCTGTGAATCTGATCTACAGATTCTACAGCAGACCAGCTTTTTCCAAGTCACATGAACTCTGCAGACTTGCAGACCGGTTTTTCACCTGTGAGTGGGATTTGTGTGAATGTGCATTAGTGCTAATGGGCACTTGCCCAAATGTGCTAATGTGGATTAGTTAATGCATTATCTAATGCACATTACTTAATGCACATTTGTGCATTGGTGCATTTGCACAGTGTGCATTAACATAACGTGAATAAGTAGCAGTAAAATGAAATTCTGGTTTTAAAAAATCTGATTCTTTTAATGTGCAGATGATGAAACAAAAAACAACAACATCTGCCTATCTGTGAAACATGGATGGACTAAATTTAACAAAATTCATTCATCCCTACTTTTAGTACTGAGGTAGATAAAGTGATATTGGCCTTATGAGCAACTCCAGGGCCAGATCTACACCAAGCAGGACATAACACTTTGAAAATGGTTTGAAAACTGCATATGGTGTGTGTCCTGGGCCCCAACAGTTGTCAATTCTGTTATAAACCATTTTAAAGCAGTAGCATAGATCCTGCCCTGGTCTTTTGCACCCATTATCCCTGTGCAACTTCCATTCCAACAGATGTCACAAAGCAGGTGCTCTCTTCTTTGGCTTTGGGAAATGACATTCCCTGCATCTGCATCCTTCTAATTCCAATCCTAAGAGCAGGATGTAATCACTAGGGATGTGCTCCGCTTCTCCTTGAACCAGAGAAGCAGGAGCGGAGCGGGGGGGCTTCGCCTACCCTAAAGGCGGAGGCGAAGAGGATTGGGGGGCCGGTGGAGCGTTGCGGAGTGGATCGAGGTGAAGGCGGATCCTTCGCCTCGATCCGGAGCTCCGCAAGAAAGGTAAGTGGGGTTTACCGGGCCCTGCCGCTGTCGCTGTCACCCATGCGGCGACAGCAGCAGGGCCCGGTAAATCCCCCTCCCTCCTCTCCCTTACCTGCGTCCGTCCGTGGTCCCTCAGCTTCTTCAATTGAGCCCGCGGCTCAACCAAGAAGTCTAGGCAGCACTTGCGGCCCAGACTTCCTGGTTGAGCCACGGGCTCAATTGAAGAAGCTGTGGGACCGCGGATGGACGCAGGTAAGGCCCCCCTCCCCCTTGGTCTCTGCAGGTAAAGGAGAGGAGGGAGGGGGGCCTTACCTGGCGCCACTCCCCTCCACTGCAGAGCTCCGATTTGGAGCCGGAGCTCCACGGCGAAGAGGAGCGGACTATGAGTGGAGCAGCGCGGAGTGGAGCGGGCCGATCCGAAATTTTCGGATCGGCCCGCGGAGCAGATCGGGGGGTCCGTGCACACCCCTAGTAATCACAAAAAAGTCAATTTCTTGTGGCTCAGTGTTAAAGCACCTCCTTTGCATGCAGAAGGTTCCAGAAAGGGTTAGAAAGGAATCTTGCCTGACATCCTGGGGAGCAGCTGCCAGTCAGTGTTGACAAAACAGGGCTGGATAATCCAATGTTTTAACTCGGTCTACGGCAGCTTCCTATGTTCCACTCTGTTGCTCCTTATTTCTTTCTGTAGGGTCGCTGAAGTAACTTTGTCTCTGAAACTGCCAATATTGATGCATTGATGTCAATTGAGATTTTTTCTTATTTTAACACATAATTGGGTTGGAGGGATTTCAGGAAGCTAATGTGTGTGTGTGAATCCTCCTCTCCTGTTGTGCAGTGGACCCAATCCAAATTGAAGCTCTGTGCACTTAGAGTCTAGAGCAAAAAATAAAATAAAATAAACCTTTAGCTACATGCTGTGCAATTAACGGAACATGTAGTTTGACACTTGAACAAAGGAATTTGTTCCATGCAAAGTTACTGAAGTACAATTCATCAAGAGATTCAACTCTATTTCCTGTGGTTTTAATAAGAAAGGTGTGCGTGTTTTAATCACACTACATATGTTAATTGACTCACCATGGCAATGATGATCATTTTACCACCCAACAATGTTTTGTGAATGGCAATTTTTGGGTAATTTTCACTGTCTTTACTTTCAGCATTTCAATTACTTCTGACAACACAGTTTACACCCATTCTGCAGCATGCGTATGTAAACTGGCCAATTTGAGGTTAACACCTTACGTGTTTGATGAAGGGAACAGCGTCCACAAAAGCTTTTTCCAGAATAAATGTCAATGTCCTTAACGTGCCACAAGACACTTTGTCGATTTGGTGCACCAGAATAAAAGGGCTTCCTCTCTGGAAATTCTATACATAATAGTCTCCAATGCTTAGGATAGGGCTGGGCAACTTGTGGCCATGCAGATGTTTTCACTTACAACTCCCATCAGTCCTATACAGCATAGCCAGTTGCAAGGGAAGATGGGAGTTCTGGGCTAAAACATCTGGAATTATTATTTTTATTTATTTATTTATTTATTTATTTATTTATTTATATAGCACCATCAATGTACATGGTGCTGTACAGACTAAAACAATAAATAACACGACCCTGCCGCATAGGCTTACATTCTAATAAAATCATAATAAATTCAACCCCTCCCTGGAATTGCATGTAAAAAGTGAGGGAATCAATATGTACTAATCTCAGGCTACTTGCCTGGTTTAAGAGCGAGCCACTCTCTTAAGCCAGGAGTCGGGTAACCTGGCTCCTTTCTTATATGACACTTCGAGAGTGTGGGGAGACCGCCCCACGTCATCCCCACACAGAGCCGTAAAACCCTGAGTTTTATTATTATTATTATTATTATTATTATTATTATTTATTTATTTATTTATTTATTTATATAGCACCATCAATGTACATGGTGCTGTACAGACTAAAACAATAAATAACACGACCCTGCCGCATAGGCTTACATTCTAATAAAATCATAATAAAACAATAAGGAGGGGAAGAGAATGCACCAAACAGGCAGTATAAAAGTCAGAACAAAATCAAGTTTTAAAAGCTTTAGGAAAAAGAAAAGTTTTTAGCTGAGCTTTAAAAGCTGCGATTGAACTTGTAGTTCTCAAATGTTATGGAAGAGCGTTCCAGGCGGAAGGGGCAGCCGAAGAAAATGGACGAAGCCGAGCAAGGGAAGTAGAGACCCTTGGGCAGGTGAGAAACATGGCATCAGAGGAGCGAAGAGCATGAGCGGGGCAATAGTGTGAGATGAGAGAGGAAAGATAGGAAGGCCACAAATTGCCAACCCCGGAAATGGGAGACAATGTACCAGAAGCAAAGATCAATAAGGGTGATTATGGGATTGCTCCCTATCAAATAACGAAACTTGTATAATCATTGTCATTGGGGGAATTTGTTCTTTGTGAGTTTAATTACAAACTGATCTAATGTGCAAATTGGCACTTAGTTATCTACCAGCCTTTCACACTTCCTGGACGTTGAGAGTGGAGAAGGAAGCACGGAATAAAGACACAGACACCAGGGCTTGGGATAAACTAGGACCTCTTTATTTAAACATTAATGGAAATTCAACCCCTCCCTGGAATTGCATGTAAAAAGTGAGGGAATCAATATGTACTAATCTCAGGCTACTTGCCTGGTTTAAGGGCGAGCCACTCTCTTAAGCCAGGAGTCGGGTAACCTGGCCCCTTTCTTATATGACACTTCGAGAGTGTGGGGAGACCGCCCCACGTCATCCCCACACAGAGCCGTAAAACCCTGAGTTTTATGGCTGGGGGATCTCCAAAGGCATACCATATACTCACACAGGAGCCGTAAAACTCGTAAGGAGCAGCAACTCTGGCCATGACAATCACCTAAACGGTGCCAGAGTGGTCACCATCCCTATTCTAGCATAGCAAATTCCTACACATCTTGCTGAAAATTTGACCTATTTATCCATCCTCCAGGTAAAACCTCAAGTACGGAGTAGGCAAAAACCTTCACACAACTCGTGGGAAGGAAAAATTCCTACTCAGCCCTCTCCTTAAAGGAGGGCTCAGCCCTCCCATACTAGAAGAGGGAGGGAAGGTGGGAGCCGAAAAGACCAGAGAGGCCAAGTAGGGGGCGGGACCAGCCTTTATAGGCTCAGCTCTGCCCCTGCCTCATGTGGCCCATGTGTGCAACACTTGAGGCCTTTATTCCCCTCCTCCCCACTGCAACTACTGTTTCTCCCCCTCATGCCGTACCTGCCAAGGGGGATAAAAGACTTCTGGCATAATTCTTGGAAGCAAAAAAATAATAACTCAAAATTTGTTTTAAAATGCACATTTTTAGAAAAAAAATCTGCATGTACACACACACACACACACACACTATCAGACACAATCTGTGGTCAAAGTCTGTACATTTCCAATCTTGCAATGTCATTCATGGATGGAAAAAAATGTGTTTGACACCATGTGTACATTTGAAAAATGTCCACGAAAATGTGCACTTTTGAACAAAGTGCATGAGAAATGTGCACTTTCAAAAAAAGTGCACTAATACACTTTAATCAATGAGAGAAGAATATGTTCACTTCAAAATACACAGTTTAGGTGAACGTTTGGGAAAATGTGCATGAAAATATGTACAGATTTTCATGTGAAAAGAGGAGCAAAAAACAGAGCTTGTAATCTCATATGGACCCAGGTCAGACTGAGCTTTGAGATAGAATTTGAAGCATTCTTACAAGCTGATGTTTTTCTGATTCACACAATATTTTGTTTATTTTCTTTTAGTAAAAAATAAAAAAGGGCAAATAGGTGCAGAAAAGGAACAGAACAGACAACACACATAAAAATGATGTGGTCTGGAAATAGATTAATTTCTCCATTCCTAGTTGCCATTATTATTACTCTCTGTAGCTATGTGCCTGTAATGAACCTGAATCACTCTTGTGTGTAAATATAATCAAAACAGTTACAGCGCAACAGGAAAGAATCTTTGTCTTGGAGTATCATTACCACTTACAAGTACCCTATCAGGTAGGTCAGTGGGGGAATCCGCACGTCGTTCTCAGGGCGCTTCCATCCGCCCCCAGTGCACCCCGAAAATGATCGTGTAACTCGCCTGTAAAAGAGCCGAGGAAGAAGCGTCCTTGCCACCGCCGCTGCCACCCAACTCCCTCCTCGCCGGCCGGCTCGGAGAGCTCGGCAGAAAAAGGCGGGGTGGACCGGCGAGGAGGGAGTTGGGTGGCAGCGGCAGTGGCAAGGACGCTTCTTCCTCGGCTCTTTTACAGGCGAGTTACACGATCATTTTCGGGGTGCACTGGGGGCGGATGGAAGCGCCCTGAGAATGACATGCGGATTCCCCCCAGTGTTATTTATTTATTTATTGCATTTCTATACCACCCAATAGCTGAAGCAATCTGGGCAGTTCACAAAAAAAGTTGTGAACCATAAAAGGTTTTACCAGTTATTCTACCCATACTGCAGATGCCTGAAGCAGAGACTGAGTGCTTGGCTTAAGTTCAGCTAGTGAATTCCCTAAATCTGCCCAGCTCATGATTCACAGCTCACTCGCTTAGACTGTACCCATTTGTTTATTTACAATATTTGTACCCTGCTCTTCAACCAAAAAAAAAACAGCTTACAAAATGCTGATAAAGGTTAACAGTCCCTGATCTCAGGCCTACAATGTAAAAGACACAACATGAAAGGAAAAAGGATTGGAGCAAAGGGGAGGGAAGCAAAAACACAGGGACCTGTTCTTAAGGCCTTAGCTAGACCTAAGGTTTATCCCGGGATCGTCCTGGGGTCATCCCTGCCTGCTCCCGGGATCCCCTGTGTGTCGTTTACATGAACAGGGATGACTCTGGGACAATCCCGGGATAAACCTTAGGTCTAGCTAAGGCCATAGTGTTCTTTTTGGCACGGAAGGGTGAAACAAGTTCCTTGCAGCTCTTCCTTTTCTGGCCAATGTATGGGGCTAGGTTGTGCTCCCCCTTGCAGTAATGCTTTTCCTGGGAGGCAAGGAGGGTATAGTTTACCTGAGGTCCTTGGCCTTCTCCCCAGTGGATAGGTTGTAGCTGATTAAGTCTGGTTGTGTAAGTAATGAAAACAAAAGAAAGGTGATTGGCTTTTCATTCCAATTAACGAAGAGGCTCACCTGGAAGAAAGGGCTCCTTTCCTGGTTCACAAGACTCGACAGATGTGTCTATTACCTGGCGTTCAAAAATATTTTGAAATATCTACTTTTGCCTTTTCTTTCTTGCTGACCTGTTCAGCAAATAAGCTCAGGGATATTGCTTCTGTGCAAGCCATCCTTCTCATCAAGTGCATTTTATTGTGTCCTTGCTGATACTTTTGACTTTTAATATCTTTTCCATCCTCCCCCTTCATCTCCTCTGCCATTGATTAATGAGTGGCATTCATGTAATCCCTTAGAAGAATGTTGTGTGGGAGTAATTTGTCTCTAGTGTTGAGTAGTTCTCCTCCTCAGCTGGGTACCCTTTTCTATGGACAGCTTTCATGTCCCTCTTTAATTCCTTGAAATGGGTAAGTAAGAAATACTTGCGGAATAATAATATAAAGAAAGGGGGGAAATACAACTTAGGCTGTTACCTGATACCACAATTTCATCGAGAACTTCCAATTATGCACTAACACCCTAAGAGAAAACCTTGAGGAGTCTTTCAGAGCTATTCAGAACCTAAATTGGATTTTGCAGCTTGAACTGCATTGTATGGATTTTGTTTAAGCTCTAAAAATATACGGGATTCATCTCTCAGGTATTAGAGAGCTGCTGTGAATCATGTTGGATCCACTAATTAAAAAACACTCCTGATCATTTGGGGCAGCAGGATTGCCTTTTCTTTTTCTGGCAATATTCATAGCCAAGTTATTGAGTGGTAGTTGGAGTGTGCATCCACCACCTTCCAGCTCTGGATAATCAACCATCTGAGAAGCAAAAATTCCCACAGTTAGCTATGCATTAAATATACGTGCTTGCAATTACTCATCATTACAAATGAGGCCTTATTGATGGAAGCTGGACTGGTGGCAGACAGTTTTTGCTTTCTCCAAAATAGCATCACAAGTAGTGTGTGGGTTGGCTATTAGATTTAGGGCTAATACCCTGCCCCTCCCCCAATGAATACCACTAAGTTTCAAATAACGAAGTTTAAACTTGACTAAAGAAAAATGCCAGTAAGAGAACATTTTAAAATCTGAATTGCTCAAAGTTGTTTTTAGATGTATGTTGTCTTTGTGAGTGAAGGAGACAAGACAATAAAGAGATGGCATAACTGTATGAATTGAAAATTGGGCTACATTTATTAAATCTGATCTGCAAAGGGGATCCCTAGGTAGCTGTTCCACTATGCCAGTGCTAGCTGGCCAGTGTGATCAGGCAAAACATTCTTTGCCTGCTGTATGTCGATTATATAATTGACACCCCCAGGATTTCCCCATTTGGGGAAAGGGGGGACATCCCCTGTCACATCCCCCTAGGCCACGAAACACCAGGTGTGTGATGGGAGATGGCCCATAGGCAATCCTTATCCCTCCACCGGGGCTGCAAAGAGGGTATAGTGAAGAAAGGGTACTGTTGAAATGTGTGTGGGTGTGGGTGTGTGCGTGGGTGTGTGGTGTGTGGGTGTGGGGCGCATCTACACCAAGCAGGATGTTCCACTATGAAAGGAGTATATACAAGGCAGGAGCCACACTACTGCTTTATAGTGGTATTAAAGTGCACTGACAACTGTTGGGGCCCATTGACACATACCATACCGCTTTCATACCACTATATCCTGCTTGGTGTGGCTCCTGTTTTTTATATACCACTTTCATAGTGCAATATCCTGCTTGGTGTAAATGACCCCACATGGATTATCACCAGTAATGGAGTGGAGCTGGGGATATCAGGAATGCTGATGCCCTCTGTCATCCCTCTCAAATGTTGCTGTTCCCTCTGACCTTTGCTGCACTCTTCTAGCTGGAGGGGGGGGGGTAGGGATGGAAACGAATTTTCCCAGCATCAAAATAGTGTTCCTTGTTGCAATGCAAACTATTTTGGGTGGCTTGGTCTTGAATTGGCAATTAAGACCAATAAAGCAGACCAGATAGCCATATACAGATAAATTTGAAGGTGACATCTATGCATTTGGGAGAAGATCACTTTTGAATGATGATAAATGTAATAAGTATTAAAAGAAGTGGGGGTACCTCCCCAAGTGATCATTAAAGCACTTTAAAATGCATGTGCAATCTTGATTGTTGGGGAAGATCCAAGATCCAAGCATGGATTAAGAATGCATAAATTGTCACTGGAAACTGTGAAATACATCATCATTTTAAAGAAACATTTTTAGAAAGACATTTTTTTTCACTGCACATTTTGCTGGTGGGCAATTGGTCTCTCCACCTGTATGTGATCAGCCAGAGACTCTTACATTTAATTGTTTGAGATGCATTGAGTTATTCCTTAGACTGAAACAGTGTTATTAAATGCTACAAGTGATTGCTCTCAGCAGTAGGGCCACTACACTTTCCATAGTTCATCCATCAGAGCTCCTGTGATCTATCATTCACCTCGTCTCCTGATTTCTCAAACCCACCTCTTCTCTTTTGCTTGTGCAGAGAAAATCATGAGGTAGAGGAACAAATCAAGATATCAGCAATTCCTGGGCAGCTGGGAAGTCAGCTGTGACTTCTTACTGAAGAGGAACGACTCCTCGACAAAGCAAAAATGCAATTCTTTACTAGAATGAGACCCGTTTTCTCCCTTGAACTTGCTGATGCACAATCCTTAAAAGTGTTGCTTCTCTCTTCAGAGCCAGATATTTGACATTAGTTTTGCTCACTTTCTTTCATCCATAGCATGTTGGGACAGTTTTTCCGAGATCAATTTATCCTCATCACAGACTCTATGGCAGTAAAAAAGGAGAATAAAGGAGGCTAAGGGGAGACATGATAGAGGTGTTCAAAATTATGCATGGTGTGGAGAATGTAGATAGGGAGACTGTTTTCTCCCTCTCTCAAAATACAAGAACCCGGGGTCATCCCATGAAGCTGATTGGTGGGAGATCCAGGACAAATAAATGGAAGTACTTCTTCACACAGCCTATAGTCATACTATGGAATTCACTTCCACAAGATGTAGTGATGGCCACCAATTTGGATGGCTTTAAAAGGGGGTTGGATCAATTCCTAGAGGTGAAGGCTATCAATGGCTACCAGCCCTGATGGTTGTGTGCTACTTCCAGTATTCGAGGCAGTAAGCCTGTGTGCAGCAGTTGCTGGGGAACCTGGGTGGGAGGGTGCTGTTGCACCGTGTCCTGCTTTGTTTTTCCCTGGTTGACCACTGTGTGATCAGAATGCTGGACTAGATGGACCCTTGGTCAGATCCAGCATGGCACTTCTTATGTTCTTAATTTATTAAGAGCTCTCTGGGCGGTTTGCAAAAGTTAAAAACAGTGATCATTAAAAAGTATACAAAATTTAAAACCATCAAAAAGTATAAGAACAACAGTATAAAACAGTATACTGTGGTTGATATAAGGAAAATCCAGCAAAGAGACTGGAAGTGCATATATTAGGACAATGTACTGTGGCTGCCTGCTGATTTGTATTTTGCCAAGAAATATAAAAGTTATCAGCAGTTCCCTTTAATATATATATATATATATATATATATATATATATATATATGCCCCCCCCATACTTATTGCTCTGATATTTGGCAGATTTAATTCTCTCCTAGGATGCTACAAGGCCTGCAGATATCATCTACTTCTGACCAAGATAAAGAAAGTTATGGCCATTTTTTAAATTTCCCATGATAGTCAGTAGAACACATGAAGCCTTGGATTTCCAAACCTCAGCTCAGGATCAGTACTGAATCAAAGCAGACGGATCCAAAGCAGTCCAATCAGCATCAGACCATTTTACAAAATACAAAATCAGGGTTTGAGCTGGATCTTGTCTATACTGCTCATTAGGAAACATGACCAGAAAACTGATTTGAAAAGCACAAACTGGACAGCTTATTTGAGATAATTCTCTGGGATAATTATATATATATATACACTCTCAAACAAAGCCTAATTTACTTCTATGTGTGAACATGAAGTGTTGCTGTCAAGGAATACCTAGTGATCTTGAATGCTACTTTATGGGGAGCAAACTAATTCCACACTGAATTTCTTGGATGTTTATCTGCTCAAACCTGGACTGTAAATCAGTGATTGCTCTCTAAAGCCATAGCTAGATGGGGTGATTTCCTGGGGCGATCCCCTGGATCATCCCTGTGCGTTCACATGATGCACAGAGGATCCTGGGAGCAGGGAGGGATGATCCCTTCCTGCCCTGGGATATCGCCTTCATCTTCTAACCTGCTTTTTCTGTGGTCTCAGGCTGATCTTGAGACCACGGAACGTGTGGGCATGTGTCACAGTTTTCCCTGGCTCCTCACGAGGAACCGCGAGGAACTGGGAGTCGGGCACTGGTCACAGAGTTCCATTAGCTCTGTGCCCATTGGGGGTGGGGTGGGGGGAGCAGGGTGTTGTTGTTGTTTTAAAAAAGACTTACCTTCTGCGCATGAGCACTCGTGTGCTACTTCTTAAAAAAATAAATAAATGGTGGCCGCGAAGTCACATGCCATGTGTAGACCAGTGCGATGATCTCACAATGATAATATTGTGAGATCATCGCAGTAAAAAACCCTGGTCTAGCTGAGTCCTAGGAGCCCACCAGGGCAATGCCCACCAAGAAGGCAGCATGATATTTTTGTTTTGTTCCAGCATACTCAGAAAGAAAAGAAAATTTCTCTCCTTTTAAAATAATTGGGCCGTTGAGCAGAGCAGAAACCACCACCACCCCAGCAAAGTTAAAGCCCAGAGTCATAGGGCTCATCTACACCAAGCAGGGTATTCCATTATGAGAGTGGTATCTAAAAGGCAGGAGCCACACTACTGCTTTACAGCGGTATTGAAGTGCACTGACAACTGTTGGTGCCCATGACACGTCTACACCAAGCAGGCTATAGCACAATAAATGCTGAATGAAAGCGGTATGTGTCAATGGGCCCCAACAGTTGTCAGTGCACTTCAATACCTCTATACAGCAGTAGTGTGGCTCCTGCCTTTCAGATACCACTTTCATAATGGAATATCCTGCTTGGTGTAGATGAGCCCATACTTTTAAGCTGTGATGGAGAACAGTGTCACCATCTTACTGTGTTAGCAGCATGGTATAGGTAGAGATACATATACAAGCAAAAGTCAAGTTCATGAAAGTTCTCCAAAGTTCTCCTTGAAGCTCATTCCAAATGAAATCCATATCAGATTGTGAGCTTCATGTTTTCTTTTCACATGAAAATCCCTGCATACTTTTGTGCATATTTCTCCAAATAGATGCATCAGTTGTGCATGTCTTTGAAATGTACACATTCTTTCCCCATTGATTAAAGCATTTTTTTCAAAAGTACACTTCTTCTTTTAATCCACAAATCACATGGCAATCTTGGAAACGTACAGACTTCAACCAGAGATTGGAGCCAAGTCTGTGGGCAAACTGGGTAAATGCTGATCAAAAGTGAACCAGAACTATTTTCTCTTACATTCCTGGGTGTAGGTATTGGGGGGGGGGGGTAGAGGTTCAAACCCTTTAAGTATGGGCTCCAATGAACTTTCAGTTACCCAGGGTTAATAGCAGACAGAGGCTTGAATCAAGGATTAGTCATACTGAGTCTAGACCCATCGAAATCAATGCAGCTTAAATTAATCATTTAAATACATTCATTTCAATGGGTCTTCTCTAAAGCAGGATCTATACTACTGCTTTATAGCAGCATTGAAGTGCACTGACAACTGTTGAGGCCCATGATACATCTACACCAAGCAGGATCTATCACTGTGAAAGTGGTATATAGAATGTGTCATGAGCCCCAACAGTTGTCAGTGCACTTCAATACTGCTATAAAGCCGTGGTGTAGATCCTGCCTCCATATACTGCTTTCATACCACTTTGATAGTTGTAGATCTGGCCTAAGTGTGACTAAAACTGTATCCAACCCAAAGGGTTTATCAGAGGAAGAATGGAAAGAAACTCACAGTAAACTGAAGTGAATACAATTAGAGCTAGTGTTTATTTATTTTGTTATATTTGTATCCCACCTTGTCTCCCTCTTACAAGGAATCCAATCCAACAAAGCTTACCTGATCCTCTTCCTCTCCATTTTATCCTCACAACAACCCTGTGAGGTAAGTTAAGCTGAGAAGTAGTGACTGGCCCAAAGTCATCCAGTTTTTTCATGCCTGAATGAGGACTAGAACCTGGATCTCCCAAGTCCCAGTCCAATACTCTTACCACTACATCACACTGGCTCTGGTACTCTCTGAAACACATTTACACCCAGCTCATCTCCTATTTCCAATCCATCTTTCAACTCCCTACTGGCAAAATTCTCACTATCACAGCCATCCAATTGTGGCCTCATGTCCTTCCAACTCTGCCCTCTCACTGCCTTTACTCCAAGGCCTCTTCCTCCTCCTTCCTCTCCAAACACTGTTAGGGTGACCATATGAAAAGGAGGACAGGGCTCCTGTACCTTTAACAGTTGTATTGAAAAGGAAATTTCAGCAGGTGTCATTTGTATGTATGGAGAACCAGGTGAAATTTCCTCTTCACCACAGCAGTTAAAGCTGCAGGTGCCCTGCCCTCTTTTAAATCTGGTCACTCTAGTATAGCTCCTGCAGCTTTAACTGTGGCGATGAAGAGGGAATTTCACCAGGTCCCCTGTATATACAAGTGACACCTGCTGAAATTCCTTTTTCTATGCAACTGTTAAAGATACAGGAGCCCTGTCCTCCTTTTCATATGGTCACCCTACCAAACCCAAACCCTAGACCAGGGCTTGAAAAGGAGAACTTTAGGGATAATACCACTCCAAAGTCTTCTGCTCCACTTTTACATTGCAAAGCTGCATTTCAGGAGTGGGCAACTCTATTGGCTATGCTGGCTAGGACTGCTGGGAGTTGTAGGCCAAAACATCTGGAGGGCTACAGGTTGCCCACCCCTGTGAATTGCTTTGTTTTATCTGTGAGTGTTTGTGAGCAATGTCTCAACCGCCAAAGGAAACCAGCCAGTGATTTATATGTTATCTTTCACTAAATAATCCATAAACAGATGCAATGTAAACTTGTTGATCCTTGCTAAGATATCATGGCAATAATATATTGTAGGTGTCTGACCTTTATGTGCTACTATATATCTTTGGGTGCCAATAAACATCTGCCACTGCAAGACTCTGCTTATTGTTATCATGTTGTACATGCTGCAGTAGGGATGAATCACTGTTTTGTTTTAAAGAAAAAGCTCTCTCTTTTTTAAAGGACATACTGTGTACATCCACAGGGACACCCACATAGCCTCAAGAAGGATGTAGGAATATGTCCATGTGCACTCAAGTGATTAACTGTTACCTTGGGAAGCAAACGATATGTCATTTCAAGAAATAATCTTTTCTGAAACATCATGTTCTTCTGAAGAGCAAACACGCTGCAGCGCATATTTTCTCGAGATCTTATGATTTATGGATGTTTGCATTCACGCATTTCAGGACAGTGTAACTCTAAGAGGGACAGAGGCAATATATTGTAAAGCCATGTGAAAGGTTTCTAGTGTCTCAGGCCTCATAGAAGAGATGCCTTGCTAGATCAGGCCATGGTCCTTTGACACTAGGGATGCTTAAGAAAGTTGATATTTTCAGATTCTGATAGAAACTGACCTATTCAGCACCTCCCTGATGAATGTACAGATCAGAACCTAGTTATCCACTGGATTCCACACTTCCTGAATATACCAAGGCAGTTTCTGGCTCAAAAAAAGAATCATATCAAATTGCATGTCAAAATGCGTATTTTGAGAAAACAATATTGCAGATAAATGCAAATTAGGGTTCCTGATCACACAGAAGCTTCTACTTGCATCCAAGCTATCATAAGTAGAAGCACTTTCAGATCTTTCCCTCAGCACAGATGCAGTTGTCAACATCTATACACACACACACACACACACACACACACACACACATACTTCTAGCCTTCATCTGAGCAGGCTGAAAGTCTACATAGGTGTGCAGTTTTGCCTGGGATATAACTATTGTGTTTCATGACTGAGTGTGATACTCCCAGTAGTAAGGGAAAGGAAAGGAAAGAAACCTCTCATGCAAGCACTTGAGTCATTGCTGACTCCTAGAGAGACACCTCCTTTCAATGATGTTTTCTTGGCAGACTTTTGTAGCGGGGTGGTTTGCCATTGCCTTCCCCAGTCATGGTTACCTTTCCCCCAGCTAGCTGGGTACTCATTTTACTGACCTTGGAAGGATGGAAGGCTGAGTCGACCTGAGCTGGCTGCCTGAGAACCAGCTTCTGCTGGGATCAAACTCAGGCCGTGGGGAGAGTTTCTGCTGCAGTAACTGCAGCTTACCATTCTGCGCCACATGAGGCTTAGTAAGGGAATAGCTGCCAAATACTATAGATATTATAGCATTTCAGATAATGACTCACAAACAAAATGAGTATCTTGCTCTTTCAGATGAAGATTGACCCCATCTGGGATTTTGTTTCCTAGGGTGACCACATGGAAAAGAGGGCAGCACTCCTGTATCTTCAACAGTCATACAGAAAAGGGAATTTCAGCATGTGTCATTTGTATGCATGCAGCACCTCATGAAATTCCCTCTTGATCACAACAGTTAAAGCTGCAGGAGCCCTGCCCCCTTGACCAGATACAAGCATGATGACGTCTGGATTCAGTCCTATATTTTAAAGCTGGATATCTAAGATTGTTGCACTGTTCATCTAAAAATGCCAAATGTGGAAGGCACATTATGTTAGTGATAGCTAATTGAAGTTCCATTGAATTCAAGAGGTCCACTCTAAGTTTGAATCCAGCGAATTGTATGTGGTGGTTCTTTCCCATCCAATTCTAAACCATTCCCTTCCTCCAAGTTGATTTGCAGAGGAGGAGTTGCATTTCCAAACATCTGTCCACCAGGTGAAATGAAACTATCATTTCTAAAAAGCATTTTGATAATGCGGAAGTGCATGGTACCATCGGTTTGCATACACCAACATTATGAGCTGAGAAATAATTCTCAGTTCTTAAATAATAGACCAGCCTTTTACACTTGATAGAATGCTGAGAAATTTAATTAATACAAAACGGAGGCCAAACTGGCCCAAGGGTGGGGGTGAGTTTGCTGTACAACTCCAAGCATTCTTGGGTGATATTGAGTTTTTAGTTCCGTTTCATTTAGACTTTAGGTCTTGGTTTGGTCCTGAAACTGCCATGTTCACCATCAAAAGTTGAAGAGGCAATGAAGTGACCCTGTTGGCCTGCTGAGAGTAGACTAATTATATTTCATATTTCTTCTGTTTTATTTATTTATTAAAAGAAAAGAAAAGACAGGCTACAATCCAATAAACAAGTATTACGCTCCCTGTTATGCTAGATTTCCTTATGCAGGAGTTTTTAAAATAAGGACAGCAATGTCATTTAAACTTGATCCTTCCCCTCACAGTTCAAAGTTGTATGATCAAGGAGGTTTGCATAATTTGCTCTTTGTATATGCTGGAATGAAACCTCAATCGTTTCATTTCGAGTCTGTATACTCAAGGGTAGACATTCATTAAAAGAAAGACAGAAATCTGTTGAGCTCACAATAAAAATGTCAATAAAGCTGTTGTGTACCCTACCCAGAAGAGATTCTTTTCCCCCCTCCCATGTGTTTCACACATGACATTTTATTGTTTATGGAACTTTATTTGTATGATTTACTTTTTTTGTATGTGTCACATCAACTTTGTATTGAAAATTCTCTTCAGGGAAGCACGGCCAACTATTCTTTATGGTCTGCATTTGTGCTGAAATTCAGTTTTGACTAAGCTTTCAGCTTGTGGAATGCTCTTCCTAGGGCATGTCTAGACCTAGGGCATGTATAGACCTCCTGGCTTTCTGGGAGGCAGGGGGGAGGATCTCACAGTATTATGCTCATGAGATCCTCCCCCTCAGTCTAAACATGGTGCGTGACATCCCAGGAGGATGTAGGATGTCACACCCACCTTTTTTTTCAAATGAAAACGAGCGCTCGATCATTCAAATAAAAAAGTGAGTGTTTTTTTAAAAGAATTTTCCCACTCCCCCTACCCCGCCCCCAGTGGGCCCAGAACTACTGAAGAGCTCCATGCCCCATGCCCAGTTCCTGGCTCCTTGTGGTTGTTCACGAGGAGCCAGGATGAAAACGGGACAGTTGGCCATGCATCCAGCAGTCTCAGGATGAGCCTGAGTACATGGGGAAAAACCAGGATTAAAGGGTATGAATATCCCAGGGAAAGGGAGGAATCATCCCTCCCTGCTTCTGGCATCCCCTATGTATCATGTGGACACACAGGGATGATATCAGGGTGATCCCCGGGATATCAGCAGTTCTACACATGCCCCTAGTGTTTGGAGGGGGAGGATCTCACGATATTGTGATCACAAGATCCTCCCCCTCAGTCTACACACAGCGTGTGACGTTCCAGGAGGAAGAGGACATTGCGCCCGCCATTTTTTTTTATCGAAAATGAGCACATGAGTGCTTGATCACTAAAGGTAGGGGTTTTGTTTGTTTGTTTTTTAAAAAAGACCCCGCTCCCCCTCCCATCCCCAATGGGCACGGAGCTTCTGAACAGCTCTGTGCCCCATGTCCAGTTCCCGGCTCCTCACGTTTACTCACAAGGAGCCTGGAAGAAACCAGGACGGCTGCCCATATGTTATTGGTGTGTTCTTTATTTTGTATTATTATAATGATTTATATGCAACATCTTGAATTGGGGGAGGGGGTGGAAGTAACAGCATCTTCTTAAGGAAGGCATTTTTTTGTTATTATTGTTGTTTGCTTTATAATGCTGATTAATTCAGCCTGAAGGTATTGGCTACATGGAATTCCCTAGAAATAGCTTAGATATTTATTCATGAAAAGCATCTACTGAGCACTACTTGTGTGCTCAAAACAATGCTGTAGTGTTTAGTCAGATTTCCTTTGAAGAGCTCCATTTATCATGCCTGTTAAGGAAAACTTTGGCTAAATGAGGATTATAGAGTGGTTGTTGTTGTTTTTTTAAAAAAGCTATATTGCCTGATTTTAGGCTATTCTGTGCTGTGTAAAGTCATCAGACAACACAGAGACGTTGTACAAGAGGGCTTTTGGAAACAGAAAAAAATGGGGCAGCTGGCAGAGCATTTACAGCTAGCAACGTTTACACTCAAATTGTATTTTTGAGCCACTAATTACATGCTTTCTTTGTGAACAATATTTAAAAAAATCCATTTGTTTAAAACTTGTAAATTGGTTTGCAATGTTTTGGTGCATGCTCATTCTCACAATACTGCTTCCAAGGTAGAGTATGGATTTGAGCAGTCAGCACTACGGGGCCTAAGCAATTGCATAATGCTCCTGTGAGCCCCAGTGACCTGGGCTCGGATTGGTTGCTAGAAAATGGTGCATGACAACATCAGCCACTCTGGCAGCATTGGCATGGAGGCAACCTTGCTCACCAGATGACAGGCAGCTGCAACCCTAGAGAAGGTACCTCTTCCAGTAGTATACATCTAGGTTTTTTCCCTTTGCACAAGGGACATACAACCCAATGACAGCATGGGTTCCCAGTAGAAATGGAAGGTTTGGGATTGGAACAGGGAAGCCACCTCTCCCTGCCACAGGGATGGGGCTGCTATAACTGGAATAAATATAGATTTCAGGTTGAAAGGAGAGTTTCTTATCCAGACTAAGGCCACAGCTAGACCTAAGGTTTATCCTGGAATCATCCAGGGTTCACCCCTGCCTGAGCACTGGAACCCCTGTGTGTCACCTAGATGAACAGGTTTGACCCCTGGATGATCCAGGGATAAACCTTAGGTCTAGCTATGGCCTAAGTTTGGGATTAAAGTAATCAAGTTCTAAGCATGTGCCAACAGAGGCTAATGACCACACAAACTGGATGTAATGGAGGGGTGGGGAACCTCAGTCCCATGGGCCCAATCCACCCCTCCTGGGGTCCCAATCTGGCCTTCCTTTGTTCCGCAGATGGCCATGCCCCCTTTCCTGGCTACTTCCTTTCCCCCCCTTTCCCCTGTTTTCCAGATATTGCACAGATTTCCCCCCTCATTCTCAAGGGTTGAAATGCTCCTAAGGTGTAGTTCCTGGCAGTAAGAGCTTTAAGCTACAATAGGCTGGTATTTTTGGCCCTGCACTTTTTTCCTTCAGCTTCACCCACCCCTGCATTCTGGCCCTGAGAGCTTCTTCAAAATGGAATTCCTCTCTTGGGCTGAATTAGTTCCCCATCCCTGGTCTAATGAATACTAATCATATGGGTGCAAAAGTGGGGCAAAAGTGGGTCATCATTATCTCAAAGTATGTCTTATTAATTACAAAGGGGCACATTTATATAGTAAGAAAGGAGCAGCCACGTATTTTTACTGTGTTTTCACTAAGATGTCATGCCTATTTGAACAGGGACACTTTTAAAAGTGAGTGTCCCCATTTTATTACTTATAAATCAGGGCTCATCTATACCAAGCAGGATATTGCACTATGGAAGCAGTATGAAAGTGGAATATAAAAGGCAGGAGCTACACTATTGAAGTGCACTGAAAATGGTTGGGGCCCATGACACATATACACCAAGCAGGATATAACACTATGAAAGTGGTATGTGGTCTGTGTCAATGGGCCCCACAGTTGTCAGTGCACTTCAATACCACTATAAAGCAGCAGTGTGGCTCCTGCATTTTATATACCGCTTTCATAATGCAATATCCTGCTTGGTTTAGATAAGCCCTCGGTGTGGGCTAAGCAGGGCCCTGCCTGTAGCCTATTACTAAAAGCTTATAAGCAGTGCCTAGGCATCGAACACCCACTGCATACTTTCCCTTCCCAAATCCCCCATGGCCCATACAACTTACTTGCTCCAGAAGAAAGGGAAGACAGAGATAGGGGCAACTATGGAAACTGCTCCAGTTTCTTGGGAAATCATCCTTTCTCCTGAAGGAGGGTACCAGAAAGTGGAGGTAAAGGTAGCGGAGAAGGCGGCCAGCACTTTGAGCACCCACAAATGCTTTGCACAAAGGAACATGAGAAGAGCCATGCTGGATCAGACCAAGAGTCCATCTAGTCCAGCATTCTGTTCACACCATGGCCAACCAGCTGTTGACCAGGAACTCCAAAGTGCAATAGCACCCTCCCACTCATGTTCCCCAGCAACTGGTTTACATATGTAGACTTACTGCTTCTGTTACTGGAGGTAGCACATAGCAATCAGGACTAGTAGCCATTGATAACCTTCTCCAGGAATTTATCTAACCTCCTTTTAAAGCCATCCAAATTGGTGGCCATCACTACATCTTGTGGTAGTGAATTCCATAGATTAACTATACACTGTGTGACGAAGCATTTCTTTTTATCTTTCCTGAATCTCTGCTCTGAGTAAGTGCAAAGGATCATACCTCTTGGTGTGAACTGGGGGATACTCGTACAAAACAAATTTCACCAGAGTTGCAGACATCTTGCATGTCTGGCTGCATCCAGAATGAGTAACAATATCTGCAATGCTATTCACTTCCCCCCTAAACAGTGAGTTTTCCCATCCAGGATGTTAGGTTATCTGTTTGACATCCTGCTGCCAGATCCCATCTGTAACTTTGGGCTTACTGTGAACTGTGATCAGATAGATGGTATTGTGAGCCCATGCTGTTATTGACATTTAAAGCCCTAAACGGTTTGGGGCCAGGTTACCTGAAGGAATGCCTCCTCCCATATGTACCTACCCGGACCTTAAGATCATCTACAGGGGCCCTTCTCCGTGAGCCCCTGCCAAAGGAAGTGAGGCAGGTGGCTACTAGGAGGAGGGCTTTCTCCGCTGTGGCACCCCGGTTGTGGAACGAGCTCCCCAGAGAGGTCCGCCTGGCGCCTACACTGTACTGCTTTCGTCGCCAGCTGAAGACCTTTTTATTCACTCAGTATTTTAACACTTAATTTTAACTTAAATTTAAATTTTACTGTTTTAACTCTGTATTTTAATCTTATATTAACTTTGCTGTGTGGTTTTATCCTGGTTGCGCTTTTTATACTGTATTTCTAATTGTCTTTTAAACTGTTGGGTGTTTAACTGTGGTTTTAATTTTTGTGAACCGCCCAGAGAGCTTCAGCTATTGGGCGGTATAGAAATGTAATAAATAAATAAATAAATAAATGTGATGGATACACTTCAGAGTACACTGTGCACTGGAAATACCCTGAGTCATTAATGATGAACTGATGATATATTTTCTTGATCTACATAGGGTGGCTGGCATTTTTAAAATTGGTTTTAAAAGTTAAATTTGTTCAAAGGAAAAAGAGATCTAAAACAACAATCTTCGCAACCAACATATACCAATAATTGCAAAGCTCATACCTCCAAAAATGGGTTACCAAGAATTATGATTTGTTGACTGTTCTAGAATCACTTAAACCACTTCCAGTGTAGCTCAGACTTCCACAAGAACTCCTTTACTTGGTCCAAGATAGGGGACAATCTTATGCATGTTGAGACATTTAAAACAGTCCTGCAATCCCAGCATTCCTCAGCCAGCCATACTGATGGGGGAATGTTGAGAGTTATAAGACTTTTTAATGCCTAAAGATGCACTGGATTGTGACTATAATTTAAAATCCCACAGTATGATATGCCACTCTGTAATTCTTGGGATTTGATAGCTTTTCAATGTTTTGCACATACTACTCTAGCAGCAATAATCATGTGCTAAGGAACTATTTTCTTATCCTTATCTATCAGCCCTTTAAACTATATCAATTAAAACATCTTAGGGTCAAATAGTAATTCCCCCCCCCCAAATATTAACTTTTTGCCAATAACTCTTAGACTATCTAAACTGCTACCAAGAATGGTAAAAATCCCACCTCCCCACCCCCTGCATTACATTTCCAACACATTTCAGAATTCCCATGGTGATTTTTTTGGTTTCATTAATTTTTAATGAAAAAAATATACAACATATTGTTATACAACATGATCATTATACACAAATCAATTATTTTAGCTACTCAACAAAAGCGCCCAGCATGATACCACATATAAACATTCAAGAGTGAGTTAAGTAAATTTAGCATCAAAATAATTGAACTCTCATAACACCACACAAAACATCCCAGAAGGAGTTAAATATAAACTGAACTAAAGAGAGTAGATAGTACATAAGATCAAGTTTCACATAACTTCCAAAGTCGACGATGTATTAAATAGCAAAACAAGAATATAAGTTAATTTCTCTATCATGATTATTTTTCCACTGTCTTTGCAATCTTTACCAGTCACTGTACCCACATTTTTACACAGTTCTCTAGAGTGGTTGGCAGTTTTACAGTTGTGCCTCTCTGTATGAGTTGCTCTTAAAATCATAAATCTGAAGAGCCCAGACTCATTGTTCCTGAGATCTAAGAAGAGGAAGGGCCAAAGAAAAGTCAAGCTTCCTGAGTGTTAGTCCCCCATTGGTAATATGGAAATGAGAATGGTCTACTTCAAAGAAGCTTTATAGCGATGAAGGACTTCTTCTGAATATTCAAAATCTGGGGTACCATTTCAGGAGAGGGTTCAAGACAAGATTCATGGCAGGATCAAAATTCCTGCTCTTAAAAGCTGTGTATTTTAAATGTCATTGTTGGGGTTCCTTTTTATGTATCTCACAGTAGCCATAATATAGCAGTCTTATTAACACAAGCTACTACTATGATAAGCAAACATTGAAATGATGGAGGGATGCCCATCCTTCTATCTTTTTGATGATTAATTTGGCAGGGTGTTTCAGGGAAGTGTTGAGATCATTAATCTCTGTCAAGCTGTCTTAACTAGGCACCCTAGGAGTGTTGCCAATGTGAAATTATTAATTTGAGGGAAATTGTATTTATTTGATTTTACACCTGAACTTTTGAAGCTTGTGAGAAGTATTTTTATTTATTACATTCATCCCAAAGCTCACCTATTTGATCCATATCTCCCTTATATTAAGGGCATTGGGCATTGAATGTGCTATGGCTGGGGAAAGCTCCAGTGAACCTTCCTCATCCTTCAATATAATGCTCCATTTTCCTTGTTAGATTTGAGACTTCGAATAGCCTCTCACCTGTAGAGTGTAGGAATTATTGCCTGAAAAGCATATAGTGTGTGTGTGTGTGTGTGTGTGTGTGTGTGTGTATGTGTGAATCAGATGACAAATGATTAATATGCCCCATGTGGCTTACACTCTGTGTGTGTGTGTGTGTGTGTGTGTGTGTGTGTATGTGTGAAATATGTAAAGTCTAACTACAAAGTATTATTTATTTATTTTATTACATTTATATACCACCCCATAGCCAAAGCTCTCTGGGCGGTTTACAAAAGTTAAAAACAATGAACATTAAAAACAGATATACAAAAATTTAAAGCCATCAAAAGCATAAAAACAATATCGATTTAAAAACAATATCGATTTAAAACAACTATTCTGGGGTCAATTAAAAATTCAGCATATGTTGTTAACTGCCTGAGAGAAAAGTCTTAACCTGGTGCCAAAATATAACAATGTTGGTGCCAGGCAAGTCTCGTCAGGGAGATCATTCCATAATTAGGGGGCCACCACTGAGAAGGCCCTCTCCCTTGTTGCCATCCTCCGAGCTTCCCTCAGAGTAGGCCCTCGTGGGAGGACCTTAGATGTTGAGCATAGTGTATGGGTAGGTTCATGTCGGGAGAGGTGATCCATCAGGTATTGTGGTCCCAAGCCGTGTAAGGCACGTGAGAGAGAGAGAGAGAGAGAGAGAGAGAGAGAGAGAGAGAGAGAGAGAGAGCACTGAATGTTTCGTCTTCCAGCCTTGTTGGTAGCTGTGCTGTCAAATAGATACCAGGAGTGGCAGTCTGGAATGCCTGGAGATGAAAATACCTTAGCAGAGAAGGAAAAAAAACCTAAACAAACAGAGGTATTGTTAAGTATATGAAAAGAAATACTTGCTTAGTCATTAAAATTGTGTGTGTATGGCTATCTCAGGGTTAAACAGAGAAAGTCTATCTGTGGGCAATTACCTTGAGATAGAGGCTGTTCTGGGAACCTTGCCAAGATTCTAGGTTGGCCTCATCACAGCTGTATGTAATGTAGATAAGAATTGTGTAGATGTGTATATAGTTTCTCACTTGTGTAAAATGTTACTGATCACTGCTTACTGATCACTGCTCTCTGTGTATGCCTCAGTGTGCTGATCTGAACTGATCTGAATTGAACTGCACAGAAGCCTGAAGGAAATAAACCAGCTCTGCTGTGTAAGAACTGTGTGATGTGTGTTTGTTTCTGAGCACAAACAGAGTTCCAGAGAGAGAAAAGTTCTGGCACAATAACCCAACAAAGGTTATGGGCCCAGCCCAGTCCAGTCCAGGCAGCCTACGCCAGCCTAACCCAGGCAGAAGAACCAGAACTTGGTGGGAACGGTGCAGTATCAGAACCAGAACCAGGAGTCTGCTAAAACAGAAAACTGTTGATGAAGGAAGACATCAAGCTAAAGCCAGTGCTGCAAAGTGAGGAAAAATCTCAGTCGGCTGACTCTGAGGAGGACTCTGAGCAGGAGGATGGTGAGATACCAATTCCTAAAGCAGAGGAAATGGCAGGAGCTAATATGTCTGGTTTGCATCAATTGTTGGAAAAGCTGAATGACTCTAACTATGCATTATGGTCTTACAAAATGCAAATGTATCTGATTCAGGCTGAACTGTGGTATGTAGTCACAGAGGATCCACCAGATAGAGCAGATCCACAGAATGCTAAATGGTTTAAGGACGATGCAAAAGCAATGGCAGTTATTGCATTGGCTGTGGAAGACTCTCAAATTTCCTTCATTCAGTTTTTGAATACATCAAAAGAGTGCTGGAATGCGCTACAAGCTGTATATCAAAGAGAAACAGCGGGCAGTAAAGTAATTCTAACCCGGAAGCTGTATGGAATGAAGCTGAAACCAGGGGAGTCTATGTCAAACCATTTGAAAAGCATGAGAGAAATCTTCAATCAACTCAGGGCACGAGGGATGGAGTTTACAACTATACACCAAGTCTATGTGATTTTGTCAAGTCTTGATTCATCGTACGACGCGGTTGTCACCATGATGGAAAGTCAAGAGGAGAAAAATTTAACCCTCGAGTATGTAGCTGGAAAACTACTGGAAACCTATGAAAGAAGACAAGCTTCAAAACAACAGAGCCTTAAACTTCCTGTGGCTGAATTTCAACAAAGCCATAAATCTTCTGACGTGGTGGCTGCATTAAAGGCAAGGAAATGCTTTAACTGTGGTTCCACAGGACACTTAAGGCGGGATTGCAACAACAAGAAGAAAAAGCAGTCAACAGCAAAGTGGAGAGAAGAAAACAACATGAATGAAGCTGAATCAACAAAGAAGTGTCTTCTAGCAAGAGTCAAAGAGACAATGATTCCTTGGTTTTTGGACTCTGGGGCTTCAATAAGTATGGCAAAAGACAAACTTTCATTTGTAACCTTGGAAACTTCTACTTCAGAGCAAAAGTGTGTTACCCTTGCAAATGGAACAAAAATCCAGATTTGTGGTGTGGGTAATGTATATTTTGATTGTCTGGGAGTTGAACTACAAAGTGTTTTATATGTACCAGAATTAGAAACAAACCTTCTAAGTGTGTTTCAGTTAACAGAAATGGGGTATGAGGTTTGTTTTACTGAAGAAAATTGTACTATAAAACAGGGAAACAAGGTGTGTGTGCAGGGAATAATGAAAGAATCTTTGTATGTGATTAATACTTGTACAAAAAATGAAGTTGTAGCTAGCAAAGTCACAACAAAAACAATAGCCAATTGCAAACCACACCAAGAGTGCATCCATTTAACTCATAAAAGGTTTGGTCATGCTAACTATAAAACAATTTCTAAGATTCCAGAATTGTGTGAAGGGGTGAAAATCAAACCATGTTCTAACTATGTAGAATGTAATGTATGCAGTGAAACCAAGTGTCATAAGTCAAACATTCCAAAACATAGTGAGAGAACAACAAAAAGAATTTTTGAATTAATTCATGCAGATCTTGCAGGTCCTTTTGAGACAAGTCAAGGAGGAAACAGATTTTTCTTATCTATTGTTGATGATTACAGTAGATTTGGATTTGTGTACGTGTTAAAACAGAAGAGTGAAACTTTTGGAAAGTTCAAAGCGTTTGTTAAGTGGAGTAAAAATAGATTTAAAGAACCTATAGCTAATCTAAGAACGGACCGGGGAGGTGAATTTCTTAGCAACCAATTTAAAAAATTCCTCAGTGATGAGGGTATACAACATGACCTTACTGCTCCATATTCACCATTTCAAAATGGAGTTGCAGAAAGGAAAAACAGAACCTTGCAGAACATGTTAAGAGCTCTATTGAAAGAGTCAGGATTGTCTAACCTGTTCTGGGCAGAAGCTTTGTCCACCTCAAATTATTTGTTAAACAGGCTTTACCACTCTGTACATGAAAAAACCCCATATGAAATGTTTTACAAAAGAAAACCTAGAGTGTCACATATAAGGGTTTTTGGAAGTAAATGTTTTGCTCATATTCAGAAAGAAAACAGACCAGGAAAACTAGCTCAAAGAGGTTTGGAATGTAAACTGTTGGGATATGATACACAAACAAAAGGCTATCGTTTGTGGTCTCCATATCACAAAAGTGTAATTGTGAGCAGAGATGTAGTTTTTCATGAACAAATGCAGGAAACAAAACAGTATGTAAGTTTGCCTGTAGAACAGAAAGCTGTAGAAACAGAAGAAATTCCTGAACAATCTCAGCAAGAGAGGGAGGGGGAAGAAACTGTAGAGGAGGAAACTATGCCTGTAACTATGCCAAGACGATCAGAAAGGGAACGCAAAGCTCCAATTCGTTATTCAGATGAATACCAAAGCAAACAGGTTTCTCATAGAGCTTTACTAATAGCCTATGAACCTACTTCATTTGAGGAAATTCAGGAAATGGAACCTACAGAAGCTCAGGGCTGGCATGAAGCAAGCTAGGTCTCAGATTGTAACACAATTTAAACAACATGCGCAAGAGGAGGACTGTTAAGTATATGAAAAGAAATACTTGCTTAGTCATTAAAATTGTGTGTGTATGGCTATCTCAGGGTTAAACAGAGAAAGTCTATCTGTGGGCAAATACCTTGAGATAGAGGCTGTTCTGGGAACCTTGCCAAGATTCTAGGTTGGCCTCATCACAGCTGTATGTAATGTAGATAAGAATTGTGTAGATGTGTATATAGTTTCTCACTTGTGTAAAATGTTACTGATCACTGCTTACTGATCACTGCTCTCTGTGTATGCCTCAGTGTGCTGATCTGAACTGATCTGAATTGAACTGCACAGAAGCCTGAAGGAAATAAACCAGCTCTGCTGTGTAAGAACTGTGTGATGTGTGTTTGTTTCTGAGCACAAACAGAGTTCCAGAAAGAGAAAAGTTCTGGCACAATAACCCAACAGGTATGACTGGTATGATATGATGCTTATTCATTGTCCTCCAAATTCAGGCCATTTGGACTTAAGAGTTCTAAAGCTGTTCCCGTTAGCGTTGTGCCAGGGCGGCTTGAGGCCTGGCTGAGGCCGGGATTCCCTGTGTGTCATCTGGATGCACAGGGACAAGCACGGGCCTCGCACCGCGCTAACCCCTGGTCTAGAAAGGCCCTAAGTAAATGGAAATGATGTTGCATCTCTTTCTATAACTGTTGTATCCTATGAAGAAGAGAATGCTTACATTAAAAAAAAATAGAAAATTGCAGCCTTTTCATATAGTTCTTTACTCAGAACAAGATGCTGTGGTTTATATTTATTATTACTATTATTATTTTAAGACATTTTAGAATGTTTTTAAGGATATTTTAACAATGTATATTATACTTTAATTCAGTTTATATATTTTATATTTATTGTTGTTCCCCACCTTGATCAAATGGAGGGGCGGGTAAGAAATAAATGATTATTATTATTATTATTATTATTATTATTATTATTATTATTATTTTTAAATGGGACTCATGCCTGTATGTGTACACCTAGGTTTTGCCGAATTAGAAACATTCGTTGGTCCTGGAATGCTTAAACAAAACAGTATAAAAGACTTTTAAAAATGAATATTTTAAAGAATAAGATTTGGTTCATTTTAATTCTGTGAGGTTTTTTATGGTTTATGCACATCTAAACTTCGTATGAAAATTCATTTTATTTGCTTGAGGAAAACACATTCGTACTTAGCATACAAAATAACTCTAAGTTTGCTCCAGGTCTTTACAAGCAAAATGATTTATCCTTAAACATTCTGGCAGTACTACTGTAGGAAATCTGTCACTGTGCTACTTTATACTTAATGCAATTACACATTTCTATTGTTAATTAGTTATGTAAGACAGCTTCAATAAAACTAAGGAATACAGATGGTTTGGAGTTACATTCATATTCACTCCATGTATGCCATTGGGCTCAGACAAAGAAGAAGAAGAGGGGGTCTATGATGACATCCATTGGGTGTTCAAGAACATGTCAGAGACTTATAAACAAAACAATTAACAGCAGAAAAGTTATGAGACCTGAGCTGAAACTACTCAAACTTTTTTGAAACATTTTGTACATGAGATGAATGAAGGTGCAATTGAAATGAACCAAGGTACACCTACTACATTATGAAAACAGAAAACTAATCTAATTTGACCAGTTCTGTAGGTAGAAATAGGAATAATAAGAACATAATCCCTTCAGTTTGCATAATATATTCTAGCAGCTGTATGTGAGGTTTCTGCTCCTGGGTCTTGTTTATGACTCAACCCAGTTTTTAATCACATAATTTTAAAGCTCATAAAACAGGGTCATTGAACTTCTTTCAATGTGAGGACCAAATTCAGTTTCAGAGCTAAACAAAACTACTTATCACTGCACATTCACCACATGGGTTTTATTTAGTGCAAGTACCCCCATGAGGAATGAGGTATTCTCCAAAACATTGGGCTAGTTGGTACCAAAAAACTGGCATTTGTATGGCAGTTTCTCCATCCCTATTCTAAAATTTGGTGGATTCTATAAATGTGAACCAAGTGATTAACCACCATGTGTGGACATTCAAACCAACTGGCAAATCAACAGCTGCACAGTTGGGCATTTAAGTACAATTTGACACTGGATCTTGTGTTCTTATGCCCTCCCTAGATTTAATGGTCTTGGTTGGCAGCCCTCCTGCTCATTCTGTTGAATGAGCCTCTGGACTTGTTCTGCCCCTGTATTGTGTCCTGATTCAGCCTCTGTAACTACATAAACCACAAATTTAGCAGTCCAACATGGTTGTGTAAATTAGGTCTGAATCCTATAGAGTTCAGTGTAGAAAAAATGTGGAGGAAAATGACAGTATTTTTTAATAATTATTTGAGGGATATACTTTCTGGGGCTCAGAAGAAGGGGTTGTAGCAACTTCATTTCTTTATTTGTTCCACTATGTATCCTTCACTTTCAATCTGGAAGGACTCCAAAAGCAGTTTACAACTGGAGAGAATAAAACAAATCAAACAAAACACAACCAGGCAAAATGTAATGTCAAAATTAATAAACACAAAGGTAGTAGGGGAAAAATACATTGAAAGGCAGTGTCAGAGTAAAAGCAGAATAGAGGCACTAGTGTTTTCTAACCAATAGACAGACATCAAATTCAAAGCCATAAAACATTATAGTCAACAGGAGATGTTTGACTACTCATCATGTCTCATCTGAGGTGTCTTTCATAAGGTTCAGGGAGGCAAAGGGTGAGTTCCCGGGCTAGGCATCCAGCACCTGATGTAAGGCTAGGGTGAACTAAATCCTCCCATCTGAACTGAGGCCTTGCGGAAGGACACCAGCATGGGTGATCAACTGGGTCTCCTTTATCTGATTATGGGCACAATCCTGTGTATGTTTAGACAGAAAAAGTCCTACAACTCCCAGCATTGCCCAGCCAGCCATGCACATTTTTTTCTGTCTAAACACACATAGGATTGTGCTATAAGGAAAATGCAAATAAATTGCACTTTTATTGAGAAGTGAATGGCAGGCAATTCAAAATAAAGGTGCAATTTTGCAGTATAAGGTAACATGAGAAAGCTCACAATGTAATAAATAAAAGCTACCACTCATTGTTGTAAGGGGAAAAAATGCCTGTAATATTTTATATTCCTATTATCGTCACACATGGAACCAAAATAGACTTTGAAATAATCAAGTATGTCATTAACCTTTGGCCCTAACATTTAAAACTAGGTCTAACCAATCAGTCCCCATCAAGTAACCAACAAAAAAAGTATCATTAATTGTTTGAGTAATAACCTAAGAATTAAAATGCTTGCAGACCTAATATTAAAAAGTCATGAAATCATGACAGGTGAGATATAGGCTATGAAAGGAGGTGAACGAGAAAGAAAAGGCAAGTCATTCTAGTTAGCATGAAGTGGATAGATATGTTCACTGATGTAGATTCCTTTCCAGATTAAATTATCTTAAATGCTCAAAATTACAGTTCAGACAATGTGCTAAAACTGCCGTGTAATAAACTGGTGCCTTTGCAGTTGTTTCAGACACTCAATTATCTTCACAAACGTTGAAAACACTCTGTCACAATGAATTATGGTTTTCACTTAGATATGTTATTTGGCTTGAATCATTACCATCATGCTTTGCATGAGCAAGTACTTTTGAAAGGTGTGCTTTCTTCGTTTGCATTCAGCATCAATTTCCTTTCCCCCCCCCCCACAACACACACACATTAGTAGAGATGAGGCTTAATAGGCATATATGAACTAGATGGACTTCTAGTTCAAGGGTAGGCAATGCAATACTCTTGGGCACTAATACACCCCCCAGACACCTTTCTTGGCACTCATCAAGGTGCCCCACCTCGTCCAACTTAAAAATAAATAAATAACACATTTTCTTACCTGCAGCTGGGATTGCTGTAAAATAGGCTTATGTTGGTGCTGTAAACTGTGGGTTCAAAGGAGTTGTTCAGTGTTTTTAGGGTTCAGGCTCCACCTTTGCCTTGAACTCAGCCTGTTTGGCAGCCATTTTGGGGTAGTGCCTAGTGCAGTTTCTCAAATTGCCAGATGTGCCTTTGGCCTCAAAAGGTCGCTTACCCCTGCTCTAGTCGGATTTCACACCTAAACAAAGACACATGAGCACAGGGCTGAACAACTTATCACCCACCAAGCAAAATGCCTGGTGGCTCACTAGATGCTTAATAAACTTCCTATTTGTGCTGTTTGTGTTTTCTTGGGACTGAAAATAACTTTCAGCCCCAAGAAGACTTAAACCAGGGTGTTAAGAACATAAGAAGTGCCCTGATGCTGGATGGGACCAAGGGTCCACCTAGTCCAGCACTCTGTTCACACAGTGGCCAACCAGCCATCGGCCAGGGATGAACAAGCAGGACGTGGTGCAACAGCACCCTCCCACCCATGTTCCCCAGCATCTGGTGCACACAGGCTTAATGCCTTGGATACTGGAGGTAGCACACAACCATCAGGGCTAATAGCCATTGATAGCCGTTCTTCCCACGGTCCCGGCCTCAGGTCAGACTGAGGCTGGGACCGCAGGAATGTAGCCAGGTCCGCTGCTTTTCCCAGCAACCGGATTTACTCCCAAGTAGCTGGGAAAAGCGGCGGATGGGCCACAGCGCTCCACAGGTAGGGACATGGGGGGGCGGGAAACGGAAGCCTAGGAGAATGGGGGGAAATTGCGGCCCAGGGGACATCATGGGGGAATTGCAGGCGGGGGGGGACATCGGGCAGGGGATCAGACATCTCAGGTGGGAGGTGGGCGGGGGATCGGACATTGCAGGCGGAGGGTGGGGGAAGGAGAATGGGGCTGGGGGGCCGGGCGGGGGATCGGACATCGCCGGCGGGGGACAGGGGGGGGAGGAGAACAGGGCTGGAAGGAGAATTACCAAACAAAAAAACAAAACAAAAAACCACCTACTTACCTTTCCTGGCTCCCGCACTGCTGCCACTGCTTTAAAAATAAAAAATGGCGGCAGCGACGGCTCTCCTCCAGAGCTCGTCGTGGCTCGCTTCTGAATAAGGGTGAGATCTCATGTTATTCATAACGTGTGGTCTCCCCTCCTCTCCCCCGGATTCTCACTTAGGTTTAGCAAGGCCCTTAGTTGAATAGTTTAATATATTTGAAAGGGTATGACCTTCTTCCAGGGTTGTGTGTTTTCCTATTCAACAATTATTTCACCATATATTACATTTATCATGTGACTGAAAGACCAAACGGCCATTTAAGGAAATTCCTTTATGGGAATACTCTATATTGTGTGAGAAACTTTTCTCATCACTAAAAAGAAGTGATACTGTATATTTGGGAAGTGTAAATATTGTGCGATTAGATTTTCTGAAAGTTGGTTTGCATATTAGTTTGCATCCTGCATCAGATATTGATGTGCAATAGACTTGTTTTCCATTGCACATAGCACCTGGCTCTTGTTTTTCTCAATTCCCTGTTCAAATAACTCATCAGCATGCTATTGAACATGGTGTTGTGGTTTTGCTCATTGCACATTCAAAACAGTCCCTGCTTCCTCTCCTTTCTGTAGCATAACTGTCTGGGACCCTCTTCCAATATTTGGTGTACTTATTAAAATTACAAGTATATACATTTCTTCTTCTTCTTCTTTAAAAAAGTATTATTGAATTCTTACAAAACAAGAGGTTTTCTTTGTGATGGGGGTGTTGGTTGAAGAATCAGAGAACAATGTTATACTTGCATATGAGTTGCTGAATCATAAGTCATAACATGTAAGACTTCAGCAGGCCTGGCAAATAGGATTCTAGCATCTTTAAATTCTGATTGATCACACTGCATGAAAATTGAGAGATATCTTGATTTCATCTTGTATACTAGAGATGTACTGGATCTGATGAAAAGTGCCTTTGCTGCACAGCCTGAAAATATTTCTGCTTCCAGAATTAAGACATCTTGCAGACCTTCCACATACTGAATGTTCAGCTTTCATTTTGGATGCTGTCCTAGATCCATTTAATCTACAGTATATCCACTGATTTCAACCAACTATGCCACAGCATGTTATTTTAGTATCCATCTCTTTCTCTTTGATTTAGGATAATAGACAGATTTCAGAGATTTTGTTGTCTCGCATCGTACCTATATATTTGTGCTGGCCCGAACCAGCAAATACAATTTTGGGATGTGAAGTGGTTCAGAGAATTGTTTCTATATTTTGGGTTTGGGCAGCATATAATGTCAGATGAGGAAGCAAAGAGTTCCACAGCCCTTTGCTTAAAAAATAATAATAGCTTGCAACTGCTTCAAACAGCAGTAAAGCTGCAATAAGCATCAGCCTAGCACTGAATAGCCCAGTGGGAACATACTACATTATGATGTAGCAACATAACCCTATTTAACATTATTTTGTTAAGCCATGAAAATGATACAAAGCTTCTCTAAGTGAGCAATTTATTGCTACTCAAGAAGTCTCCAGGTCCATTACATGATGTAGACAATATCCAGGTCATTTTCCATGCTCTCCTCCTGTAACCTCACTTTTTAAAAGATTGGAGATAATGTGGTATTTAAAGTTATGCCCTACTACCACACTTGGGGCAAGGTGCACCATTTGCACCCTCCCAGTGACACCAATGGAGAGGGGAGGGGGAATCTGCGACCATAAATTGGCTCTCACCCTTCCCCTCTTCCTCCTCTTTTCAATGAAGCTCCCTCTCTCCCTGTAGGCAGTGTGGGCTCGCTGGTCGTCCTTTACGGAGGCTGAGTAGGATTTTTTTCCTCATAATCTTTCATTGGTTATGAGTTTTTTTCGCCTATTTCACACTGTAAGACAGGCAGGGAGAAATAATTAGGTTGATTTGGCTTTGTTAACAATTTGGTCACAATTATGATAGGCAGGTATGTGGGGGCATCTTGTGTGGGTTAGGGTTGGTAAACATTCAGAGGCACTGCTGAGGTGACCAGTAATGCCTGAGGCTCCTCAGCTGCGAGTATCATGGCCCAGCTGGTGGTGATAAGGGTTACCTTTGAGGTCAACCTTCCTCACTGACTCAGAGCCCTGAGAGGTGGTTGACACGGAAGGCCTCCCTACCTCAAAAGGGGAAGCCTGTGAGATGGTGAACGTTGAGGCACCACTCTCAGACAGTGAATGTCTCACCTGATAAAACCACGGCATGAGGCCAGATTAGAGAAGATGCCCACTTAGGTTTTCCCTTTCTGCAGATCTATTGATAAATCCCTCTTTAAATCCCAATCTTCTGTCCGCCTCATGATTTCCCACACTCTACATTCCCCACAAATCACTTATATATCCATGGGATCTCCTCAGTTTGTAAAGTTTGCATTGCACTTTATTTCTGCCACTAGATGGTGATGTCTCATTAAGCACAAGGGAGCCTTTCCGAAAAGGGAAGTTTTCAATTCAAAATCACATGGTCATGTGTAAAAAAGTACGTTGTGAAAGACTGTGGAGGATGAAAGCCCTGGTAAGGCTGCAGGAATTTTTTCTATGTGTAGAGAAGCTCACATGAAGGCTTTATCATCACCATACAACCAACCCAATGTAGGATTTCGTGCTGTCACAATAGTTTTTTTTAAAAAATATTTATATATTTATTTTGCTGTAACACCTTCTTCTGAATGTTATTCTAAGAGATCTAATTAAAAAATGTTGAACTAGCCCGGTATTTATGATTCATTGTTCATAGCAGATGTTGGCTAGGTTTTTGTATGATCCCATGTCATGCCTCCTTCCCTTGCCTAGCTCTCTGTTTATTGATTTTCTTTGGGTTCATGAGGGTCAAAAGCACTGCTGTCCTCTTTTTGATTCGAAATCCTGTTACTTCAACTGCGTTCTGCACCATGTGGGGCTCAGATGTTCCCAATAATGGCTGAACCTGTCATCAGTCCGCGATCATTGCTTAGAAACTTTGTTTTGGATTCCTGTTGATAACCTGGTGCACCTCATTGTTGTTGGGACTGGATTGATTGTCCCATTTGGAACTCATGACCAGAAGCTTGCAGAAGCAAGGGTAGCCTGTGCCCTCAGTGACAGTGATTTCCTAGCAACTGTCGCCAACCCTGTGGTGAAGTCCTTTGCTTTCCCACTGGAACAAATAAATATACTCGCTCTGAATTATTTTATTTTTCCTCTTTCGCCTGGTATCACTCTAAATCTATCCATTCTGCACCCTCACCAAATGGCCAACCCAGAGAGGCACCCAGAAAGCGTTAGCTTTTGGGGGTATAAAAATGCAATAAATAAATAAATAAATGCAGTGCCACTGGAACTTAATTTTCCCTTATGCCAAATATTTGCCCCAGACGTCTTTGCCAGACTCCTGCACCAGTTTGCATAAAAAGCTACCATGATATTTATCCAAAAATAAGATTGTTAGTCTTCTACATTTTTCTCATAAGCTTATTTCTCATATTAGTCTATAACACACATAAGTAAATAAATATATTATTATTATTTATTTATAAAGCTCCATCAATGTTCATGGCACTGTACAGAATAAAACAAAACAAGACAATCTGCCATATGGCTTACAATCTAAAATCACAGTATTAGACAGGGGAGGGAGGAGAAAAACCAACCAGGGTAGGGGGCATTAAAACTAAAATATAGACTAGTATGATCAAGTTAGAGTTGAAAAGCTTTTGAGAAAAGAAATGTTTTTAAGCCAGATTTAAAAACTGAAATTGACGTCATAGTCTGCAAATGCATTGGAAGAGAATTCCAGGCATAGGGGGCAGCGAGCGAGAATGGGTGAAGAAGAGCGAGAGAAGTGGAAACTCTTGGGCAGGTAAGAGACATGGGCCATAGCTAGACCTAAGGTTTATCCCTGGATCATCCAGGGGTCAAACCTGTTCATCTAGGTGACACACAGGGGATCCAGTGCTCAGGCAGGGGTGAACCCAGGATGATCCCAGGAGCTGTGGCCATGGTGCTATTGGAGTGGAGGGCATGAGCAGGACGATGAAGTGAAATAAGGGACAAAAGTTAGGGAGGAGCCAGATCATGACAGGCTTTAAAAGTGAGAAGAAGAAGTTTGTATTGAATTCTAGCTAGGAAGCCAGTGGAGGGATTTTAGAAGTGGGGTGACATGATCAAATCAACGAGCCAAGAAAATAATCCTAGCTGCCGAATGATGAATGGAGACCAGTGGAGACAGATGAGAAGAAGGAAGACCGGTCAACAAAAGATTTCAATAAACCAGGCAAGAAATAATCAATGCATGAACAAGGGTCTTGGTGGAAGAGACCAATAGTAACGGTCGAATTCTAGAGATGTTATACAAGAAGAAGCAACAAAGCTTAGCTACAGCCTCTATATGTGATGAAAAGGAAAGTGAAGAATTAAAAATAAAACCAAGGCTGCGAGCTTCCTATATAATATAATATTAAGATGTACTTCACACTAAATTTGAAACAGTTTAATTTTAACAGAGGCATTCTAACCAAAGCGTTTGTGCTGACATGCTGTAATGTTCCACTGACCTCTGAGCCTGCTCAGGGAAAAACAAAACTTCCCCATCTAATGTCAGGAAGGACTAACAGGTGTTTCAGATGAGGAGTCTGGAAAGAGGATATCTGCATATGCAACGTCAATATATTTTGTGTATGATGCAAAGGTGACATGAAATATTGTGAGAAGTAAACAGAACTGAAAGACACTTTGAATTTAAAATTGAAAAACAATAAGAGAAGACGAGAAACAGGTGGCATCCTGTTTGGGGAAAATAAAGAAATGTGTTGCTCAGCAGAGCTGACAAGAATACATGCTTTGTAGGCAGAAACTGTAAAGACTGTGCACGGTTTTCCATGACCTGTTAACACTGGATTTAGCATGGACCCAAGTCAAGACAAAAAGGGTTCACAGATTGTGAAGTAGAAGACTTTATTAAGACGAAGGGTAGGGTAAATACATGGGAAGAATAATTAAAAGCAACTTGAAAACATGCATAGCATAAAAACCCTGTAACGTATAAAACGATAACATCTTAACTGATGCTACCTACTTACTCGAAGGCAGGGCCTTGCCCCTTTCACCATAGTTCCTTCTGCATGCTTTGGCAAAAGCAAGACAAGACAAGGAGTTTGGGGTGGGTCCTCAGCTATAACCTTTCCCCTAGTTTCCTTTTGCCTTCCCCCTTCAAGTGGTACCTTTGTGTCATCCCCCTCTTTGTCCTCTGAGGTGAATGGCTGTCTGCTGTCTGACCTTCCTTCCCCCTCCAGATGGTTCGGCCAGGACTCTTTCACATTCAGACTTGGTGCATAATAATACTAGAATAGAATAGACATGTGCTCCGCTTCTAATCGGACCGGAGAAGCAGGAGCGGAGCGGGGGGCTTTGCCTGCCCTTAAGGCGGAGGCGAAGAGGATTGGGGGGCTGGCGGAGCGTGGCGAAGAGGATTGAGGTGAAGGCGGATCCTTCGCCTCGATCCGGAGCTCCGCCGGAAAGGTAAGTGGGGTTTACCGGGCCCTGCCGCTGTCGCTGTCGCCCATGCAGCGACAGCGGCAGGGCCCGGTAAACTAGGGTGACCATATTTTGGAAACCAAAAAGGAGGACAACATGGTCGCCCCCAAGAGGGCGTGTCCAGCACCAAGGGGGTGTGCCCACCTGAACATAGCCTTGGTCACATGTCTGATTTTACAGCACACATTTAAGACAAATCTGTTCTACATAACATCTTAATGTTAAAATCACTGAAATAAAGAACAAGTGAGAGATTCAAAGTATCTGAAATTAACTTCACTCACTCCTACTTTTGTAGGTTTAGCTGTACTTTGAAGCTTTTGCTATACTCTCTGTGTTACATTCTCCCCTTCCCTCAAATATCTTTTCTGACTGTATCTTCACTCATTGCAAGCTGCTGTTGTTGTTAACAGGGTTTGCTACTGGCCCCAGGTCTGTTTCAAATTTGGTATGGCTAAAGCTCTACCTAAAAGCTATCATGGTGCCAACTTTCAGCTCTTTATCTTTAAAAATGACGATTTTAAAAATAATATTTTTAAAACCTCATTTTTAAAAAAATTCCTAAAAAATCAATGGCTGAACAGATCTGTTTCAAATTTTGTGTGGCTAAAGCTCTACCTAAATCCTTTCATGGTGCAAAGTTTCATCTCTTTATCTTTAAAAATGACAATTTAAAAATAATAATTTTAAAACCTCAATTTTTAAAAAAAATCCTAAAAAATCAATAGATGAACGGAACTGTTTCAAATTTGGTATGACTAAAGCCCTTCCTAAGAGCTACCATTGTGCCAAGTTTCATATTTTATCTTAAAAAATGATGGAGTTATAAGCATTTTTGTTAATTCCCATTAGAGCTGCTCTTTGGAAAAAAAAATTCCGGATTTCCCTCCTCCACCCGGATTTGCCAACAAAAACCCGGGCAAATCTGGGCAAATCCGGTCATATGGTCACCCTAGGTAACCCCCCCCCCGCCCTCCTCTCCCTTAATTGCCTCCGTCCGCGGTCCGTCAGCGTCTTCAATTGAGCCCGCGGTTCAAACAGGAACTTCCTAGTTGAACAGCGGGCTCAATTGAAGACGACGACAGACCACGGACGGAGGCAGGTAAGGCCCCCCTCTCCCTTGGTCCCTTACCGGGCTCTGCTGCCATCGCCGCATGGGCAGCAACGGCGGCAGGGCCCGGTAACCCCCCCTGCCCTCCTCTCCCTTACCTGCCTCCGTCGGCGGTCCATCGGCGTCTTCAATTGAGCCCGCGGTTCAACCAGGAAGTCTGGGCCGCTTGCCCAATTGAAGACAGCGACGGACCACGGATGGAGGCAGGTAAGGCCCCCCTCTCCCTTGGTCCCTTAACGGGCTCTGCCGCCATCGCCGCACGGACGGTGATGGCGGCAGGGCCCGGTAAACCCCCTGCCCTCCTCTCCCGGCCTTACCTGGCGCCACTCCCCTCCACTGCGGAGCTCCGATTCGGAGCCGGAGCTCCGCGGCGAAGAGGAGCGGAGTATAGGTGGAGCGGTGCGGAGCGTAGCGGGCCGATTCGGATCGGCCCACGGGGCGGAGCGGGGGGTCCGTGCACACCCCTAGAATAGAACTACCTTTCTCAACTCTGGTTCACCCCTCCCTTGGCCTCCAGGTGGCCTGGCCAAGGTTCTTTGTCATTTAGAAACTGTACATACTAATATCAAGCCACTACATCACCCATTTGTCCTCTGCCCAGCGTAGTCTATCTGTTCTCCTTTACAGAAGGCCACAGGTTTGATTTCTCACATCTCGAAGTAGGGCTAGGAAAGAATCATGGCTTAAAACCTGGATAGCTGCTGCCAGTCAGTGTTGACAATACTGTGCTAGATGGACCAAGGGGAATGACTCTGTATCAAGCAGGTTCCTATGTTCCTAATCCTGGTCACTGAAACTAGTTGACTTGGGAGCTCGCTGGGATAATTCACCTAAATTGCCATTGGAAGACAGATGTGACTTGAATAATTTTCTCCCTTACCCTATTCCTACCAAAACAGCCTTTGCTCAATTGATTTAGTGACCTTTGTAGTTTCAGGCTTGAATGATTTTCTTTCATTTCAAAATCTAAAGACAGACTCCACATTGATAGGCTTATTCATACCATAACAGCAACTCTAGCCGAAAGGTTGTTCTCCATGATGAATCAGGGCTAAGATAAAATGTGCTTTTAAATATCCAGGTCTGAAAACCTATGTCTCTTCATAAATTAAAACTGTCTGTTAATACAATGGGGGAGGGCACTGAATGTGTACAGCAGCCTTTCAAGCCATATGGGCAGAGGTATTGATTGCCTGGCTTCTTTCATGAACTGCCCCGGAAATAATGATGGAAAGGCAATATTAAAATAATAATCATTAAATACATAACATTTGATACACTCCAACTGTCCCTATTTAGTAGGAATTATCATACTTTTTTTTAACATGCCTCCTATTCAATATTTGTCTCTGTTTTGTCCTTTTTTCCTTTCCTTTCAGGGAGATATTGGGAATGCCTTTTGAAAATAAACACTGTGAGACTGGACACACACATTCTTGAAGTCTTCTAGTCTTTCCCTGTCTCTGAAAACTGCTATATCTGCTTTTCAACTGACATTCCCTGCCTGTCATTCAGTCTACTAGTCCCAAATTCCATCTAACACCCTTTCTACACCTAAGGATTCTCCCAGGAAAATGGAGCGATCATCCCTGCCTGCTCCCAGGATCCCCTGTGTGTCATTTGCATGCACAGGGACGATCCCAGGACAATCCCTGGAAAAAAGGCAGGTGTACAAATGACCTTACTCTCCTGCTGTCACTCATTCTTCTGTTACAGATTGTTTTAAGGAAGTGGGTTTTTTTTTATTAACCTGGGAAATGTTTGGAGCTCAGGTTAATAGCATTGGGGGGGGCAATAAAATTAAAAGCTAGGCAGTAAATATGTATAGCATTACTAATATCTTTCCTCATGTATGCAAATTTCAGATACTGTCACTCAAAGCTAAGTACACACCGGGGTTCATTTATGAACTCACCCAGGGCTCCATGATTTCACCATACATAGGAAAAAGCTGAAAATGAAGTCTTCAGAATTTGTGGCTCATGAAATAATTCCAAAGAACTTTCAAAAAGGAGAATGGCAGTGAGAATGAGGCAGGCTGGCCTTGTCAAGACAAGATAAAGCCCGACAAATACATGAATGCTACATGTGGTGTATTCAGAGGCTTATTAGAAGGCTGCATGTTAAGACAAGAAGTCTCAATATGCCGCTTATTTGTGAGTCCCTGCAGCATGACTCATAATGCCAGCAAGCTCTTCACTTCTTCAGGACACTGACATGTTGGAACTGTTCCTCCCCCACCTCCAGCCACCATCCAACTCTCATATATATAGCTGTAGCTTCTTCACTGCCATACCATTTATTGGCTAATAAATTAATACAATTCCCGGAAGGCTGACTTTGTTCAGTGTTTCCTAAACTTCTGAAATCATGGCTACATCCCCTGTATCACCAATCCCAGGTTAACAATGGGAAAAGTGGTGATTCAGCAGTGAATTTTTGATTTCTCCAAAGCGGTGATTCAGCAGTGAATTTGTGATTCCTCCATTGCATGAACAAGAGTTAATTATGTTGTGCAAGCATTGGTTTAACCTTGCACAATATCATTAGCACTAGTTCTGGGATATGAATTCTACCCAATACTATCTGATGTCACATCTGAACAATGGATTCTAGGATTTTCAGGTGATATGTGGGCTACATCAAGAAATCTTGGTGCATTCTAATGCTCTTCCTTAAAAAGGTGTTTCCATATATTGGCAGCAACTATGGGAGGGGGGGGACCATGGGACCTCCCTAGTCCAGGATATATAGAATGGTAAGCATATCTAATGTGTTAGCTTTAGTGATTCTTAAGCTGCTGTTTAGTACATCTCCTGATTGGGAGTTCTGGAATCACTGGATGTAATACAGGAACACAGGAAACTGAGTCAGTCCCTTGATCCATCTAGTAGCTCAATATTATCTATCTGGTAGTATCTCACCAGGGATTCAGACAGGCAAGTTTCCCAGCCTTAGCTGACCAGGGATTGAACCTGGAGACTTCTGTATGCCAAGCATGAGCTGAGCTAAGAAAGAACAGCCTTTGCCTCTGTCGCAGTCTGGAATTATTCCATGCTTTCTAAAGCAACCAGAACTCTTTGATGCTTGAAAAGCTGTAAATTGTCCAATTAGGCACAATTAGGTGTTCCCTTTTTCTTGCCTCTGCATAACCCAAACTAGATGTAAACGATAGTTATTGAATCAATTACAACATGCAAAGGTGGTGAAAGCCGCCAACATGTTTCTAAAGAAACAAGAATAATCTTATCAATAGCACAACAACATGTTGCATTGCTTACATTTTCTCTTGCATTTAATTAAAGTATCTTCTTCTCATCCTACCAAGTGACTAAACCAAAAGGATATATGTGGTCACATAATTCTAGCAAAACTCAACCTGGGACTATATTTAGCAGCCATTTAAAGCATTTCACTTTCAGGTGTAAGGCAATGTACTTATTTTCTGCCAATCATTACTGGTTTTGGGGTTGTTGTTGTTTTTAATCAGTCAATTAAACAAACAGATTTCTGATTGTACTTAAACATAGAGGCCATGCAAGCAACCATGCAATCCCATAATATGCTCTCTCATCCTATAACAGTAATGTCACTAGGGAGAAGTTGTAGAGTCTATTGCAAAATGGACAGAAAAACTTCACTTTGGTGCCTATTTCTTTTCAGAAGTGACTCCAAGTAGAGCATTTCACTGTGCAAGCTACCTCTTCCCAGGTTTCACTGTCACTTTTGAAAATCACCTGAAACATGGGTATGTTTTAAAAAGTGCACACAAAAATACACACGCACACACACACTGCACAAAATCACTTTATTGGATGGGAAAACTCTTTTGCAATAATGCATTCAAAATGCACCCAGATATGCATGCTTTTTGAAAATACACATCTGAATACCTACGGATTTCATGAGGATTTTAAAAAACAAAACCATTTACAATCCAATGTGGGCATTGGTACAGAATATAAAAAGTGGAAAATTGAGAATTTGAACAAAATCAAGCTTGACAATTCACATATCCCTACTCTTTAGTAGGTAATTAAGAAATGTGAGAGGTTAAGGCACTTGAACAGAAGGAATCTCCCACTTCAGGGACAAAAATACAAAACAACAACTACATCCAAATGCAAAACACTATCTCAGTAAAATAAGCATTGGAATTAAACCAGCTGGTTAAAAATTGTGTTCAGTCTGTATTTTGAAGCAAACTGACCTGATCTGCACCTTTAAAACATACCCAAAGTCCTTCATGTTACAGAGGCACCTGCTCTCAGATCAAAATGGTCAGGGGAATAAAACTGCTGCCAAATGTCATGTGATTTATTAAGATAATACTAGTTCTGTTTCTTTTTTCCACTATGGAAAATAATAATCACGTTTTTTCAAATGGTTCCTGTAAAGCTAGCTTACTCATTAAGGACAGCAAGCTGGGTAAATTTACACTGTTGAACTTCTTATTGACGCTGTGCTTACACAGCCTAACACAGTAAAGCACATTCATCCATTGAATATTGCTGGTAAGGAAGGAGAATATCAGAGACATGTAAGAGTAGCCAACAGGTTTATCCACAAAATCGGAGCATGAGCACTCTTTCTGAGCAATGAGAACTCTTCAAAGGTTTTCAATCATTCTTAACTCAGCCTGGTGTTAGTTTTTGAGTAGAGAACTTGGAGTAGTGAGGCTACTCTGGTTATTAATTGGTGAGCAGAATTTTCTCAATGTCAGATACAAACATAGTAAATTGTAGAAAGTGAAAAAAAATCACCACCCATAAATGGTGAAAGATTTGGGATATGTAGCTTTGCTTTTTGCTGTGCTGTTCATCTCAGTTTTTTTTTTGCTTTACTGTGGTGGTTCTAATAAATGCAATCTTCCAATTGGAGCTTGCAAAAAAGTGTGAGGTTCTTGATTTGAAATGGATATGTTTTGTAGCAAAACTTCTATGCAGGGATAAGGCATAACATAATAATCGCATAACCATTCTTGGCTCCAAGTGATTCAGGGTCTTCCTTGGGGAATTCCAGTGGTTCAAATTTAAGTGGGTCACTTAAGCAGCATGACACTTATTTACGATGAGTAATTCAACTTTACTAAGGCCTTAGCTAGACCAGGCTATATCCTGGGCTGATACCCGGGATCACCCTTGTGCGTCCAGATGACACATAGGGGATCACAGGCTCAGGGAGGGATCAACCCTCCCTGGCCCTGGGATATAGCCTACCCCTTCTAGCCCATTTTTTCCCACAGTCTCAGGCCCGAGACCGTGAACGTGTAGTCCATTCCATGGCTTTTCCAGGCTCCGCACAATTACTTGTGGGTAGCCGGGAGAAGCCGTGCACGGGACGCAGGGTGGAGGGAGCAGGAAAACAGTTATATATAAAAAAGAAGAACTTACCTGGGTGCATAAACGTTCATGTGCACCCTCCCTTTAAACAATAAAAAATGGCGGGCATGATGGCGCTTTTCGTGAGCTTGTCGCGCCTGACGTATAGATTAGTTGTATCGCGGGCTCTCCCCTCCTCCATCACGCTTTTTAAGGTAAGTCTAGCAAAGGCCTAAGAGTAACTAATAATAATGTCAGCCCCTTTCGATTCTTTTCATTTTCAGTTATATCTGGAAAACACTGTTATTTCAATTATTATCAAGAAATGTTTGAAAGCATCTTAGCTGGTGTTATGCAGGATCAGATGCTTTCTTTCCATGGACTTGTTCAAACCTGCTTATCATTTGATGAATGCAGCATCAAGAGGTGATTTGCATGTGTGAATAAGCCATCATCTATTAATGAGGAATCAAGGGATATGTGTGCATGAACACTTCCTTTGTATGATGTCATCAGACCTAGGAATAGGTGAATCAGTCTGTTGTCATTTTCTTCCATATTAGAATATATATATATATATATATATATATATATACTGAATATGAATTTTGCAAATTTTGATAAATTCTTATCAAAGACAAACTGAAACTAAATTCTCACCCATCTGCACAAGCCAACTTGAATAGATACAGCTATTCCAAACATGGAGAGGACCATGATGCACTTACCTGCCACATAGCTGTTAAGGAATAAGGAGCTTGTCACATAAAAGAGGTAGCAACTCAAATTCAGCACTAACATGGTGAAATCCACAGGGATTCAATCCCACACTTTTAAGAGCCGAGCACTCAATGTGTCAGGTTTGCTTTCTTCTACATCTGATTTTAAAAAATAAATAAATCCCAATTTCATTGTGTCCTATATATGGTAAATTCTTATCAAAATGAAATTCTCACCCATCCCTAACCAGAATGTCAACAGCAGCTCAAATTATTAATGCTACAATCCCAGGCCATTGTATGGGAGAAATTGCATGCCTAGCAAAATGTATTTTGAAAGGTGTTTTATATTTTATTTTTAAAAATAAATAAATAAATAAATAAATAAATAGCATCTTTCACCTGCTAGAATAACTTAGTTGATTCTTTGTTTAAAGCCATCTTGCCTTTATAGCAACAGTATCATATACAGTTAATGCTTTCAGAAGAGTTCCAGAAGTGTACTTGTCTTTCTCCTATGACTTGAGTTGCCAGGATTTGGGTTTTTACTACTACTACTACTACTACTACTACTAATAATAATAATAATGGTACCAGGAGTGGGGATGGAATCTAACAGATTAGGAAACAGCTGTTAGGTCAGAGCAAACAACCTTTTTGTTCATTCCTGTGGCTGTTGCTGGCAGGCATGGCGGGCTGGCATTGTGTTTGTGTTCTAGCATGCAGCGAGGGATTGGACTGCTGTGCAGGAAAGTGGGTGTGATGGCCAGTCCCACAGCTGCTGTTGCCATGCCAACAAGTGGTTCTGCAGCCCCCTCTTCCATTTCCTTCTGGATTTTGGCTCCCCTGCCTCTTTTGGCTCAGCAGCAGGGGCAGCAACCATGGGAGAGTCATATAAACGAATGCATTAATCTCATAGGCAGGACCTGTGACTCAGCTCAATGTTTTACTGCTTTGGGTTATGTGTATAGGCTGCATCATTCGATCATGCCCTCTATGTGAAAATACCATGGCTGAATGCTATTCAAAAAATAAAATGAAATGGTAACTGTCTGAGATTATATATATATTTGAGATCAAGGGTGTTGAACCTCTTTTAGGGATGTCAGAGGAATTAGGTTAGGGATGGAACTCGGTGTATTTTTGCCAGCTCAGCCTCCTGAATGCCAACTCAGTGATCCCTTTATGGTCCTTTATGCCTGCATTTTTACACAAATTGTGCTGTTTATGGCTGTGGTGGTTTTTTTTTTTTTTTTTTTGCACAAATAGTTCTGTAATCATTTCAAGCCATGAATTTCAGTTCATGGGGGGAGAGGGGGGAGGCAAACCCTTGCCAGTGCCTGCAGGGAATCTGATGGCTTGCCCCACATGCATGGTGGGGTCAGGCATCCAGGGGAGTTTGGCAAACAGGACTCAGGGAAGTTTGCCCATTTCATCTCAAGTTACTGCCAGTAACTAAGCCTAAGAAGAGGCATTTCATCCTTAGGAGAGCCCCCCTCTTTTTTCCTTTTTTTTTTAATGGAGTGGGAAACAACTGAACAAAAACCAGGAAACCAGCAAAAAACCAGTGGCCCCCTCCCTCAATCTACTAAAACTTCCAAGATCCTATGAACTAGTTGTACAGAGGACATGGCTAGATGGGGCGATATCCCAGAGGTCATCCCTGTGCATCTGTACAATGCACAGGGGATCCCGGGAGCAGGGAGGGATGATCCCTTCCTTGCCCCAGGATATTGCCCTACCCTTTAATTCCATTTTTTCCAATTTTTCCTGATGATCCCGCCTCCTCATAAGTAACCACGAGGAGCTGGGACCCGGGCACGGGGCTCTTCAGGAGCTCCGTGCCCATTGGGGATGGGGTGGGGGAGTAGGAGGGGTTCTTTTTTTTTGAAAAAAAAGAAAACTTACTTTTGCAAAGGAGGTCTTGAGCGCTCACCTTTAGTTAAAAAAGAAATCCAAAATGGCGGGCGCGACATATTCTTCCTCCTGGGACATCATGCGCCACATGTAGACAAGAGGGACAATATCACAATCATAAAATTGCGAGATCATCCCCCTCCCCCCCTCATCTAGCCATGCCCTAAGTTACCATGTCCCTGTTTGGGCTAGTATAACAATTTCCTGTATTTTGAAGAAGTCTGATTATATTAATACACTTTTTATAGGGTCTGATTTAATCCCCATTATATATTTTCGTCATTGGTTGAGCATATTTTCTTTTCTGATGAGTTCCAGTTAACCTTTGCAGAGAAAAAAAGAGAAAACACACACAGAAAAACCTCCACTGAATTGTATCCACAGATACAATTAATGGGTGAGCTGCCTCCAACAAGCGAAATGCCATCACTGCTAAGCAATTAGCTTATGGAACATATCCAGAAAAGGCACACACTCTTCTGTCTGTAGCAAATAACTATTCTTTGTGACTTAAATTCTGATCTATGTGAATGGCAATATTCTGTTACCACAGTAATGCATTCTGGGAAATTGTTACTGTCATTATTAATAGCCCCCATGAAAAACAATTAAGCTGGCATCCTGTTTCTTGTTCAACTGCAAAGGGTAATATTTGTGAGGAAATAAATATATTTATCAGTATATACTTTTTTTTATTATTTGAGCTCTTAAGGGCTTCGTTCTTTTGTTCTTTTTAAAAAATCCATCTAAGTATTAACAAAAAGGAATATTTCAATTGCATAAAAATATATTCACAATGTATTTCCCCCCCAGAATTTCAAGAATGAAGGAGTGTATGGGATGAAACCAGGAAGACTGAACCAGGGACTGTGGTATCACAGCTGAGGTACAATGCTTTCTGAACCGTTTAGGTAGCACTCAGAGCAAAAGGGGTAAACTGAAGTCATTTCTGCTGTGCTGCAGCATCAGTAATGCCCAAAGTTTGTATTGCTGCTCTTCATCCCATTTGGACAAGCTGATCTGCGGAACCAATAGAGACTTGGCTGGCCCTATACAGCTGTAACTCCAGGCTTCATTTCTCAATCTGAACAATTTATCTCATTAAGTAACTTTACAGACATTTCTCTCTGCTCTGGCCTGAAACCTGATTATGGGCCTGTCTTCAACCATATTATTTGACTCAGGCCATCTGAAACCTTCTTGTTGCCTGCTTTGGAACCTGAGTACTGGCTTGCATTAGACCATGCCATTGTTTTAAAAATCAACCGACAGCCGAGGCGTTGCCTTAAGTGTTTTATTGCTTTGACCAATTACTCGGCAATAAATCTCTGGCCAAGAATGCAGGAGAAAACTGCTGCTGTTGCAAAGGTAAGTTGATTAAAACACAGTCCTTTAAGTGTAATCCAGGAACCAGGGCAACAGGTACTGAAGCACAGTCCTACCGGTCTGGGTCGAGAGGCCAAGCAGGGGGTGCCGATCTCACAGAGCCAAGAGCAAAGCAGGAGTTGAAGTCCAGTCCACATCAAAAGCTGGGTCAGTTGTCCAGAATGCAAGGATCAAGTGTCCAAGTGGAGTACATCAAGGCAGGCCAGGTCAAGAATCCAGGGTCATATTCAGGAGGCAAGGCAAGGAAACACACTGGCTACCAGGGGAGCAAAAGGTGTTTTCCAAGCTGAGCCAGTGTTCGGCTTCTTCCTTTTCAAGCCCTGCCAGTATGACCCCACCCTGATCCCAGCCGTGCCTCATTCCTCCACCCTTTGACCCAGCCCCTTATTTAAGCTCAGCGTTTTTTCCCTGCTAGTTCTGCAGGCGCAGATTTCATCTGACTGCCTACATCTGTTCTGCCCTTTTCCTATGCCTCCTTTTGTGGGAGCTGGGTGGTTGAACTACCTCTGCCTCAGGAGAGACGGGCAGAGGAAGAGTCTGACTGGCCTGCAGTTCCCCTGAGGGACCTGCATCCTCTTCCGTTGCACGGCTTCCTTCTATCTGTGCGCCGGTCTCCTCTAGCTCTGGTAAATTTGTCTCCTCCATGTCTGAGGAGGCTTCCTTGGGTGAAACAATAAGACATTGCCTCTGACATCACTGGGCCCTGATAGTGACCCCAGAAAGATGACATCATCCTTACAGAAAATAATTATAATTATATTGGAGAGTTCTAGTCCTTATTCTGATGTGCATGATAACTACATAAAAGATTCTGAATTACAGTCCTGTGGAGCTACTGAAGAAATATCCACTGTTTTCAGATCACTGGTATTAAATAAAGCAATGCCCCATTGAAACACACCAGACGATAAGAAAAGAGTGGTAGAAAGTTTCCCCCGCAAGTCCACATGGGAAAAAATGGGGCTTAATATTCTGCCTTGGTCCCAGAGGGAAAATGAGGATATTCATTTGTTCTCATCTCACAAGAGATGGACCCTATTTTATTTCTATTTTGAGCTACTTTCTTTCTCAAGTTTATTTTATATTCCCTCTTGGTGGCAGAGAGCCTAGCTATTATTCAGTTCCCTGGAGATTATCCTGAAACACTTACCTTTGTTGTATTGTAGACAGTCAAATATGTGTTTGCTCTCTTGGTTAACCTTTCCCTGCTATATCCTATGTGGCTTAACTGAAAGAACTAAACATTCCAAAAAGGCAGGTTCAGATAGATCTACACAGAGCGAGTGAAGGTAAAGATGTATAAAGTAAGAAACTTAACATAGGATACCATGTGGTATGTTGTGGTTAAAGGTGGATCCTGGTTTTAGGAAGGTTGAACTTGAGTTCATCTACACCAGCAGGATATCCCACTATGGAAGCAGTATGAAAGTGGTATATAAAAGGCAGGAGCCACACTACTGCTTTATAGCAGTATTGAAATGCATTGACAACTGTTGGGGCCCATTGACACATACCATATACCACTGTCATAGTGGAATATTGGTGTAAATGTGTCATGGGCCCCAACAGTGTACTTCAGTACCATTAGAAAGCAGTAGTGTAGATCCTGCAGTGCACTTAAATACCGCTATAAAGCAGTAGTGTGGCTCCTGCCTTTTATATACTGCTTTCATGCCACTTTCATTGTGGAATATCCTGCTTGGTGTAGATGAGCCCCTTGAACAAGGCTGATGTACACTGCTTGGTTTTTCAACATTTTATTTCTAGAATAGAGAAAAGCATCATAATTCCATTCTGGAAAGTGTTGATAGAAGGCAGAATGAATGATTGCAATATCTACAGTGATTTCAACAATCCACTAGATAGAGAACTACCATTGCCTGGGGGAGGAGAGTCTCCAGACCATGCTAGGCTTCCTCTTGTCTGCTTCACTGGTGATATCATCACTCTTTTAGCATACCAGAAACCTTGGACCAGAGAAAGCAACTCAGCCTGACCTCCACGGTTTGATGTTTCTCCATGATACAGTACTGTATTCTGATTCGGATGGACCACATTGCCAGTATGGTGTAGTGGCTAGAGTGTTGAATTAAGAGTCAGGAGATCCAGGTTCTAGTCCTCGCCCAGCCATGGAAGTCACAGACTTTCAGCCCAACCTACCTCACAGAGTTGTTGTTGTGAAGACAGACTAGAGAGGAGGAGAATTATGTATACCACCTTGGGTTCTTTAGAGGAGAAAAGGTAGTTTATAAATGTAATAAATAAATAAATAAATAAAATCCCGGTACTCAAGACTCAATATAACTTTGTCAATTGTGTGAACAGTCTTCACTGAAAAGTATTTTAGTTCAGTTGATATCATTGAATTTCTACCCCTGGTGATTATCAGTGATGGCTCATTCATTCATGCATGCCATCACCATTATTGCCAACATGGCTCATTCACTCATGTCAGCTGAACATGTCGTAAATTAGCATCAAGAGTCTTTACCCTTCATTCATTCTCCCTACCATCCTATGAGGGTTGCTATTTTTGTATTATTATTATTATTATTATTATTATTATTATTATTATTATTGAATAAGGCTTGCTCAGAGACACCTGGTTGTGAGTCAGAAGCAAAACAACTGAGGAGAGACCACAAGGCACTGTCTTCTGGTCTATGGGCTCTCCCCAGTTTTGATCCGTAGGAGAACTTGGGTGGCTTTCAAGTGTTTGTATGGCTTCAATAAGACTGTTTGGAAGGACCAATTGGAACCAATTTTGTCCAATCATTTTCCTAGGGAAGTGTAGAGGTCCGATTTCATTCATCTAATGGTTAGGCTGTTTCTTAGCCAAACTCCCAAACTAGCAAACAACTGTGTCTGTGTGTGCATGCAAAGACACATTGAAATTACAATTGCAAACATTTTACAAGATAATAATTATAATCTCAATTTACTTACCTGGTCTATAAGAACAAGAGCAGCATCAAAAGAAGCTAAATTTACATCAGATTGGATTCCAAGATTCCAAACATATTCCCAAAAAGGTGTTGTTTGAATAAACATATGAAGCTGAACAGGCCAGTCACGAGTTCCATAGGTGGGGCACTGAGAAGGCAATAGATCTGACAGCTATAGACTCTTGCTTCCCGTCAGATCGCCTAAACTGGATGCTCAGCTAGGAAGTTCCCTGTCATCCTGTTGAAAGGTGGCTAAAAGGGAACAATTTTGAAGTCTCAAGGCTACTTCTGAAGAAGCTTTAGGATGTCAGAACCGAGATCAGGCGAGACTAACAGGAACAATTTCATAATTGTGATTTGTCTTCATCAAAACTCAGTTTGGAGCATTAGACATTTTTGATAAGTGTGGTGAGCCAGAGCATGACTCCACAAGTTATTAGGTTCTCCAGCCTCAGCTTGCAAAAACCCACCACTCACTGTTAATTGAGTTGGGATGCCATTTGCACACAGCATGCTTCCAGACTGCAAACTTTTATCATTGTAAATTTTCTACCTTTTCCCTGGCAAGCAAATAAAATTGTGATGTATTTATTTTTTGTAAATTTCTGAAAATGTGTAGCACAGCAACTGAAAAAGATGACATTGCAGCAATTGTATCAGTATTTTATTTAAATCACATGACTCCCCCCAAATACCCACCGTGAGTTTCTATTAAGAAAATCTATCCTACTAGAGAGAACAATGAAAATGTGGCATAGACTTTAATTTCTAAAACAATCCAATGGATACTCAAAAGAAAAAAAAATAACAAACTTAGCTTATCCTGTTTATTTCGAACCATTATTCACTAACCTTGTTTGCAGAAGACAAATACAACAGCATTAGGTTCTTCACTTAATTCTGCTACAATTCCTAATTTAAATTAAGATGCAACTGGTTCTCCGGCTTAGGTTTCACAATATTTTGTATCCTAAAAGAAGCCTGAATTATTGAATGCCAGTAGCATCTCTCATAGAACCAAGGTTTTGCTATGTGATAATCAGACTAGGTGCTCAGCAGGTATGTTTATAACTATGACTGTGTTTCTATAACTAGAGCTCAAGTTTAATTTGCCGGATGGGCTATTGTACTCAATTGTTTACTAATGATTTTTAAAAATGAGATTAGAGGCTTCATCCCGCCAGCCTTATATTGTGTTGCTGCAGTGAATTTTATGCAATGGACTTAAATGACGTGGACATTATAGTCTGCTTTCCCTGCGAAGGGCTCTAATGACGTTGACTATGTCCTGCTGTGATTGCGGTTCTTCTGCCCCTCATAGCGAAATATTTTGGTGCACAGAAAGTCTTGCCGGTGAGGAGAGTTCAGCTGAAGAAGGCGGGGTGGAGAGCGGAAGAAGCTCTCCACCCCACCTTCTTCCCCCAAGCTCTCCGTCCCAGCCGGCGGGGAGGTCTGTGGGTGGCGTCAGCGTCAGCGGCAAGGACGCCGGCTCTTCGGCTCTTCCAAAGGCAAGTTACACGATCGCTTTCACGTCGCACTGGGGTCGCTTAGAAGCGGTCTCAGTACGACGTGCAGATTCCCCCAAGAACTCTTCAGGATCTTGAACCTGTTTCCTGTAGGGTTTGGAGACTGATTCCTCCTAGAACAAGTGCAAATCCACACCCTTTCTTTTGGGGGACTAGTATCCCACATCTGGGATTGTGCCTGCTTAACTCACATACTTGCAAATAAACAGATACCAACAAATTTCTACTACTTTCTCCTCTGAGTGAAATTGACCATATAAAAAGCTGTCTTACAACTTCCTACTGCTTAGAGGAATCACACAATATTTGTCGCCTGTTTCATTCACAGGGATGGACTTTCTTCTGTTGGTTTATTGCTGCATCTACAATGCCCCTCTTTTGTGTGGGTGATTTAGCGTGTGCAGACAGTGGTCCTCACACAATACTCTTCAAGAATGCATGAAGTTACCGGCACGGTCATTGTGCCACAATGAAGACCACATCAAAGCATTTATTGTATGAACTGAGGGTCTATATATGCACAGCTGCAGCTGTTTGCACAATTCATCCCTCTGTATAACATTCTAACTAGTTTGGTGGTGGTGGTAGGAGGTTGTCTTGTGTTCTGATGAAACTATTGTATTTATGTGTAAAATTTTCTTTGATTATTTGGTCTTTCATCATTCTGACAGGGCAAGTATTGATGCACCCATCCATCCAACCCATTTAAAATGTTATATTTCTTTCTGTATGCAGAACCAAATCAATGACGAAACCATCCTGATGGCAATTGCTAAGTGTAGTTGACTGGCAATATAGATCTGCTGTTTCTACATAGTTTCTGCTACTGCTCCTATTATCGTGCATTACAATAGAAATAATCTTTCAAACTGCCTAGCTATCATTCATGGAGAAATTCCATCTTCATGAAGACTCAGTTTTGTGCTTGGGTTTGGGGTGAACCAATTTTCTCTCTATTATCTATGCATCATTACTTATTTTAAGTATTGTAGAAAACGGCAAAACTTTCAAATGCCTCCCAGACACTTTCAGTTTTAGAAACAGCTTTTTTTTCCCCCAGTGCAAATTGTTTGACATGCAAAGTTTCTCCACTTTTTAGTTTTGCTTCTCAGTTTGAAAGCTGCTGAGTAGGCTAGATATTAAAGACCTCATTAGTAACGATCTCTCTCCTTTGAGGAAGCCAAGCTCTCTAAAAGGAGCGTTTAAAATGTTCACTGCAATTGCATGGAAAATAATGAAACCAATTTTGACTTACGTGTTCTTATTTTAAAATTAAAATGTCACGTGGTGAACAAAACAGAGCTTTTGCAAATACACAGTATTTGGTCCTCACGCATTGGAACCATACTCCTGCAATGACAAAGGTGTCATGTTCTCTTTCCTCCATCCCCCGTCTACCTCAGTGGGGAGGAGCCCTCACCCAGAGTTATTTTGCTTTCCCACTTCAAGACCTTTAAGGCCAGAGGATATGGCTTTACAAAATGCCCTTTGCCATGCAGTCTTCATCACTCCCATGCCATAAGATCCAATGACTTCAGAATTAGGTAATGGGCCTTCAAGAAATACCCTCAGCCTTCAGAGGGCCCTGGGTTAACAGGGCCAGTCCAGCCAACCTCAGCATGTTGCTGAGCATGTTGCTGGGAAAACAGTTTTCTTTGGGGGAGTTCCAGCCAGCACCTGCCACAGTGATCTTCCCAAAGTACAGCCCTGCCTGGTGTAATTTTGCTCTATTCGATGTGTCCTTGCCCTTCCAGTACTTGCCGTTCCTTCAATTCAGCCTCCTTTGTGCCCCTTAAGCTGAACAAGGACGTGGCAAAATGCATTTGAACCTTACAAATCATATCAAGTCTAACATGAATGCACATACAGATACATTTCTCCCCTTTTGACTTTCTGGAATAATTCTGTGGTGCCAGATCCATAAAGATATCCATGTTGTCAATGACTCTAGATAGTGTTTGATTGCATCTGGACAATATTGACTGCTCAACTTTGCTGGCCTGCGATGAGGGATGTGTGGAGCTTTCCTATTTCAAGATATTTCCTGCTACCCATGCAGTAGCAGCTTTTCTTCAGGACAATTTTAATCAAAAATAAATGCATGACTTATATCTCACAAATATTTCCAGATTAGTTCCCATTTAAAGCCTAGCCCTGGTACATCACACCAACCAGAACAAATCAGGCTGTTGTATCTACTTCTTCTAGATTATTCCTTCTTGTATCCCATCTAAAAGCACAATCCAAGTTATTGTGCCAAAGAACAAGACATTCTCTGAATCACAGCAGTGCAGTTGGCCTAATTGTCCAACATTTCCATAGTTGTTAAAAAGATGATGGTGAAATCCTGAAAATAAGTAAATAAACAAACGTATTGGGCTGGATCCAAAGTCAAGACCAACTTGTCCCATTGATTTCAATGGCTCTACTCTAACTATGACAAACTCTGGATCTACCCTACTATGCAATGAGGCACTCATTTTTGCCCCACCACAAAACAAATAAACAAACAAACAGTCTATTTGCAAACTTAAAACTTCTTTGGGACATTTGTCCATAGTAATATATATAATTAGTAATATATAGTACTATATAATACTATATATAATAGTAATATATAGTACTATATATATTATTGTACTATATAGTATATAGCATATAGTATATAGTACTATATAGTACATAGTAATATATATATATATATATATATATATATATATATATATATATAATTTCAGCCCCAGGAAATCATAAAAACTGTCAGCATCTTTTATCTGTTATCAGACTGTTTGGCCCAATCATAGGGCTTTGACACTTAAATACCTCCCTACAAGTTATTCTCTCATAGTGCAGGACATGGAATAATGGGCTCAAATTACCGGAAGCCAGATTCTGGCTAGATATCAGGAAAAACTTCTTGACTGTTAGAGTAGTACAACATTGGAACCAGTTACCTAGGGAGGTTATGGGCTCCCACACTAGAGGCCTTCAAGAGGCAGCTGGACAGCCATCTCTCAGGTATGCTTTAAGGTGGATTCCTGCATTGAGCAGGGGGTTGGACTCGATGGCCTTATAGGCCCCTTCCAACTCTACTATTCTATGATTCTATGATTCAAAGCACACTTCATAGAATGGATTTGCACTGCCATTTCTCTCTCTCTTTCAACAAGGGCATGCCCAGATGTCACCTTCCGATGAACACAGTTTGGTACTGTGATGGACAACTGGGAGTATTGAAAATCCATGGCAAATGACACTTACTTTTCTTCAAAGAATGAACATATTAATACTATGAACCTACAGGCAACATGCCATTGCTATACAACTGCATGGAGGTTGATTGAACAGACACCCTGATGTGGCTTGGTGACATCAGCAAAGTAGATGATCCAATACTAGGACACTAGTGGGGAACCATTCCCCCCAGGAACCCTAAACTTGCATGGTGCTAGCTGCATTTTGGCACCCTCCCTGCATTTGGCACCTAAAGGTATGGATGGGAAGTGGCTGCCAGCAATTACACCTAGTCAACTGTCTCAGTGATGCATGCTGTGAAACAGCAAGCTCGATTCTTCAAACTAATGCCACCTGCACTTGAAGTGGATTTAGAATAGGGACTGATACAATGGAAAACTACAGAACTAGTCTCATAATTAAATGCAGATGATCCCCAAATACATCAAAAACATTGCAACAAAATGTTGCATGTTAACCTTTCTACCCATTAAGGAGAAAAGGTAGGGACAAGTAATGAGTAATGTAATAAATTAAGTTAAAAGTGAAGAACTGTTATTGAGTGTAACCATTCTATTATTATTCATGCATGCTGTATGGTTAATCAGAAACTACAAAGGGTTGTACGTTTTGAACCCTTAAGCAAAATTTATGAGGTCAACTTTTTGGGAAATATTCCTCTGGGCTGTAATTAGTATTTTGCAGCTTCTACAACCTGGTGTTTCTCTGCTAGGCAATTTGAACATCTGTCTAGATTATCTGAAGGCAAATTTTTTATCGTGAAAAAATGTTCATACTATATTTTAAGCAGTGAAAAGACGAAAACAAAATAGAAGAGTCACTCCAAAAGCAAGTTAAGAAAGGGAGAGAAATATTGGATCTCTCCTTCTCTCTCTCTCTCTCTTTATGATTCCTTTCACTACACTGATCCATTGACTCAAAAGCATGATCGACATAGAGCAAAAGATCACCGCCGAAATCAAATCTGAATTTAACTCAACTTTTGAGACAAATATTATTTCCAATCTCTGTGTTGTTGTTTTTAATGGATAATCTTTTCTTCCTTTAGATGGCATCAGGCAGTCCAGGGGCCAATACTCCATCCCTGGACTCCAAGCCCTTGCTGCCACAAAAATCAGGGAGAAAAGGAGGGGAAACAAGCTAAATGAGTCTATGCTAAGCTTCTTTTCAAGCTAAATGTGTCTGTTCTAAGAGCGTCATCAGATGAGTATTTTATTGCGCACTCATTACTGCCCACGTCCTTTAGATGACATCGTGTGCCTCCTGCCCCTTCCGCTCATTTTTCCGTTGCAAAATAGACCCCGCAAAATATGACTTTTTAAAAATAATAATAATGAATGTGCTGCAATCTCCTGCTATGTGCAGGAAAAGCATCATTATAAAAATGGCCCCTGAATGGGCCACATAATCTTTGTTTACTTCCTCTTTCCTGGCCAGGAAGAATGAGGAAGTAATGAGGGACAGAAGTGTGGGCGGAGAAGTGATGGTAAAGAAACATGATTTCCTCCCCCCCCCCCCACCATGTGATGTTGCTCTACACCTCTATAGCAGTTTGCCACCAGATTTTGGCAGCAGTTCATGACTTTTTCTCCCTCCTTTTTAAAAAGAAAAAAGGTGGTGGCAGGGGGGAGTTGGGGCTGCACTGTGGGGTGGCAGCAGGGGAGGGCATATGGCCTGGAGGCCATGCGTTGGCTGAGAATGGTAACAACCTGAGAATGGGTACCTCAACATGAAGTCTGTTGGTGGTGTCCAGCTGCCTTACTTCCTGTGCAAAATGGCAACTTTCAAGTCAAGTCAAGTGCTGGCCGGATCATTGCTCCACTGCACCACTATCACCACTAGATGGTAATACTGCATCTTCCATCCCAGAAGGGATCAGGTGGTACAAGGGGTCACCTGGCTCTATAAAGCTGCTACCTCTGGCCCGTCAGCCTAATATTCTAATGCTGGCATTTTACTCAATAATCATGTAATGAATTTCATACAATCAATTCATTTCATACTGCTTTCTTACCTTCCAAACCAGGTTCCAGAATCAGTTTAAAATAAGAATCTCCTCTGCAAGGTTAACAAATTGAGATTGAGATTGTGTGTGTGTGTAAGAAAGAGAGAGAGAGAGAGAATGAATGAATGAATGGTCAACTGGAGTGCTTCCCTCTGGTCCTGACTGACTGGGGCCATAGCTAGACCTAAGGTTTATCCTGGGATCATCCAGGGTTCACCCCTGCCTGAGCACTGGATCCCCTGTGTGTCACCTAGATGAACAGGTTTGACCCCTGGACGATCCAGGGATAAACCTTAGGTCTAGCTATGGCCTGGGTTTGCTTTTTTCCGCTCTGCCCAGGCATGGCTATTACACACCACATGAAAACAGACAGAGTCAGGCTGAGGACTGAGTTATCTCTGATCCCTGCTCTCACCATCCAATGCACTACAGACAGGTAAGGGTATTTGCCCATTTTAAAGTGTAAAGCAATGGTAGTGCAAACAACTTTGGGATAGAAATATTTGGTTATTGGCAATAACAAACTGTAATATCCACTCTGTGGTACTGACAAGGCAAAATGGCTAGAAATATTCTGTATTAACCATACAGCAAGCATACAGATTGATGGGGACGAGGGGGGAATTCTTCAGGAATGCCCCACTAGGACACAAAAGGGGTGACAGATACAGAACAGTGGAGGAAAATAGTGAGCATTCATCCCTGACACATGCTCTGAGGCAGTAACTTTGGGGGGGGGGGGGGAACAACTTTTTTTTTTTGAGGAGATTGGCTTGTTCAGGGGAAGAGGGAGGAGACAACTCACATGTAGACTTGTGACTTGTCTCCTGTCTGATAGCCATGTGCAACAGTAGCCAGTATGGATGTCTGACACTGCCAGTGCAGTGAAGCAACTTCAGGAAATGTCTTGGCAAGTGGGACAGGGGAGAGAGAGTGGGGGCTCTGGCTCTGGGCATCTTGGGGGTAGAGGCAGGAGGTAATCACCCTGCCCTTAGCAACGGGGTTGGGGTGTGTGGGCTCCACTGCTTATCACTCACAATGAGACCTGCTCATCTCGCGATACTACCATGGGCATGTCTACACCAGTTGATATCCCAGGGATCGTCCCAGGATCATCCTTGCATGTTCAGATGATGCACAGGGGATCCTGGGAGCAGGGAGGGATGATCCCTCCATTTCCCTGGGATATTGGCAGGTCCTTTTTCCCCAGCTTTTCCTGTGGTCCCGTGACAATCCCAAGGACCGTGGGTCATGTGGCCGCCCATCCCTGCTTCTTCCCTCTTCCCCACAAGTAGCCACGGTTATCTAAGGGAAGGAGCCAGGATGGGAAGAGTCCAGGGCCATTGGGGGTGGGGTGGGGAGCAGGGTCAGGGCTTTTTTTTTAACCTTAATTTTTTCTGGAGTGCTAGTGCGCTCCAGCTCTTCTCGCTTTAAAAAAAATGGCCACCGTGATGGGCATGATGCCCAGGATGCCACGTGGGAGGATCTTGCAATCAGCATATCACGAGATCCTCCCCGCTCCCTCCCATAGTAGAGACTAGGGATGTGCTCCGCTCCGATTAGGAGCGTAGAAGCAGTAGCGGATTGGCCTGCTCCGCCTTACCCAGAGGCGGAGTAGGAGCGGACCGTGGACCCCCTAGAAGCAAGGCAAAGAGAAGCGACCATTTTTCGGAGCTCCGAGTTCAGGCGGAGCGCTCCGGTCGCCATCTTGAAAACATTTCGCCATAGGATTGCATTGCGGCAAATAATCGCGCATAACTACGTTGTTTTTGAAGCTATCGCTCTGGAAATTCTTGTGCTCAGAGAGTCGTGGATGGGGGTCATTTTGAGACCACTCTCACCTCTCTGCGTTGTCCGTGTCGCGTGCTATATTTTTGTGAAAATCGGGTCAACCGCGCGGCTCAAACTGCGTTTCGGCTTTTCGCCCATAGGATTGCATTGAGGGAAAGAATCGGGGATAACTGGGGGGGGGGTTAAGCTATCGTTCTGAAAATTCTTGTGCACAGAGAGTCGTGGATGGGGGTCATTTTGAGACCACTCTCAACTTTCTGCATCGTACGGGTCGCGGGCTAGACGTTTTTAAAAAATCGGCGGGAAAAATACCTTTTTCAAAGGGCTGAGGGGCAGAGTCAGCTCCCGGTCATGATGATCCCAAAGTTGGAGGAGGGCATAGGCAAAACAGGTAACTTGGGATTCTGGGAAACTTCTCTTTCTTCATCTGAACGGGCTTTTCCCCGTGTTTTTTAACACAGTAGCCCCACCAAATGCACAAACACAACCTGAAATCATATACTAAGCCAAGAATAAGAGATAGAAACACAGCACTGCTCCCCACCCTAACCTTGGTGAACAACTGAATCGATGTGGTGCAAGGGGATGAGCTCCCCTAGGGCATCTCATCGTGGACGTGCCCCCACTCTCTCCTGCACTGGAAGGCCATAGAGCCTTCCAAAGAGAGTAAAACGGTGGAGCAATGCCTCTCATGAGTTGAAGTGAATGGTCACTTTTCAGTGGTGGAGCAATGCCTGTTCTGAGTCAAAGTGAGCGTTTTACTTCTTCTCGGAGCTGTGGCTGTCAGTGTCTTGAACTGGCAGCTACTTCCCCCTCCCCCGGGCACGTCCCCCTATTGCTGGTAAAAGACAGATATAGCCTTTTAAAAAAAGTTCTTCTTGTTGTTTATTGAGCAACACTGCTGCTTTTAATTCCACCCCTCCTTTGTTTATTGATTGATTTATTCCATTTTATATGCATTACTGGCTTATCCTTGGCTCACTTCCTTATGCCCCCAGAAATGCCAGCTGCATGCCTGCCTGCCTTCCCTCCCTCCTCCCCTGCCCACTTCGCAGGGATGGTGTGTGTGGGGTGCCCGATTTTCAAAAATTCGCCAAAAATCAGGGGATGATGGGATTGCTTTGAAACTTGGCATGCGTGTGTATATCCCCATGAGGTGTCATGGTGCCAAACATGAGGTTTCTAACTTGAACAGAAAAAAAGTTGTATAATTTTTTAGCTTTCAATGCAAGCCTATGGGGGGGGGAAACGGAGCTCCGGATCCGGATCCGGAGCTCCGGGCGGAGCGGAGCGGAAGTGGGCGGAGCGGGGGCGGGGCGGAGCGGCCCGATCCGGAAAATGGCGGATCTGCAAGTGAAGCGGAGCGGGGGGTCCGTGCACACCCCTAGTAGAGACATGCTCCATGCTTATGCCATGAAAATAAACAAATGTGTACTTGTTTGTTTTTAGAAAATGCTATATCACTTCCAGTTCTAGACCAATTCAACCCTTTTTTTAAAAAAAAAATGTTCAGGCTCACATGGATGTATGACCCAACTGGAGTCCACTAGCAAAAGTGTGTGGTGACCTCTATCCTTTGGAACTCCCTGCCCCTAGAGGTCAGGCAGGTGCCAAAACTGTGCTGCTTCCAGCACCTCCTGAAAACAGCTGTTTTCCAGAAAGCATTCCTTAACTGACAGGCCATGCTTTTTATTGGCATTCTGTTTTGAAATGATCAATTTTAATACACTCTTTTAGTCTTTTAATCTCTTTACTGTTTTATTTCTTATGTTATCTAGAAACTATTTTAGTTACGGAGCATGGACAGTTTAAATAAACAATGTGACCATCCGATGTGTCTGCATATGAACCATCTCTTCCAAATAAGTTCTTCTTTACAAAATCAATCCTGTGTTTAGTTGCTGGGACTAAACCAGATTTAAAGCAATAGGGGTTTGCATTCATTGTACACCAACTGCAAAGCAAAATGAATGGAACCTGTTTGGAATTAAAGAAATGACTGCCTGTTATGAGGAGTTGAATGTTATATATTAATCCATTGCTTGTTTTTACCGGCAATGGATTAATGGATTTACACATTCTGATAGGTCTACTTTACACACAAAACCCTTCAATTATAGTATGATGGAGACAGGGGGATGTAAAGGATCATTAATATTATTATTTGCCTTTATAGCTGTGATTTTAATGAATGGAATAACTAATTAATTGAGGTTTTAATCATGCAAATAGGAGGACCAGCATAACAAAATAATAATAATAATAACAACAACAACAACAACAACAACAACAACAACAACAACAACTATATGAAACATACTGGCTGCAAGCACATCACACCACCATTCTGAAATGGGAGATCTGTTCTTTTAGAAGGAGAGAAAGGTCCACAATATTTTGTCATAGATGCCACCAAAACCTGGATTGGGTTCCTCAATCCACTCTGGGCATGCACAAAGAGGCCTAGCCTAACCTGTGACCACCACCTTGCATACCCGAGGCCTCTGACATGTGGAGGGGGAACTAGAGAAACGCACACCTGTTTGCGTTTCACACCTGCGTTGTGTGAAACGCACAACACCACCTGGTTGTTGTGTTTTTTCAAACAGAATCTGCTGCTTTGAATTGGGAAGGAAGTGCCACGTACATAGAAGGTGCTATGTAAACAAATAAATAAATAATTTGGCAACGTCCTTAGAGAGAAATTGCTTGAGAGGAACAGCTGTAGGCTTCCTTTGAGTCATGCTTGAGCAAGAAAATACAAGGATAGACAGCTGTGAATGTGGACTACGCGTTGAAATAAATACATCACCGGTTGTCTGGCATTCTAAAACCATTTCATAATTAAGTAGCCTTGATGTGACAGGGCATGCTTTGTGGAGTCATTAATCCAGAAGTCCAATGTATCATCCTGTACCCTGCAGTGCCTAATGGTTATTATTATAATATCAATCTCCCACTTTTTAATTTCTGAGAAGCCCATATTGGCCCTGTTCCTTTTATAGCATTTTAAAAATAGGACAGGACAGTGATGGAGATGAAAATTGCCTTCTTGACCAGAAATGCCTGCTGCTATTGTACATTTGCCTCCTCCACTGAACTTTCATGAACATTATTTATGCTGACTCCAATTTGTAGTCGTAGCACCATAGTGACCAGATGTAATGTTCTGGCCCCTGCCCCATATTGCTTCTAAATCTCTGTCTGCATTACTTGCTCCTAGAATGGGGAGGAAATGAAAAATAATAACAATTTCTAAACTCTAAATACACCAGATGTGGATAGACACAACTTTTTATGGGTCTTTAAAGAAATATCTAGTTCTGATGATGAAACTGGAGTCACTAAAACTCATTTTAATCTCATTTACTACTGTCCCCCATCAGAATTTCTGGCTTTTGTATGTTTAGCAATAACAGCAGCAAAATGACTCCCCCACCTCAAAATGCATCACTGCAATGACAAAATCTTGGGGTATCCAAGAATGGATTTCTGCGTAAAAACAGTTGTGAGCTCTGCTCAGTTTCGGTACTCAAAACAAATTCCCCGAGCTCAGTATTCTTAATTTCTAAGGGTATGTATTTGGCACCTGCAGTATCATCAAAGGAAGACTGCATTTGAGCAAAAACAAAACACTACACTTACTTGTGTATTGCCATGAGTGAATTTAGTAGCAAGGGGGACCCTCTGCCAATCCAATATGTGGTTTTGGAGGACAGTTACCATGTGTCCTTATCTCCATGTGAAGAGCACTACACTTGCACAGGCAAGAATCTTACGTTGGAATTGTTCACCTGGAAATACCATGACAAAAATGATGCATGCAGAATGAAGAACAAGGTGTAGTTCTCAAATACACAATTGAAAAATGTAAGAAGATCCATGCTGAATCAGACCAAAGGTTTGCCTAGTCTAGCAATCTGTTTACAGAGTGGCCAACTAGCTGCCTGTGGGAATCCCACACGTAGGGCATGAGTGCTGTAGCACCTTTCCATTTCTTTCACCCAGCAACTGGTACACAGAGGCATATGGTCTCCCATATTGGAAAATCACGGTTCCCTTCCGTCACTTCTTCGCCCCCACTTCTGTCGCACAATACTTCCTCTTTCTCAACTGAGAAGAAAGAAAGTAAACAATGACCGCGTGGCCAATTCAGTGGGCGTTTTTATCGTGCCACTTCTCCTGCACAGATCAGGAGATCCTGGCAAGTTCCATTTTAAAATATAAACTGGACTTACTGGGGTCTTTTTTTGTCACAGGAAGAAGGACAGAAAAAGTGAGGTGGATGGCGTCGTGAATAGGAGCTGCGAAAATCCGTGAGTGCCCAGTAATGAGCACCTTCCATATTTGGGTACAAAAAGAGAACAGGGAGAAAAGGACAGAAAAGTGGGATTTCTTCTTAAAGTTCTTTTTTGTTATCCTTATTTTAGGTAAGGTGAGCACAAGAACCTTGAGCCCAATCTCTACGCATAATACTTCTCTGAAATATTCTTCACCTTTGAATTTCTTTTCAAAAGCATTTTCTTTCCTATCAAATTGAAAGAGAATAGTTGAAATTAATCTGGAGGAATTTGTGGCACAGCACAACTCAGAACCCAGCTTCCGCCCCACCTTAAGCCCAGAACCGGTACTGGGCTTCTCTTTAGAATCTGAATTTTAAATCTTTTTGTAGAGAAGAGGTTTTTTTGTGGGGTTTTTTTTAAAATCCCCTGCCCATATTTTACACTGTCAACTATGTTTCCAAATACCTATTTCTACACATTGTCAGTTTTATTGTGTTCCCTGCCTCCCCCTCCTATTTTCTGCCACATCTCCCAAAGCCTTATTTATGTTGAATATATGTGTTTAAAGTAATATTTCAGAAGACTAATAGTAACAAAGGGGACACCATGCTATTTTTCTCAGTAGTAATCTGGTTCTGTCATTGTGATATATACATCTTGGCCTTCAGTCCCCTGTTTTCTCTGCTCATGGGGTGGGTGAGGGGAGGGAAAAGATCATTGCCTCATAAAACAGCTCAGCACTTCTAGGTAGTGTTATGGGGTGTTGTGTAAATGATGCACAGATTAAGTACTCCCACAGAAAGCATTGACATGATCAACTGTAGTAGCTCTGGAAGTGATACTATGGTCTCTCATGTTAACTAGCTTGAGACAATGGAACACGGCTCACGGGGATCCATTGTATTGCTCCAGGAACAGAACTGAGACTGTATAATGCAAATGACAGAAACTTGGCTATCTGTGGAGAGAGCTGCAGGCCTGATCTTGACAACCATCCAGTCACACAGATAATAAATTAAGGCCCCTTGTTTCAAAGAAGCACAGCTTTACAGAACTCTAAGGGGAACCATCCAGTCATCACAGGGTCAAAGCAGACATTACTTTAAAGGCATGTGTCTTGGCCATGCCAGCTGGGAAAAGTGCCTGTGGAAAATGGGTGGGTGAGTGGGGATGGCAACCAGGGGAAGGGTTGAACACCTCCCTTCTTCCTAGTCACTTCAACTGCAAATTGCCTCACCCACTTTTCTGCAGAAGAAAAGTGGCCATGACATTCCTGGGTTTGTGACCAGGAGTATTGTTTAACCCTAGACACTGTGGGCCAAAGCAGGCATTACACTCTCCTTCCTATTTTTACTCTAAGGTAACTCAATCTGTATCAGGGCCATAGCATGGCAGGTAGAAGGCTTTCCCCCTCTCCCCCCACCTGGTGTGGGCCCAATATGGTTCTCTCTCTCTCTCTCTCTCTCTCTCTCTCTCTCTCTCACACACACACACACACACACACACACACACACACCCCTCCAATTAATATTGCAAAGTAGTGTTCTATTTCATACAATCATAGAATCATAGAACAGTAGAGTTGGAAGGGGCTTATAAGGCCATCGAGTCCAACGCCTGCTCAACGCAGGAATGGATCACTGTTTTGCAATATTAATATAACATACTAGCTGTACCCGGCCACGCATTGCTGTGGCTCAGTCTGGTTAAATGGAAAAGAAAGAAAAGAGAAAGCGCACGTTTCTAATATGTTTAATTTCACAATGCTTGTGGGTATACAAAAATTTTTGTTGTTCCATTGTCTGTGCAGATATAGAGATAGTCTGGTTTGCCGACTCTAGAACACGCAACATATAATTGTTCATGTGAGAACCAATCCGTGTCTAGATCTAAACCGCACAATTCTATAGATTGGCCCTGAGCTTTGTTGATGGTGATTGCAAACGCCAATCAAATTGGGAATTGCAATCTCTTAAATTGTAATGGCATATCCGTTGGAATCATAGGAATGCGAGGAATGAGGACATCTTCACCTTTGAAAGGTCCTGTCAAGATTGTTGCTTCTACGACGTTGCTCAGTAATTTATTTACTGCAAGCTGCGTGCCGTTGCAAAGCTTTGGCTGGTTGATATTTCGCAACATGATAATTGGCACGCTGATTTTCAATTGCAGTACGTGCGGTGGCATCCCTGGCAGATCGAGTGAATTCAAAAATTCTGTTGGATAATTAACCGCTTCATCTGCTTCCACAACAGTGTCGACGGACTTGTATGTGACTGCCTCGCTTTGAATGTTAGACTGAATAATATTGTTAAGTTCGTAGACGTTTTTGTTCTTGGCTGCAAGAATAGCTCGTTCACTCAGCCAATCGTGATTCTTATAATTGGTTTGAATATTGGGAAATACTTTTTCAACGAATTCTTCTTTTGACATGACTAAATTGCAGAAGTTATGAGGCAATGAAATTCGTCCTGAGGTCAGATCAACCGGCACCATTCAGTTCCCAATTTCCAGCAATTGACGTGAGAATATCTCAGCTGATCGATCGTTTTGCAGCTGGACACGCATATTTGTAGTTAATTTTAAAGTCTTTACGTGTCGCCACAAAGTAGAGTATTTCAGGCAAGCATTTATTTCGTCTGCTGGTGTCGATCGAGGAATTACAGGTAATGTTTGCCTGAAATCTCCTGCAAGCAATATTAATGCATTCCCAAATGGTCTGATGTTTCCACGCAAATCTTGCAGTGATCGATCAAGAGCCTCGAGCGATTTTTTTTTTGCGCCATTGTGCATTTATGCCAAACAATAAGTTTGCATTTCTGCAATACTTTCCCATGCCGGATGCTTTGAAAATGTTGCACGTGGGAGTTTCAATGAATTGCATGTTCAATGGCAATTTCAAAGTGGAATGAGCAGTTCTTCCACCTGGTAGCAATGGTTCACCTATTCCGGATGACGCAAGAGGTAAGGATATGTCATTTTGGGATCGAATTGCTGCCAGAATCAATCTAATTACGAACGTTTTATCAGTTCCTCCTGGCACATTTAAGAAGATTTCTCCAACCCCATTATTGACAGTTTGCATTATTTGATCATAAATGCCATTTTGCTCAAGCGTTAGTGTAGGAATATTTGATTGCACATACGACAAAAGATCACCCATGTTGTAATTTTGTTCACGACGCAATTCTACATCGAACGAAGCAGGAGCAGATCAATTCGGTGATGGCATTCCCAATTGATTGAGAACTTTGTTCGCGATTTCTAAGCACAAATCTTCAATCATTATCAACGCTTCGTTGTAGATTTCTGCTGTGAAATCCATGTTCATATTTGAATTTTCCTTGCGTATTCGACGGAAAATATCTTCAGCCATGTGCGATTTATATTTCTCCCATAACTCTGTTGGAGATGAAGGAGAGCAGGCGGTCAATATGATTGCAAACAATGCACGAATTTGATTTGGATGTGATGTGTTGTATGCGTCATTAATGCATACATCCCAGTGTTGGTTGTTCTCCAATAAATTCAGAGCTTGACATGCACTGCGGAAAGTGGGATGTGTAACGCCGTTGACAATTCTCAATTGCTGGAAAGACGTTGGACCGGGCACATTTACCAACAGCATGCGAAGAAAGAAGCATTCATCTTGATTGGGATGCACGGTGTACAGTCTGCCTATCGTAGCTTCTTTGAATATGCCAGGTTGTCCGTCGACTCGCTCTCCTCGTTTGCGTCATTCAAATGATTTTCTACTCGCATTCCATGTGTAATACGTAGGCACTTCCGAATACAGCAGTGTTTTCGCAAACGCGTCATTTTGACATAACATGAAGAAAGCAGTTAACGTTGTAGCCAGTGGATTCAGGGCTATTTGTTGCACATTTGCAGCTGTGAAATAAACATGTTGTCCATTTTCTAGATGTACTGCTAAGTGAACAACAGCTGGACTTCATTCATGTATGGGAAATGAAAGAATTCGCCATACAGCTTCATTGTTGCTTATGTATGTTCCAGCCTGACCAGCATGTGTTGCTTTTACGTCCAACAGATGGCGATGTTTTTCAAAAAAAGATTGTTTTTACCTGTGACAGGTGTGGTGAGGAGGTTAGTATGTTTTGGCCCCTCTGCTAGGCCGGAATCTCCTGGCAGTTACCTTTCTTCAGAACTTGGAACTTCCATAGAAGGCCGCAGTTCCGAGAAACATCGCTAGATGGCGCCAAATAGGAGAGAACATGGAAATAGGAGAGAAGGTACAGGCAGTGGATTGGCCTACCGGTTGGTGCTGTCACAATGACTTCTCTCCTATTTGCATAAGTGGCTTGGAGGAGGCCTCTGGGCTTTTATATACCCCATTTCTTCGATTCTAAGACACACTTTTGTCCCCATCTATAATATAGTTACATAAAGACACGCGCATATTCGAATGCAATGTGTCAAAATTTCAAAGCAATCGGTGAAGAACTTTCAGAGATTTTAGATTAGGAACAAATGAACATTTACATTTTTATTTATATAGATTACACCAATTCTGTCTCACTTGCATTGGCTACCTCAATGTTTCCGAGCCATATTGAAGTTGCTGGGTTTGGCCTATAAAGCTTTACCTGGCTCAAGACTGCAATACCTGATGGAGAACCTCTCCTGGCATGAACGTACTTTGACACTATATTCATCATCTAAGGCCCTCCACCAGAGAGGCTTAGAGGGTTGGCAACTATGGAGAGGGACTTCTCAGTGGTGGCACATCACTCTCCTGTGGGCTGATTTTTTGCCCCCCTCCCAATTTTGGAATGGTCTCCCCCACCAAAGGTGTCAACGTTGTTATCTTTTTGACACCAGGTGTAGGCCTTCCTCTACAGGCATTTGGCAGCATGCTTTTATATTATGCTTAATACTTTATTTTTAAGGTTTTTAATCTGTGTAAACTGTCCAGAGAGTTTTGGCTATTGGGCAGTACAGAAATCAAATAAATGTAATGAAATGAAATGCAGGCAATCCAGATCAGGCTCCCAGTGAGTGGGTGTGTTAAAGCTCCCCCCTATCCCATGCTAGGCTCTGAATCCTGATAACTCCACACTCTCTGTGTTTACAATAGAGTAAAAATGAAAATAATTTGAGCTTTGGCCTATAGTGTCTCCAGATGGAACGTTGGGAGGGGGGTTTCAGGATGAAATCAGGAAATGAAGGAAATGAAGCACCTCCCCCTCTATATTTGATGATTATTTGGTTCTGATCAACCCACCCTGCAGATGTGCAGTGGAGAAGTGGCAGCTGGGGTTTGCAGGCATCTGTTTACTGACATCGCTGCACTTCCAATCCTCAGATTCTTTCCAAGTTTGATTTGGCAATGGTGGAGAGAAACTCATGTGCCAGGACTATGTCTTGTAAAAAGCAGATGCTCTCTCTCCTTGTTAGATGGGTATTGCATTTCCTGAACACTTAGCAGAGAGATCTCTTGCCTTAGTACACTAGGTTATAGAAAACATTCTATTTGAAATGATCTGTTTTCCGTAGTAAAGTCAAGTGTCAGCTATTAAAGTGACAACTAGGCTGAAGTTATTTATTTATTTATTTATTTATTGCATTTATATACCGCCCCATAGCCGAAGCTGTCTCGGCGGTTCACATAAGATAAAATGTTTAAAAACAATAAACAAAAATTAAAAACCACAAAAACATGCCACATTACTCTTTGCATGGATCTTTCAAATGCTTTACCAAATTGTTTTTCCGGTGGTAGTTTTTTCCACAGCGGGGACACTGAAAAGGCTTCTCCCCAGTGTGGACACGCTGGTGTATCAGGAGCTCCCTCTCCTATGCAATAAATACACGTTTTCCTGGAGGCATCTAATAGGGATGTGCTCCGCTCCGATTAGAATCGGACAATCAGAAGCGAGTTGGCCTGCTCCGCCTTGCCCAGAGGCGGAGTAGAAGCGGACTGCAGACCCTTAGAAGCAAGGCGAAGAGAAGCACCCATAGGTGGAGCGCTTCTCTTTCCGCGGAGCGCTCCGATCGCCATTTTGAAAAATTTCGCCCATAGGATTGCATTGCAGAAAAGAATAGGGGATAATGGTGTTGTTTTTTAAGCTATCTTTCTGAAACTTCTTCTGCTTAGAGAGTCATGGCTGGGGGTCATTTTGAGCCTACTCTCAGCTCTCTGCGTGCTGCGGTTCACTTGTTATAATTTTTTGAAAAATCAGGTAAAAAACCCCGGGAGAGGTACCTTTTTGAAGTGCTGAGAGGCAGATTCATGATCACATGATCCCAAAGTTGGAGGAGGGGATAGGCAAAATGGTACTTGGGATACTGGGAAACTTCTCTTTCTTAGTCTGTGAACAGACTTTTCCCAGTGTTTTTTAAAACAGTAGCCCCACCAAATGCACAAACACAACCTGAAATCATATACTAAGCAAATAAATAACAGATAGGAAACACAGCACTGCTACCCACCCTAACCTTGGTGAACAACTGAATAGATGTGGTGCAAGGGGATGAGCTCCCCTAGGGCATGTGGATGTGCCCAGTGCACAGACACTGTGTCCTGCCCTGGAGGGTCATCAGAGCCCTCCAAAGGTTAACCAGTGGACAGACTGAAGCTAATGCCTGTCATGAGTTGAAGTGGCAGGTCGCTTCTTAACACTGGTACTTACTTAGGGCCAGTCAACAATTGGCATATTATCCCCCTCCCCCTGGGCACGTCCACTTTCCTCTTACTTGTAAAAGACAGACATAGCCTTTTAAAAAAAATTCTTCTTGTTTATTCAGCAACACTGCTGCTTTTAATTCTACCCCTCCTTTGTTTATTTATTTATTTATTTATTTATTCCATTTTATACACCCCATAGCCCAAGCTCTGCTGGCTTTTCCTCTTCAGTGAAGTCAGGCAGGCTTTTATTGTGGTTCAACTCGTTGTTGTTGTTGTTGTTGTTGTTGTTGTTGTTGTTGTTGTTATTGCTATTAATATTAATTAGTACTGCTATTATTAACGTTACTATTGTTGTTGTTGTTGTTTAATAATGGCTGTGATCACAGTGCAGTCAATCAACTCTGAAGCAAGGATCAAAAAGCTTTACTCTTATCCTCCTAGCCTCCTAGTTAGTTATGGGATGCAAAAGAAAAGGCATCTCTGTGTGCTGCTCCCACCTCACAGGGATGGTTTGCATTACTGGCTTTGAAACTATCCTTGGCTCACTTCCTTGTGCCCCCAGAAATGTCTGCTGCCTGCCTGCCTTCCCTCCCTCCTCCCCTGCCCACCTTGCAGGGATGGTTTGTGTGTGTCTTGCTTTGACTCAGGGGATAAGTCCTTCCTGCGCTCACTTAGACTTTTTGAAGTTCCAAATCAGTTTTTCAAGTGTGGAAGAAGATCTACTCCCCAATTCATGGCATGTTGGGATTTCCTTTGAAATGGCCCCATTGAGCTGTCTGCAGCTTTAAATCCCTGAGATACTGGGGTGTCCGGTTTTCAAAAATTCCCCAAAAATCAGGGGAGGTTTGGATTAGCTTGAGTCTTGGCATGCATGTGTATATGTCCATTAGGTGTCATGGTGCCGAATCTGATGTTTCTAACGTGAAAATTGATGTAGTTCTAGCATGGGACTTGATTTGGGGTGAGTTAAAAGGTTAAAGCCCCACCAAAAATCAGGAGATGATGGGATTTGCTTGAAACTTGGCATAAATGTGGATCTAGATGGCATCTGTGAGGGTGCCCACTTCCAATTTTTTTATCTGTCAAAATGTCAGAGAACAGTCCATGTCTGGAAATGGGGTGTACGATTTTCAAAAATTCCCAAAAAATCAGGGGATGATGGGATTGGCTTGAGTCTTGGCATGCATGTGTATCCATGGATAAGCTATCATGGTGCCAAGCTTGAAGTTTCTAACATGAAAATTGACGGAGATATCAAAAGGGCTGTGAATTGGGGTTATGGGTGGTGCGTTAGAGGTTAAAGCCCCGCCAAAATCAGGGGATGATGGGATTTGCTTGAAACTTGGCATGAATGTGGATCTAGATGGCATCTGTGAGGGTGCCCACTTCAAAAAAATTTATCTGTCAAAATGTCAGAGAACAGTCCATGTCTGAAAATGGGGTGTCCGATTTTCATAAATTCCCCAAAAATCAGAGGACGCTTGGATTGGCTTGAGGCTTGGCATGCATGTGTATATGTCCATGATGTGACATGGTGCTAAGCTTGAGGTTTCTAACTTTAACAGAAAAAAAGTTGTAGACTTTTTTAGATTTCAATGCAAGCCTATGGGGGGAAAAGCAGAGCTCCGATCTGGATCCAGAGCTCACAGCAGAGTGTTCTGGGATCACACTATAGGCGTAGTGGGATGGCGCGAAGCGGCCCGATCCGCAAATTGAGGATCTGGAAGAGAAGCGGATCAGGGGGTCCGTGCACACCCCTATCATCTAATGTGGCATTTATGCCATGGTGTTCCATAGGTTCTGTCTTGTCCCTAAAAATAAGATGAAACTGCCAGAGGATGTCATCTGGGGACTGGGAGTGAGGTGTCATCAACATGCAAGTGACACTCAACTCTATTTCTCATTTTCATCTAATCTCAAAGCTCCCTTGGATGTTCCAAAAAGGTGCAGTAATAGGAATGGGGGAGAATTTTGTTCAGCTCACATTTTGACAAGAACTTGCCAATTTAGCACTTCCTGACCTGAATCAATATGTGAACTGGGACACAGTTACCCTTTGATATTAACACTCCTGAGATATTTGTTCCTGAACAAACAAACAAAAAGGTACCAAAGTGTGCATATTAGGGAGATGTGCATACAAAAATGTGCATACAAACATGGCAGTGGTGGTGGGAAATACAGAAAAATTGTATTGGAAATAGAACACTACTTTGCAATATTAATTGGAGGGGTGTGTGTGTGTGTGTGTGTGTGAGAGAGAGAGAGAGAGAGAGAGAGAGAGAGAGAGAGAGAGAGAGAGAGAAACTGCTTGCAAAACAAATCATGTATATTAGGGTTGCATACAAACAATGTTGCATACAAACAATGTGTATATTAGGAGAAATGCAAAAAAAGCATATGGATTTTCACGCAGCGTTGGGTTGTATTAATTTATTTTTTAAAAAAAGTTGCAAACTGATGCAGAACCAAAACAGAATGGACTGAATGTTGGAGAAAAAATGAGAAACTAAGATAAACTGAAATTGGTACATTTATCCATTCAGTTTCTGTTGTCTAATGGTTTATTGACTAAGGAAGTGGTATTTGACTTGTTCTGGATGAGACTGCACTCCTTCGCAAAGATCAGGTTCTCAGCACAGTGTGCTTTTATATCCACCATGGTTGACAGATGTGGAAGTAGCGTTTGTAACTTGTAGCGCCTTCCACTAACTCCAGTTGAAGTAAATCTTCACCTCTGGAAAGAGATTATCTGGCCACAGTTATTCGTGCTCTGGCAGCATCTGTGCTGAATGGATACTGTTGTTTTTATACTGTTGTTTTTATGTTTCTGATTGTTTTTTTTTAATTTTGTATTTTTTTTTAATGTTTACCATTTTTAACTGTTGTAAACCGCCCAGAGAGCTTCGGCTATGGGGCGGTATAAATGTAATAAATAAATAAACAAACAAATAAATAAATAACTCTATGCAAAGAGTTGTACTTTGCGGCTGCCTTTTAAAAAGTGTTTGGAATCTTCAATTGGTGCAGAGTATGGCAGCTAGTTGTTAACTAGAACTGAGCATCATGAACACATGATGCTAGTGGTGAAACTGCTTCTGCTTTGTTTCAGGGCTCAATTGAGAGAGCCTTTTTTCATAGTTAAAGGCCAGGGATTTGGAACCATTTCAGGTCCAGAGGGCAGGATTGCTCTCTCTCTCTCTCTCTCTCGCACACTCTCCCACACTTGCACTGGCTACCTAGATGTTTCCCATCTCTCTCTCTCTCTCTCTCTCCCTCCCTCCCTCTCTCTCTCTCTCTCTCTCTCTCTCTCTCTCTCTCTCACACACACACACACACACACACCATGGGCTGGATTGTGCGTCTAGGCTTTCCCTAGCTAACGAAAACCTAGGTATTCTAAAACCTATCAAGACCCTGGCTTCACTCCTGTTCCACATTCCCCATCAGGCATCTTGAAGCACCAACTGAATCCACAGCAGCATCAACCTCCTTCTTCTACCCTGAATGAGAAAGGTAAAGGAGTAGAGGAATGGACTCCATTGGCATCTTGAAGCAGCAGCTGAATGTGCAGCCAGCTTTGCTTCTTTGTCACCTTCCCCATGTTGGCCAGGGCTCTCTTGCCATTCTGAGGAGGAAGACTGAAGGGGAAGGATACCACCCAAGAATCCATGGGCCAAGTGGGCTGGCTTGGAGGGCCAAATTTAAAAAGATTAGAGAGACATCCTATAGTTCCAAGGACCAGAGGATGGGTCAGATTGCCCCCTCTGAGATAGAAGACAGGGCTCTGATCTTGGAAGGCAGAGTTCGAGATCCAACCCCAATCCCAGCCCCTGTCCTGCCACCACCCCCACACAGCTGGCATGGAGGCAACCACAACAGCTTCCTTTCCAAGGTAAAATATCAACTTTGAAGAAGCAGGGAAAGGGGTCTTCCAATGTGGAGGGGAGACTTGAAAGCCCATCTAGCAAAATAAAAATTAAAGATTGGAGGATGGGGAGGCAAAGGGGAGGCTCCTCCTCTTGCTCTGCTGGGCAGCCCACCAGGGCAAAGTAACCTCAGAAGCTTCTGCATTTGTGGCTTCCGAGTAGCAAGGGTACACTTCATGGGATTGTCCCCACAAAGATAAACCTTTATATCAATGGCTACTTGTCCTGATGGCTATGTGCTACCTCCAGGATCAAAGGCAGTACACCAATTACTGGGGAACATGGGTGGGAGGGTCCTGTTGCACCTGTGTCTTGATTGTGGGTCCCTAGTCGAGAGCTGGTTGGCCACTATGTGAACAGAATGCTAGACTAGATGGGCCCTTGGTCTGATCCAGCATGGCTTTCCTAATGTTATAATCAGTTCTTCATAAAACATGACTGTTTTGTTATTATCACAAAGGTACATGAAATATCCATAGCGAGTTGAACCATTGAACTGTAGTGAACACATGGCATTAACATGTGCAAACTGCCATCTTGGCCCTGTGGGGAAGAAGAAGGACTGAGGAGACAGGAGCAGGCAGAAGTAACATCAGGGCCTGCTCCTGCTGGACTCTTCCCCCCCCCAGGGCAAACTGCCATCTTGGCCCTGTGGGGAAGAAGAAGGACCGAGGGGACAGGAGCAGGCAGAAGTAACATCGGGGCCTGCTCCTGCTGGACTCTTCCCCCCCCCCACAGGGCAAACTGCCATCTTGGCCCTGTGGGGAAGAAGAAGGACCGAGGGGACAGGAGCAGGCAGAAGTAACATCGGGGCCTGCTCCTGCTAGACTCTTCCCCCCCCCACAGGGCAAACTGCCATCTTGGCCCTGTGGGGAAGAAGAAGGACCGAGGGGACAGGAGCAGGCAGAAGTAACATCGGGGCCTGCTCCTGCTGGACTCTTCCCCCCCCCACAGGGCAAACTGCCATCTTGGCCCTGTGGGGAAGAAGAAGGACCGAGGGGACAGGAGCAGGCAGAAGTAACATCGGGGCCTGCTCCTGCTGGACTCTTCCCCCCCCCCCCAGGGCAAACTGCCATCTTGGCCCTGTGGGGAAGAAGAAGGACCGAGGGGACAGGAGCAGGCAGAAGTAACATCGGGGCCTGCTCCTGCTGGACTATTCCCCCACCCCCACAGGGCAAACTTCCATCTTGGCCCTGTGGGGAAGAAGAAGGACCAAGGGGACAGGAGCAGGCAGAAGTAACATCGGGGCCTGCTCCTGCTGGACTATTCCCCCACCCCCACAGGGCAAACTGCCATCTTGGCCCTGTGGGGAAGAAGAAGGACCGAGGGGACAGGAGCAGGCAGAAGTAACATCGGGGCCTGCTCCTGCTGGACACTCTCTCTCTTTCTCTCTCCTCCCTCCCTCCCTCCTTGACTCCTTTTCCTTGTGTGTCATGTCTTTATTAGATTGTAAGCCTGAGGGCAGGGACTGTCTTTTTTGCTAAGTGTAAGCCGCTCCGAGAACCTTTTTTGGCTGAGGAGCGGGGTATAAGTATGATAAATAAATAAATAAATAAATAAATAAATAAACATAACTCATTGCAGAGAGCATGCCTTGCATACAGAAGGTCTCTGCCTTGGTCTGTCCAGCTAAATTAGGATCTCAGATAGTGGAGCATCGAAAAACTCAGCCTGAGGCCTTGCAGACCCACTGCCAATCAGAATAGATGGTATTGGGATAAATGGAACAGTGGTGTGAATTCAACACATCCATGTTTTTATTAGAACATTTGATATTCTTACTACTTCCCCTTTGTGGGGGGAAATGTTGTACTCATGATCTCTACTGGAAATAATATCAAACTTTAATTAAAAAAATAAAATTAATTTAGCTGGTTGTAGTATGTCTCAGATGAGAACTCGAAAATAGTCCCACTCTCAAAAGTCTATACAATAATAGGCAACTCTCCCTGTAATGGTGTAACTTCATGGGAGACAGTTTGGACAAAGGGAGACACAAGGAAAATGTCCATAGCTGAGTGATAGAACATAGGGGTGGCTGATCTTGGTAAATGCGTGCCCCACTGCTACTTCCCACCCCCATAAAATGGGCTTGCAAGCCCCCACTTTGCAAGCCCCCAGTGCCTGCCCTCTCCCCCTTCTGCATAGATGGCAGCTGCCATTAGCTTGGAAGGAGGAAATGTTTCCAGAGGCTCTGCAAAGCACCCACTACCCTGCTCCAATGGAGGCCATAAAGGACCTCTTAATTCATTAAGAAGGCTTTTAAGGCCCCCCATTGGAGTAGGGGGATAAAAAGTGTGCTTTCTGGTGCCTCCAGAAAGTGTGCATTTCCTCCTGCTCCATTAACAGTGGCCACCATTAACACAGCAGGTTAAACGGCACGATCCTAGAAGCCAGAGCAGACCCACACCTGAGCACTTGCAGGGGGCTCATGAACACTCAGGCACAGGTCCACACTCACACCTAAACACATCCGACTGGGTCCATGAGGGCTGGATGCAGGAGGTCTGCTGTCCTTGCAGAACCAGTCAGATGCTCTGCCATCCCTACTAGAACACATGTTTGGCCGAGAAAAAGGCCCAGGTTGGGCTGAGAAAAACCTCCTGTCTAAAACCCTGAAAAGTGCTGCCAGTCAATATAGATATGGTCCAATAATCTCACTAGGTATCGGAGGACATTTGACTGCATCCTGAATGGATCCGACATCCACATCTTAGTATTATTTTGTTGTTGTTGTTTAAATATCATTTGGGGGTATTCGAATTGGAATATTTGAAAGAGAATGATAGTTGTGAAGTGTGTGTGTGTGTGTGTGTGTTGGGATATATAACATTCGCAACATGTTTCTTCAGGTCTTGAGTACATCAGAAGAGGCCCTAATGGGATACAAAGAGGGGTGTTTTTTTTTTTTTAAAAAAAAACAACAACCAAAAAACCCAACACGTTCTATTTCATCAAATAATTTCTCTTCATTCGTCACATCTCCCAAAATACACACCAAAGGAAAAGAATGTATTTGGCTTCTAGCAGGAATGTTCTGGAAGAGATTTGCAAGCAACCCATGTGCTAATTCATTAACTCTCATTCTCTTCTCATGATACAATGGAGAATGTCAGAAATGTCACTTGTTAAAGAGACTGATCCCCTTTAATGGTTCTTTAGTTGGCCACATGGTGCTAGATCAGCAGAATGAGGCTGTCTAGGGAAATGAACAAAAGCAAATGGCAAAAAAGGAACTTCAGCGAAAGGGGAAAGCAAGAGTGAAAACAAATTACACTAAAAGTGATAGGCATTGACCTGATAATGTGCATCCCTTGTGGAAACCAATCTAAAAAGCTCTGTGACTAAGAGGTATGCCCAGTGCCACACTTTAACTGTTTCCAGGAAAGTGTTAGAGAATAAAAATTGTTCCGTAAAGGATGGCAGCCTTAAAAGTGAAACAAGGCACATTTGAGGGACTCCAAATGCCATTTCCATTAATGCACATGATTACTTCTATTGTTGTGAGTAGTTTTCACTTACAGACTGATCCCAACACCCAATGCAATAGTTGCAGTCCAAGGGGGCCATGGCTTTAAGGAAATTGTGTCCCAGGCAATGCAGCACACAGATATTCACCATTATTATTATTATTATTATTATTATTATTATTATTATTATTATTATTATTTTATATAGCACCATCAATGTACATGGTGCTGTACAGAGTAAAACAGTAAATAGCAAGGCCCTGCCGCATAGGCTTACAATCTTCTGCCCCATTTGCACTTTAAAGGAGCCCCACGTGCAACTTGGAGGGAGGCAGTAGGGGCATTTCTCTTGGGTGAAACCAGGGTACAAAAAGAGCATCACAAGCATGTAATCAGACCCCAAGCATATTTTGGGGCTCAGTACAGACTTGTAACAAGTCCCCCCCACACATAAATATCACAATCCCATACCATACATCATCATCATCATTTATTTCTTATTCACCTCTCCCTCTAAATCAAGGCGGGCAACAACATTAAATACAATTTAAATGTTTACTGTTTAAACTTTTGTGAACTGCCCAGAGAGCTTCGGCTGTGGGGCGGTATATAAATGTAATACCCTATTTCTTCGATTCTAAGACACACTTTTTTCCCCATATAAACATCTCTAAAAATGGGGTGCATCTTAGAATCATGGGTGTGTCTTAGGGTTTTTTTTCTGTTGGTGGTACTGAAATTAGTGTGCGTCTTACAATCGATGGTGTCTTACAATCGAAGAAATATGGTAAATAAATATAAATAAATAAACATGAAAAGGAGGACAGGGCTCCTGTATTTTTAACAGTTGCATAGAAAAGAGAATTTCAGCAGGTGTCATTTGTATATATGGAGAACCTGGTGAAATTCCCTCTTCATCACAACAGTTAAAGGTGCAGGAGCTATACTAGAGTGACCAGATTTAAAAGAGGGCAGGGCTCCTGCAGCTTTAACTGTTGTGAGGAAGAGGGAATTTCACTAGGTTCTCCATATATACAAAGGACACCTGCTGAAATTCCCTTTTCAATACAACTGTTAAAGATACAGGGGCCCTGTCCTCCTTTTCATATGGTCACCCTATAATAGCATGATGCTGAATCATATAGGGCTCTAGAGGCCATAGCCAACACTTTGAATTGTGCCCAAGAATGAACCAATAGATGGTGAAGCTGTTGTATCCAGGGAGTCACAAGGTCCCTGCAAACAGCTCCAGCCTTTCATACAGACCCATGCCTACATACTTTAGCCCTACAGAGGACCAGGTAAATACCTGAATAAGGCTCATCTCTTCTTTCCATCTAAATCCAAGGAAGCTGTTCAAGTATGATATTGTTATTGGACTGGATGGGCATAAACATATTAAACCTTAATCCAGATAAGACAGAGGTTCTCTTGATCAGTTGAAAGGTAAATCAGGGAATATAGATTCAACCTCTCTTGAACGGGTTTACACTCCTCTTGAACACTCATGTTCACAGTTTGGGTGTATTCCTGAATTAAGCCCTAAACCTGGATGCCCAGGTTTTGGCAGTGGTTAGGAGTACATTTGTGCAGTGGCCAGAAGTGCATTTGTTCACCAGCTACAAACATTCCTGGAGATGCCAGAATCGGCCACAGTGAGACATGCCTTAGTTACATTCCATTTGGACTACTGTAACATACTGTATATGGGGCTTTCTTTGAAAACTTTAGCTGGTGCATAAGCATAAGCTGGTCCAGAATGCTGATGCCAAACTATTAGCTGGAGCTGTTTACAGGGACCATGTGACTCCCTGGATACAACAGCTTCACAAGCTATTGGCCCATTCTTGGGCCCATTTCAAAGAGTTGGTTATGGCCTCTAAAGCCCTATATGATTCGGCATCATGCTATTTGGAAGACATAGCTTTTAAGACTCTCAAGAGAAGCCTATTTCTCTGTCCTGCCATATACTCTGTTGGAAGTATATTTGATGGGAACATGAGAGAGGGACTTCTTATTGATTGTGCCAAGGATCTGAAACTCCCTGCAAAATGAGGCTAGGCTAGTTCTGTCTTGCTTATCCTTCCACAGCAAGGCAAAAACAGCTTTATTCAGGCAGGCTTTTGACTCTTACGTGGACTTTGCTGAACTACGCCCTCTCCTTGGTTGCCATCCTCCTTAGCTCAGATGGCAGGGGCACCTGGGGAAGAACTATATATGCTGACCTCAATATACAGGCAGGTTGATGTGGTGACAGGTGTTCCGTGTTGGGCTTTACAGGTCAATACCAAAATCTGAATTGAGATCAATAGACCAGCAACCATTGAACACACTTTAAGCAATTTATCTTCCCTCTTTCTTTCAAAAGATACTCACGCAGTGGATGGTTGTGACAGGGGATATCAATCTAAAATGAGCAACAGTTGGTTCCCAAATAAAGGATGTTATTTTAGGCCTAACCACAAAGTACTTTAAAAAGTGTAAGTACTAACTTATGTCACTTAATATCCAGTCCATTATTAGCAATTTAGGAATCTACAGTTCATTGCAGCTAATTTTATTGAACATCCCTGAGGCTAATTTAAAAATTCAGTGACCTATTGTTTTATTAAACCTTGGTTATAATTAAATAAACCTGAAATGATCCTGTAGAGTAATTAGATTGAAGAATATTTGTGATATTATTCCCAGACTCCACCTAGCTGTCAAACAAGTTATAAACAAAAAAAAGGAATTTATATTTAATTTCCCTTGCTCATCAGTTACAATAACAAATTGTAAACATTGTACACATAATTACTCTTCAAAACAGAGACCTACAAGGTTGCACCCAGCTATGTAAGTTACTGAAGAAATAGAATGACATCTCTTCTTCTTCTTCTTCTTCTTCTTCTTCTTCTTCTTCTTCTTCTTCTTCTTCTTCTTCCATTACATGTATGTTCCTGAATCCTCAGCCTGTTGTTGAAAATAAGTTCCAGGGCTGAGAACATTAAATGAAACATTAAATGACACATTACAATATGAGTAAAGTTATCAATATCATGAATGCATAGCTAGATAAAGTTGTGGAGAAATCCTGTACATATAACTTTTTATATGTGAGGCTATATTGTAATTGGGTAGGCCTAGCTTGGTTACTGTATATGGGCCTTAAACAGTTGTGAGTGCAGTACAAGTGTCAAGGGTAGACATGGTTGAACCCCTGCCAAGGGCCCATACCATGGCAGGGGCCTGTTGACAAGAGCCTCCTGAAGTTGTTCTTCCTTATCACCACTACAAACTTTTCCACAGGAAGATGTAGAATCCAGAGTTAGTGGCTTTAGAGAGCAGGGGGCCAGCCTGTGGACTGTGACCTTAGCTAAACCTAAGGTTTACCCCTGGATCGTCCAGGGGTCAAACCTGTTCACCTAGGTGACACACAGGGGATCCAGTGCTCAGGTGGGGCAAACCCTGGATGATCCCAGGATAAACCTTAGGTCTAGCTGTGGCCTGTGATGACACTTCAGGCAGGAGAAGCCAGAAGCAATAGGAGAGGCTGAAAGTCAATGGAGTGCGGTGGCTACAGACCAGTTTCCAGTCCCATTCTGCCATGAAGCTCACTGGATGACATTGAGCCAGTCACAGACTGTGAGCCTAACCTACCTCACAGGGTTGTTGAAAGGATAAATTATCAGGCTGTTGAAGTTTAATAATTAAGGGTTTTTATACTTGATTTGGCCCTGTGGCAAGGTGTTTCCTAGAACCCAATATCAAAGAATTTGCAAGGGGAAACATGGTGGAAAACCAATGTAGTTCATCACAAAAGTACATATATTTCACACAAGATTCTCTCTCCTACTTATGTAGAATGCTGTATGGGATATGCTGGCCACTTATATTTTGCCAAAATAGAAAATTAAAAAAGGACATGAACTTGCATATGTTAATTTACATGTATAAATGCCATTTAAGTAGAAGTACAATTTCATATTGGGCAAGACTGTGACCATTTGACCTCTGCGCTGCCCTGTTCAGTTTGCTGTCCAGGTGTAAAGTGCTATCTTTAATCCAAAATTGGACTGGATAAATAGAGGACCTCTTCAAAAAGATGGCATAGCTCTGGCAATGTCACCTTCAAATAGAGGACTTCCTTCTGTAAAAGAGGACTCTTGGCCACCTTAGTATATGACTATATTATAACCTCCCTTCTTCCTATTGTCTTGTGTGGAGAGGTGGAATTCTAACTCTAGAAAGCAGGCCTGCACAGATGATATAAGGCTACCACTATCAATATACCATAATCGAGATTAGTGCAATGTGAAAGAATCACAGAACAAGTACAAGAAATAAGTGCAGAGCGTATAACTATAGCACATGATCTCATCCATAGGCATGCTAAATGCATATATGTTCTATGTGATTTCTAAAATGGGCAACTTTTTTCTAGCCTATCTTAGAAGGAAGGTGGGGGGAGGCGGGGGAAAAACCCATTTTATAGATAGATGACCCTAGTGAGGCTATGATGGGTGATTTTTTGCTAGATAACTGACTCAAAATATATACAGGGCAGATCAGTCAAGAAACACAAACAAAGAAGTTGCAAGCTAAAAAACCTTGCCCGCAGCCATTTGGCCAAAGAATTAATCATGTAAACTGTGGGCTCATCTACATCAAGCAGATATGCCACTATGAAAGTGGTATGAAAGCAGTACATAAAATGCAGGAGCCACATGACTGCTTTATAGTGGTATTGAAGTGCACTAACAACTGTTGGGGTCCATGACATATACCATGTACTGCTTTCATGCCACTTTCATAGTGCTATATCCTGCTTGGTGTAGATGTGTCCTGGGACCCAACAGTTGTTAGTGCACTTCAGTACCACTATAAAGCAGTCGTGTAGATCCTGCAGTGCACTTCAATACCACTATAAAGCAGTAGTGTGGGTCCTACCTTTTATGTACCACTTTCATACCGCTTTCATAGTGGAATATCCTGCTTGGTGTAGATGAGCCCTTAGTGATAGGATTGTTAAGTCTCATGAATCTGCCCAAACATTCCATTTCATTGCCTGAACCTTTTAATGGAGGCCTCTTCATCTAGTAATGGTGTCCCCTCCTGCAGAAACTCTGTTACTTCTTGTAACAATAATGCAGCCAAACCTTTAGAGACTGATAGATGCATGTCTTTCTCCCCATTTTACAGTCTCAGGCAGGCAGTGCAAGCAGGCGGCTTATCAACTGCCTGTTAAGTTGCCATACGTAGTTTGTAAGCAGCATTCAGCTCAATCGGTCACCAGTTATGCAAACATAGTGTAAAAGGCCATAGATGTCCAAGACCTGCTACTAGCAACTAATTTTTCTTCAGCTGCCAATGGGGCACTGATAACTTTAATGGATGATCTGCCCCTGCATTGACTTCTTCTTCTTCTTCTTGTTTTCAATCCTTTTCCTTCTTGTCAATACTAATTGTGTTAATGATGTAGTCACAATGAACCTTTTAGTAAAGGATGATGGTCTGAAGCAAAAAGACATTAATAATTTCTATGCCTTTGGATTTTCATTAAGTAATGTGGCTTCCATAATAGTGTTGACCTTTCTTTTGCTGCCTTCCCTGAACGGAAGCCATTGTGTGTGTGTTTTGTTTTATTTTCTCTATTTCTCCAGTCTATTTTAATGCTATTTCCATCATCAACTGGACTAAAGGCTTATGCTTTTGCTTGTTTGTTTGTTCGATTTACTTCTGCTACCAAACTTTCAACTAAAGATACATTTGAAACAAATTTGTGTCTCCTCCTTAGGCAAAAACATCTTGGGAAGTTCAAGGCAAACCAAAAGGAGTTCTTAAGGGGACTTTAACATATTTCTAGGCTACTAGCAAATTTTGCCTCAATCAAAATTTGAAGCAAATTTGGAAGCTCCTTCACAAGAAATAAGCATGTGTAGAATGATGAGGAAAGGCAAAAGACAAGACAAAATTCTCAGTGTGTATCTAGAAGATCTGTGTTTATGTTCAGATCCACAAATATGTCACTAAAAATTATGAGCCCACAAAAAGTTACAAGTCTGCCTGCTAACACATGTGTGAATTTAAAACCAATGGAAAAGTAAGAAGAAGAATTCTCAGGTCCACAACGTTAGGAAATATACTGTAGGTTGAAAATATTAAGTGTTCTGGGATCACAACATTTTAAAAAAGAAGAAAACCCATAACCTCAAGAGAAAAAAACAAATTTGTACATGTTCTAATTGATCTCTAGATGTAACTTCAAAGGAACTAAAGCAACATATAGAAAATTCATGGCTACGGTTGAATTGAACCGTAAGGACCCTTGTCCTGTACTGGTGTTATGCTAGATGAGGAGCTATAGCATTTGGCAGAAGCCCAACCGCACTCGTGGAATGCAAGATACATCAGCAACACAGAGAAATGCACACACACACACACATCACAGATAAAACAGGGCAGAGAAATGAAATTGGGAACACAAGGGAGGCATAGACCAATGCAATATTCTGTACCGCATCGATGTCACAACTATACACCAGCCTCAGTCGTATAACAAAACAACAACAAAACCATTCCACTGACTTCAATAGGAGCGATGATGATGATGATGATGATGATGATGATTGTAGCCATCCCTGGTCAAAGATCACCCTCCCATGTAACAGCCACAGAGCATGGGATATAGTGTAACTCAACACCCAATCATAGCACACCACCCACAGTATATAAACTAGGGATGTGCTCCGCTTCTAATCAGACCGGCGAATTAGAAGCGGAGCGGGGTGCTTCGCCTCTCCTTAAGGCGGAGGCGAAGAGGATTGGGGGGCCGGCGGAGTGTGGCGAAGAGGATCGAGGTGAAGGCAGATCCTTCGCCTCGATCCGGAGCAACGCTGGAAAGTTAAGTGGGGTTTACTGGGCCCTGCCGCTGCCGCTGTCACCCATGCGGCGACAGTATCAGGGCCCGGTAAACCCCCCCTCCTCTCCCTTACCTGCCTCCGTCCGTGGTCCGTCGGCTTCTTCAATTGAGCCCGCGGTTCAACCAGGAAGTCTAGGCTGCACTTGCGGCCCAGACTTCCTGGCTGAACCGCAGGCTCAATTGAAGAAGCCGACGGACCGTGGACGGAGGCAGGTAAGGCCCCCCTCCCCCTTGGTCCCTTACCGGGCTCTGCCGCTGTCGCCGCATGGGCGGCGACGGCAGCAGGGCCCGGTAACCCTCCCGCCCTCCTCTCCCGGACTTACCTGGCACCACTCCCCTCCACTGCGGAGCTCCGATTCGGAGCCGGAGCTCCGCGGCGAAGAGGAGCGGAGTATGGGCGGCGCGGAGCGGGCTGATCCGAAATTTTCGGATTGGCCCGCGGGGCGGAGCGGGGGGTCCGTGCACACCCCTAATATAAACCCTACACAGGATGTCCACAACTGAGCTATATTTCTCTGGTCTCACAAATGGGAACTCCAATTAAGGGAACCTATAGAGAAAAGAAAGGGGACGCTTTGCACAGAAGAGACTGGATTCACAATACACATTGGGACTTAAGCACTTTGTGAACCTTTCTCTGCCTAGAATCAATCAATCAATCAATCAATCAATCAATCACTTTATTTGCAGAATCCTAACTGATACCCCCAGACACAAATACCTAATAGCAACTTCCATTTCACATTAGTAAAGTGCCCATTTTGTTTAATTCACTGAAGACCAAAAATGGTCTTCAATCCCCTTCAAATATAAGAACATGAGAACATACAAAGAGTTATACTGGATCAGACCAAGGACCTATCTAGTCCATCTTGTTCACAAGGTGGCCAACCAGCTGTCAACTAGGGACCCACAAGCAGGACAAAGTGAAACTGCCCCATCCCACCCATGCTCCCCAGCATGATGAAGCTAGCATAACTTTACTTTTGCTTCCTGTACTATTTTCTGGTCAAAATACGCTTGATTCTTCATAAAAGACACTGATAACAACACCTCAAACACTTTCGCGTTTGGGAATGCCCATTTTTCCTGGACAGTTGTTATTTGTATAAGAGTTGTTACTGCAATGGAGTTTGCTTGTTTCCCCTCCTATAATCACCATTTGGAGAAACGTTCAGGGATCTTCCTTTTTTGAAACATCTGAAGAATCTCAAGAGAGATCCCAAGAGTAGTGATAAGACTAGCAAAATTTCTTGGGGGTGGTTGAGTTGGGGAATTCACACACCCTTATTCTGTGTATACACCCAGAATTACATCATGCCAATTGATGTAAGTTCTAATGGAGAGAGAATGAGAAACAGACGTTAGAATAAAATATACTTATACTTTGTGATTTCACATATCACTCATCTAACGTTGCATTTTATCCTATTTTGTATGATTAGTGTCATTATTTCTTCCTTTCACTCTCTATTCATTAAACATAATTATTCAGATCCTGGGGATCTAAGCTCAAGATTAGTGTGGTCAGCAGAATAAAAGATTACCGTGGTTTTAGAGAGTAAGCTGATCATAGCTGTCAAGTTATATGGAAGTGATCACCAGGGTTTCAACCAAATTTGACATTTAATGTGACAGTAATTTTCATCTCTTCTGCTGCTGACTGAGTCATGTCAGATGATGGACAATTTACTTTACTTTACTATGTCCCTTGGTCCTGTTGAATGGAGGGAATGGGGACAATTTATCTTTTAAAAACATTCCTGCACAGTAGTTGCTTAAGGCTGGCCTCTATAAATACTAGGGATGTGCTCCGCTCCGATTAGAAGCATAGAAGCAGAAGCGAATTGGCCTGTTCCGCCTTGCCCAGAGGCGGAGTAGAAGTGGACCGGGGACCCCTAGAAGCAAGGCAAAGAGAAGCGCCCATTTTCGGAGCTCTTCTCTTTCCGTGGACCGATCCGATCGCCATTTTGAAACATTTCGCCCATAGGATTGCATTGCGGAAAAGAAAAGGGGATAACTGTTTTTGAAGCTATCTTTCTGAAACTTCTTGTGCTTAGAGAGTCATGGCTGGGGGTCATTTTGAGCCTACTCTCAGCTCTCTGTGTGGTGCAGTTTGCTTGCTAGAATTTTTTTAAAAAGTAGGGTAAAGGCAGGAAAAAGATTACCTTTTCGATTGCTGAGGGGCAGAGTCAACTTCTGGTCATGATCACATGATCCCAAAGTTGGAGGAGGGGATAGGCAAAACGGGTAACTTGTGATTCTGGGAACTTCTCTTTCTTAGTCTGAACGGACTTTTCCCAGTGTTTTTTAAAAACAGTAGCCCCACCAAATGCACAAACACAACCTGAAATCATATACTAAGCCAATAATAAGAGATAGAAACACAACACTGCTACCCACCCTAACTTTGGGGAACAACTGAAAAGATGTGGTGCAAGGAGATGAGCTCCCCTAGGGCATGTGGACATGCCCTCACTCTCTCCTGTACTTGGAGGGCCATCAGAGCCCTCCAAAGAGAGTAACCCGGTGGAGCAACGCCTATCATGAGTGGAAGTGAGAGCTTTGCTTCTTAAAAGACTGGTTCCTAGACAGGACCAGTTAAATTGGCCAATGATTCCCCATCTGGGCACGTCCACTACCACCCTTATTACTGGTAAAAGACAGATATAGCCTTTTAAAAAAAGTTCTTCTTGTTGTTTATTCAGCAACACTGCTGCTTTTAATTCCACCCCTCCTTTGTTTATTTATTTATTTATTTATTTATTTATTCCATTTTATTTGCATTACTGGCTTATCCTTGGCTCACTTCCTTATGCCCCCAGAAATGTCTGCTGCCTGCCTGCCTTCCCTCCCTCCTCCCCTGCCTGCCTCGCAGGGATGTTGTGTGTGTCTGGCTTTGACTCAGGGGAGAAGTCCTTCCTGCGCTCAATTAGACTTTTGGAAGTTCCAAATCCATTTTTCAAGTGTGGAAGAAGATTCATAGGTTTATCTCTACTCCTCAATTCATGGCATGTTGGGATTTCCTTTGAAATGGCCCCATTGAGATGTCTGCAGGTTTAATCCCTGCCAAAAATCAGGGGATGATGGGATTGCCTTGTACCTTGGCATGATTGTGGGTCTAGATGACATCTGTGAGTGTGCCCACTTCCCTTTTTTTATCTGTCCAAATGTCAGAGAACAGTCCACGTCTGCAAATGGGGTGCCCAGTTTCATAAATTCCTCAAAAATCAGGGGATGATGGGACTGCCTTGAGTCTGGGAGTGTATGTGTATCCCTGGATAAGCTGTCATGGTGGCGAGTTTGAGGTTTTTAACGTGCAAATTGATGGAGCTATCGAAGGGGTGTGAATGGGGTGCCCAATTTTCATAAATTCCCCAAAAATCAGGGGATGATGGGACTGCCTTGATTCTGGGCATGCATGTGTATCCCTGGATAAGCTGTCATGGTGGCGAGTTTGAGGTTTCTAATGTGCAAATTGACAGAGCTATCGAAAGGGGTGTGAATGGGGTGCACGATTTTCATAAATTCCCCAAAAATCAGGGGATGATGGGACTGCCTTGAGTCTTGGCATGCATGTGTATCCCTGGATAAGCTGTCATGGTGATGAGTTTGAGGTTTCTAACATGCAAATTGACAGATCTATCGAAAGGGGTGTGAATGGGGTGCCTGATTTTCATAAATTCCCCCAAAATCAGGGGATGATGGGATTGCCTTGAGTATTGGCGTGTGTGTGTATACCTCCATGAGGTGTCATGGTGCCAAACTTGAGGTTTCTAACTTTAACAGAAAAAAAGTTGTATACTTTTTTAGCTTAATGCAAGCCTATGGGGGGGAAACGGAGCTCCGATCCGGATCCGGAGCTCCGCAGTGGAGCGGAGCGGACATAGGCAGAGCGGGGGCGGAGTGAAGTGGCCTGATCCTCAAATCGCGGATCTGGAAGAGAAGCGGAGCGGGGGGTCCGTGCACACCCCTAATAAATACTTCCCTCTCATATTCATGAAAAGTAAAGCAACCATGTTATTGAGGTTTACGTTGCTTTAAAAATGTAGGACATGATCCAGCTAAAAAGAAGTAAAAATCTTATTAAATCCAAGTTCAGAATTGACACTCGCTTAAATCATTCTTTTTGAAATCTGTGACAACTAACATTTGCTCACTTTGGGCATGGCTAGACCAAGGGGTTGGAAGGGGATGATCTTGTGATATGATCATCGTGAGACACACACACACCCTCAGTCTACATGTGGGGCGCGACATCCCCAGAGGACATCACACTCACCATTATTAAAAAAAAATCAAGATGAGCGCAGGAGCACTCCATCAAAAGAATAATTAAAAAAACACCTCATGCTTCTCCCACCCCTGATGGTCACGGATCTCCTGATGAACTCTGTGCCTGGGGCCCAGGTCCTCGCGGTTACTCACAAGGAGCCAGGACGAAAACAGGACACCTGACTACACCTCACACATTCTTGGGAACATCCCAGGACCAGGGGAAGAACCAGGTTTAAAGTGAAGGTCTATATCCTGGGGAAAGGAAGGGGTCATCCCTCCCTGCTCCCTGGATCCCTTGTGCATCGCAGTGAATGAATGAAATCTTTATTGCTAAAAGCGATAAGCCATCACAATTTAACATAGTTAGAAAAATAAACTACAAGTAAAAAGATGAGCAGTACGTAAATGGAATCAAAATAGATAATTTAAAATAAAATTAAGAAGATAAACAAAAAATACAAGAATAGGGACAGTCCTGGGATGATCCCAGGGGTATCGGCCCATCTAGCCGTGCCCTTAGTCTGGATTATGACTTCTATGTTTGGAAGACCACCGACTTCCAATTGGGATGTGATCCATCTCAGCATGGGTGCAGCATTCACATGTACAATATTTTAAAGACTACTGTCTCCCTGTTCACACAAAGCATGCCAGGCTCTTACATTAATCTCAATGGGACTTATGTTTTATATATATATGCCTTAGTACATCTATTGGCTGACATCTGTCCCTACTTCCAATTTCCATTTCGCATTGTCAAACTGTAGAATTTAAACTTCTTGGGGAAAGGGCTCACCTTCCTGTGTGTTTGGATTAGTGCTACAATTAACACTAAGATGGCACATTGTTTTAACTGTTTTATCTGCTTTTACTGCTTTTAAATTATATATAGTTTTAACTTGGTTCATGGTTTAATTTGTTTTTAACTGTGCATATTTATTGTTTTGTACTGTATGCTTTTGTCTGTATGCCGCTCTGAGATCTTAATGATATAGGGCGGGATATAAATGTTTAAAATAAAAATAAATAAATTATGACTTGTCTACATTATTTATTTCTCTGGAATCTTGACAATGAGAGATGGACCAACTATTCCTAATTGTAACAGTAATGGGTTCATTCAGACTATAACTCTTAAGCCTTATTGTAGTTGTGTATTTTAGTTCCCAAAGACCCATTCAATTGTCAACAACCAAGTTACAGTTACAGAAATAGAGCACTTGCTACAACTTTGCCCAGGAGGAAGAATATTACAACTATTTTTTTTCTTTACTTAACTCAATTGCAACTGAATAAATTTCCCTATACACCTCTATAGAGAGCCAGTTTCAACAGCTTGGAAACTTCCTGCTTATGGAGAGAGAGAGAGAGAGAGAGAGAGAAATATTATAGTATTCAAAGATCCAACCTTTATTTCTGGAGGCTGTTTTACTTTTTTACTTTTACTTTTAAAAAAGTAAATTGCTTGGTTTGCCACAGTTTGTTAGACAATGTCTGGAAAAAGCACCAGCTAAATCCCTTTACTGTAATATAGACCTCTGTTGATCCTTAGCTCAGCAGATGAAATCTGCAACACTAAAATACTTTGCTTCCTAAGGGAAGAACAAATCTGCTTTGAGAATAGGGACAGACCTGCCAGGAAAAAGCAAGCTTTCTAGAAACTGCATGGACGGATTTCAAGGGTGGACATACCAAAGTGCTGGCTGTAGTTCTAAACCACAAAGATTTAAAATACGGGTGCAAAAATGGCCATTTATATGGACAAATTCGACTGTAATCTAATATATAACTTGATCCTACTGGCCGTGAATTGACCATCATAGGGCAGTATCCTACATCATCTGCAGGCCAGCAGGATCTGCTGCTAGCACAAAAGGAAACAGTGGTTCCTAAAGCAATCAAAACAAGTGGAAACACTCACTTTCAGAATTGGGCAGGTCAGCGGAACTCATAGATCTACTGACCTATCCCAATACAGAAATGGATCTTTCCACTCCTTTTCAGTGTGGTTTCAGTTTAAATAGTTTTATTATTATTTCAGAACATAACAAACAAATGAAGTATCCAAAGTAAGAAGAATAAAATAAAAAAAAACCATAAACCACTTACAAAATTAAGATGGGCTTCCGATTTTCTCCGCAGCAAAAATATTTTCTCTTGGGGCCTTGCTAGATCTACCTGATAATCCGGTGGAGAGTTGGGGCGAGGCCGCGCCGCAGCTAGCGTGGGCCGTCGCCCCCTAGCTAGACATAACACATGACGGGGTAAGGGAAAGCCCCGTCACGTCGGCCATTTTTTTTAATTAAAGGGGCCATGTGTGCAGGAGCGCACCAATGGAAAGGTAAGGGTATTTTTTTTAAAAAAAATAAAGGGTTCCCTGCTTCCCCTGCCCCCGATTTCCCCCACCACAATGTCTGCTGCCCCCCTGCCTGCTCGCTCGCCCGTCCTCCCCCCACTCACCATGTCCGCCCCCCTGCTTGCTCACCCATCCCCAATCTCCTTGCCCTGGCCCATTCTTCTCCCCCCATCTGCCATGTCTGATGCCCCCCCGCCTGCTCGCCAGCCCACTCACCATGCCTGCCCACTTACCCGCCCATGTCCGATGCCCCCTCCATGCCCCCCGTCCGTGATCTCCCCACCCTGGCTCTGCTCTTCCCCCCATCTCTCCTGCCAGGTCCGCTCTTTCTCCCTCGGCCCCCATATCCCTCCCTGGTGATCCCCCCCTGCCCGAAGGGCACAGCACTCGCTGTGCCCAGTGTGCAGCTTCAGCTACTTATGAGTAAGCGAGCAGCCGGGAAAAGCCACAGAAGTAGCTAGACCTTCCGCAGCCCTGGGCTCAGCCAGGGGCTACAGAAAAAATGGGCCACAAGTGGATCTGGTTATCCTGGGTCAAGGGAGGATTTAGCCCGGCCTGACCCCGGGATCCCCTGTGCGTCATCTGTACGCACAGCAGGGAGCCCAGGCCTCACACCGGGCTAAATCGTTGTCTAGCAACGGCCTCACTCTATAATTACAAAAGTCAAAATTCCCGTCTTTCTCTTATCTTAAAGTTTTCTCCTTATTTGTTGAAGCCACAGATAAACAAATCATTATTTTCTTGATCCTGCATGAAGTTATAAAAAGTTTACATTGAGTTCTGAACCTAGATATTGACTTTTCTCTAATTATTGACCTAAGTTTTGCCATCTCCGCCAACTCCAACATCTTCAGTAGCCATTCATCCATCGTAGGTACTATTATGCCTTTCCATTTTTGTGCATAGTTTTCTGTGTTGTTTCAGTACCCACTATTTCCTGTTGCACTAGTGGTGGGTCATAACAGAACTAGCAGAGGTTCAATGGTAGCACAGGTTACTGCCCATTATGTGTCTTCATTGTACAGTCATATCACCCAGCGTCAGCTCAGCACCATAATGTTCAATAGAGACAGTTTGCACATTCGGCTATTAACTGGGAAATTATCAGGTGATGAACATAGATGTATAAAAATCCTAACCTTATGAGACACTGAGAACCAGAACGGTAAGGATCACACTTGTTGAATGTATGGTCAGCATGTGGGTTACTAGTGTGCGTTGCTACACCTCTATGTAACTGAGGGATGTTTGTTTTAACACTGCTACAGAAACACAAGGAGGTGTTTCTATATGCTCTTGTGCATACTCATATTTTTTGGAATGTTAGGATGGTGTGTGACCCTGTTGTCAAAATATTTGTGGTGCAGTACTAGCTCAAAGGGATGTACTTCTGAATAAACTAGGGATGGACAGATGAGCCTATTTTGGGTCTGTGTTCATTCTTAAGTCTGTTCAATTCTGTTTCCACATTAGCATTTTTTAAAACAACAACAAGCATATAAAAGCATTTATTTATTACTTTTATATCCCACTTTTTTTCCTCCTTAGCGAACCTGAGGCTACATACATAATCCTCCTCCACCCCATCTTATCCTCATAACAACAACCCTGTGAGGTAGCATGGGTTAAGAGTCTGTGGCTAGCCCAACGTCACCCAGTGAGCTTCCATGGGGAGTAGAGTAGGGACTAGAACCCGGATCCCCTAACTCCAACACACTAAGCACTACACCAGACCAGCTCTCAGTTGTAGAATAAATTGTTTCCTCAGAAAATACATATGTATAAACTTGTATTATCTCAAGGTACACACTTCTAAGCATACTTTATCCTAAAATGCACATTTGAAAAATGCATGTTGATTCAATTTTTGAGCCAAGAACTGCATTACAAAACACAGAGAAGTGAGAAATCTTAAAGCTAATGATGTTCCAATCCTCACATTAGAATGGGAGGATCACGTGCAAATATCAAATTCCTCAAGCATCCCTAGAATTAATACACTTTGGCTGCAACTCTACACCTGCTTACCTGGGAGTAAGCCCCATTGAATCCCATTCTGAGTAAAACATGTACAGGGTTGCACTGTTAGATTCACTTTTATATTCCTCTCAGTATTAAAAAGAATGGGTCTTCAAGGCAGTTAAATGTGAATGGATACTGTCTGCTCTTTTTTCCATTTCTGTTATGAATTTAAACTTTTGCTACTGGGTGTAGATTGTCCACACGATATACTTCACAGTCAGGACAGCAGAGCCAACCCCAAATGGTTTACCACCCAAAGTGGATTATTTGTTTGTCCTGCTGGGCTGGTTTACAAAACAGGGAATCGATGGGGCAGAGATTAGGGCCAGATCTGCACCAAGCAGAATTGGCAGCTTTGGTGTCTCTGGCAGTTCACAGTGGAGGAATGAGCTGAAATAGAATGACCTGTCAACTTTGCTTCATATTGATATCTCTGGGAGGTTGTTGTTGTTGTTGTTGTTGTTGTTGTTGTTGTCTCTGCAGGTGATAAAAAAGGTAACAGAATAATAGGTCAACACAATCCGGAGAGGTTTAGATAACAGAGGGAACAAGTGAACAGAACCCATAGAACTAAAATTCACTTTGAATATTAAACACAAAAGGGCAAAATATAGACAATAAGGAGGTCTTAATATAGATTAAAAATTGGAAGATAGAAAATTATGTATTATTTTTAAATGGCATTTTAAAAATCCTTTTAAAAAGAATTGCAAAATGCACCAGCAATCCATATTAAGCACACACACACACACACACTTCAATAGACAATGTAGTAACAGAAACAAAATCCCCTAAAATATCAAAAACATCCATCCATAATGAATTAGCAGAAACAATGATGCCTGGATGGTAAGTGATGGTAAATAAGGACAGTTGAGCCCTCTCTCCTGTGGACATGGTGGTCAAGCAGTGGAAGCACAGTGAGCCCATATGGCAGATACAGCTGCCATAAAAGACCTCTTTGATTCGAGTTCTTTTTGTGCATTATTAATTGTATGTACAGTCAGTAGTGGCAGCACAATATTCTCTTCATAGTCTGGGTAGTAAAATGCACTTCTTCAGAAAGTATCCATGTGTGCAATTGTATGAGCGTATGCAGAGTTCCACACAAGTGGGAACCCCTAATTTCCAGACTCGGTAGAGCCTTGTCCATGTGCATATGCTTGTCCATGCAGATATGTGCTGTAGACATGCTTTCCATGTGTGAATTGTCTGGGGCTAATCCTGATACCGCCCACACATTCAGTAAATGCTCAGAGCCTTTACCTCAGAAGTTGGCTTTAGCACTGACTTGAAGATATTTCTGACAGAAATGTTTTTGGGGAATTTTATATGCAATGTTTGGTTTATCTGTTTATTCAGGGAGAAGTGATGCCTGCAATACCTTATCTTGAGAAAGTACGCAATATTGTTGCCTGAGCTGCAAATTGATTTAAATCCCTAGCATTTACTAAACATATGAAAATGTAAAAGATATACATTCCTGAATGAATTTCAGTGAGTACGCAACATAATTTAAACATCTTACTTGCTAGGAATTCATTTTGTAGCATGACGTCAATGGGGAATTAGACTTTCTCTCAGGTTCATTTTGGAAGATAAAAAAGTAATGTGTCACTTTACAAGATTTAGTAACTGAGAGGAACAATAACCGTCTCGCTCAACCAATATGCACTTACAGATGCTGTTCTTTTTACAGTAGCTACAGTTACAATAAGAGCAGAGGTGTTAAATCTCTTTCAGTCCAAAGACTGAATTCAGTTTTGGAGACGTTCTTGGGGAGGGTGGATTCCAGTGGTGGACAGGGACAAAACAGGCCAGAAGCAAAGGGAGGAGGCCTAAAACACCAGAAATACCACACACACACGCACACACACAACCCCACACTTGTACTGTCAATAGCAAAGCTTTAGGAGAGGCGTTAAAACCTTTTAGAATGGGGAAGAACTGCTCAAAACTTGGGAAATCACCAAACAGTCGATGGTTGGGGGAAAGAACATGGACCAGGGGAAGGGGGAGGCCATCTGGGGGACTCAAGTGGGCCATATATGGCCCCCAGGCCAAATTCTGAACCCCTGATACAGAGGTTCTAAACATCTCCCAACCAGATTGGTGTTTTGGCTAAAATACTGGACCAACAAGTGGCATGCCAGCCATGCAGCTCATTTGGTGGGCTTGGGCCACTTACTACCTCTCAGCCGGTTACCCCATAGAATTGTTCTGAAGATAATAAAGAATTATCTCACATATAGATAAGGAAAGGGGGGGTAAATTTGTTTGGTTTCCATTTCAATGAAAACTGACTTAATTTGCACATTGTGGACAGCATGCTGAACGCAGTTGTAAGCCTAAGCATACCTTTTGTTCCCCAGTGCAGTTCTCCAAGCAAAAATAAGTTATCTTAGAGGAAATAATGTACAAAAAATGCCATGGGGGCATGGCTAGATGAGAGGGGTGGAGGCGGATGATCTCACGATATGATGATCATGAGATCTTCCCCCTCAGTCACAGCCGCAATTTTTTTTTTTAATCGAAAAAGAGCACAGGAGCACTCCTATGAAAAAGTGAGGTTTTTATTTTTTTTAAAAAAAGACCACACTCCCCCCTCCCACCCTGATGGGCACAGAGCTCCTGAAGAGCTCAGTGCCACATGCCTGGTTCCTGGCTCCTCACGGTTACTCGCAAGGAGCCGGAATGAAAATGGGATGCCCGGATTAAAGGGTATGCCAATATCCCAGGGAAAGGGAGGGATCATCCCTCCCTGCTCCTGGGATCCCCTGTTCATCATGTGGATGCAGGGATGATCCCCCAGGATGATCCCCGGGATATCAGCAGGTCTAGACATGCTCGAGGACTCCACTATATTACCAAATAGTGCAAATTGCAAAAATGTGCATACTAGGAAAATGTACAAAAATGCATATATTAGAAGAAATGCACATGACAATGCATACACATTTTCATGTGGACTTTATTTATTTAGTTAGTTATTTTAAGTCAAACTGATGCAGAAATGGGACTAAATGAGTAGATGGTAATAGATAGACCTTTGGGGAGAGGGTTATTCTGGCCATAGAAAGACCAGAAAACAATGACTAGGAAGGATCAGTGACAGGAAACAATATCACATATAATCATCCCCTTCACTAGCAATTAGCCAACTGGCACCACACAAAGGAAATGAAGTGAAGTCACCACCACCACCATTTTCAGTTCCCCACAATACCCCTGGGCCACATGTGGGGCCAAATTCATTCTAAAGAGAGAAAGAAGTAGCAGGTGGCTGCAAGCCGGAGCTTAGCAGTGCAACACATCCAACCATCCAAGAAAGCAGGGGAGGGGGAAGAAAGATGGTCCCCCGTTACCTGGTCCATTGGGGGGATCCAAAGGGGTAGGTTGGGTAGGGGATCCATGTAGAGGTGGGGGGGCATGCGGGAGACAAAAAGGGAAGTGTATGGCTGAGATTTGTGGGGGGGGTTGAGGAAAGTGCATGGGGGCTGGGGGAGTAAGTGGGGGAGAAAACATCCCATGGAAAAGTCAGGGGGAAAGAAGGAAGGGTGTGGAAGCCAGAGGTCAGGAGAAGAAAAACTGCAAGCTGGAGTGAAAGACAGAGAGACTGAGGGCCTTGCTAGACCTACCACATAATCCAGTGGGGAGTAGGGGCGATGGCGCGCTACAGCTAGCACGTGCCGTCGCCCTTTTCCAGACGTAACATGCGATGAGGCAAGGGAAAGCCCCGTCGCATCCAGCATTTTTTTTTCACTTGAAGGGCCATGTGCGCAGGAGCGCACCACTGAAAAAGGTAGTGTTTTTTTTAAAAAAATAAAGGGTCCCCCGCTCCCCCTGCCCCTGATTTCCCCCCCACACACAATGCCTGATCCCCCCCTGCCCGCTCGCTCACCCGTCCTCTCCCCGTCCACCAGGCCCTGTCCCCGTCCACCAGGCCTGTCCCCGTTATTCTTCGCCCCCATCTGCCATGCCCATTCCTGCTCACTATGCCCGCTCATCATGCCCATCCCCGCTCGCCATGCCCACTCATCCTTGTCCCCACTTGCCATGCCTGCCCCCTGCCGGCTCGTCATGTCCGATGCCCCCTCCACACACACCCGTCTGTGATTCCCTCCCCCAGCCCAATGGGCACAGCGCTCCTATGGAGCGCAGGCCAGGGCTGTGGAAAAGCCGGGCCATAAGCGCATCCGCTTATCCCGGTTCAAGCGAGGACTTAGCCCGGCCTGACCCCGGGATCCCCTGTGCGTCATCTGGCCTCACACTGGGCTTACTCCTCATCTAGCAATGGCCTGAGAGAGAGAGAGAGAGAGAACCCCCACATAAACACATCTCTCTCTCTCTCTCTCTCTCTCTCTCTCTCTCTCTCTCTCTCTCTCTCACACACACACACACACACACACACACACACACACAATATGTGCCCACACATACAGAAAAGGACTCCCCCACTTCAGCAATTGGTGGTGGTGCCCATTTCCAATGTTTCCATGAGCCTAGAAAGGATGGAGTACCCTGGTCTAGCTTGTCTTCTTGCAGTTCCCTCTATTGGCTGGAGGTCAGTGATGATACATTGGATACATCTTTAACACACACTTGCATACCAAAATTTTAGGACCAACTACAGTTCATGCATTGCCATATGTTTCCCCCCTTTTCCCCCTCAACTCTCCATATATCTTCCTTTCTGTTTACTGCCTAGTGTTTACACTTCTTCCCCTTCCTTCAGATACTTTCCCCTTTCCACTCACTACCTACTAGTGTTTCCTTTCCTTCAGATATTCTCTATTTCAAGCCCTCTGACATTTGCTTCCCCATTTCTAGAGGACTGATCTAACCCAGCATTTCAGGCTGCCCTCACTGCCCATATGTGCTACTCTACAGTACCGGCCACTGCCGAGAATGAGCAAGAAACTCAACATACGTCAGGGCAACATGGTTTGTGAGATCAGTCCAGATGGGTTGACACCAAGCTGCTGCCACCATGTTGGGCAATTGTAAACATCAGAAAGTGGGTCCCATGTTGCAGGTTGGGAGTCCAAAGTGGGTCTCGGTCTGGACCAGTCGAACACGCTGTACTACATGGAGCTACTTTCACATGATGGTTATAATACATGAAGCAGCTCTCAAGATGCCCCATGGCATCACAGAAGCCCAGACAATGAATGGCAACAAAATGTGTGTGGTAGTGGCAGTAGGGCAGCACCCCAATATTTCAGATAATAACTGGGGTTGGGTGTGTTGTGGCACAAGACTTGAGAGAGTGTTTCAAGTCTGTCTATATAATATGTAATATTGAAACTGATGTTGTTTAGTTCTCAAGGTTCTAAATTTAAGTCAGATTTCTGTATTTCATTCTTAATCTGTATCTCATCAGCAAAGTTGACACTAATGATTTTTTTTCCTACAGCCACCCTTAAAAATAGTACAAAGGGAGAGCTTTTCCTCTTTGAAAATGTACTGCTTACTTCCAAACGGCTGGGAACACAGCTCCTGTAACTCCAGGGGAAGTCAGAAAATATGCAAATCACCTCTTTAAATTCCTCTCTTGTAAGGGAGGTTGTTCATGTCAGGATGACCTTGTACCTTGAAAGAAATTATACAGGAAGAAGGTGTTAAGTTTCAGATAATTTCAATTGCAAACATCTCAGGGTGCATAAAAGTACTGTAAATGTTCAGTTATTAATTTTATGCACAGGTCATAGGAAAGGGAGAGGAAGGATCAAATAGATTATAACAGATATTAAAATGCTTTCAGTTATCCTTATTTTGAAAAGATTTATAGCCAACAGCTTAATTTATATAAGCATCAAGAGATACTCTTTTTTTTTTTTGGAAAAGTGTGCATATGCAGTTTATAAATTTGAATTCTTTAAAATCCCATTGACATTGAAGTGGGTATAGTGCAGGGGTTTAGAGCATGAGCCATGAGCAGGAACTCTCAAGTTAAAATTACAGTTCGGTCATGAATTCATTGCTGAACTTCAATCCCCATCTGTAATCCTGGCCTATCTCACAGGGCTATTGCAAGGGTTTCAGAGAGGAGTGTGGCTTTAAAGCTTTTGTTTTTGTTTGTTTTTAATTTAAAAACATCTTCATAATTGCTTTTGCACAACCTTCTTTCATCATTCCTTTCTTTTGCAAAAAGATTATCATTTCTCTATAGACTTTAATTGGGGCAGGAGAGGTGCTTGTAGAAAAACCACTGGATGAGAAGAAAATCCCAGCCCCAGTCAAGGAACCTTGGGATGACAGGGTCCTTGGTGCAAGGTGGATTTCTTTTCCCCACCAGCCATTTTCCTGCATGCACTCCCCTTTTCTATTTTCCTCATCTCCATTGCATCTTCATTGACTTGACTAGGGAGGGAGAAAAGTTTGCTTGCAGGAAAATGGCTGCTGTTGTTGGGAAATCTCACCCCATGTCATTCCAGGTGTCCTTGGTGGAAGTAGGCCTTTTCCTGGGATCATCCCTGTGCATGCAAATGACACACGGGGGATCCCGGGAGCAGGCAGGGACGATCCCTCAATTTTTTCTGTGATAATCCTGAGGTGAAGGAACGGCCTGGGATTCCCTCAGATTTGGGGGTGGGAAGGAGGTTGTGACCTTCCCCCCCCTCACACAAGTCAATGGAGGCAGCTAAATAATTCTAAATGAAGAAAAGGACAATCCTAAAAGAATCCATATTTAAATTGGAATTGTTTGATTAATGTTAATTATAATTCATATTTAATTAATCCAAATTAAATACAGATGGGGCCCTTTCATATTTGTCTCTCTTTCAGAATAAACTAAAGAACACCCATAATTTTAGAGGGTCAGTTAACTCATTCATTATGAACTTCTTGTCTTAGGAGGCATTGATATTCATGACCTAGCTTCTTTGTAGCCTGTTCTCATGGTCAGATATTAGACAGGCAAACAAAAGAAGACAAATTGCTTAATTGTCTGAAATAAACCTAACTATTAAAGGACTGTCTAGGTAAGATGGCGAAAGATAGCAGAAAAAAAATAGGTGGATACACATGGCAGTACTGGATTGAGGGTTGTGGGCTCCCTCAGCAAGCACCACAACTCTTATTAAGCACTTAAGGCCACCACCTTAGTTTCAACAAAATATGCCTCAGAAGTTCCATCGTTCTATGGTATGGTGGGTCACCTCCTCCTCCATTATTGCTGTCACAAAAATATGGTCACTGCCAATTTTGTTTTCCCACATTGAAACAGAACAGTGGAATCACTGAAGCATTGCATTTTGGGAAATCTAAAAGAGCGGCCATGACCACAGCTACTACTGGCCTGGAATGGAGGCTTTGACAGGAATTTCTATTAGTAGTGAGCCCAAGCAGGCATCACTGTTGCCAGAAGACCCCCACAGCTTCCCAAAGATACTGAATAATGATATCAGGCCTGTGTACAATATGTCACATACTCCCATATTATAGGCACAATATACCTCAATTACTATCTTCCATCATGCAGATTTTTGTGAACCGCCCAGAAATTAATTTTTGTGAACCGCCCAGAGAGCTTCGGCTATTGAGCGGTATAAAAATGTAATAAATAAATAAATAAATAAATAAATAAAATAAATAAATTTCCCCATTGTGGTGAGCCCCTTGAAGCTTCTCCGACTATGCCATCATCCCAATTCTTGTAACAGCCCCCAGAATAGTCCAGGATTTGGTGAGACACATCATGCATATCAGTAGATACATAATATAATGAGAGTTTTGACATTACTGCCAACAACTTTGGCTATTCTATTTTGTGTGCATTCCGAGAAAGTGCTATCTATATAGGAAAGAAATGCAGATTGGACACTTGTATGGTCCATCGTATGTCCAGGATATATCAGAACAATTTGGCTACTTGGATGATTACTTTAAACACAAACACACACCCTGCATGTTTGTATGTTTACGTTGTTTGTCTGAACGTTTCAGCTATTTTCATCCTGCCCCCTGCAAATGTCATAAAGCTCTTCTTTGGAAAGGTCAAGACATTTCTTCATGTATGGTTGTCTGGATTTAAAAGTGATCAAAACATCCCTTTGCAGCACCAGGGCACACATACCTTAAAGACCTCAAATCTGCAGGGAGGTCCCTGATCAAAGTGCCCACTTGTCCAAAAGTTTCAATCAGTCTTTTGAGGGGAAACAAGACCTTTGCCCCTCTCCTGAGGGTATAGAAAGAATTCCAGGAGGAGGTTAAGCAATGTATTTCCCCTTTTAGCTTTCCAAAGACTATTTAATGTCTACATTTGTTAGAAAAGAGTTTTGAATCCCTTTGGGTTCTTTTCAACTATTTATTCTTCTCCTAAAATACAATTTGGTTTTTTTTGTTTATTTAAAGCTTTTTTAGTGTGTGGGAACAGCAATACTATTTTAGTTGGTTTTCATTGTTACTGAATTTGACTGATTTGTTTGTCTATTCAATGCAGGAGAGGTAAGCTATAAAAATAAAATTAATTAATTAAATATATAATAAATAATAACTTTGCAGGGGGACTGCTTGCCTGAGATTTTGGCAGACAGCCAAATTCACTTTGAATTTTGTTTTGTTCCTGGCAAATTGCTGGAAAGCATGATTAAAGACAGAATGATCAAGCACAGAGAAGAATGAGTCTTGCTGGATTCTATAAAGGTAAGTCCTGTCTCACTAATCTTTTAGAGCATTTTGAGAGTGTCAACAACCCTGTAGATGGGGTCGCCCAGCAGTCACGGTGTAGTTGAACTTTCAAAAAGCTTTTGACAAATTCCCTCACCAAAGGCTCCTGAACAAACTCAGCAGTCAGGAAATAAAAGAGAGGTCCCCTTATGGTGCAGTAATTGGTTAAGGAACAGAAAGCAGATATTAGGGGGGAAATAGACAGTTCTCACAATGGAAGGACATACAAATCTGTATTGAAACTGTGCTTTTTGACTTGTTTATAAATGATTTGGCTTTATGGGTGAGCAGTGAAGCAGCCAAAGTTGCTGAATATATCAAATTATTCAGCTGGCAAAAAACTGTATGTGTCAGGTTTGGATGAATCCTGAATCAAAAGCCAAATTGAGTAGATTTAGATGGATTCATCCAAATCTGCCCAAAAAAATCTTCATCCAAAGGAAAACAAAATTCATCTGAATTGTCAATGGTTCTCCTGAAGCTCATGCATTTTATGAACACGTATGAGGTGAGCAACCTGCCCTGTTCAGAAGAATAGCTCATATTTTTTATCAACATTTAAGAGGTGAGCAATGTGCCCTATTCAGATTAGTTCATACTTTTTATCTGGGGCTGCAGAAGCCTCTCGGCAAAGCAAGAACAAATAGGCCTTTTAGAGCTTTAGAAAAACTCTGTTCTTGCTTACAGCAGCACAGAATTCTTTTTAGAGAGTCCTTCGGTAAAGACACATTCAGGAACTCCTGCTGGGCTATAAGCCTCTCTGCAAAGAGCTCTGGACTGCTGCAAGCAAGATGAAAGTTTTTCTAAAGCTCTAAAAGTCCTGTTTTTTCTTGCTTGCAATAACCCATGACTCATTGCAGAGAAGCTTCTGATTAGGGCTGTTGTGGGCACTCGACTGGGTCCACAGGTCTGACAAACTCCCCCATATCTGTACCTTTGGACCCAGTCGGCCTGCACATTGAATGCCCATGTGGCCCACCAAGCACATGGCAGCCATCCACCTTCATCCAGAGTATCCATTGTGCGTAACAATGGAGGCTCAGAAATTATGTATTTTCCCCATTGTGTAAATGGTGGCCTTAGCCCTATTTATACAATGGGGAAATTATGTATTTTTCAGAGGCTCCATTGTTGCACACAATGGATGCTCCAAACAGGCTCACAACATCATCATACTCTAGGCAAGCCTTAAAAGAAGTTAACACGGCGCCATGAGTGGAGGCAGACAGCGGTGGTGCGAGCATCCAACAAATTGGACATGGGTGAGTGCTTCCATCCCTACTTCTAATGCCCAGGATCTCTTCCTGAATGTGTATGAGGGTGATATCCTGTGGTCTCATGAGAGTTCAAGAAGTGCTGCTGTTTTGGAGAAGCCTCTGGGTAAAGTGTCCAATATTGATGCAAGTGCATTTTTAAGAGAGAAAGAGAGAGAGAGAGAGAGAGAGAGAGAGAGAGAGAGAGAGAGAGAGAGAGAGAGAGAAGATTTTCCAGCCATGTCTTAAACTTAAACAGGTATGTGAAAACCCTGTACCAATCTGCAAGGAGAAAATTATTTGAAAACAATATGTCTCCTTCACAGGGAGAGAGGAAATTCCTGAAAATAGGTGGTAGGGTTCAGCACAGCACTACTAATTATCCTTCCAGTAGAAGAAGAGCAAAAATGTTGACCAACTCCAATTAAAAGTTGGACAGAAAATGGTATTGTTTAATTGAATCAGTTCCTCTGATAGAATCAGTGGAAATTACGGGTGTGGGTTGGGGGAGACATAAGGAAAATCTATACTCTTGAGAAACATAAGGTGATATCTAAAGAGGAGTGATATACAAACTTTCCTCCCTCACCTCATTTTATGCTGAACTTCATAATAGAAAACTACAGCAATCTGAAAAGCTCTTGAGATAAAGTTTACCTAGGCCAGATAAAACTAAAATCCTAACACAGCAGTAATCATTCTATTGTATTCCAGAATGTTCCATACAGAATCCTTTTGTGTCCGTGTGGAATGACCTCATTAAAGCACTTGACTTTGCTTCTTCTTTGTTCCATCAATATATTGAATTCTTTGGTGACTATTAGAGAGATGGGTGAAAATCCTGGAGCAGAGAAGGGGTAGAACCAATTAATGAAGAAAGATGAGCTAAAAAGAAAGCTTTTTGTTGTTCTGCAGCATTCCTTGTCTGAAATAAAACTATTCTTTATAAACTTCATATGAAGTTAGCGGTATTTACAGGTGTTGTGCTGAAAATTCAGACATTCCATTTTTGGCATTTCATGGGGGGTGAGGAGAAATAAAAACTCAGGTAAAAAGAGTGAAAATTTTGGAGAATTTTGTCCTTGGAGAAGGGGACAGGGTTTCCACATACCTTTTTAAATGGGCTCCTCCAAATGCTGAGGGGAAGGTGAGGTTTTTGTTGTTGTTGTTGTTGTTTTGCGGGGTTTGGAAAAGTTCCCTCAGCAATTGGCTACACTTCAAAAAGGTATGTGGCAACCCTGTTCCCCACCAAAGGAGAACATTATATGAATTCCCACCTACCTACAAAAGAAGCAGGAAAAAAATCCCTCTTTCACAGGTAGAAAATTCCCAAAAATAGGAGGCAGGATTAGGCCCAACACTACTAATTTGAGCACAATCCCGTACTTCATTTAAAATGGCTGAAGTGATGGAGAATACAGATCAAGTCCTGTTCTGGTGTTGATACATTGGCATTGGAGGTTCATGGTGGTGAAAACAGGGCTTAATCTGCAGACAATCATCGTTAATCAACTGTGTATATAATTCCAGGGAAGGGTCTACACTAATGCTTTAAAATGGTTTATAGTGGTATTGACAACAGTTGGGGCCCAGGACACACTCTGTATACATTTTGACAGTTAAAAATATATATTTTTTACAAATTGAAAGAATGTTATTTTCTGTCCATTTTTCCAAGGGAGAAAAGTAAGCAAAAATCTCGATAGGTCCAAGCCCTTGAGAAAACACAACATAGTTCTTCTGAGTTTATTTCTCATGTCTTCAATAAGGTACGCAACTATCATACAAAATCAAAGCAACACACACAAACACATTCCCAAACAGTCAGGAGAGGGCATAGAGGCGAGGTGTACCCATCGTTGATCATTGCGATGTCTGATTTGTGGGATTTCGAGGTACACACATTTTTGTTGTTTGATTAAAGAGGTTTGGCCCTCCAGATGCTGTGATCCAGAGAGATTCAACTATTGGGCGGTATAGAAGTGAAATAAATAACTCCCAGCAGTCCTAGCTTCATTTTTAATGTTGAAGGAGCATAAGCCAAAATGTCTGGAGGGCTACAAGTTGTCTACCACCCCTGGATGAAAGGGGGTTCCATAGTCTCACACTTAGGTCTCATCTACACCAAGCAGGATATTCCATTATGAAAGTAGTATATAAAAGGCAGGAACCACACTACTGCTTTATAGTGGTACTAAAGTGCACTGACAACTGTTGGGGCCCCTGACACATCTACACCAAGCAGGATATATCACAATATATATCACAATAAATGCTGTATGAAAGCAGTATATGGTATCTGTCAACAGTTGTCAGTGCACTTCAATACCAAAATAAAGCAGTAGTGTTGCTCCTGCCTTTTATATACGGCTTTCATAGTGGAATGTCCTGCTTGGTGTAGATGAGCCCAACGATTCTTATTAAATACAAGGAAGAAGAGAGGAATATGAGGGAATTTGTATGTGATTTCTCATTTCAGATTATTTTTTTGTGAAGCTTCAGGGGAAAAGAGGACAGAAAAATCGTCAACATGAGCACAGTACAGTACTTTTTGGAGCACTAATTCTCTCTTGAATATTGGAGTGGGAGAGGCCATAGTTTAATAGAAGAGGGCATGCTTTGCACCCAGGAAATTTCAGTTTCAGTCTCCAGCATCTCCAGGTAGTGCTTTGAAAAATTCTTGCCTGAAACCATGGAAATCTACCAGTAGTCATGTAGTGTAGTGCACCTTACTTGTTATTCTTATGCTAGTTTTTACGTTTTTTAAAAATTTTTGTATACTTTTAATGTTTACTATTTTTAATTGTTGTAAACTGCCCAGAGAGCTTCGACTGTGGGGCGGTATGTAAATGTAATAAAATAAATAAATAAATAAATAAATAAATAAATAAATGAAAATGTGCAACTAAATAGGACACTGATGGAGATGTAACAGCAACATAGCTTGACAATCAGTCCTTCCAACACAGTGTCATCATCTATAGCTAATGGGGGGAAAGTGATAAATCCCCCAAGAAAGAGTCTCCAGACTGACGTTTGTGCAATGTGTATCCTACCCCTGAATTTTTCAAATCCCAAAGGAATAAGATAAAAAATGGTTGGGGGTGCAAGGTACCCCTTCCCAACTAATAAACTTTTTGCTCAAACTTCCCTTCCCTTGCAATCTCTCAGAGGTTTTGATTTTTGAAAGCAGAAATGCTCAAAACTTGCCTTGATACCTCACATTTGTTGGCAACTCTATGAAAGGGACAATGGGTATTTCTCTGATTCACCTCACAAAAGGTCTTTCTGTCCCCTCTGTGAGGTCAGCTTGGTCATGTTACTCAGCTTTATCGAGCATTTTCTTGAGTTTGCCCTATGAAAATGAACACAGTCATCCTACTGACATAGAGCTGATCCAGAGTGCATTGAGGCTAACCAAATTTGTCCAATTTAGTGGAAGCTGTTACATTTAACTAGCAGTTGTTACCTTCCTGTCCTATCGTTAGACAGATTTAGAGCACTATAAAACCTACACAGGCAGGATGCTGCTGTCACACTGACGGGAATCGAGCAGATTCACTCTATGCAAAGCTCTCTGTAAAATGTACAATTTACAGTAATTTGGAGACATAGCTATCACTATCTGTGCAACACACAAGAATGTACCATTTGGAAGTTGTCTACTAAAACACTGTAACACTTTCATTTTAACAAACTTTCACCACACTTTATTGTGAATTCATCTTACTGAACTATGCTGAACATCTCTCCTCTCTCTCACTAAATGGATGCATATTGGGTCAGTCCCAGATGCAGAGGCGTCCAGTCCCTATTTTCATGCCCCACCACATCACTCATCCCAGCATTTCCCATCACAATCTGATTTGGGGACATAAACACAACCTAAATGTGTTTCAGACAGTAACGGTTCAAAATCTGGTGAGTGTTGCCAATCCTTGACCAAAGTTGTGAATGTCTGAAAATAAATACTGTATATATTCCTCCACTTGTTGGTCATAGAACATTTTTCTTTTCTTTTCTTTTTTAGAAAACTCTCAATACTTTATTTTTGTATTAATTTGGTTGTGATACTGTGGGCTTATATCTTGCATGTGTGTGTATATGCTAGCCCATTTCTGTCAAAAGTTAATAGCCTGGAGCTCAAATATTTACATAGAAGGTTTGGAATATGTGCTCCAGAGGCCAAGAGATTATAAAGTACAACAGAAGATCAGACAAAGATAGGGGGAAAAGTTTCAACTCAAGAAACAAAAATCTAATTTGCAGAAATGAGCAAAGTAGGTTGTTTTTATTACCGTGTGTGTGTGTGTGTGTGTGTGTGTGTACACCTATTCAGTTTTTAAACCCTTTTCCTATTAAAAATTTTCTTCCATAACATTTTAAACTGGGTTATGTGAAGTTTTGTGTTCTCTTTTTTTCTTTGTTACCCACCCTACATCTAATACTAACCAAGCCCCCATACTACCTAAAGCAGAAACCTGAAACACAGAGAGATTTAAGGCTGGTTTGGTGGAGGCAGCCAAAAATATAAAGATTTCTACTTCCTAGCATTGGAAATTCCCAAAAGAAGGGAAGGGCTAAAAGGAATGTGGGCACTAAGGGTGTGCACTCTGCTATGGAATTATCTGGTAACCGCGAACATCTGTGGAGCATTCAATCTTCCAAAGTGGAAATTGGCCGCTTCCAAACCCATCAATTAATATCAGAGTGGAGACATGCCCAATTGGAGCTTGGAGCTTGTAACATCTCTGAAATTATACAACTGTTTTTCAGGCATCAGTGTTCTCTCTCTCTCTCTCTCTCTCTCTCTCTCTCTCTCTCTCTCTCTCTCTCTCTGTGTCAATTGAATATCTCCATATTTGGAAGGCACTGAGAGGGGTTAGGGGTAGCTTTGATATTGTTATCTGTGGCTAACCAATTAGGAATTGCCACAGTGCTGTCCATGACCAAGTTTTCCTCCAATCACAGTGTTTGGGGGAGTGGGAAACACGAACTGGCTGCTGGTTCTGGCCATGGGGGTGGGGAGCGAGGGAGTGCATTTCTGCTTGGACTCATAGAAAATCATCCACAGTGTGAAAGTGCTGCTGGTTTTGCTGGCATCATGAGTGAGTAAGATTCTACACCTGAGTCAGGCAAGCTTATTATTTCATTTAAACTATTACTCTTATTGGCTGGCTGGGCTTCCAGTGCATGGGCGGGGTCCATTCCATAGATCTGGTGGGTACCAGGTTGGAGAAGGCTGGAGTAGAAACTTCCACCACCAGCAGTGGAGCTCTGCATCATCAAAGTAAAGGATAAAAGCTCCCTCCATAAATATGCAGACGTGGTTAATGTGTGTGTGTGTGTGGTGGTGGTGGTGGTGGTGGTGGGTGGATGTCTGTTTAAGGGGGATAATGGTTTGAGGGGGGAAAGTTAAAAATTCCTAAAAAAATTAAGGCATGAATGGATCTGCTACAAACTTGGCATGTCTAAAGACCTCATTCTGAACTATCACCATTCCAACTTTCATCTCTTTATCTTTCAAAATGAGGGAGCTGTAAGCATTTGATTAATTTCCATTGACTACAGCAGTTATCCAAAACTGGGGAGTTCTCTGATGAGTAATCTGATGGGGTGGATTAAGGGGAGCTGCTCTGAAATCAGGGCAGAGAATTGCCTCAATGGAGCTCTGGCTCAAATTTCAAGGTGGAGAAGACCCACTTTGCACACCCCTACTGGGCCCACCATTTTGCCTGTTTTCCCTTCCTTTCATTGAATTTTAAGACAGTCACAAATGTAAGTTCCCAAGGTTGTAGCACACAACCGAGTGTCACTAACAGAATCCAGGATGGATATACAGAGGGAAAGGAATGGGGCTGTGCAGGTCAGAGGATATGGTTCAAGCGTTAATGGGTGTCAATGCCAAGCTACACATTAATGATGTAGCTAGTAGCTATGTGGGTTGTTGTTGCTTTACCCTAAAATAAGTACCGGAGATCCCAGAGTGTCCAGAAGACAGCATGGGGAATAGGGGGCTTTGAACCTGCTCCCTTAATACACACAGTGGCCCTGATCCAGATCATCTTCCCACACATGCAATTTGTATTGCCAAAAACTGATCAGCAAAAGATTAAAGCCCCCTAGTCCTACCAATGCTAAGGTCCCTATCTGGATCAGGACTCTTGCACTTACTTTAAAGTAAAAAGGTAATTTATAGTACTCATCAGCTGAACTAAGTATCTGCCATTTATGAGAATGATGATGAGATTTCTTTCTCTCCATCGCCCCTGCCCTCTCTCCATTTTTCTCTCTGTGCATGGGTGTCACTTATCTAGTTATTTACAGAAATATAGAGTACTTGCCTCATTTCTCCAGAAGGTGCTGTCTTGTGCAACAGTAAATAATATTATGAAATTATTAAATTGGGTCAGGTTAATTTAATTTGTGTTAGGCTCAACAGTTTCAGATTATCCGACGGGTTTGCAAATAAATCACAGATCAGCTATATGTGATGTTATCTGGCCTTATTCTAAATGAACCAGTTTGGGTGGATTAAATGGACACACTAATGAAAATGACTGCAGATTAAAGAGGAAGAGCTGGGATAGGCCTTATAGGTAAAGCAGGCTTGCATTCAAAAATGACTTATCTTTGTAAAGCCTAGGAAGAATTTAATTAAATCTCTGTGCCAACCTATCTGATATTCAAGGGGGAATTAGTGCTCTAAAAAGTGCTGTACTGTGCTCGTCTTGACGATTTTTCTTTCCTCTTTTCCCCTGAAACTTCAGTGAAAAATAAGCTTAAATGAGAAATCATATACAAATTCCCTCATATTCCTCCCTTGAATTTAGTAAGAATCCTTTGTGTGAGATCATGGAACTCCCTTTTATCCAGGGGTGGTAGGCAACTTGTGGCCCTCTAGACATTTTGGCTTATGCTCCTTCAACAATAGAAATGAGGCTAGGCCTGATGGGAGTTATTTATTTATTTATTTCACTTCTATACTGCCCAATAGCTAAAGCTCTCTGGATCACAACATCTGGAAGGCCAAATATCTTTAGTCAAACAACGAAAATGTGCGTAGCTCCAAATCCCACAAATCAGAAATCACAATGATCAACTCTGGGTACATCTTGTCTCTATGCCCTCTCCTGACTGTTTGGGAATGTGTTTGTGTGAGTTGCTTTGATTTTGTATGATGGTTGTGTACCTTATTGCAGACGTTGTGAGAAATAAATGCACAATGAATTATGCTGGGGGTCCACAAGGGATTGGACACATCACTTGGGATTTTTTTTTTTTTGCTTTTCTCCCTTTGAAAAATGGACAGAAAATTACATTCTAGCATTTATATATATATACAAAAAAATTGTCAATTTCAATAAAACAGATTGCAAAAAAAACAAAAAATAAAAGAATTATACAGCATAACTACATGCATTTAAATATCAATTTCAATTGGCTGCAACATTCTAGAAATAGTAGATTATATATAAACCAACAAAAGCTGACCAAATATCCATATATGTGTCCATTTGCAAATGGCCCCTGTATACTACTATTTCAAGTGTTGATAGCCCAGAGAGGTTTGGCTATTGGGAGGTATAGAAATGCATTAAATAAATAAATTAGCATTGTCCTGTCCTCAATCCATTGCATTATAGGAGGTGTTATAGTGTCCAATGTTGTAGTATCAATCTTTTGATTCCCAAAAAGTCTAAGGGTGTGTGTCTATATGATGCCATTTTGGAAGGGGATAAGCTCCCTATGTTGGGAGAAGGACAGGGGGAGTGTGACTCTGTTAATTCTCCTTGATCTTTCAGCGGCTTTCGATACCATCAAACATGGTATCCTCCTGGGATGACTGGGTGAGTTAGGAGTGGGAGGTACTGCATTGCAGTGGTTCTGCTCCTACTTGGCTGGTCAACTCCAGAAGGTGGTGCTTGTGGAGCATTGCTCAGTCCTGTGGATTCTCCAGTATGGGGTTCCTCAGGAGTCAGTCTTGTCCCCCATGCTGCTTAACATGTACATGAAACTGTTGGGTGTGGTCATCTAGAGTTTTGGAGTGCATTGTCATCAGTATTCTGATGACACACAGCTCTATTTCTTCCATTTCATCTTCATCAGGTGAGGCTGTGGATGTGCTGAACTGGTGCCTGGTGAGACAATGGACTGGATGAGGCCTAATAAATTGAAACTCAATCCAGACATGACTGAGATGCTTTTACTGGGTGGTTCTTCTGACCAGATAGTGCGCGTTCAATCTGTTCTGGATGGGGTTGCACTCCCCCTGAAGGAGCAGGTTTGTAGCTTGTCACTTGAGGATCAGGTGGCCTCAGTGGTACAGAGTTCCTTCTACCAACTTTGGCTGGTGACCCAGCTATGCCCCTATCTGGACAGGGATAACCTGGCTTCAGTTGTCTATGCTCTGGTAACCTCCAAGTTAGATTACTGCAATGCACTCTATGTGAGGCTGCCTTTGGAGATAGTTTGGAAGCTGAAGCTTGTGCAAAATGCAGCAGCCAGATTGATAACTGGAACCAAAAGGTTTGAACATAGAAGACTGACTCTGGCCAGCTTGCATTGGCTGACTATACGTTCCTGAGCCCAATTCAAGATGCTGGTTTTAACCTATAAAGCCTTACATGGCTTGGGACCACAATACCTGATGGAATGCGTCTCCCGACATGAAGCTACCCATAAGCTACACTCAACATCTAAAGTCCTCCTCCAGGTGCCTACCCCAAGGGAAGCTCAGAGAATGGCAACAAGGGAGAGGGCCTTCTCAGTGGTGTCCCCCCAATTATGGATTGATCCCCATGACAAGGCTTACCTGGCACAAACATTGTTATCTTTTCGGTGCCAGGTCAAGACTTTTCTCTTCTCCCAGGCATTTAACAGAATATGCTGAGTTTTTAAACTGACCCTAGAATAGTTGTTTTAAATGGATATAGTCTGTTTTTATGCTTTTAAATTTTGTATATTTGTTTTTAATGTTCACTGTTTAAATCTTTGTAAACCTCCCAGAGAGCTTCGGCTATGGGGTGGTATCTAAATGTAATAAAATAAATAAAAAGCCTACAGCATCACTGCTGCAAAGTTAAATCTAAACGGGGCATGAGGGAGCGTGGCCATCTGGCTGGGAAAACCTACCCCCTGATGCCTGCCCTGCGTTGCCACGCTTACCCATCAACAAAAAGAAAAGAGTCAGCCCCATCTTCAGTAGCCAATCAGAGCTTTTTCACAACACCCACTGGATAACCCAATAAAGGTAAAAGTTGTCGTAAATCGGAACTTTGAAAATGCACAATTTCAGGAAGGAGTGAATTCCCAATGTGGCTGCAAGCGAGCAGCAGTGTCGTTTACACAACACAGCACCACTGCACAGCCACTAAAGGGTTAGCAGAGCATATAGAAACCCCCTCCATCTTTCAGCTGTCAAAAAATTGATGCTTGCAATTTAACGCTTCTCTGAAGTCGAGCAAAATATGCATGTACAAGAACAGCAGCAAGTTTATGTGGCTTTGAGACTACAGAACCCGTAACACAGGAGAAGCTAGTGTGAATAAAATGGGAATGTGATAGTTGAGAGGTGGAGCTACATAGCAGTTCACCTTGATTCTAACTGTGGAAATGCCTGCATAGCGTAGGGCCTGCACGTGTGTTCTGATTTGTGACTACAAACAGCTGCCCATAACACATTGAGGATAGAGGGAGAAGCAAGGAAATGATGACAAGGACACCAGAGCTTGGATATAACTAGGGCCTCTTTATTTAAATGAGGTAACTCACCCCTCCCTGGATCAGCATGTGAGAGAAAATGAGAAAAGAGAAAACAAATCAGTAAAAGGTTTAACGAGTGAAATATATAGAATATTAGTGGAAAAGGGAGAGATGGAAAGTGTAGGTAAGATGGTATGGGAAACTGACTTGAAGGAACAAATAGGGCAACAGAGTTGGGAAGGGATATGGAAACAACGAGTGTTGAGCAACATGTCCGCGAGGATAAAAGAAAATTATTACAAGCTTGTCTGGAGGTGGCACCTGTGAAATTAAATGAAATAAATAAGATGAACTCAGCAATATGTTGGAGAGGCTGTCAAGAGAAAGGAACATATTTACTAGGGGTGTGCACGGACCCCCCGCTCCGCCCCGCGGGCCGATCCGAAAATTTCGGATCAGCCCGCTCCGCTCCGTGCCGCTCCGCCCATACTCCGCTGCTCTTCACTGCGGAGCTCTGGCTCCAAATCGGAGCTCCGCAGTGGAGGGGAGTGGCGCCAGGTAAGGCCAGGAGAGGAGGGCGGGGGGGGGTTACCTGGCCCTGCCGCCATCGCTGCCCGTGCGGCGACGGCAGCAGAGCCCAGTAAGGGACCAAGGGGGAGGGGGGGCCTTACCTGCCTCCGTCCGCGGTCCGTCGGCTTCCTCAATTGAGCCCGCGGTTCAACCAGGAAGTCTGGGCTGCAAGTGCGGCCTAGACTTCCTGGTTGAACTGCGGGCTCAATTGAAGAAGCCGATGGACCGCGGACGGAGGCAGGTAAGGGAGAGGAGGGCGAGGGGGGTTACCGGGCCCTGCCGCCATTGTTGCCCGTGCGGCGATGGCGGCAGAGCCCGGTAAGGGACCAAGGGGGAGGGGGGCCTTATCTGCCTCCGTCCGCAGTCCGTCGGCTTCTTCAATTGAGCCCGCGGTTCAACCAGGAAGTCTGGGCCGCAAGTGCGGCCTAGACTTCCCGGTTGAACCGCGGGCTCAATTGAAGAAGCCGACGGACCGTGGATGGACGCAGGTAAGGGAGAGGAGGGGGGGTTTACCGGGCTCTGCTGCTGTCACCGCATGGGCAACAGTGACAGTGGCAGGGCCCAGTAAACCCCACTTAACTTTCCGGCGGAGCTCCGGATTGAGGCGAAGGATCCGCCTTCACCTCGATCCTCTTCACCATGCTCCGCCGGCCCCCCAATCCTCTTCGCCTCTGCCTTAAGGGCAGGCGAAGCCCCCCACTCCGCTTCTAATTCACCGGTCCGATTAAAAGCGGAGCACATCCCTAGTATTTACATATGTGGTGGGAATGCGAATATGTACAAAAATTATGGAAAATGGTGTTCAAAGAGATAAAAGAAATTTTAGGAATGGAGATTGAAGAGACACCTATTGTGGCATTATTATCAGTTTATGGAGAACTGAATTGTAATCAAGAGACAAAAGAATTGATAACGAATTTGTTGACAGCAGCAAGACTAATGTTATGTAGGAACTGGAAGATTCAAGGGGATTATCATATAGAAGATTGGTATAAAGAAATATGGGATATTGCTATTAATGATAAATTGACATGTAACATGAAAGTTAGAAGAGGAATGATAAAAATTAGGGGTGTGCCCGGACCCCCCGCTCTGCTTCTCTTCCAGATCTGCGATTTGCGGATCGGGCTGCTTCGCTCCGCCCATGTCCGCTCCGCTCCGCTGCGGAGCTCCGGATCCGGACCAGAGCTCCGTTTCCCCCCCTCCATAGGCTTGCATTAAGATTAAAAAGTATACAACTTTTTTTCTGTTAAAGTTAGAAACCTCAAGTTTGGCACAATGACATCTCATGGAGGTATACACAAGCACGCCAAGACTCAAGGCAATCCCATCATCCCCTGATTTTTGGGGAATTTATGAAAATCGGGCACCCCATTCACACCCCTTTCGATAGATCCGTCAATTTGCACGTTAGAAACCTGAAACTCGCCACCATGACAGCATATCCAGGAATACACATGCACACCCAGACTCAAGGCAGTCCCATCATCCCCTGATTTTTGAGGAATTTATGAAAATCGGGCACCCCATTCATACTCCTTTCGATAGCTCTGTCAATGTGCACGTTAAATACCTCAAACTCACCACCATGATAGCTTATCCAGGGATACACATGCATGCCAAGACTCAAGGCAGTCCCATCATCCCCTGATTTTTGAGGAATTTATGAAAATCGGGCACCCCCTTTCGATAGCTCCGTAAATGTGTGTTAATATTGTGTAAGTTTTATGGGTTTTATTGTTATATGCCAACTTAGGAGGGCTTCTACCTGAAAGGCAGCAAAGAAAAACTTTAAATTAATCTCTGTAGTCTGGAGCTGAGGCAGACTTTTTTTTCCCAGTGGTGCGTCAGATGCCTTTCCAAAGTGGAAGAAATCTGTGGGAACTTAAAAGAATGAAAATCAGACCAGTCAATTTTTTGGGAGATGGCAAATTAATATCCTGCTTAGGCAAAACATCTGCAGGAATGTTAAGGGAAATAATAATTAAAATTACATTTCTCAAAGAGGTGTTTGTACATTTGTAGTGAACTCATTAGAAACATGTGAACACACAGAGACTTTTTCACATGTAGAAACAACCATGGCTTAATTAACCTATGGCTTGTTGAATCATGGGTTGCCATTATATCCAAATCCAAGACTATGGGTTAGCTATGGATTGTTAACCATAAAACCCCCCACGAAGATAACCCATGGGTTACTGTTGAGTTGAGAACTGTGCTGTGTTCAAACTATCAGCTGTCATTAAATCTGAACCTAGAATTGTGGTTTGTGTGTGAGTTGTTTTGTCAGGCTTCAGAGGCAGCTCTTTCAATCTTCTGGTGGCCAATTTGTGATTTAGATCAACAAACCATGGGTTAATTAAGCCATGGGTAGTGGCTGCATGTAAACAGGGTCAGAGAGACACACAGGCCGTTGCTAGATGAGGATTTAGCCCGGTGTGAGGCCCGGGCTCCCTGCTGTGCATGCAGATGACACACAGGGGATCCCAGGGTCAGGCCAGGCTAAATCCTCCCTTGACCATGGATAACCGGATCCGCTTGTGGCCTGGCTGCGGAAGGTCTAGCTACTTCTGTGGCTTTTCCTGGCTACTTGCTTACTTGAGAGTAGCCAGGAGAAGGAGTGCTGTGCCCATCGGGCCGGGGTGTGTGTAAAATCACAGGGGAGAGATGGGGGCCGGGGGGGAAAGAGCGGACCTGGCAGGAGAGATGCGGGGGGAGAGCAGAGCCAGGGCGGGGAGATCACGGATGTGGGGGGTGCAGAGGGGGCATCAGGCGGGTGGGTGATTGGGCGGGCATGGTGAGCGAGCTGGCGAGCGGGCAGGGGGGCATCAGACATTGCGGATGGGGGGAAGAAGAACGGTGCCAGGGCACCGAGATCGGGAATGGTTGAGCAAGCAGGGGGCGGACATGGTGAGCGGGGGGAGGACGGGTGAGTGAGCGGGCAGGGGGGCATCAGACATTGTGGGGGGAATCGGGGGCAGGGGGAGCAGGGAACCCTTTATTTTTATTTTTTAAAAAAAGCCCTTACCTTTCCGTTGGTGCACTCCTGCACACATGGCCCCTTTAATTAAAAAAAAATGGCCAACACGACGGGACTTTCCCTTACCCCGTCACGTGTTATGTCTAGCTAGGGGTGACAGCCCACACTAGCTGCAGCGCGGCCTCGCCCTGACTCCCCACCGGATTATCAGGTAGGTCTAGCCCACAGTCAGGATTGTGCACACAAAATTGCATGTATTAGTGAAAATAACATACAATGCATTCTATTAAGATAATAGTTTGCAAAAATGTAAACCGTATTTCTTCGATTGTAAGACACCATCAATTGTAAGATGCACACTAATTTCAGTACCACCAACAGAAAAAAAACCAAAGTCACACCAGCGATTTTAAGACACACCCTGTTTTTAGAGATGTTTATATAAGGAAAAAATTGTGTCTTAGAATCGAAGAAATAGGGTATATGAAGCAAAACTGCATAGAAGAATGCATGTATTAGAAGAACTGTGCACAAAAATACATATGGATGTTGATGCAAACTTTTTCTCCACAAATTTAAGGATGAATTTAACTTAAGAGTGTGTGTGTGTGGGGGGGGGGGGAAATCTCAAAGTTTGGGACAAACTGAACTTATAACTGGAAAAATGAGAAACTAAGAGAAACCAAAATAGACAGATATTTAAATCCCTAATAATGAGATCAACTCACACATATTCTTTCACTAGAGTTTACTGTGCAGACACGTTGGAATCCTCACATCTCTTTGTAATATCTAGTTCGGGCTCAAGATAAAAGCACAACTGTCAAACAAGTGTAGGTATTACAAGGGTATATATATATATATATATATATATATATATATATATGTATGTGTGTGTGTATATATATATATATATGAATAAATAATTTGTAAAGAATATATCAGATAAAAGCAACCTTTAAAAGCGACCAACATGCAATCCTTGCTATATACATCTCAATTAGATTTTCTGCTACATGTAGCATTTTCATTTCAGAATTCTAAGCAGAACTTGCTTTGCCATGCTAACACACACACACACACAACAAATCTGTAATTAGCAATGCAGCAGTTCCTCCTCCCCTGCTACTGTTGCAAAACATAAATCCCTCCAGGAATATTTTTGGAATAATAATAATAATAATAATAATAATAATAATAATAATAATAATAATAATTTTTGCTGTGTTGTAAGATAAAAGGAAATGATTTAAAGCTGCACTCAGTCTGTGCTGCTGGAGAAATGCTGAATCTGCCACTTTTGCTGGGTTTCGGCATGTAGAAACAATAGGCTTGTCGGTGATTATATGCTGGCCTGCCAGCAGCATTATTCTCCAGCAGTAATCAGCACTGGAATTGTCTTTCAAAAGACATTGTTAGTCTGTACTGCATGGAGGTCTTTTGGGAGGTGAGTTGGGTTGGTGATGGCCCAGTTTGCTTATGGCAGTGTTTCCCTCATATTCCCTGATATCACTGATGTCTCCTCATAGCAGTGACACATTTTTCTTCCAAATTAAAACTAGAGCACACTTTACTCTTATGCCCGTGAAGCAGAGTTTGCTGCCAATTTCAGCTAACAATTAGGAACCATTTTTTTTTTAATTATGATGACTTGTGCTGCCTAATTTTGTGGGAGGTGAGACATTTTAGGACCAGCAGTTACCCAGGTTTGGTTTCACTGGAGACTTAGGCCTTAGCTAGACCTAAGGTTTATCCTGGGATCATTCCGGGGTCGTCCCTGCCTGCTCCCGGGATCCCCTGTGTGTCATTTACATGAACTGGGATGACTCCAGGATGATCCTGGGATAAACCTTAGGTCTAGCGAAGGCCTAAGTCTCCAGTGAAACCAAACCTGGGTAATTGATGGTCCTAAAATGTCTCACTTCAAAATGTTTCATAAGGTCTAGATAAGGCCTTATAGCTTTGGTAACACTTGGGTTCCTTTATTTACAAACTAGCAAACAGACCTGGCTTCACATGAGTTGGAACAGCCCTTAGTTGAAACGCTTATGCAATGTTACCCAGTTGTTGCAGATGGAAACATTGTGACTACCTTGTCTGAATGAAACCACAACCACTGACAGACCCTCGGCACCAGCCCTGCCATAGCGTACCTCTACAGCTCTCTGAGGGAGGAGTCTTCCCACTCCATTCTCTTGAGAGAAGGCTGCCTCGCAGCAGGAGGAAGTGGGCAGTCATATCCCTTGCACTACTCCCCCTGGCTTCAAACGGTCTCAACTGCAAAGTTATGGGCTGGTTATGGAGGTTAGCCACCTAATGACTGAAGGTGGTACCACAGGTTTCAAAAACTTAGATATATTTTAATTAATTAAAATTAGGGTTAAGTGAATGAGTGATTTTTGAGATCATCATGATTCATAGAATCACACAGTCCAACCCCATTTTCAATGCAGGAATCCACCCTAAAGCATACCTGACAGATGGTTGTCCAGCTGCCTCTCGAAGGCCTCTAGTGTGGGAGAGCCCACAACCTCCCTAGGGAACTGGTTCCATTGTCGTACTGCTCTAACAGTCAGGAAGTGTTTTTTAAAAACAACAACACCAACAATAACAGGCTGAATTATATGTTAATAGATTGCTGCTGTTGCTGTTTGTCTTTTTGAATTGTAAAGGTTTACTGTAATATTATATTATTTTATTTTTATACTTGTACTTTTTGTTTGCTGCCTTGGATGGATTTGGTCCAAAAAGATGGCTTAAGAATATTTTTTTAAAAAAAGAAAAAAAAAGAATAAAGAATAAAACCCCAACATCTGGGGTTAAACTTGGATGAGGACAATTTTGGAAGCATACCTACCCCCCCACCCCCCCACACCCTATAGAAAGACACAGCAGGATTACTTCTCCTCAGAGAATTCTGACTGGAAAGAATCCCGTCCAATGCTTCACAGGATCCTTTTATGGATTTATTCCATGTGGCAAAATAGCAGGTCTCTTAAGGCACATTTGTGCGTGACAGCAGATGATATGGGAATGACTAGCTTATGGTTTTGCTGCTGTGCAAATGGATAAAAAAAGCACCAATAGAATTGAGCCGCAACAGCTTAAAACACATTGGTCGCTTGCCTGCTTAGTTGTTTGTAGAGATATATTTAGATTAAATCATTGATAACCCCATTGATGTCACTTAAATGCTCACTCGGTGTCTCTAAAAGTACTGTATTCATTGTTACAGCACTCTGCTGAAATACAGTGCATTATCTTCTACACTGTTATTAGCTTGTTAGAGTTTTATGAGGATTTGCCGACCATCTTCAAGCAGGCACTGCTGTACCTATACCCTTCCCAATAAGAGATTTATAGGTTCTGTGTAGCTGTTCGACTGTGCATTGAAATTCATGTTTTAGAGCAGTGTAGGCTTGACTTGTAGAAAGCGAGAGGAAAAACAATAGTAATAACAGCAGCAGTAGCAACAGCAATAACAATGAACCACTCTCACATCACCTGCACTGACACCAAAAAACTCTAGGAGAGAACTTTGTTGCTTAAAATAAAATTGCGATGACAGTGATAATATTTTAGATTGTCAACCAATGTCAGCTGTTGCATGGTGAAACAAGACTTAAAGTGCCAAGTGATTGGAAATTACTTCTGCCTACAGATTGCAGATGCGGAGACAAGCTTGCTGCGAATTAACTGCACAGGATCATTTTTAATGAGATCCATCCCTGGATCCAAGCTCAGGCCAGTGTAAGTTGCTGAAGTTTAGTTAAGCAGGTCATGCTTAAACACTATCTCAATAAAGTTATTCAGTTTTCCCTATTCAGTGGATGGGAAACCCATGGAATATTTATTTATTTATTTATTTATTTATTTATTTATTTATTTATTATATTTCTATACTGTCTGTTAGTCAAAGCTCTCTTGGTGGTTCACAAAACAAACTAAAACCATAAAATACAATAAAATAGAAAAACATAATATAAAAATCGTATGTTTTCATCAGAGGAAAAGGAAAGGAAAAACCAATGGGGTATCTTCATGGTGTTGAGTTGGCACCACATTCCCCCAAGCCCCGCACTTTCACTCCTGTTGGCTAGGGTGACCATATTTGGGAAACCAAAAAAGAGGACACCTAGTGTGTGTGTGGGGGGGAAGCAGCTTTCTGAATCCTGCAGAAAGTACGTTATTCCCCCGCCACCTTAAAGAACCCGATAAGAGTGGAGGAGGGGAAAGGATTTCATTCTGCACCACCACCATCCACTCCAATTGGGGCCTTTTCTATAATGTCCACGAATGACCCACTTTCCCCTTTAAGACCTCAATTGGAGCTCGGGGTGGGGGAATAATGTGCCTCAAGAAAGCATGTCATTCCCTCCTGCCATGCTAATGGCAGCCTTAAAGTGGAAGGTGTGTCATTCCAGGACATTATTGAAAATTATAGAAAATCCCCCCTGACACCATGGAAAGAACAAAAACCAGGACAAATCCGGGGAAATCCTGACAATTGGTCACACTACTGTTGGCTTGCGCCCCCTTATCCCCATGCAAATTAGTGAGTTTGGGGTTTCTATGGATCATGGGAGGGGAGCTGCCACCACTGCTGCCGCCACTGCTGTCCTTCCCTGGTTCCCTCCCTTACCTTGTGGGTATTAAAGCCAGGGGAATGGAGAGCCTTCCCCCCAGGAAAATGACTCTTAGAATCATAGTAGAGTTGGAAGGGGTCTATAAGGCCATCAAGTCCAACCCCCTGCTCAATGCCGGAATCCACCCTAAAGCATACCTGACAGATGGTTGTCCAGCTGCCTCTTGAATGCCTCTAGTGTGGGAGAGCCCACAACCTCCCTAGTTAACTGGTTCCATTGTCATAGTGCTCTAACAGTCAGAAAGTTTTTCCTGATGTCCAGCCGGAATCTGGCTTCCTGTAACTTGAGCCCGTTATTCCGTGTCCTGCACTCTGGGATGATCGAGACGAGATCCTGGCCCTCCTCTGTGTGACAACCTTTGAAGTATTTGAAGAGTGCTATCATGTCTCCCTTCAATCTTATCTTCTCCCGGCTAAACATGCCCAGTTCTTTCAGTCTCTCTTCATAGGGCTTTGTTTCCAGAACCCTGATCATCCTGGTTGCCCTACTTCTCCCCACTGAAGCAGCACAGGGGTGTTCCAGTCAGCATTTGGCTCCCCGGCTCCCCCCTCCCCCTCCCTGGGCAGACAGCAACCAATCAGGGGGTGCCATCATGCCTCTGACACAACACTGGAGTAGTGGTGACAGACTACGATGCTCCAACATCACCACACTCCAGACAAAAAGTCAGGGTAAATTCCCAACATTTTTCCTTCAAAGCTTTGGTGAAAGCTCTGGGATGCCTGTGCGGTGGCTTCTGCATCATACAACTGACCCCATGCCATTGCACACCCACCCTGGGGCTTTCATCACATATGGACAGCCCCCAAGATAAAAGCTAACAGTAATGCAAAGATCTAAAATTGCACTAACACATTTAGAATAACAACAACTGAAGGGCTAGAAAGCCTTGGGAAAATAAGCAGGTCTTCACCTGGAGCAGAAAAGGCCATCATGTAGGCACTTATCCAGCGGAATTTTAGGGTGTTTTTAGAATGTATAAAATGTTTTAATCCAGTTTTATGTATTTTATATTTGCTGTTGTTCCCCACCTCAATCAAAATGGAGAGGCGAGTAAGAAATAAATGATGATGATGATGATTTGGGGGCTCAGATGCTTCATAAGGCAAGACATGATCAGGACAACATGGGGGCATCTTTGCTTCTCCCAGGCAATTCATGCTCCCCTTCTGGATTCAGGCCTAAAAGACCAAGGCAACGTGTGGGTGCATGCAGGGTAGGTTATAAGCAAGTACAATTTGTGACATTGCATATCATCACTGATCACAGGGCAAATTTGTTAAGGCATTAACTTTCCATTTCCTGGCTTTTTGGAGTTTGATGGCGAAGGAGGAGGCAAACTCCGCTCAGGCCAGAAAGAACATGTATTAAGCTCTATGCGTTTTGGAGGGAATACCTCCTTCTTCAGGAGCTGTGTGTTATTTACAGCTCCTGAAGAAGGAGGTATTCCCTCCAAAACGAGTAGAACTTATTAAATTTTCTTTCTGTCCTGGGTACCGGAGTTTGCCTCCTCCTTCACCATTGGTTTACAGTGCCTTTTCCTCCACATTTCTGCCTTTTTGGAGTTTAAACCAACATGTGATAGCTTTAATTCTGGTCTTATAAGGAGGCAGGGTTAGGATTTTTTTGGGGGGGGGTGTTTGTGTGCTTTTTTTATGTTGAATATGATCATAACCACTAGTCCTGATTAATCTCTGTCACACACACTGATCAATACAAGGCAATTATTCTAGGGTTGGGATGCCAAAGTAAATAAAACCAGTAGACTGACAGGTGCAGTATGGCTTAAAAGGGGAAAAAAATAGAGGAGAACCATTTCATGAGCACCCTGAAGCATATTTAGGTGAAAGGGTGCTTCTTCTGGCCTTCTCCACAATGCTAGGAAGCATGAAAGGAAAGGGACAGGACACTGATTCACCCACCCAAAGCCACAAGGCCTGAGAGTGGCAGCAACAATGAGCCCTCTCTCAGCACATTATGGAATGTGAAGGCCATGAAGAGATAGGAATACAATAATTTATGGGCCCTTAGCCAGTTGAGGGTGTTGCCCAAGAGCAAGGCCTGAGACAGAAAGACGTTTACCTCAGGTCAATAGAGTACCTGCACTACAGGAAATGAATTTGGAGCCTTTAAAGTGACTCAAAGTTGTTTAAAGCTCAAGCATTGATGTTTCAGCACTTTGGGCTTTGCTAGACCTACCTGATAATCCGGTGGTGAGGAGGCGTCAGCCTGCATTAGAAGTAGCACAGGCTGCCATTCCTATCCACACATCGGATGCGACGAGCTGCAGAAAAGCCCTGTCATGTCTGCCATTTTTTTAAGTTTTAAAGGAGCCAGATACGCATGAACGCTCATGCGCTTAGGTAAGTATTTTTTTTAAAAAAAAAAGCATTCTCCCCTCCCCCCCTGCCCCAATTCCCTCCCCCGATCTCCCTGGCTCCGATCTCTCCCCGGCTCTGATCTCTCCCCGGCGCTGGTCTTCCCGCCCCTGGCTCCACTCTTCCCCCCAACCCTGGCTCTGATTTCCCTGCCCTGCCCTGCCCTGCCCTGCCCTGATGGCTGCAGCACTCCTGAGAAGCGCTGAGCCCCGTCCACTGCTTTTCCCAGCTACTTGTGTAATTGCGGTAGCTGGGAAAAGCAGCGGAACGAGCTACACGCTCATGATCTCGGGTTCAGCCCAAGACCGCAGGAAATATCGGGCTACAACTGTAGCAAAATACCCCCGGGCCAGGCAGGGTTGACCCCTGCCTGACCCCTAGGAGCCCCTGTGCATCATTTGGATGCACAGGGGCGAGCCCAGGTGTCAGCCCGGGCTAACCCCTGGTCTAGCAAGGCCCTTTGTTACAGGAATCTCAGGGCAAGTACAGTGATAAATTTTGGTTCTCCTAGAGTTGCTCTCTTCATGAGGGATTATAGGTTCAGAGTCTCCCTGCGCCTGTTCTACCCTTCAGCTTCAAAAGCCAGGACAGGTACCCATGACAGGTAGTTCTGTTCCTTTCTACATCTAGCCCAGTGCTCTTGGGAAACTATGAGCCACTCCCATCCAATCATCCTTGAACCATTCCCAGTTTAGCCTTCATAGAAAACAAGGAAATCTCGATCCAATCGGAGAGGCGGGTAAGAAATAAATAAATACATAAATTATTATTATTATTTGCTGTTTTTTGTTTTGTTTTGTCTCAGATGTCAGCTGTTCTTCCTGCAACTAGGAGGGATAAAAGTAGGCTAAAGCAGTGGTTTCCAGAGATAAGTCTGAGAGCAGCCTATGCAGTGATCCCCTTGTTCTCCCCAGTAATGAAAAGCAGGGGCTGTTTCAAAGGTGAGTGGCTAGAAGTGACAGCAGCAGCCTCAGCTTTCTAGAAGTGCAGCAGGGCACAGCTGGAAGGTGATTCTCCAGCTCAAACGCTTGCACTGGCACTGAGGACTGGAAGCTAGGACAGGTGCAGAGCGTGTTCTTTGCATATGGTGCCTCATTAAGAATCTCGCATGCTCACAAGTTCTTGCACTGCTGTAATCCCAGTGGTTTCATTAGGAACTTGCCACCATTCATGGTCTTGGACTCCTCTCCTCTTTGTATGGCAGCAGGGAAGTTTAACTTGTGCTGTTCTCTCCTAATGAAGATAAGACTGAACCTGAAACAGCTTTCCCTTGCTATATTTAATGAGACTTTGTTGAAAATCCCAAGGCAGCTGTGATGTTTGGATGGGACAAATTGCCCCAATAACTTTGGAATATAGGAATGCAACTGCTGCACCACTTGAATACCCTGATATCGAAGCACCTCGTACTGTGCTGGTGTGGGCCAAGCTCTCGGAATATAATGCATTTAATTTATGAACCCAGCTTGTGCAATTTTTCTTGTTGTGAGCCAAAGAATCCTTAACTCCAGCCTATAATTGATCTGCCTTGGTTAAGCTTCTGGAAGCACTACAAGCTTTTGCTTCAATGAAAGATTTTTATGTTCCCCATAGCATGCCGGTAGAGTGTTTCCTCTATTCTTTCCAAGTGAAAATACAGTTCCGAAGTCCAATTTTCATTTCTTCCCTTTCTTCTCCTTGTATTTATTTATTTGGCTACTGATCTGGATTAAAATAGATGGAGCCTCCTTGAGCTCAAAAGAGTTTTCAGGCACATTAGCATTGTATTTGTGTGCTTCCTTAATTATACCTCTGTCTAGTGGGAGCAAAAAGTTCATTACTTTGTATTGATTAGTAAATAAAAAAAAAGCTTTTCTAAACTCTGGTTACTCAGCCAAAGAAAAAACACACACAGGAGTAATCTCTCTCTCTCCCCCCGCCCCTCCCCATAAGACCCAAGAGTGAGTGTTTCTAAAAAGATTTTCTTTCGTTTTCATATTAGGTCCCACGCAAAGGCATCTGTCTCATTCTTCTTTCTCCCAGGTGATCTGTGCAAGCTAGTGTGATGTAGCACAAGCTAGTTCAGCTTACAGCCTTGAAGGCAGCTTCACACATTACATTTTTAAAGGTGTACACCTTAATGTCTTGAGAGTCCCCATAAAAATGTCACCTTTCTCCGCTGTGGCACCCCGGTTGTGGAATGAGCTCCCCAGAGAGGTCCGCCTGGCGCCTACACTGTACTCTTTTCATCGCCAACTGAAGACCTTTTTATTCTCTCAGTATTTTTACACTTAATTTTAACTTTAATTTAAATGTTACTGTTCTAACTCTGTATTTTAATCTTATATCAATTTTGCTGCATGGTTTTATCCTGGTTGTGCTTTTTATACTGTATTTTGTATTTGTGCTTTTAACCTGTTGGTTGTTTTATTATAGTTTTAATTTTTGTGAACCACCAAGAGAACTTCAGCTATTGGGTGGTGTAAAAATGTAATAAATAAATAAATAAATAAATAAAGTGTGAATGGGACAAGCATGCCTTTGCAACACAAAGGCCACGCATACAGAGTATTTGTCAGAGAGCCAGAAATGGCTGCAGCCTCCCATTGAGGGTAAATTTGGTGGCAAGCCAAGGTTTTCTCTTCAAAATGATTCAAAAGAAATGGAGCTGTGACCTCAAATGCCCAAATACAATTTTGACTGACAATTCTGGGACTTAGGTATGGGGATAGGGTGAAGATCAAAGTAGGGGTGCTTGACCTTCCAAACATCCCAGCTTCAAGTACACTGGTCCAAGCAACCACCCCCTTTGATACACACCTTGATTCTGCTTGCACCTGGGGTGTGTGTGAAAGTGCTCATTGAAGTTCTTCAAATTCCACCTGGAAGCCTGTTCCACTTCATGTTCACATCAGATTGCAATCTCCCCCCTTTTTTGGGGGGGGCATGAAAATTCATGCATATGTGAGCCTCTTTCAAAAGGGCGGACATCAATTATGCACATTTTTGAAATGTATGCATTCTCCTCTCATTGACTAAAGTGCATTTGTATGCTTCCTTTTCATCCAAAAGTCCACATTTTCTCATGCACGTTTTTCAAATGTATGTATGCTCTCTAATGTTTCTTTGGTTCATGAAACACATTGAAAATGTAAGGTCATTGAATGCAGATTGAATCTGTCGTTCGGCCTGGGAGGTACAAAGTGGATAAATCCAGATTTTAAAAATGATGATATTCCTATATATCATCATTTTTGTAATGTAATGTTTCTTTATTTTTATTTTTCATGGTTTATTTTTGTTGTCTTTTGTTAAATTCACAATAAAAAGGAGAAAAGAGGGGGGAAATGAACTGAAACAAATTTCTCATATATTCCAACTTACATTTGATTCCCTCTTACTTAGAGGGCTTTCCTTCTGCCAAGAATTTTTAAGATCTGTTGATTGCTATTTTGATGCTGTATTGATTTTATATGCTCTTTTAATTAATTTTATGTATTATGTATTGTACTTATGTTCTTCCCCACCTCGATCCAAAGGGAGAGACGGGTAAGAAATTATTATTATTATTATTATTATTATTATTATTATTATTATTATTATTAGGAAAAGAAGAGAGAAGTTAACCTTCCACTACCTGCTACTTCATCCCCATTCCCCCAAGGTGAAGGACTCAGCATTCCTTCTTAATGCTCAAAGGTGCAGGCAGGCAGGAATGCTTAAAGGGACAAATCCTTTTTCAGGGTGAACAGTAGGCTGCTAATGTATAGGGATACGCAGATCAGCAAAACATGGGCTTGGCCAGGGTCTCCGAATTCTACTTTGAAGCTCATTCCGACATGTGAATTGGTTCAAAAAAATAAACATTTTTCATACATATTTCTGAGATGTACCCACTTTGGTTTCATTCTGCATATTACATCCCATGTTTTAAAAAAGTACAGCTTTTTCAGTGCAGATTGCGTTTGGCTCTGCGTTTGGCTCTGGAAGGCATGAACAGGGCAAATTCCGATCAAAAATAGAACCAGAAGTCTGTGGTTTAAAATGTATATAATGAGCTCACATACTGCCTTTTTCTCAATTTCACTCCGCTTCCCCCCCCCCCCCCGACTCCATCTTCCATATGAAAGCAATATTGGCCTAATAGTTACAGCTCAGTCCCAGACACTTTGCCTGTATGCTGGCTTCCCCGATTGGGAAGGCCTCTCATGGGCAAGAACCTGGCTGCCTACGTGCCCCACTGCAATCTCCAGTCAAAGATCTAATCATAAGGGTCATGTTCTGGAGGAACTTTGGAAGGCTTGATGGGCCAGAAGGGTAATCTCTGCAGGACAGATTAGGTCCGCAGATGGGAGGTTGCCTTCCCCTGGCAAAATCCAAGAGCGTCTCCCCTTCCCTGGCAGTAAAAATGTAACAACAACAAATTAAATAACTAACAATTTGCTTTTAAAACACCCATGAAAAAGCTGAAGCTTGGCTGAAGAACAGGAAGGCAACAGGGAAGAAAAACACAAAGTAAATGTAAGAGAAAGCAATTCAGCAACAACAGCAGTACACAAACTAAAGAGACATTAAGGATTAACCCAATTCCACCAGAGGGTTCAACCATAGATCACAATCCTATTCATGACAATTGAGCAGCAGACAGTGCCTGCTCACAAAGACTTTGGAGAGGCTGAACAGGGAAAGCAGGGTCTGCCGCTTAGGGTATTATTGGGTGACAATGTGAGGTGAGTGAGCCTGCACAGCTGTAGATGCCTGTTGAGAGCAAGACAAGGGTCCTTTAAAGGAGAGAAGAAGACTTTTCTGCTCATCTTGAAGATCATTTATGTATTAGCTGCTCATTTCATCTGTTGCTAGCAAATCTACTTGCCTTGTTATTGTTAGTAGTATTTTGTGAAGCTGTTACTGAATAACGTTGCTAATTAATTCCCCGATAACTAAATAGTGACCTTTCCTTCCAACTGGAACCTCCAGGGCTTATAATATAAATAGACAATTTAAGCATACTTGATAAGTTGTTGCCCATCTTTTTCCTGTGCAAAATTCAGTTATCTACCTGAATATTCTCTGGGGAATCCTTGTAAGTGAAACCTCTTGAAGTGCCATGTAGATGTTAAGTATTCCTGATGCGGAGAGGGCAGTGGCTTTTTTCCGTTTTGTGATAAAAAAAATGAATCTTTTTTCTCCATGTGCCGCTTTTAATCTCTTAATAGCTGTTTTACAACATATTTACCTAAAGAAGCCCACTCTGATGAGTGAGTCAGTGCCATTTTAAAAACCACACAAAATGACTGTTGGAAGTTCTGCCAGTCCTTAGGTGAAAAGCAAGTTTGTTTGCCAATAGTTGACTGATTCCACCTCCCAATCCTTTGATACATTGGGATGTTGGAGAAATCTGCCGGGAGGGGGCGTTCGTCAGCTTGGCCCCCTGGACTTTGTTCCAATTTCTGCTAGCTGCCTGTCTTGGTCCACAGTGACTTGGGCCAGCTGGCGGATTTTCCATCTTTTCTTTTTTTAAAAAAAAAATGCATATATTGACATTGGTGCAAATTTCAGCTGCAATTTGCACGAATGTTATATACACAAATGACACCCCCGCCCCCCAACCAAGTTCCCAGATTTCCAGGAAAAACTGTGGCTTGGCTCGTGAATGTAAGCCCAGTCATGGGCACCAGGGAAATCCAGCAAGCTCAAAAAAACACCAGATTCCCTGGCGATGGACATCCCTAGACATAAATAGGTCTCCTAATGAAAACTGGTGGCTAGCTTGGGCATTGATTTGGCCTAGTGAGGCAATCTAGTAATACAATGATTCTTTGAAAAATATCTTTCTTTTGAAATGTTTAAAATTTCAAAAGATATTAGCCATGATAGCTAAATGGATCTTCCATGTGTAGAAGCAGGAAGGCTATTACAATGCATTTCTTGTAAACATCTAGTGGTATCTCTCTGGCTGCTCTAGGAAACAAGACGATGGATTATTTGGACCTTGTTCTAATCAAGCAAAGTAGTTTTTACTTTAGGAATGTCATTTATAAAGTAGAATCTCACAGTTACAAAATCTATGAAACTATTGACCAATCAGTAGTCCATTATACCTTGGGGCCAGTCTCAGCTCAGCTCAGCTCAGTTCAGACAACGGAGAAGGTGGGAAAGCCATTTCCAGACTTTACCAGAGATGTTTCACAGCTTTGCTTTTCGGTTGCTGTATAACAGGGGTGGAGAACCCAGTTCTCCTGGTATCCTAATTCGACCCTCCTGGGGCTCTCCAGATGACCATGCCACCTTCCTCTGGCCCCACATCTTTCCTCCCAACCACTCAACAGTTTGTGGTTTTCCAGCTTTTGTGCAGTTTTCCCTCTATTCTAAAGTTTGAAATGCCTCTCCCTAGGCTTAGTTGCTGACAGCAAGATCTTGAAGCTAAAATATGCTGGTATTCTTTAAATAGATATATATTGTCCACGCCCCCTTTTCCTTCAGACCTGCCTCTTTTGCCTGTGGCCCTGTCCATCAGCTGGCTGTGGCCCCTGAGAATTTCTCCAAAATGGAACCCAGCCCTTTGGCTGAAAGAGGTTCGGCACCCCAGCTTGAGTCTCTGATGTTCGTATCTAATGTTATACTACATGCACTCATCTTCCTCTCTTGAACCATGTTACTTGCAGGGTGCAGAGTACATTGGCGGTGGTGAAGTGATGATATTGGTGCATGAGAAAGCTTGCCAGCAGCTTCCTTCTCTGGCAAGGTACCATAGTGGTGCAGAGGGCGTGGTGTCTTGATCCTACTATTATGTCCCCCCCCCTTTTTTTAGACCTCTGGTACTTTACAGAAGCAGAGGAGCTGGAAGTGGCATTGAATCTCTTGTTACCATTGGTCATCTTTATTACATTTTCTATACATGTTCCCATCATGTATAGGCCACCACACTGAAGGCTCTTTCCCTGGTGGACAACAATCGAAAGATTGGGTCTATGTGGAACCACCAGGAGCATGCCCTCGGATGACCTCAGTGACCAGGCAGGTTGGTAGGGGAGAAGGCGCTCTCTCAGGTATCCTGGTCCCAAATTGTTTAGGGCTCTGTACACAAGTACAAGAACCTTAAACCTGGCCCAGTAGCGAATAGGCAGCCAGTACAGCTCTCAGCAGAGGAGTTATATGCTGGAAAGGGGCAGCTCCAGACAACAGCCGAGCTACAGCATTATAGGTGTAGATACCTTTGATCACACGCTCAGCCCAGAAATTTATTTTCAGAACCAAAACTGGTCCTTGCATACAATATTTTATTTACTTATTGCATTGCATTGCATTGCATTGCATTTCTATATCTCCAAATAGCCAAAGATCTCTGGGCGGTTCACAACAATTCAGACAATAAAAATATAGCATAAAAAAATTACATATGCAAAATTTAAAATAATTCAGACAGCTAAAAACGGTTCCAATAAAATACCCTGCAAAGTTGTCTTGATTTCAGCAACCTATTTTGGGGGTGAGAAGAAGCTTTTTGTGGTTGCTGTTGTAAAAGATCTACTGTAAATCATGTAGAGATGTCCCAGTAGATCCTGATCTGCCAGTTCTGGCATCAAGATATTCAAATCTCATTGATTTTAAGGAGACTTCATACTATAGGGTGGTGGTCCTGCATGACAGTTTGATAGAACTATGTCAAGCCATGAGCACTTGATGTACAGCACCACCGTGTGCCCCACCACTAAGAAAAATGTCACTGGAGAAATATGATCTCAGTAACACAAAGCTTCCATTTTCACATTACATTACCTTGAAATAAATTGGGTTGGAATCTGGAATTACTGAGACATAGACCTGAGTTACTGAAATGTGGGTCCTTTCGTATTCTCCTCCATTCCTTTCCCCAGTTCAGGCGTGATGCAGCATTAAATTCCTTTTATTTGTATCCTCCCCATTCCAAATACAAGCAATGTTTGTTTAGTTTCCCTGTGAATTCATCCTCCTGTTACGGTGCTTCAGGTAAACAGACCACAAAGTCAAATTGTCCTTTAGCATTTTCTCCCCTAGCAGAACTAATTGTGAAGGTGGAGAAATGCTAGTAACACCCCCCATGGCGTTTTTGCTAACATTATCCTGTCCTGTTATTGTAGCATTTACAGCATGTATACTGTAAGACAAAGGGATAGTTTGCTTTTACCATTCTTAGTATAAATGCAGGCTTAAGCTAATGACACTTTACTTATTCACCTGCACTGCTCTGGACTTAGAATGTGAGCCTCTCTGATTGAGAACACAATTGCTTGTTTGGTGTGTGACCTTGCTCACAAATTCCTGCAAATGTGCTTGCTTTCCATCTCCTGAAGGAGAAAACACCTTAAGTTCTTCAGCATTCACTTTGTCTTATGGAAAAAAGAAGGAAGTAATCACACATAGTTTAACCTGGAGCAATATTTTCAAACAATTCAGTATGTCATTGTGGGCAAAGTGAAGGGCTTTTGTGGGAATGTGGAGTGTGGGAAATAATGAGGCATACCCAATTTTGGGGTTTAAAATGGGCCGTATTTATTGATAGCTCTGCAGAAGGGAAACCAAAGCAGGTATCTTCAAACTTGAAAGGCATACAGCCATAAATTGAAAGGGCAAGTCATTCACCACCAGGGGGCAGCACTATCAAGTTCACCGCCTCCTAGCTTCCACTTTTGGGTAGAGAGGCCTTCCGTGTCACCCCCTTGCAGTGTGGGACTGCAATTGGGTGAGAAAGGTTGGCCTCAAAGGTAACCCTTATTTCACCAGTTGGGCTGCAGGACTCGCAGCTGGTGAGCCTCAGGTATTACCAATCACCACCAGGTGCCTTAGAATGTTCACCGAACCTTGCCATGTGAAGATGCCTCTTGCTTTGTCATCTCCCCCCGCAACCGCCCCCACACACCCCTGCACAGGATAACCTCATGCAATCCCTTCTGCAAATCTAACAAAACAAATAATTGCCAAGGTCCAATAAGTGGACCTTATCACTCCTATATAGCTTCCTCCACGTTTAAGAAATTGCTGGATGCTCCACCCTCCATACTTAATTAATTCCTTGTAAATTTCCCCATTTACCTTTCTACGTGCACATTTGATAGCCCTGTAATCACAAACTCTCCAATTTAACCTAGGAATTAGACATGACCAGATAATTATTATTCCCGACCTTTGATACTGAATTTCTTGAAAATCGGCAGATGCCGGAAGGATTAAGGCTTTGCCCTTGAACAAGCCCAAATCATTTCCTCCCAGGTGCAGTAACAACACCTGAGGGGCAGGAAACAATGCACACCACTGGAATAATGTAGGAAAGAGGTGTTCCCACTGCCTGCAGCACCTTCCCAACCATTGAATGTTGGCAATTTGGATTAGTCCTGGCTGTGTACCGAAGCTTGTTCAGGATGCCCTCCTTCTGGCCCAGATGACAAAACTGTGCCCTGGTGCAGGTGAGAACCTGCAGCAGGTATTGGCCCATCCACAGATCTAAAAAACATGAACGCAGCTATGGGCTCATCTACACCAAGCAGATATTCCATTATGAAAGCGTTATGAAAGTGGTATATAAAAGGCAGGAGCCACACTACCTCCTTATAGTGATATTGAAGTGCACTGACAACTGTTGGGGCCCATTGACATATTTATAACAAAAAAGTGTTACCCTTAACCTAACAGAATGTAATAGACAACAAAGAAGTTAAGGATGAAGATTAAAAATAATGATTTTATAGATTCAATAACAATGTTTAAAAATAATATATACAAAGCATATACATTGTATATATTATTATTAAACATTGTCATTGAATCTATAAAATTGTTATTTTTAATCATCTTCCTTAACTTCTTTGTTGTCTATTGCCCATTGACACATAACATATACTGCTTTCATACTGCTTTCATCATGTTATATCCTGCTTGGTGTAGATGTGTGAATGGGTCCCAACAGTTGTCAGTGCACTTCATTACCACTATGGGCCTTGCTAGACCTACCAGATAATCTGGTGGGGAGCAGGAGCGATGGCACGCTACAGCTAGCGAGCGCCGTCGCCCTTTTCTAGACATCAACACGCGATGAGGCAAGGGAAAGCCCCATCGTGTGCTCCGGTTTTTCCCCCCTTAAAGGGCCATGTGCGCAGGAGTGCACCCACAAAACAGGTAAGTGTTTTTTTAAAATAATAAAGGGTTCCCGCTTCCCCTGATTTCCCCCCCATGATGTCTGATGCCCCCCTGCCCACTCGCTCACCCGTCCTCCCCCCGTCTGCCATGCCCATCCCCCATCCCCAGTGCTCGTGCCCGCTCGCCAGGCCCATCCCCGTCCTTCTTCCCCCCTCTCTCCTGCTGTGTCCGGTCTTTCCCCCAGCCCCCATCTCCTCCCCCCCCGTGATTCCCCCCCCCTCGTAAGTGAGCAGCCGGGAAAAGCCACGGACTGTGCTAGACCTTCCGCAGCCCTGGTCTCAGGCTGGGGCTGTGAAAAAGCTGGGCCATAACCACATCCTGTTATCCCTGTTCAAGCGAGGACATAGCCTGGCCTGACCCCGGGATCCCCTGTGCGTCATCTGGATGCACAGGAGGGAGACCGGGCCTCACACCGGGCTAACGCCTTGTCTAGCAACGGCCTATAAGGCAGTAGTGTGGCTCCTGCTTTTATATACTGTTTTCATAGTGGAATATCCTGCTTGGTGTAGATGAGCCCTTAGTCAGAGTATTGTCATCAGTGCTCTATTTATTTATTTATTTATTTATTTATTTATTTATTTAATTACATTTATATACCGCCCCACAGCCGAAGCTCTCTGGGTGGTTTACAACATTTAAAAATAGTAAACATTAAAAGTATACAATTTAAAAACACACACACACACACATAAAAACAGTATAAAAACAACAGTATCCATTTAAAAACAACAATTGTGGGGTCCATTAAAAACAAACTTAATGTTGTTAAATGCTGTTAAAATGCCTGGGAGAAGAGAAAAGTCTTGACCTGGCGCCGAAAAGATAACAATGTTGGTGCCAGGCGAGCCTCATCGGGGAGATCATTCCACAGTCGGGGGGCCACCACTGAAAAGGCCCTCTCCCTTGTTGCCATCCTCCGAGCTTCCCTTGGAGTTTACTTGGGAAGTTTGTGCACATATGATTGGAAGGCCTGTGATCGCCATCTGCCCACTTCATTTATTTGGATTGAAGACAGACCAATTGCTGCTGTAGAAGCTGCTCCAATATGAAATGAATGTGACCCGAACTGGTGAGCACCTAAACCTAATGCTTTAAGGGCTCACTTTGTTATGATCCAAAACTGGAACTTGGTTAGAGGGGAAAGATCCTGGTGTCAGAATAACAAACTGGATTTTGCCCTTGCAATGCCACAAAATATCCGAGAGCACATACTGGGCATAATTCCTCCCTAGTAGAAGGGTGGGGGGATACGACCTGGCCCCTGCCAAGCTGGTCAGTCTTAGACCACCTCAACCTAATGGATACTAATTGTGGGGAATATTGTAGGTCATTAATTTGTAAGTCTTGTCCGGATGAGTCACCCTTCAATGCCTCAATCAACTCTGAAATCCTAAATGGAACAGTGTGGCCGCGAAAGGTGATGTGCATAAGGACTGCCAAAGGGCCCTTAAGCCCATTAATATTTCTGGTGTCAAGGGGCTCCATGAGTTGGGCACTGGGGTGGAAGCCTGGCCCACCCACACAGGGTCCTCCGTACTCTAAATTCAGTGGTGTTGTCGGCCACCCCATGGATTTTTGACCCAAAGGCAAGCACAGCTACCTTACCTCCTATGGTCCGAACAGCCAGTCCCTTTTGTCATTCCAACACGCAAAACTGCAAGATGTGTTCCAGTGGTATGGGCCATGCTTGTAGTAGCTGGACATGATCTCTAAAAGCTTGGAGCTCCCTACCTGCCTTCCTGTATGCTGCCCTGGTGCTAGGGGCCACGGACTGCCACATGGCTCTTTCTATTTTGCCTTGCCAATCTCCCAAAGAGCTGATGGCATGACATCTGGCCTTGGCTTTGCGCAAGGACCCAGGTCCTGAAATCTTTTGACCTGCTGATGCGATAATGGCATTATCCAAGCCCGGAATATGTCAGGCTCAGAATAAGCTGTTATGCCTAAGGCAATGTATAGTAAATGCCCAGACCAATGCCATGTCTCTTGGGTTATGGGATGAAAGGGTATTAACCACCAAAACTGGGCTCTCCAATGCTGCCTCGTCACCTCTTCTTCGTCCTGCATGAGTTGTGCTGCCGGGCACATCCTCAATGTTTTGCAGCCGCTTTGCAAAAAGGTGATGGGGAGGGGCGAGAATTGTTTAAATTCTCACTTAGTCCCCTCCCTGCTTCTGTGGCACCATTTTAAGGCCACCAATGGCTGGCCTACACAACTCGCTTTCCCCCACCCACAACAGCCCCACCTCGCCCAGGCTATGGTGGGCCCGGTGTAGGGCATTTGTGCTAGCAACATGAGCCATAGGAGTGAGATTTTTGAACAGCCTGCTGTCAAAAGAGCCATCCAAAGATGGTTGATGCTGGAAATTTTACAGCTGCCCACCATATGTTTTCATGCAGCTTCATGACTTTGCCCTCCTTCCACTTGGATCAGGATTCCTGGCTCCATAATTTTTCAAGGGTGTTGGCAATGTAAGTAGTAAAAGCAGTTCCCTAGTTCAGCCTGCTCTGTAACATCACAGAGGCCTCCTTGGCATTTTTTCTCCCCTGCTCAGCTGGAAAAAACAAACATCTGTCATTGTTGGTTTGTGTGTGTATGTGTGTGTTGTGTTTTAGCTTTGTGCTTCTTTTATATTGTTGTAAACTGTGATGGAATCAATAACCAAATCGATATGCAACCCTAGAAAGGCTGTATAAAACATATTTGAAACGAACACATCTGTTTGAAGGCACTGTGTAATTTCAAACACTTTATTAAAACTCCAGTGTTACATCACAGAAGCCTCCCTGGGCTTTGCTCAGCTCAATGGCTCAGTGGTGCAGTGAGATCATTTTACAGCCTGGAATTGATGGTCTTACATGGGCGGGGGGCTTTAGGTAGCCATGTGCCTTGCATCAGTTGTGAAGTGCAAAACCAACATCTATCTTTTCTTCCTCCCCGCCCGCCCATTTCCCATCGTTTAAAGCTGTTTCACCATTCATGATACTTTAGAGCAAACTCAAGAAAAAACAAAACCTGTTTGCCAAACACTTTTTAAAAGCAATTAAACAATAAAATGTACCTTTCTTCTGATGCCCTTATGTTAAAGACATTTATTTGGAATGAGTACCTTTTTGTTTTGAAAAGGATAACGTATTTTAAAGTTAAAAATAATAATAAAAAAGATCAGCTGCAACTTTGTCTGGAGCACCCTGCATGGCACCCCCCAACAATAAAATGCCTTTAAAAAAATAATAAAAAGGAAGAAAGGATACTGCAGTGATCAGCCTGAATCCTGGTGGGTCCCATCCTGCCCATGCCAGGCCACGTGCTGATGTCCAGCTTGTTTGCTTTGTCCCTATCACCTGCTGCTCTCTGAGTAGCCATTTGACCCCCTTGAGTTGTGGGGTTCCAGCTGTCAGCCCCCAAACTCCAGATCTAGCTGCAGCACAGCAACTGTTGTTTCTCTAACCATACGCTTGTAGTCACCAAAATTGTACCATCCACCAATCAGGCTTTCCTGAATGCTCCCACCTTTTCTTGACCATGTCCACACCACAGCCAGGATAGAGAAGTTTGGCCACCTGTCAAGGGCCCACACCCCAGCCAGGCTCCATTATAAGAGCCCCCTAGTCTTTCTTGTCTTCATCATTGCAACCCGCTTGCTCACCTGCCTCTCACTCTGGCCCAGGCAATGATGAGAAGAAGTAGCAGCAGATGCCACAGCCTGCTTTCTATATGACTCTCTCGGCCTGTCAAGTAAGCAAGTGATAGCAATGATGAAAAAACGGATGAAGTGCAATAGCAGCAGATGGCAATGTCATTGAGAAGATAGACTCACTGAAGGAAGGGGACCATTGAAGGTCTCTTGCCCGAGGGCCCTTCAAAAACTACAGCTGGCAATGAACACAGCTACTGCTGCTTTTGACTGATAGAGAGAAATGGTTGTCACTGAAAAGAAGACACCTAGCATTTGAGAGGGAGCTGGAGCTGCAGAAGCTATGCCCCATGCTAAACACATAATGACCTTAAGCATGTATAAAAGGCTCCTAAGGATTATGACCATAGTCTGCAACCCTGTGCTATGGGTGTTCAACCTTGGACCCAAAGCCCAAATCTGGCCTGGCTCGGTCCCAATTTAGCCCTCTGGGTTTCCATAGATTGCCCTAACTTTACCCTAACACCATCCCCTTTCTAACAACTATCAATTGGTGGTTTCTCTGCTTTTGCATGAGTTATCCCCCCCCCCCCCAATTCTAAAATGTACAAATGCCTCTTCTAATGTTTGGTTAATGGCAGTAAGAGGTTAACGCAATTTTTTTTGGTATTTTGGTATTTTGGTATTTTGGCCTCATCCTTTTGCTTTCAGTCTCACCACTGCAGGAATGCAGCCCATAAGGGATTCGCCAAAACTAAATTCTAGGGATGTGCAAACATGCAGCCTTCATAAGAACATAAGAAGAGGCCTGTTGGATCAGACCAAGGGTCCATCTAGTCCAGCACTCTGTTCACACAGTGGCCAACCAGCTGTTGACCGGGAACCCACAAGCAGGACACAAATGCAACAGCATCCTTCCACCCATGTTCCCCAGCAACTGATGTATATAGGCTTGATGCTTCTGCTAGCACATAGCTATCAGGAATATTGATAGCTTTTTTCTCCAACCCCCTTTTAAAGCCATCCGAATTGGTAGCATCACCATAACTTCAAGTTTTTGGGGGTTCTCCAAATTATTTTGCAAAGTTCATTTCACCTCATTTATTCACCTCATTTGTGTTCCTGAATGTGAGCATCTATTTCTTTTTCCATATGGAAAAATGTGATTTTTTTTTAATCAGGAAAGAAAAAAACATTTTAAAAAGGGCACAATTTCTCCCATTTATTTTTTAAAAGTGCACATTTTCCCAATAAAAAAATGCATTTTGTTTTCATAATGATGCTGCCAATATTGTGAAAATGTGAATGGGGGAGGATATAAGTTCACAAAATTGTGAAAATTTCCCAAGAATTGCATTCCTGCTTCCATTTGATCTCAGGATTGCAAAAAGGGAGTATTCGCATGAGTTGTGAACAAGAACGAAATTCTCATACATACCCAAATTTTGCTGGAGGGAGTTCAGAGAAGGGCAATGAGGATAGTCAGGGGTCTGGAAACAAAGCCATATGAAGAAAGACTGAAAGAACTGGGCGTGTTTAGCCTTGAGAAGAGGAGACTGAAGGGAGACATGGTAGCACTCTTCAAATGCTTGAAAGATTGTCACACAGAGGAGGGCCAGGATATCTTCTCATTCATCTCAGAGTGTAGGACATGGAATAGTGGGCTCAAGTTACAGGAAGCCAGATTCTGGCTGGACATCAGGAAAAACTTCCTGACTGTAAGAGGAGTATGACAATGGAATGAATGAGCTAGGGAGTTAGTGGAGGGAGGTTGTGGGCTCTCCCACCCTAGAGGCATTCAAGATGCAGCTGGACAGCCACCTGTCAGGTATGGTTTAAGGTGGATTCCTGTATTGAGCAGTGGGTTGGACTCAGTGGCTGTATAGGCTCCTTCCAACTCTAATGTTCCATGATTCCATGATTCTATGTAGTAGGCATGTGCTCTGCTCCGATTAGAAGCGCAGAAGCAGGAGCGGATTGGCCTGCTTCGCCTTGCCCAGAGGCAGAGTAGAAGCGGACCGCGGACCCCTAGAAGCAAGGCGAAGAGAGCGCCCATTTTTCGGAGCTCCTCTTTCAGGCGGACCGCTCCAATCACCATCTTGAAAACATTTCGCCTATAGGATTGCATTGCGGAAAAGAATCGCGGATAACTGAAGCTATCGTTCTGAAAATTCTTGTGCTCAGAGAGTCGTGGATGGGGGTCATTTTGAGACTACTCTCAACTTTCTGCGTCCTGTGGTTCACGTGCAATATTTTTTAAAAAAATCGGGTACATTTACAATACAAACGGTAGGGTAAACCGGCTGCGGCGCGGCGGGGTTTATTTGAAGCAATGACAGGCACATTCAACTCCCAATCCTGATGAGAATTGATCACCTCATGAAGCATCCTCCAATCCCAGCGTTTGAGGGGGGGACTAAGCCAGAGTCACCCTCACAGTCAGAGCTCTCAGCGTCTTGTGGGTTTTGGCGTTCGTGGGGATAGGAGGCAGTTTTAGCTGCTGCTGTGTTTGGAGTTTGGAGATAGGATTTAGCTTGGCGTGTGTTTGCTTCTTTCTGACTTTTTGCTTAGTTTGCTGTATTTTTCCCTTACTTTGATTTAATATAAACTTTATTTTTAAATTTTGGAGTGTGTGTTTGTTTGGTTGGTTGGTTCTCCCCCCCTCCCCTCTCTTAAAGCCTGATTGTGTTTGATCTTCCTTGTTCCTTCTATCTATATACAAAAAAACCCAAAAAAATACCCCCCAAAAAATAATTTTCTCTATTGCTCTGTGTTACTTGGACTGTGAGTCTGCTGTGCAACAGCCACAGATAGAGCATTTAATCAAATCCTGTTTGGGCAAAGCATACACACACTTCTTGTCCCATTTCCCTACATATAGTATATTCTTATATATATTATTATTAATATTAATATTATATTCTTATACATATTATTATTACTATTAGTATATTCTTATACATATTATTATTAGTATTAGTATAATCAAAATGAGAAGAGGGAGCAGGCACATGTCTGTGAAGGGGCGTGGTGAAAGCAGTGTTCAAGGCAAGGCTCAGGCTGGCACCAGTAAGCAGGCTGCCTCTCCTGCTGTGAAAATCAAACGGGCAAGTCCTTGGCTGGCTGCTCTGCAACAGAAGCAGGACAAGCAGCAGGCAGAGCCACTCTCTTCTGCTACTTGTGCCCGGCGTTCTCTTTTTGAGGGTGGGAATGGGAAAAGTGCCCCTTTGCAAGAGGCATGTGGCTGCAGTGCCATTACAGTAGGCGGTGGAGGAGGAGTATCCCCAACTCCTTCATTATCATTTGAGCCCATGAGCCCGCTGCTGGACCTGTCTCCAGACCTCCTAGACGAGCAGGAAGAGGCGGTGGTCCTCCAGGATATGGGGGCTGAGGAGGAGCAGCAGCAGGCCGAGGCTCTCTCTCCAGTCTCATCCCACACCTCTTACGCTGCAACCCCTGTTTCTGTGACAACACCAGAGAGCTCAGGCGGGCAATTGGTGGTGTCACCACGGAAGCGAAAGACAAGTATAGTGTGGGACCACTTTGAGTTGGGAGCGGATCCCCGCTTTGCTGTCTGTCGCCACTGCAAACTCACCCTAAGCAGGGGTTCATCTACTGGGCATTATGGAACCAGCAGCATGAAGATGCATCTTCAGAGGCAGCACCAGGCGTTCTTGCTGGGGAAAGAGGCAGGCAAGGCAACTGGTTCCAGGGGAAAGCTGAAGGCTGCTGCTGCTGCTGCTGCTGCTGGCACTGCCACTCTAAGCTCTCCATCTCCCATCCCCACAAGGGTTAGGCAGGCAACCCTGCAGGACATGGGGTGGAGGAAGTATGGACCCACAAGATGGCGTTTTCCAACGCCCACCCAGGGTGCTACTGTGGTGGGGCATCTGCCTGGACTGACTCCTCCCCAATACTAGATCTATGACATGTCACTCTGCCTGCCCCTCTGCTAGCCTGTCCTCCTCGGTGACCGACTCACTGGGATGGTTTGTGTTTGCAATGCGTGACTAACTGCAGTGCTGGCTTAGAAACCAGCCATCCTTGCCTCACTTCCTTGTGCCCCCAGAAATGCCCGCAGCCTGCCTGCCTGCCTGCTTGCCTGCCTGTCTGCCCACCTCCCCCGGGGTGCTGCTGTGGTGGGGCATCTGCCAGGACTGACTCCTCGCCTGCTCTGCCTGCCTCTCTGCCCGCCTGGTGCCTGGGAGATGGGCTTTGTGGTTCGTGCCCAGCACCTTCCAGCACGCTTGCTCCCAGTCGTCGTCCTCTGTGCCCCTCAATGCGTAACTGCTGGCTTAGAAAGAAACAACCAGCCATCTTTGCCTCACTTGCTCCTTGCGCCCGCTTACGGGTTGGTTTGCTATGCGTTAGTGCTCAAGCCATCCTTGCAGCACTACAATGCATGCTGCCTGCCTGCCTGCCTGCCTGCCTTCCCTCCCTTCTCCCCTTCCTGCCTCGCAGGGATGGTGTATGTGTCTTGCTTTGACTCAGGGGAGAAGTCCTTCCTGTGCTCACTTAGACATTATCAAGTTCAAAAATCCATTTTTCAAGTGTGCAAGAAGATTTAGGGTTATCTCATGGCATGTTGGGATTTCCTTTCAACTGGCCCCATTGAGCTGTCTGCATTGCAATTTTAAAATCCCTGACATACTGGAGTGTCCGATTTTCAAAACTTCCCCTAACATCAGGGGATGATGGGATTGGCTTGAAACTTGGTGTCCATGTGGACACATGGGTAAGCTGTCATGGGACCAAAGGATAGGTTTCTGACGTGCAAATTGACGTAGTTGTAGAATGGGACTTGATTTGGGGTGAGTTAAAAAGTTTAAAGCCGCGCCAAAAATCAGGGGATGATGGGATTGCCTTGAGTCTGGGCGTCCATGTGGATACATGGATTAGCTTTCATGGTGCCGAGTTTGAGGTTTCTAACGTGCAAAATGACAGAGCTATGGAAAGGGGTGTGAATGGGATGCCCGATTTTCATAAATTCCCCAAAAATCAGGGGATGATGGGATTGCCTAGAAACTTGGCGTCCATGTGGACATATGGATAAGCTATCATGATGCCGAGTCTGAGGTTTCTAACATGCAAATTGACGTAGTTGTAGAATGGGACAATTTGGGGTGAGATAAGCCACGCCAAAAATCAGGGGATGATGGGATTGCCTTGAGTCTGGGTGTCTGTGTGGACACATGGATTAGCTTTCATGGTGCCGAGTTTGAGGTTTCTAACATGCAAATTGATGGAGCTATCGAAAGGGGTGTGAATGGGGTGCCCAATTTTCAATAATTCCCCAAAAATCAGGGGATGATGGGATTGCCTTGAAACTTGGTGTCCTTGTGGACACATGGATAAGCTATCATGGTGCCAAACTTGAGGTTTCTAATGTGCAAATTGACGGAGTTATCGAAAGGGGTGTGAATTAGGGTTATGGGTGGTGCATTAGAGGTTAGAGCCGCGCCAAAAATCAGGGGATGATGGGATTGCCTTGAGTCTGGGCGTCTGTGTGGACACATGGATTAGCTTTCATGGTGCCGAATTTGAGGTTTCTAACATGCAAATTGACGGAGCTATGGAAAGGGGTGTGAATGGGGTGCCCGATTTTCATAAATTCCCCAAAAATCAGGGGATAATGGGATTGCCTTGAAACTTGGCGTGCGTGTGTATACATCCATGAGATGTCATGGTGCCAAACATGAGGTTTCTAACTTTCACAGAAAAAAAGTTGTTTACTTTTTTAGCTTTCAATGCAACCCTATGGGGGGGGAAAGCGGAGCTCCGATGCGGAACCTGAGCTCCGAGCGGAGCGGAGTGGACATAGGCGGAGTGGGGGCAGGGCGAAGCGTCCAGATCCGCAAATCGTGGATCTGGAAGTGAAGCGGAGCGGGGGGGGCCGTGCACACCCCTACTATGTAGTATCTCTTATTGTGGAATGAGCCACCCCATTGGTATAATAAGTCAGGATGCTGGAAGACACCATGTTCATAACCGCTCCCCTCCTCAGGTCCTCAAGATAGAGTAGGGGTGGACCAAACTGCCTGCATCTGCCGCGGCGGATGCTTGGCCTTCACTGCCAGTGTCTGCTCAGCACCTGCCCACCCTGGTTGCTCAAATGATGCACGTCCTCCTGCTGCATTAATGGTGGCTGCCATTAACACAATGGGAGGAAGTGCACAATTTCTGGAGCCTTTGCACTTGTATTTAGATGCTTTTATGGTCACCACTGACATAGTGGGGTAAAGTGTGTGATTTTTCAAAGCTCCATAAATGGTGCAATTCCCTTTGTCGCATTAATGGTGGCCACCATTAATTCAGGTGGGGAATTGCCGTACGTTGTAGCCAGGGTGAGCATTGCTAGCATTCAGCTTAGAGTGTGTCCGACTGAATCCAGGGGCCCAGTCACAAGGGGGCCTGCGGGTTGTACGCTTGCGACAACCCTAAGATAGACCAACATCACAAATTAAAGCTATATAGTTTGTTTTTCTTGCCACCGATGCTTTGAATAATATGACGAGTATTGACCATGCCTTGAACTTTTATTCAGGCAGTTATAGAACTTTTATGGGGCATGGGATTGCCTTGAGCAAAGTGAAGAGATTGGTGTCTCATTAGGCTTTTGTATAGTTTTAGTTCTTGAAGATATTTGATTAAGAAGCTTTGAGAATCTCTTGATGGTCCCAGCATATGAATTCCTGGGCTTGCTTTACCTGGAGTTAGAGGATCCAGACCAAGCCTCATAGCTAGGGTTGCACAACTTACGGTCCTCCATATATCTGGACCTACAACTCCCATGATCCCTTACTATTGGCTAAGCTGGCTAGGGCTGGTAGAAGCTGCAAGCCAAGACACATAGAGGGACACAAGTTGTTCATCCCTGCTCCTAGTTATCCATACAATGCCCAATCCCACTGCTCCCTCACAAGTTGGAAAGTTGGCTCTAAGAACTTGCACTGTGTGAAAGTTCCCATAGAAAAATCTAAATGTTCCTTGACTCCAGTGCAAATCAAAGATGGCAATAATTTCATCTGAGTAATGGTATCATTACTCAAACTGTTCTGAGAAAAAAGAATCCTCAAGAGAATGCTGGGAAAAAGGTATAATATGCACAGCTAAATTGTCCACGCTTCAGCAGGCACATAGAAATTCTGACACTTTATTCCGCCCCCCCCCCCCATGAATAACACAAAGATTCTAACTCATGGTTAAAATATAGCCAGCCTTTCCTGGGGTCTTATCCTAGGAAGCAATTTAAATATCAAGCCACAATGCAGAAATAGGCCTGATAAGAATGAATTTGGAGAGGTGATTTAAGTCATAATGTGAATCCAAGTATATTAGTAGTAGTAGTAGTAGTAGTAGTAGTAGTAGCAGCAGCAGCAGCAGCAGCAGTAGTAGTAGTATATACTGTAAGTAAGAAATTGTGGTTTATAGCACCTACAGAAAAAGCAGGTACCTGCCCCAAAGAATTTTCATATTTTGGTAGACATTCATTTCAATGGTTTAATTTCATGGTTCATTTTGCAAGGCAAAAAGGGGATAGAATTGTGTGCAGTGGCCACGAGTATAGTTTTGATTTGGGATTGAGCAAACTCTTTCCACCCCCTCCTTCAAGCTTGAAGAACTTGGAGCAATTTTCTAACGCCAAAACAGTGACTTAAGAGACAAGTCTATTCTCACCTCAGCTAGCTCTCCCCATACCTTCAACTCTTCCTTTTTAGTCCCACCCAACAAAACAACTTCCCTGTTCCTTTCCCTTGCAAGTGCCAGCAGTGGAAAGAGAAGAAGTGGTGGGTATGTGGGGAGAAGAGAGAAGGATTTTGTTTTGTTTGCTTCCTTTTTTCTTTATTTTTTTGCTCTTTACTGCCCCTGTGAAGGTTTGAGGCCTACAGGGGCAAGGTAATAAACTCAGGCCTTAGATGTTGGGAGAGGGCATTCCTAAGAGGAGTGGTTTCATTTCTCCAGTTAAATTTCATATCCTGGTTATTTTTTATTTCTCCAATTAGGTTTCATTTCTTCAAAGTGGGAACAGTACTTTCTGTTTTTGGGGAAGAGGGTCTAAAAGAGTGAGAGAGGCAACCAGCCTAGAGCCAGAAAAAGATCAGATCATAAAAAAGGAGCAGAAAGATGCAGCTTGAAGAAGTCTAAGGGCGTTGCTAGACCTACCGGGTGTTCCGTCGTTGAGGAGCGGTGAAAGCGGCTTTTCCCGTTCAGCCGTGACGCCTCATGCTCCACACCTGCCTTCGATTTGTGGCGGAAGTTTGCGCCGGTTGTGCTGCTGCCGCCGCGAGAACGGTTTCGCAGCCACACCGGCCTGATTGCCGCGGCTTTTTTTTTCGCTCGCTGCACGGTTTGCGCACGTCCGAAAGACCGCAAACTTGCGCAGCCGTCAGCGATGCCGCCGCCGGCCCTGGCGGCGGCAGCGGCGGCAGTGCCAGTGCCAGCTGAAGTGCTGCTGGTGCTGTTGAGGGTCAACATTGATGCGCTCACTTCCTGATGGGGGTCGTGGCGGGTGTCATATGACCCGAGGTCAATCGTCTGCATGGCCACTCTGTGCCTACATCTCCCATCATGCCTCTGAGGTGTCGGCGGTGATGACCGCCTCTGTGCCCTCTGCCCCATCCCAAGGAGCCAACCCACATCTGGCCGTAGCCATGGCAGCAGCCCACAAACAGCTCTGCCCTCTGCCAGCCTGGTACCCACACTAACAGGCAGCGTACAGCACCGCCATTATGCGGCCACGGTAGCTGCCCACCGCAAGGAGTCACCAGCCACTTTTCCGGTCCTCCGGTCCTGCGCAAACTGTCACTGGGGAAATAAAAAAAAAAAGCCGCTCCACCGCGCTGCCCCAGCTGGCGGACTGCGCGCAAATGGCGGAGGCGGCTTGACCGAAGCCGCTGACCACTCCCCCTTAGCACGCCTTTTCCTGACCAGTGCCGACCGCAGTGACCTCACATCCTCCCACACGTACTCCGAATTACCGCGGGACAGCAGGAAAAGGCGCCCTAAAACTCACTTTTTTAAAGTCGGGAGAAAGAGGCTTCACCGCGGGATAACGGCGGATCCTCGTGAACGTCATCTGGAAGCCTCGACGTGACTGCGGAAGGTAACGCGCGCTAGAGCCTCGTCTAGTAACGCCCTAAGTATAGCTTAGGGTAAAATAACTTGTGTTCTTGAAACTTCTATTTTCTTTTAATGCCTTTTGTATCATTCAGATCTATTGGTGACCATATGACCGGATTTGCCTGGATTTTGTCTGGGTTGTTGTTGATGATAAATCCAGGAGGGGGAGGGGAAATCCGGATTTTTCCAAAGAGCAGCTCTAATGGGAATTAACAAAAATGCTGATAACTGTGTCATTTTTTAAGATAAAGAAATGAAACTTGGCATGATGGTAGGTCTTAGGAAGGGCTTTAGTCATACCAAATTTGAAACAGATCCATTCATCCATTGATTTTTCTGTTCATCCAACCTTTCCTGTTGCAGATTTGGTGTGCAATCAGGTACATGGAGCTCAGCAGAGGCAAGGCATCCACAAATCAAAATGTGGGAAAGGAGAGGTCAGTCAAAGCAGCCCACAGGGCAAAACAGAATGGGCCAGAGGCCTTTTTCTCAAATTTCCACATCATGGGCGATGAAGGGTCATCTTTAGAGAAAAACTCTCATGACCAACAGTAGGGTGCCAGTCGAGAGAGAGGCTCTCTTCTTTGCAGATGCCCTGTAGCTGCAAATGTTGGAACCTGGCATATCATTACTTTGCTTTGCTACCACTTCCCTTCCACTTCACTTTGTACACTTGTGAGCTAGGCTCTGACTGCACTGCTGGAATGCAATGCAGAACATTTGAAATGCATACCAGAGAAAAATGGATAGATTTGTGGCTTTGGCTAGCTGGCATATCTCTTAGAGACAGAGTTAGACTGAAGACACAACTCAGAGATGGTTGTAACTGAGCCCTGAGAGGCTGCGGTACCACACATAACCTTTTTAAGAGTGTCTCAGAGTTTAGTTTTGGTGCAGGCAGAGGCAGCTGGTGGTGGAGTTTTTTTTAAAAAAAAACAAGAGTCACCGGATGCAACCAAGCCATAAGCTGTTGCCCTACCCCCAGCCACAGGGTACAAGTGCACAGCCTGGCTCGACTGTTGGGAGACTTTGGCAGAGAGAGAGGGGTGGGGGATTATTTGAGGCTGGAAATGTTGGCAGGCTGGCATAAGGCAGAGAGAAGCTGAAGGCAACCCAATTGCACCTGTAGCTTGGCCCTGAGGCTGGCTTGCCACACAGTGTGTTTTAAGAGTGCATCAAAGTTGTGTGGGAGGAGAGGAGGTGTAGGCGGCTGGTGGCAGAGGTTTTTAAAGTATTGGGCAAAAGGTGGGAAATAATAATAATAATAATAATAATAATAATAATAATAATAATAATGTAAGAGTCACCAGACATGACCAAGCAATAACCTGCAATAAGCAATATCCCAAGCCACAAGTGTGCAGCCTAGCTGGACCATTGGGAGACTTTGGGAGAGAGAGAGAGAGAGATTGTTTGAGGCTGGAAGCTTTGGTTTGTCTGCAATAACTTAGAGTGAGAGACAACAGAGGCTACACAGACAACCCAAAGACATCTATTGTAACTCAGCCCCATGGTGCTGGCATGAAACGCAGGGCATTGGGAAGAGGGTCTCAGAGTCTCGTGTTTGTGCAGGAAGTAGACAGGTGTTCAAAGTCTGGATGTGTGAAGTGGTGCCAACACACAAGCCTTGAGAAGCTAATGTACTGTACATAAGTGAGAAGTGTGAATGGGCCACAACACCCATTGTAGTGTTCACTGCCACAACACCCACCCTAATGTTAGAGTAGAGAAACTTGTGACAATTATACACAAGTTTTTTTTTTAAAAAAATGGAATTAAAAAAAGCCATCCATCCGGCCGGCCAGTAGCAAACCCTGTTAACAGCAACAGCAACTTGCAATGAGTGAAGATACAGTCAGAAAAGATATTTGAGGGAAGGGGAGAATGTAACACACAGAGTACAGCAAAAGCTACAAAAGTAGGAGTGAGTGAAGTTAATTTCAGATACATTGAATCTCTCACTTGTTCTTTATTTCAGTGTTTTTAACATTAAGATGTTATGTAGAACAGATTTGTCTTAAATGTGTGCTGTAAAATCAGACATGTGACCAAGGCTATGTTCGGGTGGGCACGCCCCCTTGGTGCTGGACACACCCCCTGGGGGGGACAATTTTGTCCTCCCTTTTGGTTTCCAAAATATGGTCACCCTACTAAATACCTTTAATGTTGGACTGTGCATCGCCTCAGATCTGAATCTCAATTCCAAGGCAAATTGGGGTGGTTCAGAGGGCTTGGGAACAGATCTAAAGTGAATTGAAACAGTTCCGAATTGGTCCAAAGTGAATCAGCATGGTCCAAATTGATTAGGATTGATTTGGACCCTTTTTCAAGCTCAGACAGTCTGTCTGTGCTTACAACATTTTTTTTTTTGTTAGACTAGGGAGGGGGAGGGGGAGTTCGGAGGGGGGAATTGTCTGTTTAAGTGACAGCTTCATCCCCAATCCTCCTGAAGGTTCCCAATTCTCTTCAGCAGCCTCCAATCACAATGGTGGAGGAGGGCTTAAGGACAATTGGTAGATTGAGCTTCCTTCATCCTGGCTTATTGTTGGTTAGACCTGGTAGGAGAACGGTGTTTTGGCTGGCCAGCATATGTTTGTTATTGGTGTTTTTTGGGGAGCATTGGTACTTAGATCTTTCTAGATCTGTCCCCCTTCTCTCATTGTTAGCTCTTGCCTCTATTTCTTTTTCTGGTCGTCTTTTTTTTAAAATACATTTTTTTTAAAAAAAAATAAATCTTCTAGTTGTTAGCCTTTAGTGGGTCTGTTCCAATCCTTCCCCCCCTTCGTCCCCCTTCCTCCATTTTCCCTGAGAAAAGCAAATTTACACAAATACCACTACACCTTCATCTAGAATTTATAAGACATGAGCAACTCCATATTGTCTAAAAGGTCTCCAAATTTCACGTTTTTATCATGAAAAATGAAAAAGTTATAGCTATTTCTTTTTTTCCAATTCAAGTCTATGGAAAAGTGAGAAACCCAAACCATTTGGAAATCTGAATCTTGATTTGGATTTGGATCCAAAGTGAATCAAAACAGCTGCGAATTGGTCTGAAGCAAATTGGGCCCAATTCAAACTGTCCAAATCAAGATCCGAAGCAAACCTGGGGGTCCATGCACACCCCTACTTTAAAGTAATTTGCTTGTGTTTTACTTTATTAGTAAACTGTTGTGTTCAACCTAAAGTATCTGGAGTGTCACTCATCCACTTTTAGAGCCTAAACCCCATGTTACTGGGAAGGGGAAGGGGAAAAGAAGAAAGGTGGGACTTTTAAGGAGGCAAGAGATCATTAAGGAGTCACTCAGAGTGTCCAGGTTATAGAAGGAGTCCCGATGGCCTTACTCTACATCCCACCAATAGGTTTATAAACACCATTTTGGGACTCAAAGTCCAGTGGCCATAGAAGAGGCAGTTCAATTCCAGCAGCCCTTGAGATAACTACACCTCCCATAACCCCTGGGCATTTCAGTGTGCTGCAACAGGGTGATGGAGAGGAAGAGAGGAGAGGAAAGGCAAAAACTTGTCTTTTCTCCATATGTCCCTGCCACTTCTACCACTACTTGTATGGAAAGGGAAGGGGAAATGCTTTTTGGAAACTGGCAGACACTGTCTGGAAATCTTCTGCATCTCATATATTAAGACTATTTTTAGGGTAAGAAATCTGTACATGCGCTAAAACTCAAGAGTCCAGGAGATAAAACGTAAGGAGCTAACAGATTGACATTGTTGTGTGTTCGTTTGTAAATGTGTGGGATTTTGTTGCCTTTTCCCACTGAGCCAAAAATCGACTAAAGTTGTTTTATATACATTAATATTTAGCTTTATTGGTCTGAAATGAGTATTTCTCTGGAATTAGTTGCTAAATCCTTGTTCATATGCTAGAAAACATGAATTTTAATTGTAATTTAAGGGTGTTTCATAAGGTTATGTTAAGTTCTGTTCAGTGGTGCAGGTAGCACTGGACCTTGGGGCCAAAATCCAGGACCCCACAAATCACACACACACAAATGACCATCTAGCAAATAGGAAGTGATGAAAGCATCATGGGAATAGAAGCAAGAGTGCATTTTATTCCTGTCATCATGATGTTGCTGTGATTTCAGTGTGTTTAAAACAACCATGCCTGGAGTATTTTTAAAATCAGAGTTGGCAAATATTTTAATATATAAGTAACACAGAAGCAATTGTAAACCATGGAATGGTGGTTGAGGAGGTGTGTGTGTGTAGGGGGGGAAATGTTAGTTGTGTGCTTCACAACTGAAGTAACACACAAAGCAATCTAAAGGCAACAGAGCTGCACCAGTTGTGGGCAGGGTGGGATGGGGGTGGAGGAACACCGTTAAATCCAGGGTCTAATATTATCTAGCATCACTGGTTCTGTATCCTCTGGGCTTTTGGAAAATAAATCTAGAGCTCCTTTTTTTTTACTATTTCTACAGCTGGGCTGGAAAGGAAAAGCATTATCAGTAGGGTTTAGAGTCCCAGCACCAACACACACACACACTAACCAGTAGGGATGTGCTCCGCTCCGATTAGGAGCGTAGAAGCAGTAGCGGATTGGCCTGCTCCGCCTTACCCAGAGGCGGAGTAGGAGCGGACCGTGGACCCCCTAGAAGCAAGGCGAAGAGAAACGCCCATTTTTCGGAGCTCCTAGTTCAGGCGGAGCGCTCCGGTCACCATCTTGAAAACATTTCGCCATAGGATTGCATTGCGGCAAATAATCGCGCATAACTACGTTGTTTTTGAAGCTATCATTCTGGAAATTCTTGTGCACAGAGAGTCATGGATGGGGGTCATTTTGAGACCACTCTCAACTTTCTGCGTTGTCTGGGTCGCGGGCTATATTTTTGTGAAAATCGGGTCAACCGCACGGCATAAACTGCGTTTTCGGCTTTTCGCCCATAGGATTGCATTGAGGGAAAGAATCGGGGATAACTGGGGGGGGTTAAGCTATCATTCTGGAAATTCTTGTGCACAGAGAGTCGTGGATGGGGGTCATTTTGAGACCACTCTCAACTTTCTGCATCGTACGGGTCGCGGGCTATATTTTTGTGAAAATCGGGTCAACCGCGCGGCTCAAACTGCGTTTTCGGCTTTTCGCCCATAGGATTGCATTGAGGGAAAGAATCGGGGATAACTGGGGGGGGGTTTAAGCTATCATTCTGGAAATTCTTGTGCACAGAGAGTCGTGGATGGGGGTCATTTTGAGACCACTCTCAACTTTCTGCATCGTACGGGTCGCGGGCTAGACGTTTTTAAAAAATCGGCGGGAAAAATACCTTTTTCAAAGGGCTGAGGGGCAGAGTCAGCTCCCGGTCATGATGATCCCAAAGTTGGAGGAGGGCATAGGCAAAACAGGTAACTTGGGATTCTGGGAAACTTCTCTTTCTTCATCTGAACGGGCTTTTCCCCGTGTTTTTTAACACAGTAGCCCCACCAAATGCACAAACACAACCTGAAATCATATACTAAGCCAAGAATAAGAGATAGAAACACAGCACTGCTCCCCACCCTAACCTTGGGGAACAACTGAATCGATGTGGTGCAAGGGGATGAGCTCCCCTAGGGCATCTCATCGTGGACGTGCCCCCACTCTCTCCTGCACTGGAAGGCCATTAGAGCCTTCCAAAGAGAGTAAAACGGTGGAGCAATGCCTATCATGAGTTGAAGTGAATGGTCACTTTTCAGTGGTGGAGCAATGCCTGTTCTGAGTCGAAGTGAGCGTTTTACTTCTTCTCAGAGCTGTGGCTGTCAGTGTCTTGAACTGGCAGCTACTTCCCCCTCCCCCGGGCACGTCCCCCTATTGCTGGTAAAAGACAGATATAGCCTTTTAAAAAAAGTTCTTCTTGTTGTTTATTGAGCAACACTGCTGCTTTTAATTCCACCCCTCCTTTGTTTATTGATTGATTTATTCCATTTTATATGCATTACTGGCTTATCCTTGGCTCACTTCCTTATGCCCCCAGAAATGCCAGCTGCATGCCTGCCTGCCTTCCCTCCCTCCTCCCCTGCCCACCTCGCAGGGATGTTGTGTGTGGGGTGCCCAATTTTCAAAAATTCGCCAAAAATCAGGGGATGATGGGATTGCTTTGAAACTTGGCATGCGTGTGTCATGGTGCCAAAACATGAGGTTTCTAACTTGAACAGAAAAAAAGTTGTATAATTTTTTAGCTTTCAATGCAAGCCTATGGGGGGGGAAACGGAGCTCCGGATCCGGATCCGGAGTTCCGGGCGGAGCGGAGCGGAAGTGGGCGGAGCGGAGGCGGGGCGGAGCGGCCCGATCTGGAAAATGGCGGATCTGCAAGTGAAGCGGAGCGGGGGGTCTGTGCACACCCCTACTAACCAGACACTCTAGATGTAACCAGGTTGGTGGCAGCCTACACAAATGGGAATAAGCTGTTAAGAAAACCCTTCCATCTGCATTTTGTGGATTGTCGTGCCTTTTATTCAATCGTCTGCTCATTGTCAGGATTGGATTTTCCCCCTAATTTGTGCAAATTTGCATTTGTGCAAATTCACAATCACAAAAAAACATGCAGTTCCCCCCATAAAGCAGAAATCTTCCCCAGAATGCAAAAATCCCACCCAATTTCAAACGTTAGCCTCTGGGGGAAAGGCATAATTTTGTTTAGTTTAGTTTTTTTTAAAAAATGTGCATATTTTTCTATGACATAATGTGTGGACAATTTCAGAAAGTAAAATAAAACCAGCCCGCAAGTCCACAGAATCCATAAAATTTGGGGGAAGCCAGTCTGCTGTGGAATCTGTAGGTTGCATTCCTAAAAATCCAAACTCATTTCATTACATTGTGGATTTCCCCAATGTCCCTCACATTCCATCACAAATAGGATGATGAAGAATTCTGTGACTTCTGAGCATGCTATATTCTTTTCTAAGCCCTAGTTTCAAGACATTCGCTGACACCATAAGCCAGTACACCAGTGCAGTCACCCAAAGCTTGGTCCTACAATGCCTTAATATTAAATGATTGGTTTTCCTGCTTTTTTGCAATTTGCTTAAGGGGAAAAAGAAACGTTTTCCCTTTAGAATAGAAAGTAAAGATTAGACTTCCTGTGACATGCATAATCCCACAACAGGGGATTATGTTTTTTTAGGGGGGGAACCCCTAAACAAACAAACACACACAAAAAAACTGAAGCTTTAAACATTCAGTATGTTCTCGAAGGAACAAGTAAATTAGGGATTGCAGTTTTTATGTCCTTTGCTCCCCTTTACACTTTCCCCTGATGTCAGTTGATAGCACTTCACCCTCTGGGGGAATCTGGTGAATTCTGCCAATGAAGCTCATTAATCTTCCATCTCAAGGATCTCCTGCTGTCCAATTAGACTTGCTGGCAGGGTGTTAGCTGCCCAAACCCCAGGGGTCGGTTCCACTCTGCAGTCGTAATGGCAGAGACTCTCTTAGTTTTAACATTGTACCTGCCAGACATTGATTCCACTTGTTAACTGATTATTAGGAGTGCAAAGGAAGTGTACTTGAGACATGTACCAGCATGTAGATGACCCCTGGGTGTTCTTAACTATCCCTTTGTTTGCACTATTATTTTTTTCAGGGCTATTATTGTAAAAGCCAAATCTCATTCCCATGGGGGGAGGGGAACATGATACCAATTAAAACATATATAATTCACATGCTCCAGAGACATTATTTGAAAATATTCAGTTTTTATCCGTGATAAAGTGAATTTGATTGGTGTCTTCGCTGCTTTGCTTGACATTTCAAGTTCTTTGTAACAGGGATCATTAAAGTTTAGAGTAGGCAAAAATATGTGTGTAAACTCCTTCTCTTTTTAACAGCCAGAATAAATTGCTCTCCCCGATTGGAATAGTGACCGTTGGTGCAGTGGCCTTCTCTTGGTATTGAGGTGGGTAAATTCACTATGTAAACCACCATTTACCTTGGTAGTGAGTAGGAAATCAGCTTTGTAAATTCATTGTTTAAACAATTGCAAATAAGTGCAGTTAACTGTAAGCACGCTATATTAATTCTCTACCAATGCAACACGAGAACATACATTTGCACTAGGGATGTGCGCTCCACCCCGGAATTATCTGGTAACCACAAATATCCACAGAACATTCGATTTTCCGGAGCGGAGATTGGCTGCTTCCAAACCCATTGATTAATATCAGAGTGGAGACGTGCCCAATCAGAACTTGTAAAGTCTCCAAAAATATTCGACTGTTTTTCAGGCATCAATGCTCTCTCTCTCTCTCTCTCTCTCTCTCTCTCTCTGTGCGTGTGTGTGTGTGAATTGAATATCTCCATATTTGGAAGTTGCTGCATGGGGTGAGGGGTAGCTTTGATATTGACCTCTCTGGCTAACCAATTAGGAATTGCCACAGCACTGCCCGTGACTGTGTTCTCCTCCAATCTCAGTGTTCAGGGGCGTAGGAAACACTAACCGGCTGCTCGTTCTGGCCATGGAGGGGAGGAGGGACCACATTTCTGCTTGGATTCATAGAAGTCAATCATCCACAGTGTGAAAGTGTTGCTGGGCTGGCTGGCATCATGAGTGAGTAAGGTTTATTTTATTTAAACTCCTATTGGCTGGTTGGGCTTCCAGTGTGGGGGCAGGGATTGTTTCTGTCCAATAGATCTTGAAGGCACCAAGTTGGAGAAGGCTGGAGTAGAAACTTCCTCCACCAGCAGGGGAGCTCTACATCAAAAAAGTAAAGGATAAAAGCTCCCTCCATAAATGTGGAGGGGTGGGTTAATGTGTGTGTTTAAGGGGGATAATGGTTTGAGGGGGGAATTAAAAAATTCCTAAAAATTAAGGTATGAACAGATCTGATTCAAACTTGGCATTACTACTGCACTCCTTAGCACTTATAACTATGCTAAGTTTAATCTCTTTATCTTTAAAAATGAGGGAGCTGTAAGCATTTGATTAATTTCTGTTGACTAGAGTGGTTATCCAGAAATGGGTGGTTCTCCGATGGGCAATCCAATGAGGCAGAGTAAGGGGAGCAGCTCCAAAATCAGGGAAGAGAATTGCCTCAATGGAGCTCTTGCTCGAATTTTAAGGCAGAGAAGACCCACTTTGGACACCCCTAAGGGTCAGGGCTCAGAAGCTACAAGACTAGTTGCCAGCACCTGGTGTCTGTTCATAAAAGGTTCAGAGCAGTCTAGAGAAGATGCTGGGAACAACTAGGGTGGTCATATGAAAAGGAGGGCAGGGCTCCTGTATCTTTAACAGTTGTATTGAAAAGGAAATTTCAGCAGGTGTCATTTCTATAGATGGGGAACCTGGTGAAATTTCCTCTTCATCACAACAGTTAAAGCTGCAGGAGCCCTGCCCTCTTTTAAATCTGGTCCCTCTAGTATAGCTCCTGCAGTTTTAACTGTTGTGATGAAGAGGAGATTTCACCAGATTCTCCATATATACAAATGACACCTGCTAAAATTCCCTTTTCTATGCAACTTTTAAAGGTACAGGAGCCCTGCCCTCCTTTTCATATGGTCACCCGAAAACAACGTATGAACCCCAGTGTTTGGCCCATCCAGCTCTGCATGTGTTTAGACTCTCTGATGAACCTTGACTCCTTGAACTGTGACTCCAACTTTGCCTGCTTCTAAAGCCCTATTCTGTCAGTGTCCCAAGTAACTGAGAAATCCCTGCTGCAGTTTTTTCTGGCTCGGCCTCCTCTTTGCAAAGGAAAGTCATAAATCTCTGCTCTTAGCTAGCAAACACTGACATTTCACGCCAATGGCGCTTGCAATTAATGCAGAGGGGAAAGTGCACAATTGTGAGAGCAACTCTGGGCAGCTGCCAAGAGCTTGCTGAGGCCTGTGACTGCTCGGCAAAGGTCCGCATTCACAACAACTGCACTCCTAAGGCTTAGTTAGTGGTATTTAGCTAAAAGATGCTGCTGTTTTTTTAAAAAAATATTTTGGGACCACCTTTTCTCCCTTTAAACCTGCCTCCTTTACCTTCAGCCCTGCACACCACTGGAGTGTTTGCCCACCCCCCACCCCCAAGCTTCTCCAAAATAGAATTTGTCCCTAAGGCTCAATGATGTTCAACACCCCCAATTCAAAACAATTATATCTGGAGATGACAAGCATGTAACAACCAGACCAAAAAATAAATAAACCCTCAATGTAAGCCAGCTATTATATAATACATACAACATCAAGCAGAAGAAAATAACAGAATGCAATAGTTAAATTATTTCAGAACCATAAGCAGTTTGAAACCATATCCAGTAAGGGAGAAATGAACAACCCAAATGTCTTCTTTAAAAGGGAGGGTTTTTTTCATTTCTTTTTTTACCACTGTGTGGAAAGAGAGTAGAGAGACGGGAAAATAGACTTCACCAGATAGGATTTCCAGCATGCCTTTCCCTTGTCCCAAATAAACATATTTCTGGACGTGTTGGGACATATAAGGAGGCCCAAAGGTATTGCAATAGGCAGGGTCATGTGGCAACAAGTAGTCCTTCAAATATCCCAGTCCCAAACCATTCAGGGCTTGAAAGTCACCAATTAAATTGGTGCCCAGAAACAAATAGGAAGCCAGTGCAGAGGATTCAGCAAAGGCATTGCATGCTCCCTATATGTGACCCTTTGAGCTGCTTTGCTGCCAAATTCTGGACCAACTGTAGCTTCTGGGCACTCTTCAAAGGCATGTGTAACACAATTTGTATAAACCAGACATGATGTAACTGAGGCATAAGTGACCATGGCCAGATATACACATGGCTTGCTCTCTTCCTCTTGTCTGTGTGAAGGAACACAACATGAACTGAACAAACTTCAGTTACGTTCTCCGGCGGGCCCAGGCTACCAAACCCACTGACGCTGGAGAAGGTAGACCAACACCCCGTCCTGCAAGAGCCACTTCAGTCACCTTCTACGGTGGGCCCGGGCTACCAAGCCCCTCAGGCTGGAGAAGGTAGACCAACCCCCTGTCCCACAAGAGCTGCTTCAGTCACCTTCTATGGTGGGCCCGGGCTACCAAGCACCGCTGACGCCACAAAAGGTAGACCAACACCCCATCCCACAAGAGCCACTTCAGTCACCTTCTCCGGCAGGCCCGAGCTACTAAGCCCGCCGACACCGGAGAAGGTAGACCAACCCCCCGACCCGCAAGACTAACTTCAGTCACTTTCTCCGGCAGGCCTGGGCTACCGAGCCCGCTGCCACCAGAGAAGGTACACCAACCCCACATCCCGCAAGAGTCACTTCAGTCACCTTCTACGGTGGGCCCGGGCTACCAAGCCCACTGATGCTGGAGAAGGTAGACCAAACCCCCGGGCTACCGATTCCGCCACTGCCAGAGAAGGTAGGCCCCCTGTTGCAGCGGGCCCAGGCAACCCCCTCCCCACTTCACTTACCTTCTCTGGCGGTAGCAGGCCCGGGTTAAAATTGAGTCCCTGGCTCCACCTGGAAGCAAGGGCCCAATTTTTGGCCTTGCTTCCTGGTGGAACCGGGGCCTCCATTTTAACCCGGGCCTGCTACTGCCAGAGAAGGTAAGTGAAGTGGGGAAGGGGTTGCCTGGGCCTGCCGCGATGGGGGGGCTACCTTCTCTGGCAGCGGCATGCCCCCCATCCCGCCTGGGCCCGCCGCCCCCCCCAGCAGGCCCAGGCAAACCCCCCACTTCACTTAACTTCTGTGGCAGTGGCGGGCCCGGGCTACCAGGTCCGCCGCTGCCAGAGAAGGTAGGCCCCCATCGTGGCGGGCCCAGGCACCTCCCTCCCCACTTCACTTACCTTCTCCAGCAGCGGCGGGCCCGGGCTACCGGCTCCGCCGCTGTCAGGGAAGGTAGGCCCCCATCACGGGGAGTCCAGGCAACCCCCACCCCACTTCACTTACCTTCTCCAGCAGCGGCGGGCCCGAGCTACCCTCCTGGGAAGCTTATACACATGCGTTAGCTTAACAGCTTCCCATAGATGGTTTGGGGGCATGCCTATTCCAGAAAAAGAGACCAATTGCATATGCTTCTCGTGCCTTATCCAAGGCGGAGCAAAATTACGCACAAATAGAAAAGGAACTCTTGGCAATCGTCTTTGCAATGTCAAAATTCCATCAGTATGTTTTTGGTGTCCAAGTAAAAGTCCAATCAGATCATAAGCCACTGGAGGCAATTTTTGCCAAGCCACTGGGGAAGGCCCCAGCAAGATTACAGAGAATGTTATTACAACTGCAGAAATATGATATTCAGATCCACTATACGAAAGGCAAGGACATGTTTATAGCGGACACACTTTCTAGGGCGACTACAAGTACTCTCCCCACAGATACAGAACCTCTGATGGAAGATAGAGTGATCTACAGTTTGTCCAGTACAGACCCGCTTAGTGATCATATGCTCAAATCATTGCAAGAACACACGTCAGCAGATACATGCCTACAGGGCTTGAAGACTCTACATATTAATGGCTGGCCCAGGAGGCGCAAGCAGATTAGGCCTGAACTTTATCCCTATTGGCCTCTCAGAGACAGTATTCGAATTGAAAATGACTTGTTGCTGGTGGGACACAAAATCATCATCCCCCAGGGCGCCAGAGACAACATGTTAAAACTGCTGCACTTACCACACCAAGGGGTCAATAGATCTAAAGCACATGCTCGGGCATTGATGTATTGGCCTCGTATGAATGAAGAGATAGAACGGTGGGTCAACAATTGTCAGCCATGCCAGGAACATCAGCCAGCCAATCAGAGGGAACCAATGATCCCTCACGAGATCCCAGACCTGCCATGGCTAAAGGTAGCAGCTGATATTTTCGAGTTACAAGGTCACTCTTACCTGGTAGTCATGGACTACTTTTCTAAGTTCCCTGAAGTTCTCCACTTGACAGATAAAACAGCTGTGACTGTTGTTGCCAGATTGAAGGCAACATTTGCACGTCATGGTATACCTAAAGAGATAATCTGTGACCATGTACCATTTGCGAGCCAGGTTATGAGACAATTTGCAACTGAGTGGGGGATCACCTTGACACATTCGAGCCCAGCTTACCCCCAGTCCAACGGGCAAGCAGAACGTACTATACAAACCATCAAGCACATGCTATCGAAAACTCTACAAGATGGCGCTGATCCATATCTGGCTCTGTTGAACCTGCGTAATACTCCAGTAACAGGTTTAGATTTTGCTCCTGCCCAATTGCTCATGGGACGTTTACTACGGAGCACACTGCCAGCTATTACATCTGCCCTGAAGCCCAGGGTGCCACGTGGAGCGCACCCTAGATTACGAGATCGACAGAGGCAGCAGAAAGCATATTATGACAAGCACACAGCACCTCTTCCACCTTTGCAAGTAGGAGACAGGGTCAGGTTGAAAACAACTTTAGGTTGGATGCCAGCATCAGTAGCTCAGAAAAGAAGAGAGCCACGCTCATATGTAGTGGAGACTCCCCAAGGTCAAACTTATAGAAGGAACAGGGGGCACCTCAGGAGGGATTGCTTTCCCCCTGTGAGTGCAACCAATGTGGATCTAGGGGTTGCAGAGGAGCTGGCATCCCCTGAGGCAGTGGTCTTGCCAGAAGGACCTCAAGGTGAGCTGGAGCTATCTTCAGACGTAACAGCAGATGGAATCAAACGGACACGGAGTGGGCGAGAAGTGAGACTACCAGCAAAGTTTAAGGACTATGTTATGGGATAGTGGTGAAGAGCTGAGATTGACAAGTTAAGATTTAATTGAACAAAAGTTATTGTTTTTATGGAGAAGGGGGGATGTGATATGTGGATGTATATACCTTTAAGAGGCCTGTAGCTGCTAGTCTCCAGGTCCTCATCGAAGGCCTGGGCGGAGCCTCTGTTTTCTGTCAGTTGGTGTTGTGGGCCTTGCTGAGGGAGTTTGGTGTCACTGTTCTAAGAAGTTTTAGTAATAAAAGAATCCAGCAATGAAAAGACTCTGATGTTATTGCCTGGTAGTCTAAAGGCAAGTGGCAGGCTGAGCAGGTAAGCTCACCCGTATGGTCCCTATGCCTGAGGGATACTACAGACGCAAAAAATAATAATTAAAAATAAACAGAAATGCTTTTTTAAAAAAAGAAAGGCCATTCCACCAACTAGAAGGACAGGGGAACACAATCCTACTATTGGATTGCATGGTAAGGGTCCCAATTCGGAGCTTTTTGTATGCAAAAAAAGGGTCACCAACCTGGAAGTAGATGAGTCCGTTTGAAACAGAGAGGCTTTCTCCCCTTTTGTCGTTTGAACTAAACCACCCTGCCCTGAATACTTCACCAATCTTCTTGAAACGCACAGGGTATGTAAAACCAGCATTTCTTTCTGGCAGGTCTCCGTTTCAGAAATATTGGTGAAATATTTTTCATTTTAGAATGCTGGGTAGACCCACCCCCCAGTAACTCCTTTTAACATGGTGGAATGCTCTTTTTACTGACCATCCTAAACTACAGGAAACACGGCTGTGTTTCCTGTAATTCAGGAGAGGCTGGTAGCTCCAATTTTGGTGGGGCAGAAATTCCAGTCTGGGTTTTAGTTACAACCAGCCTGAAGTTTAAAGATGCAATCCACAATGCTGGAGATGTTTTGGAGACAGGGTTCAGCACCTTGGATAGGTCCTTTACACTTTTGGCTGGTTGTAACTAAAATGCAGAATAGAATCCCATGGAATGTGGAGTCACTAACCTCTCCTGATATAATGAATGTGTGGGGGGGGACTCCCACACTGATTAGCCCCACCCCCAATGTTGTGCATGCTTGCTGGCTTGCCCTGTCCCCTGGCATGTTCATTTCTGCAGCAGGAATGCTTGCAGAATAGAAAAGTACTGTTCTATTCTGAAGTGTCTGATTTCTCTCCACAAGCCATAAAGTATCACACACACACACCCAATTCATCAGTCAGGTATGCTGAGCTTACCAGACTGCAACCCACTCACCTTTCTCCTACAAGGACTGATGGGAAGCCTGTGAGCTGGCCCCATCTGCACAATCCTCCTCCCGCTTCATCTAAATGATCATAGGCTCCATTTCTTGGTTATTCTATTATGTGGTGTGCCAAAGAGATGGAACCCAGTGTATATGATGTTTGTACTGCTACAGAATATAGAAGGCTATGTGAAAGTAGTTGATATGGATATGGTACTGTCATCTTAACATGGGAAATTACACAAAGGCAATGTATCTTAAAGCACAGATTTTTGTTCACTTCAAAAGAAAGGTGTCACAAGGATATATTTGAGTATGCACAGGAATAACAAATATGAATTGCTGAGATCGGGAAGATCTTTATCATATGCTGAAAAATGCATTGGACTGTGGATTTGATATAGTTCGTACATACATCATTTCTTGAAAGGTGGTCATAAATTAGCCATTACAAGCAACATCCTTCCTCTCGAATTGGATGTGTTTGAAGTTGAATCACTTAATATTTCTCAGTGAAACAGATTTGCTGACACTATGAAAAGTTATTATGCATGTATCACCCTATTCCTCCTTCCAGATGTCCACATTCCTGCTATTCTGGAAACTCAATTGAGAAAACAGATACTGTGTGAAAGATGTATTTTCTTGTCAAATTTATTTTACCTGTATGATACCCAGGTAAAAATATATTTATATTCACAAGAAATACCTTCATAATTATCAGAAGAGGTGTGGCATCAGAGGAACATATTTACATATTTGGTGGTTATGCCCAAACACAGCTCAATACTGTGCAAGTCCCATTACAGGCTGTACCAGGGGGATAGGGATCCTCGTTCACTCCAGATGATTTGGACTACAACTCCCATACTCTTTACCCATTAGCCATTCTTTATGTGACCAATGAGATTTGTAGTCCAAAACATCTGAAGGGCATCAGGTTGAATATCCTTGGTGTATAAAATCATCTTAAATCCACTCAAACCTTTCTGTTGGGTTACTTGGAGAAAGAGAATATTCCAAATACACAGTGTGAACTAATGTTCTCTGGTTTACAGCAGATCTATTTCCCCTTTCAGAAATCCATCTTTTCGTCCATGTTATGGCTTCCCCCGGAAGTGTGCTATCATACCCACATACAGTACAGGCCATGCACCCTTGCATGGCCACTCTAGAATATTACCTTTAAACCCCAAGCTTAATTCTTAAACCTAAATCAAAAATGCATTTAATGTTGGTTCTAAGATTCTAAATTCTACTTTCAAAAACAAATGAAAATAAACCAAGTCCTGCTAAAGAGGACCATAGTTATCCAGAGATCCCTGCAAAATCAGAAGGAAAGAAGAGTAGGCAAAGCCGAGCAGGAGAATGAGTCAAGACAGGAAAGGTATCTGACAAGTCAAGTGTATGTTGGCTTCACTGCATTTACTTTTATACTCTTGTTTTGGTCAGAGGAGGCTAACAACAGTGATGGGACCAATCAGATATCAGTTGTCCTCCTGTCCCAACATTTTACCCCCTGTTTTGGCCAAGGAATGTCTCTGCATGCTCATCAAAGTTCATGTATCTGGATATCTTCTCTTTCCTAGTAGGTACAGTATCTTTCCCAATATTGGCACATTTCCCACTGGTACATCTCAAAGTCATTTCCCTGCCATCCTGACCATTGTTCCTGCTATTGTTGTGACTTCCCATGTGCCAGGAGGCATCAAACAAAAACATTCTGGGTCTTCTTATTAGTGCATGTGCCAACCATGAGCTACTAGGCACAGTCACTTTCCCTAGTTAGTGTCCTAGCATGCAGCGAAGCTCTGTTCGTCCCCATTCTTCTGCTTAGCAGCAGCTGTGAAAACTTGATCCAAACAACCTTCGTTATTCTTTCTCTGACCTTGCAGAAAGCATTATTAAAGCATAACAAGCACTGTACTTTTCCATTGCTAGCTCTTGTGAATGGCGACTTTTAAGGTAATTATCACTGTCTGGATTTTGTGTGTGTGTGTGTGTGTGTGTGTGTGTGTGTGTTTGCATTTCAATTTCATCTGACAGCAGTGTTCACATCTTGCTCCCACCCCCACTGCATGTGTATATAGATCAGCCAATTTGAGGTTGATACTTCATGCATCTAAGGCAGCTGACAGTGTCCACGAATGCTTATGCCAGAATAAACCAATGTGTTCATCTTTAAGTTGCCGTCAGGCCTTTTGTTGTTTTTTGCTGCTACAGACTAATGTGGCAGCCCCTCTGGAAATTGTTACAAAGGCTTCCAGAAGAGCTTCGAGAACAATCCTATGGCCAATGGAGGCTGCTGGCTCTGAGATCAGTGGAACTGTGAATCCACTCCGGCTTTCAGTCAGAACCAGTTAGAATTCTACAGGAGCTATGCATGGTGCTGAGCCCAATCCCCCAAAATAGGTTCAGCACCTTGGATAACTCATTTAGAGTTCTGACTGAAACCAGAGTGGATTCACCAACCAACTGACATTGGGCCCACCAGGCTCCACTGGTTATGGTTCCTGGAGAGCATCCCAGGGACCATAAGATTCCTCAGAGTCCGCCTCTGAGGCCATAGACACTCCTATGACCAAAGAAGGGGGACTCTGGTATCTGATCCCTCCTCCTACCCTACTGTCTCACAGCTGTCATAGAAAGAACCATGACACCTGTATTCCCAGTTCACAAAAGTGGATTCAGAGGACCTCAGAGAGGTGTGAAAGGCACAGTTGCGGAGGGTGGGGAGGGGATGTCAGAGGAGGAGAAACAAACAGAGCAGATCAGAGGACAAGAATTGCCTCTGTGGCTCCTTCCAACCTGCCAGCAGTAGCCCAGAAGGGTACTGGATACTCAGATGTCTCTGAGCTCAGAGGCCTTGATCCAATGAGGGCACAAACTCTAGGCTTGTCCCCTTACAAAGATAAAGAAATAAGACAGTCCCTGTCCACAGGCATTCTGTTTAAAAGACATGGCACAAAAGGAAAGAGAACTGGGAAGGAGGAGGGAAAAAAGCCAATTCAAGTGCTACATTCTGAGTTGCAAAGTTCAGCAGGCCACGGAGTTGGTTCTAAACTCAGCGGGAGAATCTGCAGCTTCCTTTTCCTTTGAAGTTCTCAACAGTGACAATTGGTAGCAGGAGGGGGGGGGTGGCTCCAGCAAGAGATGTGTCTATTCATGATGGGGAAATGCATATTTTGAGAGAGAAGACATTTAACACTTATTTAAAAGTAAGGTTTGCATGGATGAAAAATACAAAAATTAAAATATATAGAGACAGAGCGGTCTTTGGAGTGAATACATTCTAACCTGACATCTGCTAGAAAAAGACAGATCTGCCCCTCCTTATTCAAAGCTGGGCAGCAAAAATCACTGATCGGTTTTGAGATTTAGGGCAAAAGTTTAAATAAAATATGAAGCTTAAAAAAAAACACTGCTAAATAGATGTGCTTGCACCAATTAAAATGTGGCGAGGCAGAAACCATATTCTGTCTGAGTCTAGTGAACCATACAGATGATGAGCTTCAGCGTGTGTTATTTCCACCCACATTCATCCTTTTAAAACTCCATTATAAGTCGTATGCTTTTTTTGGGGGGGGGCGTACCTTTAAATAGATATATGCATTGAGTTCCGAATGAAGATGGGCAGGAATACTTCATGTTTAAATAATTGTGTTCTTTCTGTAGTAGTTTTTTTATTATTATTTTTGTCCTGTAAAGTAGCACTCGCTGCATTGCTCCCACTCGTAGTGCTTATTCTCAAATGCATTTCTTGATAAATAGACTACCTTAGCTTACCTTCATTCCTACAGGAACAATTAAGGCTTAGTGTATGATGGCACCTTCAGCTCTTGCTCTTTACTCATAACCCTCCTTCCCACCCTTATTTAATCAGGGAAATGAGACCCTTGAATAATGACAAAGGCATTGAGGATGCCAAATGTAAACTGAATAACTTGATAATTGCCTTGCTAGATTGGATCTAGGGGCATGTCTAAATGGGACAATATCCTGGGGATTGCCATGGGATCATCCCTGTGCAGCCACATGATGCACAGGGGATCCCAGGGGAAGGGAGGGATGTTCCCTCCTGTGCCCCGGGATATGGCCCTACAGTTTAATTCCACTTTTTCCACCAGTCTTGGGCTCATCCTGAGAGCACGGGATGGGTGGGCACCCATCCCGATTTCATCCTGACTCCTCGCGAGTAACCGCGAGGACCCAGGACACAGGCATGGAGCTCCTCAGGAGTTTTGTGCCCATTGGGGGTGGAGTGGGGGGAGCAAGAGTTTTTTGGGTTTTTTTTTTAAACCCTTTGCTTTTTGCGTAAGAGCGCTCCTGTACTCATTTCCGATGAAAAAAAAATAGCAGGTGCGATGTCCTCTTCCTCCTGGGACATCATGTACATGCGTAGATGAGGGGGATGATCTTGTGATCATAAAATCATGAGATCATACCCCTCCACCCCCCTCATCTAGACACGCCATAGGTCCATTTAGTCCTGTATTCTATTTCCATCAGGAAGAAGCCAGGTGCATATTATAGGATAAAAATGAAGCACCTAAGGCTCTAGCACAGGAAGCCATTCATGTGTTGGACTGAGTCTCTAATCTGCCTAGCCAGTATAGCCAATGGTGAAGGCTGGTGGGATTTGTAGTCCCAAAATATCCAGAGGGCCACAAATTGCCCACCCTTTCCCAAGCTTGGGCCCAAAAATGTTGTTGGACTACAACCTACATCGTCATCACTGACCATTGGCCATATAGGCTGAGGATGTTAGGAGTGGTATTCCCACAACATCTGTAGACCTAAGGTTTGGAAAGGCTGCATCTAGTTTTTGATGTTGCAGGGAAATGATTGTCACAAACAGCAAATAGTATTTCAAGTAGAGGTTGTCCGGCATCAGAAAAGTTACATAAGAACATAAGAACACAAGAACAGCTATACCGGATAACTACAGGCCTATCTAGTTCTGTTTACATCGAGGCAAACCAGCTTCCTGTAGGACATGAATGTGATACCATCTTCTCACTCATGTCCTCCTGCAACCAGTATACAGAGGCATACTGCTCTAATACTGAAGGTAATATGTAGCCATAATTACTAGTAGCCATTAGTAGCCATCAATAGCTACTTGTTGGGCAAGTAGCACCTCTAGGCTCCAATTTGGAATCAGACGTGACTGCTGTGAATTCACCTATGAGACAAATTTTCAGACTCCGTTAAGGTTAGAAAATTAATTCCAGTGACAATATCGTCATTGCATCAACTGAGGAAATATCTCATATCATTTTCTGTCATGGTAACTATATTGCATTCAAAGATGGATGCAGCAAACGTATAGTTCTATTCATTATAAGATATCCAGAGGTTTACAGAATTGGTACATCGGCCCTGTTCTCGAATGCCAAAATGTGTTGGTTTAGGCTTGCTAATATATCACGCAACTAAATCTAACAAGCTGGTACAAAGCTCAGTCCTGCTGCCACAATTCATCGCATCAACAATACTACTACTGCTGACAAAATCTTAAAGAGATTCCAAAAGAATGGAACTGTTGCTCCAAAGAATCTTGTCCTTGATTGTTTTGTTTAATTTTAACCAGACGACATCAACTTCTTGGCGAAAACGCTGTATGGAAAACTAGTATTTCATGCAATACAAATTGTAACATTTCAAAGAGGACCATAAAAACTAATTGGGATTGAACAAAGCACTGAGGTAGTAAGCATGAAAAGAGCCTAGAAAGAAGTACCTCATGACTTTAACAATTTATTTATTTATTCATTTATTTGTTACATTTTTACCGCCCAATAGCTGAAGCTCTCTGGGCTGTTCACAACAATTAAAACCATAATAAAACAACCAACAGGTTAAAAACACAAATACAAAATACAGTGTAAAAAGCACAACCAGGATAAAACAAAATCATTTTGTGATGATGACCAGTATTTATCTTGAATGATAGATGCCATGGCAATAAAAGCTGTTCAACAGATGTGAGCAATGCTAGTATGCTTATATTATGTAAAATACCAGCTGATATCCATCAGATCATTGCTGTACCAGGATGGATATCATTTAAGTTGTTTTGTTCAGATGACTATGATCCGTTGTTGGATTTTGTCCCATAATGGCTGTGGGAGCATCTGAATATGACAAAATTTAAACCAGGGGTGGGCAGGAATTAGACTGAATAAAATTTTGGACTTCAACTCCCAGCATTCCTGATCATTGGCCAAGCTGGCAGAAGCTTGAAGTACTTGAATTCGAAAACATCTGGAGATCTACTTCCTGTGCACCCCTGATTTATGCTGTCATCATGTGATCTAAATCTATTGCAGGATGCCTTGGATAAAAGCACAACGTTACAACTTTTTATCAGGCACTGAACTACGAAGTGAATAAAATGATATTGAGGCCATTGCTAGACCACGGGTTAGCCCAGGGTGAACCCCGGGCTTGTCCCTGTGCATCTAGATGATGCACAGAGGATCCCAGGCTCAGGCAGGGGTCAACCCTCCCTTGCCCTGGGGTAACGGGCTCCAGTTGTAGCCTGGTATTTCCCGCGGCCTCGGGCTGAGCCCGAGACGGCGAGCGTGTAGATCATTCTGCCGCTTTTGCCAGCAACTACAATTACTCGCGAGTAGCCAGGAAAAGCGGCAGACAGGGTGCAGCGCTCCTCAGGAGTGCTCTGCCCATTGGGGCAGGGGGGGGAACGGTGACACACACACAAACACACACACACATATATATAAATACTTACTATTGCCACTCAAGTGGCTTTCCTTTTCATTATGTCTGACATCTGGATTGGAGCAACGGCCCATGCTACTTGTACCCCGGGCTCGCCCCTCCTCCCACACGGATTCCCAGGTAGGTCTAGCAAAGGCCTTACTCAACCAGAAGGAAAAATCTCTGGAGATGAGAGTATTTGTCTCATTCCGTCCTGTTGTTGTTTTAATTTGCCCTAGGGTTGAACAAATTTGTCAGTTTTGCTTTCGCCTTCATTTGATTTTTTAAAAAATTCTAAGTTCTTTTCCTCCCAAATATGAAGACCTTTCCAAACTTGGTTAAGTTCTTATCAAAAACACGCTGAAACATTTTTTTCCACCCATCTGCATTGTTCAATCTCAATGGGTACAGTTATTCCCAGCATGAAGAGGACCATGATGAATCTGCCTGTTAAAGATGAGGAGCCTGACAGAAAAAAAGAGGTGGCAATCCTAATTAAGTAATAACAGGGTTGAATACAGGGGGATTTATAGCCAGACTTTTACTAGCAAAGCACTCAAAGTCCTGGACCTGGATGGCTGAATCTGTCAATTTTGGTTACTTCCACATTTGATTTTTTTTTTTTTTTTGGAAAACAAAAACTTATGTTCTTTTTGTTTTGAAAATGGAGAAATTTGCAATTTTTGGTAAATTCTTATGAAAAATGAGGTGTAACAAAATTCTCACCTATCCCACCTCTCACCTACATTCCACTTTGTAGGTTGAGGGTGCTTCAGCACTCGGTTCCATCTATGGCAACGCAGCAGATGTTGATGTCTGGAAGTGACTTTTACTGTGGCAGCTGTGACCCTATCTAGTAGGGGTGGGCAAAGCGGGTCTGCTCCTCCCCAAAATTTAGGGCAGAGCTCTGATGAGGCACCTTGATTTTTGGCGTGGCTCTATCTCCCCTAACCGTCAGATTACCCAACGGAAAACCAATCCATTTTTGGAGAACCGTTCTATGATCGTCAATGGGAATTAACAAAAACGCTTACATCTCCATCATTTTTAAAGATAAAGAGATGAAACTTGGCAGCCTGGTAGCTCCTAAGTAGGGCTTTAGCCTTGCCAAGTTGGATGCAAATCCCTTCATCCAACCATTCCCTACTCCATACGAACACATACACTCACTTCAGATGCATTTCATCTTCTCTCAATAGAGCTTGCAGAAGTTTCAGAAACTAGAAACCTCCTACAAAAATCAATGTCCCCTATCTCCATGCGTGGAACAAGAAAACACACACACAATAACCCACAAAGGGAAGTGTGGGATGCTACTACTAGAAGCAAATAAAAGCAAATATGCACACAGACAGAAAAGAAAACCCAGCAAAGTAAGCTGGCTCTGGCCATGATGAGAGACGGAGAGGTGTTTCTTCTATTCCCCCACACCCAAAATTAGGCACACCTTTTTCTCTGCTGGTGGTCCTTCTGAAGTGCAGGAGAAGAAGTTGGGTGTCGGTGGTCTTGAGGCTACGCATATACCCTTTCCTTCAAAATGCAAGTCTATCACCTGGATCCCACATATACTAGATCTTAAGAGGCTGCACCCCCTTCAAGTGAGCTTCAGGCTGGCAGCAGCAGCTGTGCTGGGGGCAAGGCTCCCACCCCCTGTGCCCAGAGACAGGCCACTGGCTCTGCTGGACCAGTGGGGCAAGGGCAGAGGGGGCTTCAAAATGCCCCCAGATAGGAAGGTGCTAGGGAATAAATCTTCAGATTTTAAGATAGTGGTGTCCATCTTGCATGTACTATTCTACTGCAGTTACTATCAAGAGGCCAGGAAAGACCTAATATGTCATATTATACATCATTTCCCTGGTGGCTCTCCCAAGTCTCTTATGATTATTTTACTTCAGGACACCAAGAAGCCTATTACTGAGTGAGTGGCCAATTTTTTTTGAATCTGGCTATTCTCATTAGACCACTCATGGCTGTCTGATCATTATTTTAAACCTAAGGATTAGCATTTTTACAGATTTTATCCTTTCTTTTTTACCATCATGTATTTTTGTTAACGTCTGTGTAGCTATATGCTATAATAATGGTCTGTTGACTGTAAATAAAGTTTGAGTGATTGCCCCACTATCTTCTTTCCTGGTCAGTTTCAATGTACAATCAAATACTTCATCATAATACAGTAAAGGGGGCTTAAGCGTCTACATGTTACCAAGTTAGAGTAACAAATCTGTTTGTAAAGTAAGTATTAATCTCTCAGTCAGTACAGAATTATTATTATCCCTCCCCCACCAGGGTACAGCTTTCAGGGAGGGGAAATCTAACACACTGAATGAAGCTGTTAGACTGATTCATGCTTAGCACAGCAGATACTGTCAGCAAGTCACTTTGAATCTTTTGAGAGTTCTTCAGGACAGCATTTGGTCTCTGCTGTCCCCCCTTTACGCATCAAATCCTTCCCCAGTTATTTGGTGTCACAGCTTATTATTACAAGCTGGATTTTTGGAATGCAACTCAGCAAAAAATAATAATCCTGTCATATAGTGCACATTACCCCCTTTGTCAGTTTGGGTTTGTTGTAATTTTGGTTATGTTACGCACATCAGCAATTTTAGCCATTGCTGCTTCGTACATGTATATATTTTAATAGCAGGTGCTTAATATGTCCTGATATTTTTTATGTATAAATTATGTGCTTTAACTGAAACTCAGGCTTGGGTTTAGGTAGGGTGATCATATGGAAAGGAGGACCGGGCTCCTGTATCTTTAACAGTTGTATTGAAAAGGGAATTTCAGCAGGTGTCATTTGTATATATGGAGCACCTGGTGAAATTCCCTCTTCATCACAACATTTAAAGCTGCAGGTGCCCTGCCCTCTTTTAAATCTGGTCACTCTAGTATAGCTCCTGAACCTTTAACTGTTGTGATGAACATAGAATTTCATCAGGTTCTCCATATATACAAATGACACCTGCTGAAATCCCCTTTTCTATGCAACTGTTAAAGATACAGGAGCTCTGTCCTCTTTTCCATATGGTCACCCTAGTTCAGGTTTGCAGAGGCCCATGTCACTTTACAAATCATGTTCCAGTGACCACACCCTGGCTGTTACATGGTGAAGTATGAGCCTTACCAAAAGGCAAAAAGAAAATAAAAATGCATCAATTGAAAACATGGATTTGTACACATCTGTACTTCACAAAGTAGCTAAAATAAGTTTTGTTTTGTTTTAAAAATTCTATTCACCAGCAAGGACTTCTAATGGTGGTAGTAGCAGCAGTAGTAGCAGCCACTTGTTTTTGGTTTTCGTTGTTGATGTAAATATTTGTGATGGGAGATTGCATTGACTGAACTTCGTAACGTTTTATACTTGGCAACGCAGCTAAAAGAGGTGTTTTTAGCCCATTTTACAAAAACACCCATTTCCCATGTCCTGGCGCGTGGCCATGGGGAGGCTGTTGCGGGTCGGGGAGGGGAGGATGAGAAGTGCCCCATCACCATTGGTGGGTGAAACAGTGGCACCAAATGTGAGGGTGGCGCGGCAGAGCCTTTACTAAGCAGCTGCTCCCATCTTACCGCCTCGTCTCACCAAACCAAAAGAAAACTGCTTTCACCTGCAAGGGCGTCTTCTGTTTTTAGTTGTTGTTGTTCATTTATAAAGGGAGCTACTTCACTGAGCTTTTGCAGAAGGCCGATGTTTCCTCCAGTCCTCTAAAAATGAATCCCTAGATGTAGCTTATCTGCTTATCAATAAATCCAACGTTACATAAACTTGAAAACATCAAAGGTGATTCCATTAAAATTATGCAACACATTGGGCCTGTTCATAACCTGGCCAGCTATTCACACCTTTGCCATTTGTTTTCCTAAACAAATGTATGTGAACTACATGTGTACAGCAATTTATATATAGGAATTGTTCATAAATCATGAAGTCAATTTTTAAAAAGAAAAATGAAAAGAAAAGGAGAAGATTGCCTTTATGCACCTATGAGTACAAAGCCCATGGTATGGGATTTACTTACTGAGACTTGAGCCTAATTTTACAGATTACAGGCCCAAGCTGCAGTACCAGGAAGAAGAACCCCTCTTCAGCATCTATGTGATTCGGCTATTTGAGAGCTTCGGCTATTGGGCGGTATAAAAATGTAATAAATAAATAAATAAATAAATAAATAAATAAATAAATGTGGGTGAAGAGGACACATCGGGCTGAGGACTCCTAAAGCATTTTCTAGGTGTTTTTTGATTTGTTCCTCTGGTTGATTCCACATACACCCTTTCTATTTGTTTGCAGTGTACACTCCTGGAGGGGTAAGAAGTTGGAATTGTACTATTGCTTAATATATGTTGCAAGTAATTTTGCTTTACAAATTTGTGGCAAAATTCATTTTTCTATATTTGAACTGTCTTATTCTCTCCCCCTCCCCCACCAAAGCAATTATATGATTTTACAGTCACACAGGGTAACATAGTTGAACTAATCTGTGACCTGTGTTAGCCAGTTAGCAAGTTTACATGTGCATGCCACCCACCCACCAATGCACCCACCCGTATCTTTGAAAATGTGGGAACATAAATAGTTGCCTTATACTGGCCCCATTCAGCCAACACACTAAACCATGCAGCATGGTTTAGCATGTTGGCTGAACGGGGCCATTTAGTCAGACTGTTGCTCCATCTAGCAGAGTATTGTTGACACAGACTGACTGTGGCTCTCCAAAGTTTCTGGCAGGAGTTTTTCCTGCCCTAACTGGAGATGCTGGGATCAAGCCTGGGACCTTCTGCATACAATGCAGGTGCTCTACTATTGAGCTACAGCTCCTCCTGAGGATGACGGTGCTGCCCCCTTCACTTCAGAACTTGCCATCAAACAGAGTTTGAAAAGGAAAATCTGAAGGGAGACCTACTCATGTACTCTTGAACACGAGTAAAACTGCTAGTGCAGTCAGGAACCATAGAATCATAGAATAGCAGAGTTGGAAGGGGCCTACAAGGCCATGGAGTCCAACCCCTTGCTCAATGCAGGAATCCACCATAAAGCATCCCTGACAGATGGCTGTCCAGCTGCCTCTTGAATGCCTCTAGTGTGGGAGAGCCCACAACCTCCCTAGGTAACTGATTCCATTATCGTACTGCTCTAACAGTCAGGAAGTTTTTCCTGATGTCCAGCTAGAATCTGGCTTCCTTTAACTTGAGCCGGTTATTCCGTGTCCTGCACTCTGGGAGGATCGAGAAGAGATCCTGGCCCTCCTCTGTGTGACAACCTTTTAAGTATTTGAAGAGTGCTATCATGTCTCCCCTCAATCTTCTCTTCTCCAGGCTAAACATGCCCAGTTCTTTCAGTCTCTCTTTATAGGGCTTTGTTTCCAGACCCCTGATCATCCTGGTTGCCCTGGTAAACCCTGATAAGGCATGGCAGCACAAGAGCTAGGAAACAACCATTGCTTAAGAGAAAGAGAATGAGCCATGGGAAAGCCACAAATGTCTGGAAAATCCAAGAGACTCAGCTTGAAACACAAAGAGGGGCAGATTTGCCCCCAAGGCCTAAGGTTCCCATGGGCTAATTGATGGTGCTATATAAATAAATAAATAAATAAATAAATAAATAAATAAATAAATAATAATTCCTCCTTATTGCTAGACACGAAAAGGTGGCCTGGCTGAAAGCATCTTACATTCCTCCTAGGCCATTTCTACACCTGCCTCCACCCCCCCCCCCGGATCATTCCTGTGCATCCAAATGATACACAGGGGATCCTGGGAGCAGGCAGGGATGATCCCTCCATTTTTCTGTCATAATCGTTAGGTGTAGAAGGGCCCTAGATTCAGCTTTAGTAAGGCCTAATCTACACCAAGCAGGATATTGCACTATGGAAGTGGTATGAAAGTGGTATATAAAAGGCAGGAGCCACACTACTGCTTTATAGTGGTATTGAAGTGCACTGACAACTGTTGGGGCCAATTAACACATACCACATACAATTTTCATAGTGGTATATCCTGCTTGGTGTGGCTTCTGCCTTTTATATACCGCTTTCATAATGCTTTCATAGTGCAATATCCTGCTTGGTGTAGATTAGGCCTAAGTCCATAGCTAGATGGGGTGATATACCAGGGATTGTCCCGGGATCGTCCCTGTGCATCCACATGATGCACAGGGGGGTCCCAGGTGCAGGGTGGGGATGATCCCTACTTTTCCCCAGGATACCAGCCTACTGTTTAATCATGTTTTTCCTAAGGTCTCAGGATGTTCCTGAGGCAACGGAAAGTGTGGCCCACTGTCGCAGTTTGTTCCGGCTCCTCACAAGTAACCACAAGGAGCCAGGAGCCAGGTACGGAGGTAAGGTGAGGGGAGCAGGGAATTAATTTTTTTAAAAAAACTTAGCCATTTCTGCACGAGTGCTTGTGCACTCAGTCCCCTATAAAAATGAAAAACAAAATGGCGGGTGCGACGTCATGTTCCTCCTATGACGTTGCGCACTGCGTGAAGACAGGGGGGAGTTCTCACAATAACCACATTCAAGATCCTTACCCCTCCATCGCACTATACCAGGTAGGCCTAGCCATGGCCTAAGTCTCTAACCAAAGAGAATTCACAACTTTCAAGATGGTGCTAAGAATGCCTTTCTACATGGCCTTACAATTTTGAGTTTCTGCAAAGGTGATATGCTTAAGATTCCCAGTGGCTATGGGGGATTACAGTAGAACATTGAGGTGGAAGTGTTTTCTTGGGTGCCCAGCACTCAAATTTAACCTCAAGGCAATAGGGAATCTGCAGACATTGGCCCATGGGTGCAGTGTGCACTATGCTATACCACCATCAGAAAATAGGATAGATTTTGCACCAGCTCTAGCTTCTGAACCAAGGTACATTCCCAGAGCAATCATACATTGATTTCTTAATGCAAGGAGATGACATGGAGTATTAAATAACTTTCAACATTCTGATTCCTTCAATATACACTTCAACTTGGAGGAATAATCTCTGTCTAGCTCCCAACCTGGTTTTAAGATCTTTGTAACTCCCCGCTTTGCTGCTGGCTGCCGTTCTGTGATGTAATAACAGTATCATTGTTACACAAAATTATGTCCCAAAGTCTTTTGGTTTCCAACAAACTAGGTTTTTGTTGAGCTACATAAAAATAAAAGTGCAACAAAATAGCATACTTTAATGAACTCTAGCTTTAATGACTGCCTACAGCAAAAAAGGCAATTTAAGTACAAAGAATAAATGGAACCTTAATATGTGTCACTAATCAAGAATGTACAAATGGATCCTGTTCTCTGATAACAGCAGGAACAAAACAGTTTGTTGCCTCGGGAAGAGAGAGCACTCTATAGCCTAAATGATTTAACTCCAGTGCCATCAGCGTGTTTGTTCTGTATCATAAGCATTTTTCCTTCTGAACTCGGCGGGTTTAGTTCACTGAAGGGTTACTGACTGAAGCACTCTGTATTTGTTTTTCCACAGACTGCACGAAGAACAAAATGTGGAGCCCTTTAATGTTCCACACGCATGTCATATTCGATATACCCTTATGTATCTAGCAGACATAACCCACTTTTCGATTCGCATGTGAAGCAAATCAAAATGGCACAGAGTAATTCTAAAATAATACCAAATGAAAAGAAGAACAAGAAGAATCTTAGGGGATGTCTATACCTAAGGGTGAAGAAGGAGGGAGGGGGAAGGATCATGGACTTACCTGCTTCCACAATCCTTGCCCAGTGACTTGACGGCTGTGTGACGTCCCGGAAGGGAAGTAGGACGTCACAGAAAAAGGTAAGAAAAAACCCCTGTGCCCCAGCTCCCTGTCATCCCAGGGATGGCAAAATTGCTGCCCACCCCCACGGGCACAGAGCCTCCCTGCACAGCTCTGTGCCCAGCCACACTACTTGAGAGGAAGAAGGGATGACCCAGGTGTGGCGGCTACACCACCTGAACTCGTTGGGATGGTCCCGGGACATCTTTTATCCCCCTCAGCCGGCACGGCGTGACGGAGAGAAGTAATAGTTGCGGTGGTGAGGAGGGGAATAAAGGCCTCAAGTATTGCACACATGGCCCACATGAGGCAGGGGCAGGGCCAAGCCTATAAAAGCTGGTCATGCCCCTTTCTCAGCCTCTCTACCTTTCCAGTTCCCACCCTCCCTCCATCTTCTAGTATGGGACTTAGCCAGTCACTCCCTTTGGTGGGAGGGTTGAGTAGAGATTTTTCCTTTATACGGTTTTGCCTAGTCCATACTGGGGGTTTTAAGGAGGGCAGATAAATAGGTCAGTCAGCAGGATGTGCAGGAATTTGCTATCCCAGAATAAGGATGGTGACCAATCTGGCAACTTTTAGGTGATTGCCATAGCCAGAGCTCCTGCTCCTCGTGAGTTTCACGGCTCATGTGTCTGGATATGGTATGGCTTTGGAGATCTTCCTGCCGCACCTACTCAGGGTTTTATGGCTCTGCGTAGGGATGGCATGGGGCGGTCTCTCCACACTCTCAAAGTGTCATATAAGAAAGGGGCCTGGTTACCCGACTCCTGGCTTAAGATTAGTATGAATTGATTCCCGCACTTTTCACATGCAGTTCCAGGGAGGGGTTGAATCTCCTTTGTTGTTAAAAAAAGAGAGGCCCTAGTTTATCCCAAGTTCTGGTGACTGTGTTTTTATTCCATACTTTCTTCTCCATTCGCAACTTGGAAATATTGGGAAATCTTTGGTCCCAGATTTCCCAGGGAAAGTCCCTGGTCATCCTGGGTTGACCCCGGGATCCCCTGTGCATCATATGGATGCAAAAGGGCAACCTGGAGATGACCAAGTGATATCTGGCAGGTGTAGACATGCCCTTGGTCTAACCAGCAAAGGGTGGTTCTCTATCTCCTGCTGGTAATTCATGCCAACTGCCTGTAGGAGTGATGAAAATCAGAGGGCTAAAAAACCATGCCCCTCCCTCTGCCCCTGGTAATGAGTTAGGTCAAGTGGTCATTCATCAGGAAGCAAATGGAAGTCAAACCTTCCCCCACCTCACCTTCCATTCCCTTTGATGTGGCAATGGCAAATGGGTCCTTTATATAATTGTTCTCACAGTATCACTTCCACATGGGAAATGTGTGTGCAGACAGACCTAGGGAGGGGTGATTGAGCAATGTCTGAGATAGCTAGGATTCTCTGAACATTGTATTGTAGCTCATCTCATGCCTGATTCTGATTCCTGTTTGCAATTGCTGCTCACCATGTGTGAAGAGGAAATGTGTGCAAATTGAGCAGGGATCGAACAGGAGATTTGTGCAAGTTCCCCCAAATTTGTGCAACTTTTCTCATTTGCACAACTTTCATCCATAGGCTAAAGCAGGAGTGATTCACTCTACGGAGGAAATTTGTGCAAATTAGGACATTTGTACAAATCAAACTGGGAATCAGGAATGAGACAAACTTGAGCATGTTTAACAATTTGCAAATATTTTTGACTAACTGTTGTTCTCCAGGATTTCAGGCAGCCCATCCTAGAGATTTATTTATTTTATTTATTTATTACATTTTTGTACCACCTAATAGCTGAAGCTCTCTGGGCGGTTCACAAAAATTATCTGGGTGGTTCAATGCCAGAGATTGAACCTGAGACCTTCTGCATGTGGACAGATTTCACCCTCACCATGCTACACAATGGGCCTGTTTAGATGACAATTCAGGCTCTGTGGTTAGCACACACAAAAAATGGAATTAGAAGAACCATACAGATTGGAATTTTTGGAAGCATGTTCCACTGAGGAGAGTTTTCTTGAACAACTTCTCTCATTTGTTTTAGCTTTCCTTGATAATAATCAAACCTGCTTCCTGTCTTGACTACTTGACAATGGCCATTGCTAGACCAGGGTTTAGCCTGGGGTGGACCCTGGGCTCGTGACTGTGCATCCAGATGACACACAGGGGATCCCGGGGTCAGGTGGGGTAACCCTCCCTTGCCCCGGAGTATTTGTCTACAGTTGTAGCCCAGTATTTTCTGTGGTCTCAGGCTGAGCTCAAGACCGCGAGAGTGTAGACCAGTCCACCGCTTTTCCCGGCTACCGCAATTACTCATGAGTAGCTGGGAAAAGCGGTGGATGGGGCGCAGCACTCTGCAGGAGTGCTGTGGTCATCAGGGCAGGGCAGGGAGATCTGAGCCAGGGGGGCAGGGAGATCGGAGCCAGGGGAAGGTCGGGGCAGGGGGGGAGTGGGGAGAACAATTTTTTAAAAAAGACTTACTTTTGCCGCTGGTGCGCTCCTGCGCACCTGGCCCTTTAACACTACAAACAAAATGGCGGATGGGATGGGGCTTTCCTTCAGCCCATCACATCTGATGTGTGGGTTGGAGCGACAGCCTGCACTACTTCTAGTGTGGGCTGGCCCCTCCTCACCACCGGATTATCAGGTAGGTCTAGCAACGGCCAATATGTAATGTAATTGAGATATGACATTTCTCTTAGGCTAAAAAGCCTCTCCTAGGTATTATTATTAGGAGCACAGCTAAGTCATTGTTGTGACAAACAATAGAAAGCTTTATTGAATTTATGCAGAGTTTTTTTTGTGTGTGTGTGTATGCATGCATGCATGTGTGCATCTATTTTAAGGAAATTTATTGGGAGAAAACATAATAAAATGACACTTCACACACAATGGTAATGAGTATCTCCTTTAAAAACCTAGAGATAAGACATCGCTGAAACACATTAAGCCCTTAAGAAGATTACATGAAATATATAATTTACATTTCAAATCACCACAGGTAGAATAGCCTTAATAAATGTGAGTTGCAGGGTAAAGCTTTACTAACTTTGGGAAGATTTTTCAAGAAAACAAATGGTAAGAAATATGCAATGGGCCCAAACCATTCTGGTGCGGACTAGAGTAGCCACATAGTCATATTAAATAGATGGCAATCACATTCATCAGCTATTTGATACGGAGATGTTGTGGGGCGGAAATCAAATCCAGTCCTACCCTCCAACCCATCTCATACTGGTATGACCAATTTTCTAACCATGCTACGTTTACAGTCTGGAAGGAGGAAAAACTGTGCATACATTTATTTGTACAAGTGATTCATCACCATGTGCTTCCTTGCTGAAATGGAGAACAAATGTCCACCATGTTTCCTTACTTTCATTGGATAAGACAGGTTTGTAAATATACATGTGGCTAGTCACCTGAAGTGAGTAAGGATCAGTTCCAAGAGAACAGGCAGGAAAACTTTCTCCATTTCTTTTGGAGGGGGTGGTACTTTCTTTTGGAGGAAGTGATATCCATTTCTTTTGGAGGGGGTGGACCAGGAAGACTGGTAAAATGTCTTGTGGACTAGTAACACTTGTGGACTTATTTGTGAAGCCTGGATCGGGGCCAGATTAAGGCCAGCTGATGCCCTAAGCAGCACAGCCCAATAATGGTGCCCCCCCTTGGCCCTTCCATTGCTTAGCTGGCAAGGCTTTAAGACTCAATAAGTGCTGAAGGTGAAATAAGGCTTAAATGACTCAGTTTTCTTCAAGGCCATCCCACACACCATGATTATAAAAAAACACTGAAATTCATGCAGAAAATGTTGGTAAGACAGTCAAACGTACTGAACTCTAGATATACGTTGAGACAAAGATTGTCAGAAAGTTCTCTCAGATGTCAGATGATGTCATGGGACACATAGAGCCTAAAGCTGGTTGACTGTGTGTAATAAAATAAAGCACAAATAATAATAAAAAATTGCTACCCGTAGAATATGCTGCTAGGCCCTTTTTATGAACCTGGAATTCCTTAAAATTAGATGGCTTCAGCTATGTGACTGGTACTCTGTGGTGCTGTCCTTCCCTTGGTGCCTTAAACACGTGCTTATATGGCTTAAAGGTGAATCCAGGGCTGGCCTGGATGAAATAAAATAGGCAGGGAGGGACAGCTAGGAAAGTTTAATTTCTTTGAATTTCCTGTAGGGAATGCTATTAATACTAAAGCGGAACCAAAATGGAGAGTGTTTGTTTCGAAATGCACCCTTCATTGATCCTAGTAGAGGCGTTTGATATTTTGGTTGTTGTTGTTTTCCCAATAAGGGGCACTGAAGAGGAAAGGTATTCTTCAGCATACATAACTGCCTCCCACCCTGACATATTCAGGCAGCTTGCATTCTGCCATATATTGTGAGTTACTTTGCAACCCTATACAAGTGTAGCATTAGCAACTACTTTCTTTAAACCAAGGGTGGCCAAACGGTAGGTTAGAACATCTGGAAATTCCAGAATTCCACAATTTCTATAACCTCTCACCATTGGCTGATAAGAGTTGTAGGCCAAAACATTGGGAATGCCACAAGTTACCCAGACCTGCTTTAAAACTGCCTTTTTCATCGTATTAACTCTGACATCATCACATAGCCAGTCAGATTTGAGTATGCGATAACATCACAGTGAGAAAATGAAGCTAATTCAGAGTGAGGGCACTGCATCTGGCTTTGGCGCTAAACTCAATCTGAATTAGAGTAGCAAGCCCTCAGAGATGTTGCCACACAGCCAAATCTGGTAAGACTACTTGAAAAGGTCACGAATACCACAAAGTTAGTCAAGAGTATATTTGTTTATTGTAAGCAATAAAGCTTCCTATTAGGAAAGACTTCAGCAGCCAACTGAGATGGCAAACACCAGCAAAAAGATGTGAAAAGGGCAAGGTTTGGGGGATCATTTTCACATCAAAAAAAATCCCTGTAGAATGATTCAGCTCAGCCCTTACAAAAACACATACCGACACACAGAGACAATGCTCAAAGTATACATAACATATAAGGTATAATTAGCAGTTCTTGGGGGACAGTAATAAGAAGACTGTGTTTAGCGAACTCTTCATCTGTTTTAAATGAGATAAATGTTGGAATTTTACCAGGCAAAATCACATGGAGAGGATCAATTTCCCTGGTGGTCTAAATAAATTCATTCCTAATCTAGCCATAATTGACATTCAATGGGTAGAATTTTGCACTAATGCTTATTTAAAGAGGCCATTTTTTAATGAAGGCGAAAGGTCATTTTTAGTAATCTTTGAATTAAAAGACTAAATGAAACAATGAATGGATGATTCGAGTTTTTCATGCTCCACCAGATAGCCATGTTATGCTTTGAGAGGTTACTTTGGAGTGGAAAGAAGCCAAACTCATTCTCAAATCACTGGCTGATTTGAGGGTGGGGCAGAGGAGGAGGGAAGGATCATAATTAACAGGGTACAGCAGGGTGGGTGGTTTTTTTGGGGTGTGTGTGTCCCATTTCACTACCTACCACTCTGCTAGAAAGCTTTTCTTTCCAGAACAATCCAGCATGTATAGATCAACTAACCAAATGCCAGTCATTATGAAGCATGTTATGCAGTGAAAGCGTCCCCTGGATGGTAAGAGACACTGTACTCTGATTACAGAAACACACTAAAAAATTCCCTGCAGGTCACTTAAGGCCAAGCCACCTGGCTTCAGGACACACACACTGTTTTGTTTTATTTTATTTTAATTTTGGGTCATTCACACCTCCGTGGAAGCCATTTACTCGCATGAGAGAAACAAACAAACTGTACTTCGGGACACCAACAAGTTGCCTGCCACTTACACGGATGTTAGACAAATCTGCAATGAAATCAAATGTGTTCAGACTTTTATTATTCCAACCCAGGGATTCTGAAATGGGCTGGCTTTCCCTTAGTCAGGTGGATTCCACAGACTTGCATACAGTTTTTCAAACTTTCCTGAATTTTGCACAAATGTAGTAGTAGAAAAATGGGATTTAAAAAAAAAAAAAAAGATTTCCCCCATAGGCTAAAGCGTGAAAATGTCTTTGGGGCATGTGACATATTTTATTATTATTAATTACATTAATTACATTATTATTATTATTATTATTATTATTATTATTATTATTATTATTATTATTTACATTAATTACATTATTATTATTATTAATTACATTAATTACATTTTGGGGGATTTGCAAATTTGCATAAATGTGAATTCGCACATTTTTTTAAAAAAAAATCCTATTTCATCAATGAGTGGCACCTGACAATCCCCCAAATGCATTTTGCATAATGTCATCCTGGATTCTGTTGGTCACAGTACAATGGAATGGAATGATGGGAACTGGTCTATATCTATATCTATCTATCTATTCATACAGGGTGGGGAAGGAGAAGAAGGCCATGTTCTAAATATACTTGACCTTTTTCTGTTTTATCATATTCTCTGCAATAGACATGACCCATGGCATTATACACTGTTAACTGAAAGAGGCCGGAATGTGTTGGACTTTTCCCCATCATCCTGAGATTTCCATGTCCATTTTGGGGTCTACTTTGGATGCTTACCCACTTTTGTACCCCCAATAACCAAGAAGGGTAGACAGGCTCACTGGCCAGCCAGCTGGGGCTATTCACTAATAATGCTGGAATGCTGCTGCACCATGGCACCTCCACAGTCACTTCCAGTGTCCACTACAATGAGATGTGTTGCAACCAGGATCCAAGCACATTTTTTCCAGACCCGACACTGCCAGCTTTACACGTACATACCATAACCCCCTTCCATGCATACTCTCTAATCAGTCATAAAAGAAAGAAAAAGGTTTCTATTTCTGAAATTATGTTTTCTACGTTTCTGAAATTGCATCATGAGCTGCACTGGGGATTTCCTACCCTAGCAGCACCACCACTTTTGTCATTTTTTGTTTTAACATTACACCCAGCCTGAAAAGAGTTCTGCAAAGCTTGCTAACTATTTTTTTTTTTTAAAAAAAAAAACATTTTTGATGGTCCTAATAAAAACATTAGGTTGATGTTTGGTTTGGTTTTTCATTCTAATAGACCGAGGGGCCACAAACATTTAATAAATAGTTACCCTGGGACTGAAGCACAGAAGGGAAGCACCCTCTGGCTTCTGCCATTAGCCAGGGGGCCAAGGGCCGCTGAGAGGCTGCACCGCCTGCTTCCTAGGAATGTCATCAAGCCAAGGGGTGGGGGTGGGGACACCAACCTGGCCCATCGGCCAGAGAAGGAGAACTTGCAGGAAGCATGCCTCCCCCACCCTGCCAAAGAGAGTTCTGGCTCTAATGGACAGTGGACAGCTCCAATGGAAGAGGGAAAGAACACTTTGGTCCCATTCACTGGCCAAAGGAATAAGACCCTCATTCAAGCAAGACTCTAGCAAGGGAAGGGCAGCCTGGCCTTTACAAACTGATCTCCCCTTTCTTCCTTTTCTCTCTGCTTCCCTTCTTCTTTGTGTCTTGTCTTTAGTTAGTAAGCCTGGCAGGAGGGCTTCTCTCCCTCTCCCTCCCTTCTTGTGGATATGAACAGCTTTGGGAGACAATAATTGCCTGAAAATTAGAATAAAAATGTAATAAATAAATAAACAGCCTGATTCATTTTAAAGATGACTTTTCCTGGCCTTTTCATTTCAAGATCATCTCATTATCTCCTCTTACAGCCAGACATCGCAGTGTGTGTGTATGTGTGTGTATTTCTGAGAGAACTAGACATTTTCTCAGATATATTTGAAGCCTGTAAACGCTACCAGCAGTACTGCTTTCCACTATCCCTAGGACCAATGTCCCTAATTATTACAGTGTTTTGTCGCTTGCATTATCTGTTGCTCTTTCCCGCCTATGCAGAAGGAACTATGGAACTGCTAGTTCTTGAGTCGTGTCCCACAGGGAAGCACAAACCTGTCTGTCTTTCACTTGGTAAATTAACAGCACAAGTGGGTTCTGTCAGTTCTAGAGAAGGGCCTGGACCAGCAATTCACTGTTCAGAACATTGCTTGTTCTGCTGTAACACTGCTGGTGATTGCCTCTAGCAAATCTCACAAGATCTCGACAAGATTCTCAAGTGTGATCTACAGTCTAGCCTCATTGTTTTGCTCATGGTAATGGGGTTGCAGCTTCCCCCTAACTTGCCAGCTCTCTGGGCTTGAGTAAAGTGTAACCTTCCTTCCCCTGGCTACAAGGGGCCAGAGTAATCCTTTCATTTTAAAGTTGGTAGTACAAAGCAAGATAGTAGGACCTATTATCACCTCTGTGAGTTCCATTGGCCTCATGACCTGTTCAAAACTGCAGAGAAGCACCATTTGTGGGAATCGGAAACCCCTATAAGTTGTATTATCCATGATTCAAGGGGGCAGGACATATGTAAAAACAAAAACAACAAAAACTTTTCCATATGTTGCCATCGTCTTTACTAAAACATGGCTGATGCCTTCTTCTAGTGCTGAAATTATTCTTGTAATAGTGTCTTCCAGATTTTATTATGAGGATAGCCAGCATCAAATAGCTTAAATTTTGTGCATTTTAATGCAGTCTCAAGAAATATAGTCTTTTTAATGAGATAATAAAAAAAATAACTATGTAGTATCTCTTTTATGGCATAATGTGGGGTTTTCATTATAGGATCATTACCCAACAATATCTAAGTTTAGTTTTACTATTAACATTTGGAAATAGTCCAGAACAATTATATTCCTTGATAGAATGTATACCAAGGTAGACAGAAGCTAATTCGAACAAATTATGCTTCTCATATTCATTTGTGAAGCTAGTGACATCACAAAACCAATTTGAATGAGGACAATGGTTTTTGCCCTCACTCTAGGGACTTATGGTAGGACAATGGCAGCCACCAGCTACTGGGATTGTCAGGAGCACCACTGCCAGGTCTGTTAAACACCTGTTAAAAAGATGAAGCAAGGAACTGGGTTCATGAATCCTTTTCATCATCCCCAACCCCTCTGTTTTGGCTGAAAACTTTCCATTGTGAATTCCTTGTTCAGCCATGTGTGAAAACCTCTGAAGAAATTTCTCTGGTCTTATCAATATTCTTTTAGCTTCTTTTGAATTTGTTCAGATGTCTTATCTGTGGAGGAACCAGGCAACATTTTTTTTTTCATGATGCAAAAGGTGGCAACACCTAGGGTAATGTGGACAGCCCGTTTATTGAATGAAATTCATTGCTATTAATGGAAAGTCTTTCAGTTTTCCTCTGCCCTTGCCTTTATTAAAAATCCTCAAGTGTTTCCCCAGAAACCCCAGACTGAATTAATTTAATTTTGCTTTAGGCAGAATTCCAATAGGAATCACCAAGGGCAGTGATAAACTCATCTACAGTTCAGACCAGGAAGGTATCTGGCGTCTATACAAAGATGATCCAAGATAAAGGGCAGCCATCACATGGAGGTCAAATATAATAGTAAAACATGTTCAAAAATGATAATTTGTCACATCCAATATGACATTCTTAACAGGGACCTTATTGGGGTAAAGCAACATGAAACATGCATGTCTGAAAGTATCCACACAGCAGTCAGTCTGACCCAAAGAAAAATGGTATCCTTGAAACTATTCAAAGATCCCAACAAAGAAAACAAGGCAAAATGACTGAGCTTCAAGAAAAAGGAAATATGGTGATGGAGAAATATGTCAAGTTCTATTCTGCTCAGTTTCTCATTTGTTCCTATATTACATTTATTCTGTCAAGTTACTGCATTAGATTATGATTTTTTAAAAAAGTCTACATGAAAATTCTTACCGATTTCCATGTGTGTGTATTTCTCAAAATGTAGGCATTTCGTATGCATTTTTTTCAAATTATATGCATTTTGACAGCCAATTTCTTCTAAGCTAAAGAGTTCTTGTGTGAACATCCTTGCAATATACACATTTTTGTACACATTTTGTAAACTTTGATCACAAACATCAGGAGAGTTGGATATTTATGCTTCACTCTCTGCAGTTAGTTTACTGGTTTGGTTGGCCAAATTTGTTACATTCACATAAAAATCTGTGAACTGAATGGATTTGTTCCCATTGCTAGAGAAATAATCTATCTAGATTTATCATTATAATAAGAAATCATCCACATATTCACCTCAAGGAGGCACTTGGGAAATATTATCACTTGAGAAATTCTCAGCTCCATCAAGATCTCTCTTCACTCTCAGTGGAAGCATGTACTTCATCCTCTTACATATGATGTAAAAAGTCCAGGATCAGAGAAAAGCTAGATATCCAGATGTTTTGGACTTTAATTCCCAGAAGCCACTTCCAGTATGGCCAATGGATAAGAATGATGGGAGCTGAAGTCCAAAGCATCTGGAGATCTAGTGCTTTAGACCACTCACACACACTGCCCCTTTTCTCTCCTCCAATAAACAGAACAGCTCAGGCAGTCTTGGTAGACATACCAAAAGCTCACATAGAAGTCCTATTATATGGTGCATCTCAAGATGAGAGAAAGGGCATGTCTAGACGAGGGGGGTGGAGGGGTATGAGCTTGCGATCTTATGATCACGAGATCATCCCCCTCATCTACACATGGCGTGCAACATCCCAGAAGGAAGAAGACGTTGCACCTGCCATTTTGTATTTTAAAAAATTGGAGAAGAGCGCAGTAGTGCTCCTGCACAAAATGTGTTTTTTTTTAAAAAAAAAACAAACTTCCTGCTCCCCCCACCCCACCCATGATGGGCACAGAGCTCCTGAAGAGCTCTGTGCCCCATTCCTGGGTCCTCGCGTTTACAAAACTGTGACAAAACTGCAATGGTGGGCCACACATCCTGCAGTCTGCAGATCATCCCAAGACCGGGAAAAATCAAAATAAATGGGTAGGGTGATATCCCAGGCAAAGGGAAGGATCGTCCCTCCCTGCTCCCGGGATGCCCTGTGCGTCATGTGGAAGCACAGGGATAATCCTGGGATGATCCCTGGGATATTGCCCTATCTAGACATGCCCACTGACTCATCTTGAGAGGAAAAGGAACACATTTAACAGTCTCTCAGAATTGCCTGACTTCTCCAGTTCAGTTCCATGTGGCTTATCAGAAGCAGGAAGATACAAGTTAAATCAGAAGTGAGCAAAACTCTCCAAACGTTTCAAATACCACTACTTTCTTCTTCTTGTGGTGTATGGGATTAGTATTAGAAGGATTACTATTTCTCTAAGAGTTGCTTCCATGATTATTCCAGGATCTTATGTAGTCCTCTGTATATTAAGAAGGGTCTGAGCTGAGGTATGCAAGCCTACTGTACAGTGCTTGTGCATCAGTTTCCTCCACACCTTCTTGTTCTTAGGTTTGTTTGTTTTTAATATCCCTCCATCCAAATAAGGTTTGCTGGAGGTCATGAATCTTGAAACAACACTCTTCTGCATTAGCGTGCTCAAATTCCTAGTTCTGAGGATCTCCTGCTTATCTGTATAGGCTTCTGAATGCTATATAATGTGAATCAAATCTGAAAAACATCTACAAACAGACAAGGAAAATGCACAGGCATGTTGTAGTGGTGTGTGCTGCATGCACATACATTCTTTTCTTGAAGAAACCCTGAGTCCATCTAATCTGACATCCTCCTTCTCTCACAATGGACAGCCCAATGTCTCTGGGAAGCCCACAACCAGGACATGAAAGAAATAGCTTTCTTCCTCTGTTGCTTCCAAACAACTAGGATTTCAAGGCATAATTTCCTTTGAACATGGAGATTATATATAGCCATCACGGCTAGCAGCCTTTGATAAATTATGGTGACGTCTATTGAGGAATTCATTATGGGGAATTTCTTCATAGCTGCATTCTCTTCCATTCTGAAATCTTTTTACCTTCCCTTTTTCCTACCAATGTATTTTATTATGGGGAATGAGTACCTGCCCACACATGGGGCTCTCTTCAGTAGTTGAGGCCTTCCAAGATTTATTCCACAGAGCCAACAGCAACAAGAGAAGGCATCTTTTTCCGGAAATGAGTAATATTTGTACAAACTTCATTATGTTTGGCACACACACTTTTAATATGGAAGATTGCCTACTCATCATAAAATGTTTATATATATATATATATATATATATATATATATGAGCATTTTTGCTAACTTTGTAATTATAGTCCTACTGTGTATGTGTGCTGTTAAGCAAAGCAAATGATCTGACTCTTTATTCAATTAGAAGATTATTAAGTCTTCCCTTAAGACCAAGAATAATAAGTTGAAAAGGAACATCTGGGGAGTTATTCTTATGAATTTTATGTGGTTTTAATTTGAATTTTAAAATCTATGCAATTTGTTCTCACTGTTCTTTTAGGAGATGTTGAGACACTTATGAACTTCCATTATTTGCTTTAAAGTGTTCCCACTGAAAGAAGTGTGTGTGCATGTGTAAGCAGGAGGAGGTGTTCTTGTGTTTGTTTAATGCATGGAAGTTGGATTTTGTTCTTTGAAGTTGTACTTTTTATTACACAATAGAGTAAGGTAAGTGTTCGAAGGCTAGAGCAGCCTGCCACTCCAAGCCAGGTCTTACTGTTACCTCTTTCTGATACTGCCTTACACATTCTGTAGCTATTGTGACATTGTGTCTATAATTGAGTGCCTGAACTTGATTTTGTCAGAGGAGTGGTTGTTCTTCATGCCCAAAGTCCCAGGTCAGGGCCAGGGCCAGACATCAGGCATATATTGTGATTATTGATTAGAAGATGGGAAACTCTAGAATTGCTACTAAATTGTACCTTAAGTGAAATTGAAAGACAGTTTTAGACAGAGCCAGCTCCACAATTTTAGGGTGTGTGTGTGTGTGTGTGTGTGTGTGTGTGTGTGTGTGTGTGCAAGTAAGAGATAGTAACCCCATTAAAATGACTTGCTAATCTGAATGATGGTTAAGCATTTTGAGGTAAATATTATGGCTTAGTGTGTTGTCTGAACTATGACTTAGTATGTCATGTGAACCATTACTAACCATGGTGGCTACAGAACCACAGTTCAAACATGCTCACTAACCATTTGCTACAAAAGGATTTGCAGACTAACCAAGGCTTTTATTGTGTCATCAGAACAGGCCCCATAAGTGTTCCATATTAACCTGTAAAGGAGTGAACAAACAGAGTACCTCAGCATCATCTGTGTCAGGTGTGCGAAACATCTGGCCTGAGGACCAAATCCAGTCCTCCTGAGTTCCCCAGAATACCCTGTAGGAATTACACTTAGCTTTAAAAAGAAAATAAAAGGAAGAAAAGACCCTGAGCCACCTTGTTGAAATGGACCTCCTTTTCAGAGTATATAATTCAAAGTTGGGAGTTAGTTGGTCATCTCTTTTTGACTGCCTTTCTGTTGACTGGTTCTCAAAATACACCGTGTAAAGCTCTTGGCACACAGATTCCACAAATAATGACAGTTTTCACTATAATTCAAAGTTGGAAGTTTATTTATATCCATAAAGTGCTTTTTAAAAAGCAGTTTTTTAAGGAGTTAGTTGGTCCTCCTCTTTTTGACTGTCTCCTTATTTACTTATTCTCATGAAACACACTTCATAGGAAAGCTCTTTACACAGAGATGCTATCCATAAGAACAGATTTCAAAGTTACAAATTTATTTATGTCCATAAACCTTTTTTCTCTCTTAAGAATTAGGACATCTTCTGTAACCTTTTCCCCCCTAATATCAATAGTGTGAAGTATAATTAAACAAATGCCATTAAATGCAGATTGGAGTAATATCAGGTATGAACACACACAAAAAAAGACTCTGTTCAACTTTATAACTACAATGATATGGCAGTAACATACAGCATGTCAATGAATCATGCATGGGTTAGGAGACACCTACAGTTAAAAGTAATCTAGTCAAAGTTTAGCTATTGCTGAGAAAGGAAGTCTCTAGCTGTTAAATTTAACAATCACATTTAAACATCTCTGTACATATTTAACACAGGTGCAGGCCGAAGTACAATGATATGCCAGTAATATACAGCCTGTTAAAAAAATCATGAAGGGATTAAGTGATACTTATAGTTAAAAGTAAATCAGTCAAAGTTAAGTTTGACTTAGAAAGGAAATCTCTAGCTGTTAAATTTAACAAAGGGCCTTCCTAGACGAGGCCTTAACACGCCTTGAGACCCGGTCTCCCTGCTGTGCGTCCAGATGACGCACAGGGGAATCTGGGCCCAGGCCGCAGTGAGGCCTCCTCCAACGTGCCATAAGCAAAGTCGCTTATGGCACGCCTTTTTCGCAGCCCCGGCCTCAGGCCGGAGCTGCGAAACATGTGGGAAGGTCTGCAGTTTTTTGCGGCTACTCGCTTACTCACGAGTAGCCACGAAAAGCCACGGACCTGGCACAGTGCTCATATGAGCGCTGTGCCCATCGTGCCAGGGGGTGGGTGATCCAGAGGGGGGAGATGGCAGAGGGCAATGAAGGAGATGGTGAGGGGGCGGAGGGCGACGAAGGAGATGGTGAGGGGGCGGAGGGTGACGAAGGAGATGGTGAGGGGGCAGAGGGCGACGAAGGAGATGGTGAGGGGATGGCGGAGGGCGACGAAGGAGATGGTGAGGGGATGGCGGAGGGCGACAAAGGAGATGGTGAGGGAGGAGGAGGGCGACGAAGGAGATGGTGAGGGGGCAGAGGGCGACGAAGGAGATGGTGAAGGGGGCGGAGGGCGACGAAGGAGATGGTGAGGGGGGGCGGAGGGCGACGAAGGAGATGGTGAGGGGGCGGAGGGCGACGAAGGAGATGGTGAGGGGATGGTGGAGGGCGATGAAGGAGATGCTGAGGGGATGGCGGAGGGCGACAAAGGAGATGGTGACGGGGGGAGGAGGGTGACGAAGGAGATGGTGAGGGGGTGGAGGGCGACGAAGGAGACGGCGAGGGGGGCGGATGGGGGGGATTAAATAAAAAAAAACTTACCTTCTCCGGCGGCTTCGGGCCCCACATGGCCCCTTTTAAAAAAAAAAACCATGGCCGACGCTGCAGGGCTTCCATCGTCCCTGCAGGTCGGCCGTCTAGGAGGCTGGGCGGCGCGCGTTAAACTTAGCACGCTGTAGCCCCGCCTCCCTGCCGGCTTATCCCGGCAGGTCTAGCAAAGCCCAAAATAATATTTATATATTCCATGCATTGTTAACATGCCTAGACACCAAATGTTTATCAGTAACTGTATCAGTCTAAGCACAGAAGCTTAAAGTTCCTGCCTGGGTGCTGCTGTGCCTGCCTTGGCAAGCCTGCAATCAGCCTTTTGATGGTGGCCTTTTTTTTAGCTGTGAAAGGGCTAAAAAACATCTGAGCTGAATAATTTGCCCAAGCACTTAAAAGAAGTCAGGAATGTACTGGGGGGGGGGGGCAGCTGCCATCCAAATGCCTAAAGGGTGCCACCACCATTCTCTGTAGCAGTGCTGCCCAAGGGTCAGTATTCTTCCTCTCTCCCCAATCCCCAGGGCTACTCACACAAGCTCATAGCCTCACATTCTGCATAAATCGAGAACAAGACACAGATCTATAATCACAATCTCTGAGATTAAAATTGCCTGTTGAGAATAAAACCACAAAACTGCATGGAAATTATGCAACAACAACAAGTCCTATCCTTGTTTCATCCCTCCAATTGTGAATACAACAAGATGGCCAATACAGACAGTTCAAGTTTAGTGAAGACTCAGGGAAAGAAGAGACAATGTGGTCACTTTGTTTATATTAAAGTTTGGTCCAGTTTCCTCAGTGTGGCCCCTGCTATTCTGAGGGCCTTGGTCTTTCTCCTAGTTTAGCTTGCCACACTCTGAATTTAGCCATGCTTTCAGAATATGTCTATCTCAGGTGAAGCACTGAACAGATTTCAAGCCAGGTAAAATAAGACAAGTGAAATTTCTCAGAGGCATTCCATACATCACAAGGAAATTTGGATACAACACTATGAAAATGGTGGCCTTGATTTATATCTCTGCCTGAGCACATTGATTGTCAACTGTGGTACCACATAGGGATAGGCATCCTCATCCACGTCAACAGAGAAATACATCAAATTGGGATGGTCCAAAGACCACGGGGAAAATTGGGATAGCTGGGCAACCAGTTATCCTGTGAAAATGGAGGGGTCATCCCTGCCTGCTCTTGGGATCCCCTGTGTGTCATTTGGATGCACAGGGATGATCCAGGGATGAACCCGGGAGGGGGGAGGTAAAACCTAGTGTAGACAGGTTGGATTGTCAATTGCCATTCAATTAATAAAAGGTTCCATTGATGATCTGAAATTCACATGTGTGTAGATGTTATGGTTTGGTGGGTGGGTTTAGCCCACCAAATGCATCTGATTTATTTTAGCTAAAAAACCAGTGACAAACAGAATGTACAAGCAAAACAGGCAAGGAGCATCAACAGCACAGCTGTTACACATGGAAATGTAAAGTGTCTAAAAAGTGTTCGGTTTGCATACAGCTAACTAGGGATGTGCTCCGCTCCGATTAGGAGCGTAGAAGCAGTAGCGGATTGGCCTGCTCCGCCTTACCCAGAGGCGGAGTAGGAGCGGACCGCGGACCCCCTAGAAGCAAGGCGAAGAGAAGCGACCATTTTTCGGAGCTCCGAGTTCAGTCGGAGCGCTCCGGTCGCCATCTTGAAAACATTTCGCCATAGGATTGCATTGCGGCAAATAATCGCGCATAACTACGTTGTTTTTGAAGCTATCGTTCTGGAAATTCTTGTGCACAGAGAGTCGTGGATGGGGGTCATTTTGAGACCACTCTCACCTCTCTGCGTGCTGTGGTTCACGTGCAATATTTTTTTAAAAATCGGGTCAACCGCGGGGCTCAAACTGCGTTTCGGCTTTTCGCCCATAGGATTGCATTGAGGGAAAGAATCGGGGATAACTGGGGGGGGGTTTAAGCTATCGTTCTGAAAATTCTTGTGCACAGAGAGTCGTGGATGGGGGTCATTTTGAGACCACTCTCAACTTTCTGCGTGCTGTGGTTCACGTGCAATATTTTTTTAAAAATCGGGTCAACCGCAGGGCTCAAACGGCGTTTCGGCTTTTCGCCCATAGGATTGCATTGAGGGAAAGAATCGGGGATAACTGGGGGGGGGTTTAAGCTATCGTTCTGAAAATTCTTGTGCACAGAGAGTCGTGGATGGGGGTCATTTTGAGACCACTCTCAACTTTCTGCGTGCTGTGGTTCACGTGCAATATTTTTTTAAAAATCGGGGTTTGGGTTTTTTTTTTTTATTATTATTATTTTTTTGGAAGCGATGACAGGCACATTCAACTCCCAATCCTGATGAGAATTCATCTCCTCAGAAAGCATCCTCCTCCAATCCCAGCGTTGGAGGGGGGACTAAGGCAGACCCACCCTGAGAACTTTCTGTTTTGTGTCTCTTTGTGGGTTGGCGTTCGTGGAGGGAACACTTACTTAGCTAGTGCTCCTGCTTTGGAGATAGATTAATTTAATATAGGTTTAGTTTGGCGCGTGTGTGTGTTTGTTTGCTTCTTTCTGACTTGTAGCTTAGTTTGCCCTGTGTTTTCCCCTTACTTTGATTTAATATAAACTTTATTTTTGAATTTTGGAGTGTGTGGTTGGGTTGGTTGCCCCCCCCCCTTCCCTGTATTAAAGCCTGACTGTTCTGCTTTTGTGAAAGCTTTCTTTTGAAAGCATACACACACTTTTTGTCCCATTTCCCTACATTTATATTCTTAAACATATTTTATTATATTCTTTCACATAGTCCATTAGTATATATTCTCATACATATTATATTAGTATTCATATTTTGTTCTTCTTATAGTAGTGGTTGGTTCTTTTTCCCCCTCCCCTCTCTTAAATCCTGATTGTGTTTCCTTCTATCTTCTATATACCAAATATACCAAAAAAATTGGATTCTCTTTTTCTTCTCTGTGTAACTTCGACGGAGTGGGCTGCTTTTGTCAAGTTCAACAGGCAGCCACAGATTGAGCATTTTGGGGAAAGCATACGCACACCATTTCCCTATTCTTAAACATATTATTATTATATTCTTTGACATAGTCTTAGTAGTCTATTAGTATACATTCTCATACATATTAGTAGTAGTATTCATATTTTGTTCTTCTTATAGTAGTGGTTGTCCCATTTCTTGTCCCATTTCCCTACATTTATTAGTAATATTCTAAAACATATTATTATATTCTTGTAGATATTCTTAGTAGTATATTCTCATACATATTAGTAGTAGTATATTTTATTGTTCTTGTCCCATTTCCCTACATTTAAACATATTATATTCTTCTTATACATATTCTTAGTAGTACCTTATACATAGTATTAGTAGTATTAATATTTTGTTAGTCATCATGAAAAGAGAAAGCAGGCGTGCTGAAAGCAGCAAGGCTCAGTCTGCCAGCAGGGCTTCCTCTCCTCCTGTGAAACTCAAACGGGCAACTCCTTGGCTGACTGCTCCAAAACAGAAGCAGGACAAGCAGCAGGCAGAGCCACTCTCTTCTGCAACTTGTGCCCGGCGTTCTCTTTTTGAGGGTGGGAATGGGAAAAGTGCCCGTTTGCAAGAGGCACGTGGCAGCAGTGCCATTAGAGGAGGAGGAGTATCCCCAACTCCTTCATTCTCCTTTCAGCCCACGAGCCCGCTGATGGACCTAGACGAGGTCCTCAGCACAGTGGAGGGGGGGGAGGAGGAGGAGGCGGTGGGCCTCCAGGATGTGGGGGCTGAGGAGGAGCAGCAGCAGGCCGAGGCTCTCTCCCCAGTCTCATCCCACACCCCTGTTTCTGTGGCAACACCAGAGAGCTCAGGCGGGCAATTGGTGGTGTCACCACAGAAACGAAAGACAAGCATCGTGTGGGACCACTTTGAGTTGGGAGCGGATCCCCGCTTTGCTGTCTGTCGCCACTGCAAACTCAGCCTAAGCAGGGGTTCATCGACAGGGCATTATGGAACCAGCAGCATGAAGATGCATCTTCATAGGCAGCACCAGGCGATCTTGCTGGGGAAAGAGGCGGGCAAGGCGACTGGTTCCAGGGGAAAGCCGAAGGCTGCTGCTGGCACTGCCACTCTAAGCTCTCCATCTCCCATCCCCACAAGGGTTAGGCAGGCAACCCTGCAGGACATGGGGTGGGGGAAGTATTGACCCACAAGATGGCGTTTTCCAATGCCCACCCAGGGTGCTACTGTGTTGGGGCATCTGCCGGGACTGACTCCTCCCCAATACTAGATCTATGACATGTCACTCTGCCTGCCCCTCTGCTAGCCTGTCCTCCTCGGTGACCGACTCGCTGGGATGGTTTGCGTTTGCAATGCGTGACTAACTGCAATGCTGGCTTAGAAACCAGCCATCACTTCCTTGTGCCCCCAGAAATGCCCGCAGCCTGCCTGCCTGCCTGCCCGCCTCCCCCGGGGTGCTGCTGTGGTGGGGCATCTGCCAGGACTGACTCCTCGCCTACTCTGCCTGCCTCTCTGCCCGCCTGGTGCCTGGTTTGCTCCCAATCGTCCTCCTCTGTGCCCCTCAAGGCGTAACTGCTGGCTTAGAAAGAAACAACCAGCCATCTTTGCCTCACTTTGCGCCCACTTATGGGTTGGTTTGCTATGCGTTAGTGCTCAAGCCATCCTTGCGGCACTACAATGCATGCTGCCTGCCTGCTTTCCATTGATGGTGCTATATAAATAAATAATAATAATAATAATAATTCTCCCCTTCCCGCCTTGCAGCGATGGTGTATGTGTCTTGCTTTGACTAAGGGGAGAAGTCCTTCCTGCGCTCACTTAGACTTTATCAAATTCAATAATCCCTTTTTCAAATGTGCCAGAAGATTTAGGGTTATCTCGTGGCATGTTGGGATTGCCTTGGAACTGGCCCCATTGAGCTGTCTGCAATTGCAACTTTAAATCCCTGACATACTGGAGTGTTCAAATTTCAAAAGTTCCCCTAACATCAGGGGATGATGGGATTGCCTTGAAACTTGGTGTCCATGGGGACACATGGGTAAGCTGTCATGGGACCAAAGGATAGGTTTCTAACGTGCAAATTGACGTAGTTGTAGAATGGGACTTGATTTGGGGTGAGTTAAAAAGTTTAAGCCGCGCCAAAAATCAGGGGATGATGGGATTTGCTTGCAACTTGGCGTGCATGTGGACACATGGATAAGCTCTCCTGGTGCCGAGTTTGAGGTTTCTAACATGCAAATTGACGGAGCTATCCCAAGGGGTGTGAATGGGGTGCCCGATTTTCATAAATTCCCCAAAAATCAGGGGATGATGGGATTGCCTTGAAACTTGGCGTGCATGTGGACACGTGGATAAGCTATCATGGTGCTGAGTTTGAGGTTTCTAACGTGCAAATTGACGTAGTTGTAGAATGGGACAATTTGGGGTGAGTTAAGCCATGCCAAAAATCAGGGGATGATGGGATTTGCTTGCAACTTGGCGTGCATGTGGACACATGGATAAGCTCTCCTGGTGCCGAGTTTGAGGTTTCTAACATGCAAATTGACGGAGCTATCCCAAGGGGTGTGAATGGGGTGCCCGATTTTCATAAATTCCCCAAAAATCAGGGGATGATGGGATTGCCTTGAAACTTGGCGTGCATGTGGACACGTGGATAAGCTATCATGGTGCTGAGTTTGAGGTTTCTAACGTGCAAATTGACGGAGCTATCTAAAGGGGTGTGAATTAGGGTTATGGGAGGTGCGTTAGAGGGTAGAGCCGCGCCAAAAATCAGGGGATGATGGGATTTGCTTGCAACTTGGCGTGCATGTGGACACATGGATAAGCTGCCCTGGTGCCGAGTTTGAGGTTTGTAACATGCAAATTGACGGAGCTATCCCAAGGGGTGTGAATGGGGTGCCCGATTTTCAAAAATTCGCCAAAAATCAGGGGATGATGGGATTGCCTTGAAACTTGGCGTGTGTGTGTATACGCCCATGAGGTGTCATGGTGCCAAACGTGAGGTTTCTAACTTCAACGGAAAAAAAGTTGTTTACTTTTTTAGCTTTCAATGCAAGCCTATGGGGGGGCAAAAACGGAGCTCCGGATCCGATCCGGAGCTCCGGGCGGAGCGGAGCGGAAGTGGGCGGAGCGGGGGCGGGGCGGAGCGACCCGCTCCGAAAAATGGCGGATCTGCAAGTGAAGCGGAGCGGGGGGTCCGTGCACACCCCTACAGCTAACCGCAATTTGGTTTGCGGACATGATCTGAATTACAGCAAGTATTAGAACACCTTGCTTAGTCTTATTGGATCTGCTTTCCTTATGAATGGAACATTTAGACACAGGGAAATAAGTGTCACCAGTGGATGGGACCCCTTATATACATTGATTTAATGTTCACAGGCTAGCAATGAATAAAATATGCAGTTATGCCTGGACTACTTCCCCCCATTCACTCATTTGTTTTCATAACCTTCCACTGTGCCATGGGGAAACTTCATCCAAAAATTACATTCTATTTTATTGAAAATGGAAATCCTCTGTTTTGTTTGATGATGCTGACAGCCAGTAGCAAAGGTCACAAGGTGGTAGAGAAAAGAGCCACTGCAGGATCATTAATCATCACCTTGCAGGAAGTCTTGGCTTCATTAGACTAACATACTGCACGCAAGTGGCATGAAGGAAATGGAAAAATACACTGATGAAAAAATCATCTGCAAAAAATCTTCCCCCAGCCCCCATGGGAACAACAGGAATATGAAACCAAAAGATATACCATTCTCCTCATCCCATATGGTATGTCCTTTTGCCTCCTGATAGCAAAGGTTTCACCATGACTTTGCAAAGTGTCCATCTAGTCCTTAATATTTTCTGAAATATTTTGGGAAACTCTGGTGCCTAGGCCATTCTCTGACTTTCCTGCTGGATTGTCAGCTGTCATTCTGATTAAAGTAGCTAGACTGTTACGCTGTCAGTAAATTGGTTAAGATGTTGCCTCTCAGCATGGTTACCCCAGAAGTACCATCGGCAGACTGCAATTTACATCTCTCAGGATTAAGATACCAACCAAGTGCAGCAGGAGTAAAATGAAAATCTCTTAAGATCTTGCAAGCTGCTGCTTAGGGATGTAGTCATTGGTGGAACATTTGATTGGTGTCAGTTTGATACTAATCATTTGCATTACCAGTAAAACCAAAAGCATCTAAGGATCAAGATGCCCACTTTCCTATTGGCATGGCTGTGTATATATTTGAACTTGAAGAAGTCAAAATTCTGAGGCATGTTAACTCAATTCTAGAACAAGAAAAGCTGAATCCTGTGCCTTGCATAAAATGAGCACTTTTGCATGATTTGTCTTTATTTTGCATAGCTTACTCTGCTTTTTTTGTTTGTTTGTTTACAATTCTGCATGCTCTGCATTTACATTTATTCTGCTTCTAATAATGGGGAAGAAGGGGAAGGGGAGGGAGTGAAGAAAGAAGTTTCTAATATACAGGCCACTGAAAGTCCACACTACCAGAAATTTTATTCAGTACCTTCTTTGGCTTCCACGATTTCAAAATACACTGCACCCATACTATCAATGACAGGGGGCTTGAAACATGATGAGATGATGATGATGATGATGATATGATTTTTATTTATTTATTACATTTTTATACCGCCCAATAGCCGAAGCTCTCTGATGATGATGATGACGATGATGATGATGAAAGCCTCAGGTTTATTATTATTATTATTGAGGAGGAGGAGGCTTTTAGAAATTGTGTGAATTCTGTGATTAGTATGACATTCTGTGGCCATATTGGTTCTCTAAGCTACAATATGATTCATGGATAGAAACATACAAGTCTTTGTTCACAATTACATTCCTACTTTCTTCTGATTATTAGTGGGGTTTGGTACCAAAATATGTTGCACCTAACTATCTCATTTTAAAAATCTGGAAGAAATATATGTGTTATATTCAAGGAGAGCCATCAATAAATAATTTAATTGCCAAGAAAATGTAACTAGCAGGGCCTATAGCCATAACTTTATTTGGAGAATGTTTACTGCTCGTTCCTATGATTGGCATATTCAATGAAATCATATACTGGAACCTGCTAGAAGGTGCATTATCTGAGCATGTTTTCCTTTTATATCAGATACCCACCCCCCTGTGCAGAATCAATTGAATATTTAAAGGATCCATATGTCCTAGCAATATTATCATGAAACCATGCAATCCTATACATGTCTAACCCAAAATATGTCCCACTGGGTATATATACTCCTAGGCAAGGATGCATAGTATTACAAAGAATAATAGTAATAATCAGACCAAATTTTGAAAGTCAGATGAGGAAGAATTTTCTTGCTGATTTTCCAGTTCTAATATAAGTCAAGGTGATTTTTCTTGGCTTTTCTCAGTGTTATAAAATATTTAGTGAACTTCCTTTACATAGTAGATCCCCCCCTAGTTTTGGAAGCAGGATTGAAGTAGTATGTACATTATATATTTTATCCTGCTGTTTGGAAGTAAGACCAAATCCTCCATGTGCTTTTGATTGCTTCTTACTGCTGTATGTCTAAGCCTTTGTAGCCATATGAAGATGACTTTAAGATGTGTGATTAACACATGTGCATGCAAAATTGAATCTTCTCTGACTTTCATGGGATGATAGAACTTTGTGGTCAGACATGAAGGGTTGGGGTCTACTGAGATGATCCTGTTTCCAATTCTTAACTTGAATACTCTCCCATGCGGGGGCAGGGAGGGGGGAGAGAGAATCTGCATATGGAAAAACAGCATAACAGGAAGAAGGCTAGGTTAGAATACTTTTCATTGGAATGTAGATAACAGGACAAATGTTGTTGTTCTAGTAGTACTAGTAGAAGGGCACCTTGCTAGGACACCTGTTATTTGATTATTTTTCATGCTTAAGATCAAAGCTGATCTCCGCCTTCTTGCCTCCGAGAAGATCCAACTAGCATTAGGTTCTCAAGAGTTGTGAGCCAGATGCCCCTGAATGGTCACATCCATGACACAATGGTGAGGGGCTCCCCCTGTTGTTTGACTCCAGCATGATCACATTTAGCTATCACCATGTACAGCACCATGTACATTGATGGTGCTATATAAATAAATAAATAATAATAATAATAATCACAAAAGCTAATGGCCATTGATATGCCTGTGTTTTCATGATGTGTGAAGAAAGCATTCACGTATCTCCCCAACAAGGATCTGTGTGTGCTGTCTCTGCATCAGAAACACACACACACACACACACACAGAGAGAGAGAGAGCGCCCTGCAGTGCAAGTCGTCCCCCCCTCCCACTTCACACATCACCTCAAAGCACAACTCAGTCACGCATCCACTTGTCACTTCTTGGTGATGTGCAATGCCACCCCTGTAATATTGACACAATAGGCAGAATGTAGCTTTTCTTTCTGATGGTAAGCTTTGCGATGTTAAGTACAGTTAAGATGTTCCCAAAGGCTGTGTCTGCACTTGACTATGCTTTAACCCTCATTTCTGTGCGGTGTATAATAGCTGCAAGTGCTGCCTTTCAATTCGATGACTCAACATGCTATTCAAGAATGCTGGCTTTTATCAAGTCTTATTCATACTGTTAAACACTGTGCAAAGGTGATGGATAAGCATCACCACTGCAGTATTATTTAGTTGTTAAAAAAATAAAATAATTGCACTTCAAGTACTAACTACTTTTGCTATGTGTTTCCCCCCCCCCCCCCCTGGCAGACACACACACACACACACACACACAAATCAAGAACTTTCCAATGGAAGTGGAGAGGATAAACAGGAGGATGTGGAGAAAATAAAATTGATAAAAAAAATAAATGTGTCCTTTCAACTTTGGGGGAAAGCATCTTGCTTTTTTATGTCCAGAACAATCTGAAATACTTTTCTTATCCTACGGCACCCCCAGGACTCTTATCTCTAAGCACCAGTGCTGATAATGTTTCTGGCAGCCAAGCACCTCCTAATCTTGTTAATACTCCCTACTTTGCCAACTTAGCACTAAGTTTATTAATAGGTCCTCGAGTCTTGAGGAAAAGAGGGTCCCTGGAGCTTGGGGAATGTCATTATTTGTTGTCTTTTTAAGTCTGATTGCTCTGCAGAAAAATCTGACCTGTAGAAAACATGGCATTAAGGAACCATTAGTATAAAGTGAACAGGGTAGGCTGATGGCAAAGGATATTCCCTTGACTTATTGCTGTCCTTTTGTCATCAGTTTCTTTACAAACACAGTATGGGGCAGTGCTTTGCTAGCAGGGGAGAATCATTGCCTCAACACATTGCTGCTATGCAAAAGGAGAAGAAAAACAAGGGCATAAAGAGTATAAGTCGAACGAGGCAGATTTCTGCCCTGTATGGAGCCTCAAACTCATTTTACCTTATATATTGGGGCTGTTGCTTCAGAGTTCAGGAATACAACGGTGCTAGGCCAGTGGCTTCCAAACCTCTTGCTCTCAGGGAAGAGTTCCGTATCAGTTTGTCTGCTGAGGATGTCCTGGGCATCACATTGAATAGAATGCTGGGAGATTTTGTAGGGTGGACCCACAGTTCATGCAGATTGCATGAGCTGTGGGTCCACCTGTCAGATCTGCCACTCCACATGGACTAAAGCTGGGTCAAATATCACCCCCAATCCACACACACATTTTTGCACAACCATTCATACACTATAAAATGTGTGTGTGTGTGTGTGTGTGCGTGTGTGTGTGTGTGTGTGTGAGAGAGAGAGAGAGAGAGAGAGACTATGACCCTGTTCAGAGACATGCTAAGCCACTGTGGTTAAGCATTTTGAGTTAAATATTATGGCTTAGTGTGTCATGTGAACCATTCCATGGGTACATAACATGGGATAAACACACTCACTAACCTTTTTAAAACAAAAAAAAAAACAAAAAAAAAACAATTACAGCAAAAGCCTTGCTGCTGCTTCAAATTACACTTTGGCAGCTTCTCAGCAGCCCAGATGTGTTCCTGGGACATGATGCCCTAGGGGAAATGACCTTATAGGCCCCTTCCAACTCTACTATTCTATGATTCTATGAAGGAGCATCATTCCCAGGGGAATTCTTGGAGAGAAAGGATAGCTGCCATCATTGATCTTCTCTGATAACCCTCTCTTTACTTCCTGCATGGACCTCAGTAAAGGAGTCCAGATTGACCCCTTACATGTTCAAAGGCACGGGGTGTCACAGAGCCACTCAGTCTAGCTCTGAGGAGATACTGAACAGACTGAGACCCAAACTACACCTACAATCAGCTAAGATCTTCTACAGTATCTAATCACATTGTGTGTAGTTGTGACTTGTTTTATTATTTACTCTACTGTAAGTCTGCATTCAGAATCTCCTCAGAACCCTCCCGTCACCTCTGTCATCTCCTCAGGGTCAAAAAGAGCTATTGTCTAGATCCCACTGGGGCCTACACTGCACAGGTTTATACTACATAAATGAATAGTTTTCATTCAACCCTAAGAAAGAAAATAAAGCATAGCTCTTTGGGGAATAGTTGCAGTGAGGGCAAATGACACTAGGGCTGGGTGCGAACATTTGATAAAACATTTCAGTAACATTTGGTAAAATGTTTACCAAAAATAAAAAGTTCTTCATCTTCTGGAGAAAAAGAACTGGAGATTAAACAAATTCAAATGTGGGGGAAACTGAAATGGATGGATTCATCCATCCCTCTGTGGCAATGGATGGCCTGGCTCATCCACAGCGCAGCATCTGTATGTGTTTGTGGGTGCACGAGAGGGTCCAGATGTAATGTCTGCCTAAATGCAGAGAGTACAAATAGATGCAGTACATCTCTCAGAAACCATCACCCCCCACACACACACCGAGTATATCATAATGACAGGCATTTTGCTAGCCTGTAATGAAGTCATGCAAAACTTGTACACATAACAACAACCTGCAGCTATGCCTGTGATGTATACTTTCTCAAAAGTCCTAGAGTGTCATCAGACAACTGTTTTATTACACACTCAATGCAGAACACTCACAGTTTTTCATGGGTCCTTTTGACAACACCATTCACCTCCCACGCTTCTCCCACTCCTTCTGGTCTTCTTTCTGTCACAAAATAGACTCAGTAATTTTATTATTATTATTATTATTATTGGGAGGGGGAAGCAAAATGTGCCACTATTTCCTGGTGCATGCAGGATAAGCAGTGCAAAAAACAACAACAACAAAACACACATCCCTCCCACTGTGGTCTTTGTTTACTTCATCTTTCTTCAGCATCTGAAGAAAGAGGAAGCTACTCATCGCAGAAGCACAATTCAAAGTGATGGGAGGGAAACTCGATTTTCCCCTGTCTGAAGAAGCTCCTAGAGAAATATGCATTCTTAGTAAGGGGTACTCAATTAGCCCTGCTCTTCATTGAGGCAAAGGGAAGACTCAAAGCCCCTGATCCCAAGAATATAACACGGTCGCCTTCCCCTTCCTGAGCCCATATAGATATGTGGCTAGTAGGATCGTTGTGGTGCGGCAGATATGGAAAGCTGTTAGCATGGCATTCCTGCACCCTATCCACTACACACCATATGCCAGCTGATTTCTTATAAGGTGAAAAGGAACAAGCCCGCTGAGCAGGTGACAAGATGTTCCATTGTTTTCTTTTATTTCCATTCCATTTCCAGCTCAGATATCACAGCTGCTACAGATGTGACAAACAATTAATTTAGTGCCCAGCTGTTTAATATTTACTACCTTTTTGATACACTGTACAAGAATCATTTTGGCAGATATAATTATTTAATTATGGCTGAATGAGGAAAGGGAAGCGCAGATGGATTCCTGAGGCTGCTACTGCTTCTTTTTTAATTTTCAATCTTCTTCCTAAAGTGGCTATTTCAATAGGGTAAGATTAACATCTCTCTCTCCACACACACACATACCAGATTCACCTGTATATCATGCTATTGTATTTAATGGCACCTGGGAAATGGTCTACTAGATTTTATTTGGTGGAATATTGAACTTCTTATTGATTTGCAAAGTAATAAATGTTGTCATATACTTGTACTACTAAATATGACTTGCATTTTGGAAACATATGCATTCATAGCTGGTACAGAAAGTTCCACTATATCAGTCCAGGGGAGGTTCAAGAGAGAGTGGCCAGGTGTACTCTTTTGTAAAGGACAGTCCTCTATTTGAAGTGCTGTGAAAGGAATTTTTGAAGGTGTCCTCTATTGGAATGGCCAACCTGTCCAATTTCACTTTAAAGACAACTAGCCATAAGAACTGTTGCCCATCAACACACTTCACCATGAGAGCAGGCTGAGCAGGTAGGCACATAGGTCATCTGGTCACGCTGTTCTGCAGTATGGCAAGATGGACTGCATTGCTATCGAAATTATCGAAATTATTTCTCAAGTTGCAGTTATTCAGATCAATTTGCACATGCATATTTTATACAGGTCAATACTCTCATTTTGGTGATGCATTTCTTTCTTTCTTTCTTTCTTTCTTTCTTGGCCACCTTTTTCAAGGCTGTGAAGGGCTTTGACATGCCAAATGTATGTGTGGCTTCCCTTGCTCTTTTCTGAAGCGTTGGTTGCCATTTCAAGATGCAGTTTGTGCCATAACTTTCCATTCCTAGATATGGCATGTCCCATTTTCAGACCTTCCTACTAATCAAAGTGTTTACACAAGTTATCAAAGTATGTGTACCAAATATCAGTGTTTCATATCCTGTGGAAGAAACCTCAGTGTATGTGTGTGTGTGTGCGTGTGCACGTGCACAAAAGGATAAACCTAGCTGGCAAATTACTTATAGATAAGAGCACAAGTGCCATTCTGCCACACTCCGCACAGCCTGGGCATAGGGAGCCCTTTGTAGGCAGGGGAGAGGTCTGAGACATGCCCACCAGCCATTGGCTGGGCACTGTTTGGCACCACTGGACTGTGAGGGGACTACTGAGACTATAAAAGAGTGCTCACCCCTCCCTCCCTCCCTCCCTGTAGGCAGTGTGAGCTTGCTGGTTGCCATTAGGGGGGCAAGTAGGAATTTTTCAGTCATGTTCTGAATTGTTCCTGAGGGTTTTTTTTTTTGTTGTTGTTGTTGTTGTTGTTGTTGTTGTTTGCCTATTCCACACTGCAAGACAGCTAGAGAGTATTAAATAGGTTAATTTGTTGATTCACAATTTGGTCACATTTGTTTATAGGCAGCTAGGTATTCAAGAGTGGGATTTGGGAATGGTGAGCATTCATAGGCACTGTTAGGGTGACTGGTAAGATCTGAGGACTCCCAGTTTTGAGCCATGTGGCCTGGCTGGGAGATAAGGCTTACCATTGAGGCCAACTCTTCTAAATCACCCAGAGCCCTGCAGCCTGGGTTGGGGGTCTCCCTACCCCTCAAGGGGCAGGCCCGTGGGGAAGGCGAATGGCTGAGTGCTAACCCATGGGCCATGAATGGCTTGCCCAACTTAGAAAGGCCTGTAAACAGGCCATACGGGATGCCCGATAGGATTTCCACCGTTGCAGATGTTTAATAAATGTGGCCCTATTTAAAACCAACTGTACATGTCTCATCTTGTTATTTATCGACCTTCACACCGCAAATAGCTCCACAAAGGGATGCATAGGTTTTGTAACATCTAACCCATCTGCATTAATGGAATGTCAGGTACCTTTTGTTCTGTTGTATGCTAACTGAAAAAATTAGATCCCCTCCTCCAATTTTTCATATTCACAAAAATGAACAAATCCCCCCCGACACACACACACACACACTTTCATGCTTTAGCCTATGGAGGAAATGTGCATTTTCGGCCAGTGTATTTATTTTATTTTATGGATTTTTCTATGACCAAATTTGCATAAAATTCTGGAAAGTAAAAAAAAAAAAAAAAAAAAAAACCTCTGGTCCTCGTCTATGCAATTTGCAGGTTGGATTCATAGAAATCCAAACATATTTGATTCCATTGTGAATTTCTCCAACATTCCTAGCTCCACATGTGGTTCTGGGTCACCAGGTGTTCTGTCTGTCACTTTCCCTTCAGTAAGGTAGGCAATGTCGAAGACTAATAGTAAAAACCTCCATATGATTACAGCATCAGTAACCTTGATCAGCGGCTGATCTTCCAGTAGAACCAGTTTGAAAATTGAATGAGAGATGCAGAGCCTCAAACTTCAGTAATGCTGTCTGTTTCAATTCTATGGTTGTTCCTGCAGCCTTGAGGTTAGCAACAGAGACTGGGGAGGAACGGGGCTTTCTTCAAGTCCAGATTTGGCCCAGTTGCTGATCTTTAACCTATAGGCTCCTCTAAAAGGCTCCTTAGCCCAAACCCAAATCAGCAAAACTCAAAGATCCATTATTATAATGATATTAATCACAAAGTTAACTATCGGTAAGTACCGATGGAATAAACTTGATTGCAAAAAAATAAATAAATAAAAAATCACCACGTCCCCCTGCTGCGGTTGATCAAAAACCCACTACCCAAACATATTAGTATTAACAGAGGAATAAGCATACTGTGAACTTCATGAGCGTCATGGTGTGCTGAAGATTTGTTTTTCCTGTAATTTAATGGTCCTATTTACTAAATATTTGCATATTTTGCTGGCCTCCTGGATGCTCCAAAATTGGACAATTTGTGAGCTACAAATGCATGGAGTGGCCTTTTATGAGTCTCCTGTCCCTCTTTTGCACATCCCCCCCCCGTAAAACATTCTTTGCCTTAATGCAGCATTCAGCTTGCACCAAAACCATCAAAAGAAAAAAAAATGTCAGAATTCAGATTACTCAGACAAGCCTGTTTGTCATTTTGTGCATGAGAGCAGTCCATAACATGCCATTATTATTTTTCAAGTAATAAATGATGTATAATTGCTTGGGTTATATCTCTCTCCACACACACCCCATATATTCAGCCCCCCCCATTTTAAAAACAAAACAAAATTGCGACCAGAAACGGTCTCCCTGTTGAATATTAAGAAGCACATAGCTAGTATTGTGAATCTAAGGGTGCTTTGGAGAAATAGTCACTGGCACCTAAAGAAAAAAGAAAAAAAGGTGAGGAATATGGCAACTGACAACTGGTTTTCTGCTGAAAGGGTCAGGGAGCATATTTTGCATTCTGCTTATCTCCTAGAAAGATCATACTGTCTTCCAAGTCTAGATCTACATGATTGCTTTATAATGGTATTGAAGTGAACTGGTAACTGCTGGACACACAACACATTCATATACTGCTTTCATTGACCTCCATCACACCAGCATTTTATTGCACTCTCGTCCTGCCTGTTTTGCCATTTTGAAACGTGACACTCACATGACATCATGTGCCTGTCCTGAAGTCACTTCGCCTCTTCCCCTCCATTTTCCAACTTTTTCTAGGGTGGGGAAAGTGTGATCTATTTTCTCCAAGCAAGATAAAAGTGTCCTTGCATCCCCATGTATTGTTGTCCTCATGCTATGTAGCTTCTGCTGGGGGAGGTCCTGCAGACGAAAGAGGAAGGCGAATCATTTCTCCTCCAGCTTGCTGAGTCTGTTGGTCAAAAGAATGGACTTGTGCTGAGCTGGTCGAATGGACTTTTGCAGCTCCAACCCCACCTTCATTGCCCACAGAAATGGTGCCCAGGTGATTAAACACTGAATCGGTCAAACACTAGACAACAAAACCAGAGTGAGGGGGGAAGGTGCCCACATCCATCATCCAACAAGAACAAATGAACTGAAGGGGGAAGGAGAAGGGGCAGGGTGGGGTGGGGTGGGCAGAATATTGGGAGAGCAAAAAGAGATTTCGATTGTACAGCAGTGATCATGAAAGGAACCAGTGCTTGCCACGCTAATGAAATGGAGGTCAAAATCGTGGGTGCATACCAGGAAAAAAAATAGTATGATTGAACTCACTGTGTTTTTTCCTGCTTTTGATTTCACATTCATAATGATTTGACACAAGGTGTAAATCTGGCTTGAGTTATATAAGAAATATTTATGCCCCTGGATTTCAATTTGTGTTACTTGAACAGTATCACTTTGAGACACATGGTAAATGAGGTGAAAATTAGGGAAATTTCCAAAGTAGTTGGTTATGATGTGGCATAGGGGCCTGTGATTCAGAGAAGCACAATATGTAACTTTTTATTGTCCATTCCCAAATCATCACAGAATCATAGAATAGTAGAGCTGGAAGGGGCTATAAGGCCATCAAGTCCAACCCCTGTGCAGGAATCCACATGACCAGATCTTGTAGCCAAGAGACTCTATTGCTTAGTAGGTGTCTGCCAGTATACCATTCACAATTTTCCCCTGCCCCAATCACAGATGAGCCCAAGGGTGCACAAAAAAAGTTCTCTCCTGAAAATAGAGGTCCTATAACCAGTTCTGCAGCAGGTTGTAGACCACAAACTTCATTTGCCTCAAAATTACTCTCTGCCCAACAAAGCAAAAGTTGATAAATCACAAATCACTCATTTTTGGCTCCCATTTGAAAGAACCAAACTGCACAGTAATGGAACATCTTTAACCTGGAGATTTGCCAGAGCCCAGCCTGAACATCTTTCAGAAGCTCCATTAACAAACACAGAAAAGAGGGGTCTCATTGAATGATCATTCATTGTTTTCAATGAACTTCAGTGAAGTTCCAACAGGAGATATGGGAGATTGTGAATGGCAGGAAGGCTGCCCACCTGAATAATTTGCAGAGAGTAGGGAAAGGGTGAACTGAGGCAAGGCAAAACAGAGGCAGCTGCAGAATTAGTAGGAAGGAAGCACAGCTAGGATTAGCATAATTATCCTTGGCAGCACGGCTTGTCTTCTCATGCGAACCCTGGCAGGGTGGCTTGTTGCCATGGGTTAAAAGTTACCGAGAACCCATGGGCTGTTTTAGGGTTCTGCATGGCTTGTTACCCATGGCAACAAGCCAACCTGGCTGAGTTTACAGAACATGACAAGCTGTGCTGCCGAGGGTAATTATGCTAATCCCGCTGGCATGTGATCAGCATACACAGCGGGTGAAATAAACCATTGTGGCTTATTTCCCCAGCCGTGATCATACAAACCCGGCCTCTATTGTTTCCCTTTTCTCTCTTCTTTAGGTTTCCTCAACCAGTTTGCCTATCGCTGTCTTCCTCTCTTTCTACCCCCTATTGCATTTACATATCCCCTTTCTAACATTTGTTTACCTCCTCCTTTTCTTCCTTTCCTGACTCTGGATTTCTTTTCTCTCTCCCCTCCCCCATTCCCCACCCACTGCCAGATCTCAAAAGAACACACCTTTTTACCAGGATTGCTGGACCAAATAAGTGACAACATTCTCAAATGACTGGTTTGGGGACTCACAGCTTCCCTGGAACAACTTCTGTCTAATGCCAAATGTTTGGCTGGTCGTGATTACTCAAGGCATTTCTACCCATGGGACTTTAAAGCAGGTCTTGTATCAATTGGGGTTGCAATGTGGAAGTAAAAGTTATGTTGGCCAGAATGCACATTCAGCTCTCTTCTGCTTCCTCTTCCACACAAACAACAGATATTAACATAAATAGCACAAGGGAGGCACAAAAAGTACAAAGGCTATTTAATCTTCACATCTCTTTCAAATTTGGGAAAAGCTGAAGGGGGAATTCTCAAACCTTGGTAGCAAAGATCTGTGTGTTTTGGATTGAAACATACAATCAGCGCTGGGTTATGAGAAATACATTTCAACATTTGGATGGTACCAGGTTGCCTCCTCTTTTCCAGGACCTTAAATATCAGCCTTTGGGGGTGCTTGCAGAGCTTGGACTGGTGAACACTGTCCAATACTTGGTATGTTCAGTGAGAGTTGCCATTGAGCAGTCAAGTTTCAATATGAAAAATCAGCAGTCACATTGGGCCTGTTCAGAAGACACCTTAAACTCTGCTGGTTAAGGCTTTTGGTTAAGCCACAGGGTTTAAGGTGTCTTGTGTGATGCGGTTTGCTAAACGCTGCTCACTCACTAACCACAGTTGGACCATCTGCAGCAGGGTTAGAGGCTCCAATCATGGCTTAAAGTGTTGTGTGTGACAGCACACAGTTTTGCTAACCACAGAGCCTGAAGTGTCATCTGAACAGGCCCTTGGTGATATAAAGATATTTGTAGACATTATTTATTATATATGTATTGTTCATATTTATATCATCTGCTAAAAAGCCATCAAGGCAATGCACAACAAAATGGTGTAAATCATTATGGAATCAAGACAGATATTAATACACCATAATATATAGGACTCCATTTACAATTGTGTATTGTACGCATCTATATCAGGCTGTTAAACTTAGCTGCATGTACCCTGAGCCTGTAAAAATGTTGTAATATGAAACGTAACATCCTCAAAATGAATCGATGACCATTTGCTTTAGGCTTTTCATCTGTAATCAAGCAAGGGTGAAAAGTGTTCACCTTCATCTAAACTGGTTTCCAAAGGATTACCCAAAACCTACTTATCTCTTGCTACTTCTGTTGCCACTTTACCCTAACTTTAATTTAAAGAGGAGTTCAAAAAGAAAGCAGAAGGAGAACGGAACATTTTCATTTCTGCTGTAGAATATAGATCATGAATCTGGGGAACTCAATTGCATTTCAGATCTACTGCAGTCTTTCTTGCAGTCCTTGGGAGTTCTGCATAATTATCTTTAATCCGTACCACTGCTGACTCAGTACTTTGAAAGTAGAGAGAGATGGAGAGGGACCTTCCACTCGCCACCTAGTTTGTTCACCAATCTCTGCTTTAAAAAAAAAATACAGGTGAATAATCTATATTTCAAAGAAAGATGACCTTTACTTTATTTAAATGGAATCTTTCTTTCAATATCTGAAATGAGAAAGTGATTAAAGCTAGGGTTGATAGGCAAGCTGTATTTTAGAAATAGATAAGCTTAAAGGTCAGACAATGTGACAAGGAGGACTCTGGCTTTTAAAATATTTAAGTATTTCATGAGAAACTGGGTTTATGTGGGTTTGGCACTTTAAAAAAAGTTCTGGAATAAGAGAGTTTGGCATTTTCATAAGGTTTTCCTTTTTCTGTTAACCAAAACTTGGAGAAATTGGATGAAGCCTGATACATTTGGGCCTTGATCCTGCCTTTTACATGCATTGACTGCAAAGTGCAGAGGGTCTTCGCATAAGACTGCAGCATATCTCTCTCTCTCTCTCTCTCTCTCTCTCTCTCTCTCTCTCTCTCTCTCTCTCACACACACACACACACACACACACACACACACACACACACACACAGAGGCCTTAGCTAGACCTAAGGTTTATCCCGGGATCATCCCAAGGACATCCCTGCCTGCTCCTGGGATCCCCTGTGTATTATGGACGATCCCGGGATAATGCAGCTAAGGGGACACACACACACACACACACACACACACACACACACACACACACACTGCAAGCTAAGGCCTTTCACACATCACTGTTATGAAAGAAAAAAAAAACGCTAGTAGTAGCCATTAGCTGACTGTCCCCATGTGCCAGGAATAGGTCCTGTAATGTAGACTGTTTTCAAGAGACTGTCAAGTCAACCATTGCTCCTATTTTATCTTTTTAAAGATGCCGTTTTACAAAGCTGGAGAATTTATGAGCACTAAGCTTATAATCCGGTGCCGCCCCTACTGTTTGCTATTATACTTGTTCTGCCAAAAGGTGCTTGCAGGATCTCAAGACGCAGGTGCCAAAATAACTTCCTTGGTCTCAGATACTGGGTGTTTTGGACACATGGATAAGCTTTCATGGTGCCGAGTTTGAGGTTTCTAACATGCAAATTGACGGAGCTATCCCAAGGGGTCTGAAAGGGGTGCCCGATTTTCAAAAATTCCCCAAAAATCAGGGGATGATGGGATTCCCTTGAAACTTGGCGTGCGTGTGTATACGTCCATGAGGTGTCATGGTGCCAAACGTGAGGTTTCTAACTTGAACATAAAAAAAGTTGTATAATTTTTTAGCTTTCAATGCAACCCTATGGGGGGGGGGAAACGGAGCTCCGATCCGGATCCGGAGCTCTGAGCGGAGCGGAGCGGAAGTGGGCGGAGCGGGGGCAGGGCGAAGTGGCCCGCTCCAAAAATCACGGATCTGCAAGTGAAGCGGAGCGGGGGGTCCGTGCACACCCCTAGTTCATATGATGCACAGGGGATCCCGGCATCAGGGAGGGATGATCTTTCCCTTGCCCTGGGATCTCAACCTACACTTTAGGCTGCTTTCTCCGTGGTGTCGGGCTGATCCCGAGACTGCAGAACATGTGTGCGGGTGTTGCGGTTTGTCCCGGTTTTTCGTGGTTCCTCATGAGGAGCCGGGTCCTGGTCACAAGGTGCAGAGCTCCTGGGGTGGGGTGGGTTGTTGTTGTTGTTGTTGTTGTTTTAAAAAAAACCCGTACCTTTTGCGCATGAGCGCTCATGCACATCTTCTGTTTCTTTTTTAAAAAAAATGGCGGGTGTGATGTCCTCTCCTTCCGAGGCCATCACACACTGCATGTATCAGAAGGGGGGAATCTCACAATAAAAAACATCATGAGATCTTCACTCCTCCATTGCGCAATTTCAGGTAAGTCTAGCTGAGGCCAGGATCTGAAGAAAAACAGGATGCCCTCAGCACATAAACAAAATGTACCCTTGTAGGGATCCACATAGTTGCTATCGTGCCTAAAGTGGGTTGTTTCACTCAACCCCCATCCCAGTGTGTTGCGCATTTGGGCCTCTGATTCTTAGTGTGCTAATGCTGTACATGTAGTACCGATAATCCTGCTTGGATATGATGCCGTTTATAAGAATTCACTCAGGGACTACTTCCTTTTTTTAAAAAAAAAAATGCTCTGTGTCAATTTTACATAGGGTCAAAGTGTTGCTTCAATAAATAAATACACGGAGAGATTTCAGAGCTAAGGGCTGGCACACCCTGTCAAGTTAAGCCTTGCTGCTACTGATAAGGAATATATGTTTACCTCACTACCCACCCACCCAAAAATCAGAGGTCATTCAGAGACCCCACTTCAGAAACGTTACATGCAAATGAGGTCATTTGGAGGTTTTATTAATTTCCTCATCACTGCCTTAGTGGTTTTCCCTAGTAATAATTACATAACAGCCAAATTGCTCCAACTCAGAAGTGTGATTATGAAGTACATAGCTAATTATTTAGTTTAACTATGGGCAATTTAATCCCTTTGATTTCATCTCGGTGGTTGTCTTTCTGCTGCACACAGTTATTTTTAATGCATCTTATTGCTTTAGTTAAAGACTGGATTTCGACTTCAGGGAGAGAAGAAACCAATGAAGGTGTTAGAACAGTAACAAGTTTGGGGTCAACACGTTTGGATAGCAATAGCACTCTAGAGCTGAATAAACAATATGGGACAGTTTGCCAAAGTTCTTCTAATAAAATAAATTGTTTCCATTTGCTTGTAAAACTATTACCATTCCAGGGAAGGGGCTAAAAAAAAATCCCAATTCCTTGTAAAGATCAGAGGTCAAGATTGCAAATTGTTCCTATTTTCTATGTCACTTTCTATAACGCTAAGAATTTTATGAGTCCCGACAACTGTAGATTGGTTTCAATGGGTTGCAGAAATAAGTAAATACAATGAGTGGGAGTTTAGAAGAGCAAAGGAACAAAGATCAATGTTTAGACTGAGTGGAAATGTTATTTGCTTGCAAATAATTTTGGCTGGGAGAGGAAGGAATAGCTTACTCCTTTCGTTTGGTGCAAACTGATCCTTGGGGGAGCAACTGCAACCTGCAAAATTATGTGAACACTTGAGCATTCCTATAAGCAGTCGAGTCAAGTAAATGGCCTCATCTGTTTTTATCTACTGTGGGAAAAGGTACTGGGGGAGTGTGCAACCTACATTTTGTGTTGTTTCCCAGCTATCTCAGAATGATTATGGCCATTTCTACACCAGCCCCAAAATGTGGGCTGGTCACAGCCAAGTCCCTGTGCATCCGAATGATGCACAGGGACTCCTGGGGGCAGGGGGGATGAGCAGGGTTTTCTTAGGGATAAGTACTCCCTGGGAAAACCCAATTCCTCCCGCGGTCTTGGGATCATCCCAAGGCAATGGAAGGTGTGTGGCTGCCCATCCCAGCTTCTTCCCTTCTTCCTGTGAGAAGTGGGAGTCATCAGAGGGAGTCCAGGGCCATTGGGGGTGGGGTGGGGAGAAGGGTCGGGGCTTTTTTTTTTAAAAAAACAAGCTTATTTTTCGCTGGAGCGCAATTGCACTCCAGCTTCTGTTCCTTTAAAACAAACGCACCCACATGTCTCTCCTCCCATCCAGGATGTCATGCGGCCATGTAGACACAGGGCAACGATCCCAGAAGTAGGTAAGTCTGGGATCACCCCCTCTCTGGCCCTCTAAACCCATAGGTGTAGAAAGGGCCTATGTATATTTTAAACCCAAGTGTAAGCAGTCTCTCTAATACCATAGGATAAGATGAAAGGAGTATTACACAGTTTGAAAGAGTTGGAGAGAATGATCCAAATAACAAGTTAATAATTTACCTTTGGAAAGTGATGGCTACCAAGCTGGCACTTTCTAAGTCACTAGGAGGGTTATGTCTTAGCTCTATGGTTGCTTGGATTTAACTGAAGTTCTTGTGTTAATATTTATTTATTTAATTTCAGGAACTTGGGGATGATGAAATATTTTTTAAAAAGCATTCTCACTTCTTTCTTTCTTTCTTTCTTTCTTTCTTTCTTTATTACATTTCTATACCGCCCAATAGCTGGAGCTCTCTGGGCGGTTCACAAAAATTAATCTGGGCTGTTCACAAAAACATCTTCACAATGTTTATAGATAGCTTTATCTGGGGAGTTTTCTCCGTTATTTGGAGTCAAAATTTATGGTAGCTGTAAATATTCACAAGTTTTTAATTGTTGTGTCAAAACTCAAAACTAACAGACTTGATGAGGCAGACATTTTCCAGACAATCACTTTGAAAATTACAGTTTGGATTTCGGTGAACTCAACTTGTGAATTGACTAGCTTTTCCTGAGTAGCACAGATTTTGCTGACTTGCAGACCATTTTTTATTTAACTTTCTGATATTTTACACAAATTTTGTTGTAGAAAAATACATACTTTTTTTAAAAAAAAAGCCAAACACGTGCATTTTCTCCCTAGGGTAAAGCATGAAAATGTACATTTTGGGGAGATTTGTGCTTTCTGGTGGGAATTTGTACATTTGGGGAGGCGGATTTGCTCATTTTCACCAGTGCGAAATTAAGGAAATTGGGGGGGGGGGGAATCCAGTTGTGCCAATGAGTGGATAATGGGGGAAAAGGCACCTGATAATTCATAAAAGGCAGACAAAAAGAATTTTATGAGGAGGTATTAAGAGAGATGGAAGAATTCAAGGAGGGGTATGTAATTATGGCGGGAGATTTTAACATGGTTATGGACAATAGAGTAGATAGGTCAAATCCCTCTGAAGCAGAAAAGAGAAACAATGTTACTATTTTAAGCAAATTAATTAAAGAGAAGGATTTTGTTGATTCTTGGAGAGTTCTCAGAGGGGCAGACCCAGGATTCACGTTTTATTCTTCAGTCCATCATACATACTCCAGAATTGATCATATTTTTGTATCTAGAGATTTTGTAACTAAGACATGTAGAATGGAATTAGGGACAATCAAGGTATCGGATCATGCACTGGTAAGCTTAGTTTTTGCAGTTAGTAAGGAATATAAAGAAGCATTAAGGTGGAGATTGAATACTAAGATATTTAAGAATGATAAAGTAATTGAGAAAATGCAGAAGGAATTGTCAGAAACATGGGAAATAAATGAGAAAGGGGGAACAAGAATAGCAGTGGTTTGGGATACCATGAAGGCTGTGTTTAGGGGGAACTGTATTAGGGAAACGTGTAAATTAAAAAGACAACAAGAGGCAAGGCAGGCTACTTTAGAAAAAGAGATAATAAAGCTGGAAAAAGAATATTGGCAAACTAAGAACAAACATAAATTAATAGAATTAATGGCACAAAAAAAGGAATTAGAAAATATTAATTTAGAAGAGGTACAGAGGAATTTAATTTATATGAAAAGGGAATATTTTCAAAATAGTAACAGGAACTCTAAGATGCTTGCCAAACTCACACAGAAAGAAAAAGCCAAAAATGGGATAGGGTTAGTAAAAAATAAGCAGGGTAATGATTGTCATTTGATGAAGGATAAAATAAAAATTTTTCAGGATTTTTTTGAAGAGTTATACAAGAAAAGAGATATCCAAATGAAGAGGACGGAGGAATATGTGGATAAATTTTTGAAGAAAGGATTAGAAAAAGAACATAAGGAAATAATGGATAATAAAATATCGCAAAGTGAAATAGAGGAGGTTATAGACCAGCTTAAAGCAGGGAAATCACCAGGGGCAGATGGTTTAGGACCAGAGTTTTACAAAAAATTTAAAACCTTAATAGTGCCAAAGTTGTTGAAATTATATAATGCAATAATGGAGGGGGAGAGGATCCCAGAGTCATGGGAGCATTCTATAATAATTTTAATTCCGAAACCAGATAAGGATCTAACTCTCCCCGATTCATATAGACCAATTTCACTAATAAACCAAGATGCAAAAATTTTTTCAGGCATTTTGGCTAAAAGGTTAAATAAATGTATAGCTAAATATGTAGGGGAAGATCAATGTGGTTTTATAGCAGGTAGACAGATGCACACATTAATAGGTAGAGTTTTGAGTGTAATACAGGGGATAAAAAAATCAAGGATTAAGGCGGGTATTTTAGCGTTAGATATATTTAAGGCTTTTGATTGTGTGAGCTGGCAAACTTTAAAGTTGGTTATAAATAAAATGGGATTTGGTACTAAATTTAGAACAATAATAGAACAGTTATACTCTAAAAGCACAGCTGTAGTGGTAGTAAATGATGGAATAACGGACAAGATACGACTAGCTAGAGGGACAAGACAAGGATGCCCACTCTCGCCAGTCCTGTTTGTATTGGTGATGGAATTGTTGGCAAATGCAATAAGAGAGGATGAAGAGATAGAGGGGATAGGTAATAGTAATAAAATTAAACTGAACATGTTTGCAGATGATACATTGATGACTATCAGAGATCCTTTAGGTAAAATGGAAAGAATTAAACAGCAGTTGAATGATTTTGAGGAAGTTACGGGGTTAAGGATAAACTGGGCAAAATCGGATTTGATGTTATTCAACTATACTAAAAAGGAAGAAAGGGAGTGGGAAGGGAAGGCTTCAGTTTTGAAAAGCAAAGAGAAAATTAAATATTTGGGTGTTAAGATTACAAAAAATTTAGAAGATTTGGGAAGTGAGAATTTAAATGGATTGAAAAAAGAATTGGAGGAAGAGTTAAAGAGGTATAAGAAACTGAATCTTTCCTGGTTTGGAAGAATAGCTTTAATAAAGATGAAAATTTTACCTAAGATTAATTTTTTCTTTAGAATGTTACCGATAAGAATTTCAGTGATAGAATTAAAAAGATGGCAGAATCTTATAAATAATTACTGCAATGAAGGGAAGAGATCAAGGATTAATAAAAGCAAATGGTATTTAAGCCAAAAGAGAGGCGGACTGGGTCTCCCAAACCTTGAGTACTACTATCTAGCTAATAGGTTAAGACATGTTGTTGAAGCAATTATAGGGGTAGGGGATTTGAAATGGATGGAGGAAAATACGCTAGGGAATATTGAGTTGAAATTGCAAAATGTGTTTTTTAAGCAAAAAGGGAAGGGTAAATGGCTTAATGATTTAGATAACCAATTTCTGAAGTTCCATTGGGAACTTTGGGATAATTATAAAAAGGAATTGTTTTCAAGTAATTCCCCCTTAACACCGGTGATAATGTTAAAGAAATTTCCTGAAAATTTAAAGATGAGGTTAAGCAAAGTTTTAAAAGAAAGAAATAAAATGAAATTAGGAGAGTGGTTAAGGGGGATGAATACAAGAGAGAGGTTGGAAGAAGTTTTGAGAGATTTGGAATTAACGTGGTTAAATTATTTTCAATTAGAACAATGGACTAAAAATTGGATAAGAGAAAATGGAGAATGTAAAGAGAGGACGAAATTTGAGGAATTAATTGAACAAAAAGAAATAGATAAGGGACAAAACATAGGGATAAAGGGGTTAGTGAGTCAAATATATAATATATTAATTGAGAAAGGAGGGCTGGATAGTGCTGGGAAAATGGTTTGGGAGACTGATCTGAAGATACAAATAGGACAACAGAGGTGGGATGGACTATGGAGACAGAGAGTGTTGAGAAATATGTCAGTAAGAATAAAGGAGAATTATTATAAACTTGTATGGAGGTGGTACTTAACTCCGGTTAGATTAAATAAGATTAATAAACAGCTTTCAGCAGATTGTTGGAGGGGTTGTGGAGAAAAGGGAACGTATTTACATATGTGGTGGGATTGTATACATGTGCAAAAGTTATGGAAGATGGTGTTTTATGAGATTGAACAGATTGTGGGATTTAAAGTAGAAGTTACACCAAGGATTGCATTACTCTCACTGCATGATGATCCTAAATGTAATAAAGAAATGAAAGAATTGATAACGAACCTACTGACAGCTGCGAGGTTGATAGTAACTAGGAATTGGAAAATTACAGGAGATTATTGTATTGAAGAATGGTATAAAGAAGTGTGGGACATTGCTATAAATGATAAATTGACATGTAATATAAAAATGCAAAGAGGCATAGTAAAAACGAATGATTTTGAGAGTATATGGAAAAAGTTCCTGGAGTTTGTATTTTCTAAAGGAAGGGGGGTTCCACCAACAGATGAAACTATGAGTTTTTGGAAACAAGAATGAGATCCCGAGGTGGGGGGAGCACTGTTATGTTTATTATATTATGTTTAATAGGTTAATATTGAATATATGATAGTAAGGTATGATAATATCTTGTATTAAGTGATTTTGATTTGTGTTTGTTGTTTTAATAATAAAAATATTCAAAAAAAAATTTAAAAAAAAAAAAAAATAAAATAAAAGGCAGACAGAACAGTCATCTAATTTAATCCCCTGCTCAATGCTGGATCTGCAGTGGGATGTATTTATAGCATCCCTGGGGCCATCCAGTCTCTCCTTAAATCACATGGGTAATTCCGTACCATTGGTATAGTGTAATGATTTTCTCTAACTTATAGATGTGGTGACAATGCTAGACCTGTGGCAATTTTATGAAAGGCCCAGCAATGTCACCATGTCTACATTCTAGAGAAAATCATGAAAAAGGTGTTATACCAATGGTATTTGACAACAGTACACTTGAAGGAAATTGACCAAGAATGGAGGGGGACAATGCTGGAGATACACACATGAGAATGCCAACTTTTGTTGTAATTATCTTAATTATTAGGCATAAGATACCCATGATCATAGTCTGGTTATAATAATCCCCTTGTTACCCTACTTGTAACTGAGGCAGTGAATGTCTGAATTGCTCTTCATTTGCCAGCTAAGTGGCAGCTAAAATGCTCCATGTTTTGTTATGAGTGCTTTAGTTATGCCTGGGGATTCCCCATTGTGCAAAAGAACTGTTATGCTGCTCATAGAGGGGAATGAGGAAGCCATGCCCAAGCATCAGAGCTCCTGCATCATGACCAATGAATGTAAGGGGCAACAGGTGAAGAAGAGTGTCTGAAAATGGGGATTGGAATAAGCACCCCCACTGTAAACTTCTCTTCTTCTACCCATTTCCCCAGCAGCAACTTATAAAAAGGATGTGGAAGATCCATTTCATTCCAAATTGAATTGGGTGGATTTTTTCCTGAGGGTTAGGGAAATTCCAGAAAAAAACAGTAATCTTGCCCAACAAATCCCATCCATTCCTGCACCCTTTATGGACCCACAACAACAATAATCAGAGATGATGATGATGATGATGATGATGATGATGATGATGATGATGATTTCTATACTGCACAATAGCCAAAGCTCTCTGGACGATTTACAGCAATTCATAAGACAATAAAATGCAGCACTAAAAATATAGCATAAAAAATTAAATATCCAACATTTAAAACAATTTAGTCAGCTAAAAACAATTTCAACGAACTACTAGACCTGTTTATATGACTGGCATAAGTGCCCCATTATATTCCATCTAATAACTGCCTGTAGAGGGCAGATTTAACCAGGCGCCAAAAGGATGACAGTGTTGGCTTCAAGACAGCCTCAGAGGGGAGCTCATTCCATATGTCCCACAGACCTCACATGTAAGGATTTCAGAGTAGCTTATTTTCACCTGGTTCTTAGGCAGTCTCTTCTGCCTAAGTACTGCTCTGGGCAGGATTCCCTACAATCCCCATTTTTCAGGATGGAACCAGAGGGCAAGATGCAATTAGGCATTATGGTATACCCCAGAGCTGAGAGCGATGAAACAAAATAGGAGAAGGCTTGAGGGCATGTGGAGAAGAACTCCTAATGGATGCAATCAAATATTGGTAAGTGCCTATAGTAAGGCATATTCAGGGGCACTGAGGGCAGCAAAAAAACAATACTTTGCTGCCACTATTAAATCTTCAATTTGCCGCCCAGCGGAGCTTTTTAGAGTTGTCCGGGGGGTATTACATGCTGGTCCCAAGGACACAGTAGAATCATCTGAGGCCCGCTGTAATGAATTTGCTAGGCTCTTCCAGAATAAAATCTTTTGCATTTGCCAGGACTTAGACTCCAGTGTTATAGCAGGTGAATCTAGTGAGGTGTCCAGAGGACAGTCTTGTCCTGTAATCTTGGATGAGTTTCAGTTGGTACAGCTCGAGGATGTGGACAAGGTGCTTGGACAGGTCCGCGCGACCACCTCTGTACTGGATCCTTGCCCCTCTTGGCTAATAAAAGCTAGTAGGGATGGAACAGCCGGCTGGGCCAAGGAGGTGATTAATGCCTCTCTAAGAGAGGGAGTGGTCCCAGACCATCTGAAAGAGGCGGTAGTGAGACCACTCCTGAAGAAAACTTCCTTGGACCCGGAAAATCTTAGTAACTACAGGCCGGTAGCAAATGTTCCATTCCTGGGCAAGGTCCTTGAACGGGTGGGGGGGGGCAGCTCCAGACACTCTTGGATGAGACTGATTATCTGGATCCATTTCAGTCGGGTTTCAGGCCTGGTTTTGGCACGGAAACAGCCTTGGTCGCCCTGTATGATGACCTATGTCAGGAGAAGGACAGGGGGAGTGTGACTCTGTTGATTCTCCTCGACCTCTCAGCGGCTTTCGATACCATCAACCATGGTATCCTTCTGGAACGTCTGGCTGAGTTGGGAGTGGAGGGCACTGCATTGCAGTGGTTCTTCTCCTACTTAGCAGGATGGCTCCAGAAGGTGGTGCTTGGGGGACATTGCTCGGCCCCGTGGACTCTCCAGTATAGGATTCCGCAGGGGTCGGTGTCCCCCATGCTGTTTAACATGTACATGAAACCGTTGGGTGCGGTCATCCGGAGTTTTGGAGTGCGCTGTCATCAGTACGCTAACGACACGCAGCTCTACTGCTCCTTTTCATCCTCATCAGGTGTGGCTGTGGATGTGCTGAACCGGTGCTTGGCTGCGACAATGGACTGGATGAGGGCTAATAAACTGAAACTCAATCCAGACAAGACTGAGATGCTGCTGGTGGGTGGCTCCTCTGATCGGATGGGGGGCGTTCAACCGGTTCTGGATGGGGTTGCACTCCCCCTGAAGGAGCAGGTTCGTAGCTTGGGGTTCGGTGGCACGGAGTGCTTTCTACCAACTTCGGTTGGTGGCCCAGCTACGCCCCTATCTGGACAGGGAAAACATAGGTTCAGTTGTCCATACTCTAGTAACTTCCAAATGAGATTACTGCAATGCCCTCTACATGGGGCAGCCTTTGAAGATGGTCCGGAAGCTGCAGCTTATGCAAAATGCAGCGGCCAGATTGATAGCTGGAACAGGGAGATTTGAGCATGTAACACCGATTCTGGCCCGCTTGCATTGGCTGCCTATATGTTTCCGAGCCAAATTCAAGGTGCTGGTCTTAACCTATAAAGCCCTACATGGCTTGGGACCACAATACCTGATGGAACGCCTCTCCCGACATGAACCTACCTGTACACTGTGCTCAACATCTAAGGTCCTCCTCCGAATGCCTACTCCGAGGGAAGCTTGGAGGATGGCAACAAGGGAGAGGGCCTTTTCAGTGGTGGCCCCCCGACTGTGGAATGATCTCCCCGATGAGGCTCGCCTGGCGCGAACTTTGTTATCTTTTCGGCGCCAGGTCAAGACTTTTCTCTTCTCCCAGGCATTTTAATAGCATTTTACAACGTTAAGTTTGTTTTTAATGGACCCTAGAATTGTTGTTTTTAAATGGATACTGTTTTTATACTGTTTTTATGTTTTTTTTAAAAAAAAAGTTGTATACTTTTAATGTTTACTATTTTTAATGTTGTAAACCGCCCAGAGAGCTTCGGCTGTGGGGCGGTATATAAATGTAATAAAATAAATAAATAAATAAATAAATAAATACTAATATAAATTGTGCTGTGCTAGCAGAAGGGACATCAAGCATTAGATAGCATGACAAGATTCACTGTAAAACTAATTGTGCCAGCTATGCTACTGGCATTGCACTAGAAGCCCCCTACTCTAGCACAACGTAATTTACATTAGTGTCTGTCTCTTATTGGAGACTGCTCATATTGTAGATAATCAGGAGATTCTCTAAACCATCTGTTTCATCTATTTGGGAATCACTGTGCAAGACTTCAGTTGGAATATTCCGGAGTAGATCTTGTGAGAATGATATCCTAAAGATTAAACATAGTTTCTCTCCCTTAAGGAGTATTTTTAAGAGAAAGAAACGAAAATAGACATTCCATGACTCTTTGAGATTATGGCCATTGCTAGACGAGGCGTTAGCATGGTGTGAGGCCCGGTCTCCCTCCTGTGCATCCAGATGATGCTCAGGGGATTCCAGGGTCAGGCCGGGCTAACGCCTCCCTTAACCCGGGATAAGCGGATTCGCTTATGACCCGGTTTTTCAGCAGCCCCGGCCTGAGGCTGGGGCTGCAGAAAGTCTAGCGACTTCCGTGGTTTTTCCCGGCTGCTCACTTACTCGCGAGTAGCCGGAAGAAGCCACGGACTGGGCACAGCACTCCATAGGAGCGCTGTGCCCATCAGGCCGGGGGGGGGATCACAGGGGCACATGAAGGGGGCATCGGAAATGACGGACGGGGACAGGCATGGCGGATGGGGGGCGTGACGAGCGGGGACGGGGACAGGGCATTGCAGATGGGGGGCATGATGAGCGGGGACAGGGACAGGGCATGGCGGATGGGGGACATGGTGAGCGGGAACGGGGACAAGGCATGGCAGACAGGGGGCATGATGAGTGGGGATGGGGACAGGGCATGGCGGATGGGGGCATGACGAGCGGGGACGGGGACGGGGCATGGTGGAGGGGGCATGATGAGCAGGGACTGGAGACAGGGCATGGCGGAGGGGGGAGAAGAAGAACGGGGATGGGGGACGGTATGGTGGACAGGGGGAGGATGGGCGTGCGAGTGGGCGGGGGGGCATCACACATCGTGGGGGGGGGAAATCAGGGGCAGCGGGGAACCCTTTATTTTTTAAAAAAAGCACTTACCTTTTCCGGCGGTGCGCTCCTGTGCACATGGCCCTATAAATGGCGGAAAAGCGGAGCACACGACAGGGCAAGGGAAAGCCTCGTCACGTGTTGACGTGTAGAAAAGGGCGATGGCGCTTGCTAGCTGTAGCACGCTGTCGCCCCTCCTCCCAGACGGATTTTCTGGTAGGTGTAGCAAGGCCTTATGTGTTCAATTGTATTACTCACATATGTTTTATTTGCATCAAAACACTGTGAATTGACAATTCGAGGGGACTTACGTTGTGGCCACAGCACAGAAAGCGTTTCAGCTGGCTATTTTTTGTTTGTTTGTTTGTTTTTTACTAATATATTACAATTTGCAGTTGCCATGCTGGAGACTTTAGTGATCCACCACTGGCATATACCTAATCTCTCTAATTTGACAGCAAAAGCCATATTAACTCAGCTTGTCATCCATTCTGTTACACAAAGGAGTTTTGCCACCTGAGTACAGAGAAGGAAAAATGTGTCTTACAACAGACCACAATAGGCAGTAATATACCATGTAGTGTTCAAAATTAATTGAATTGCTAATTGTTTCCTGAGCATAGCATATAATTGGATGCAAACAGGAAATATGCCATGCAGGCTTTCTAGCATAATCAGTAATATAGGTGTGTATTGCAGGCAGTACAGATCTTACTTTAATGAATAAATGTTAGATTAACCTTGGGACGAAGAATTCAATAATTTTCTTTTGGCTAACGGAATGGATAAAAGAACAAAGAGAAGCACAAATCTCTCTTGTTGGGCCAAGGATATTTCTCTGCTTTTATGTATACAAAGCTAAACCTGTAGCCTTTGCCAATCTTATCGCTGTTTATAAATATGAAAGATGTGATTCCATCTGCAGCAGTGTGAAACAAAATCTACTATTGCTGCTCACCTCTAGCCCTAAACTACAGATTTAAAGGCAGCAAGTTAATTTATACTACTGTGACATTCTCTTAATAAAAAGACAATAATTTCTTCCACTTCTTCGGGCTGGTTCACACATGTGATGAAGCCTCAGATTATATGGCTACAGTTGTGGCCCTGTGTTAATTATGGTGAGTCGGATGTATCATTCTGCTATTCTAATCAGGAATCAGGTTTTCTGGCTTATACTTAGAAAATGGTTCAGTGGGTTGATCCAAAACCTGGAAGAGGAGGTTTGAGGATGATCTGGGTTGAATTTGATGTAGAAAGCCATTCCTCAAGAAGAAAACATCTCCCAGGCTGATCCATTAAAAGGAATGGTGTAAGCATATATGAATGCATTAAGTATTGGAGTAGTTGGGAGTGTCATCAGACTGGTGGGGGTGGGTGGATCCCATTTCCCTACCGTCGCTTTGCCTCCTGCTGCTGTCCCACAACATGGATGAACAGCTTCCTCTTTCTTCACATGGGGAAGAAAGACGAAACAAGCAACCACCATGTGGCCCATTCTGTGGTTGCTTTTATCATGCTGCTTCTCCGACATGCAGCAGGAAATGGCAGCAAGTTCAGTTACAGCAAAAGCAAATCAACCAACCAAACAAAAAACTACCAGATTTTCCAGGCCTTTTTTTGTGATGGAAAAACGAGCCGAAGGAGTGGAAGACATGTGGGAGGTGGACGATGTCGTAAAAAGGACCCGTGAAAAACTGTGAATGGCCAGTAATGAGTGTGTGATAAAATGCTTATCTGGGAATTAATTAACACAGAGAGTTCTATCCCAAATGCCACCCCAATATAGCTGCACCCTTGTACTATAAACAAGATTCTTAATCGATTTCATTCCTTAATCAATTTCAATTTTGTTATATTTATTTGGAGGCATTGCCAAATACATCTCTTTTTTAAAAAAAAAGTGCCTGGGAAGGAAAAGAAACATCTATCACTTTATTTGGGATTTATTTGACCACACTATCAGATTAGTAAAGTGATTTTATTATTTATTTATTTATTTATTTATTTATTTATTTATTTCATTTACATCCTACCTTTTTCCTGCAAGGAACCCAAGGCGACGTGCATAGTCCTCCTCCTCTCCATGTTACCCTCACAACAACAACCCAGTAAGGTAGGTTGGGTTGAGAGTCTGCAACTGTCCCAAAGTCACCCAGTGGGCTTCCATGGCCGAGTGGTGACTAGAACCCAGATCCTTTGACTCCCAATACAACACTTTAGCCACTACACAACACCGGCTCTAGAAAAGTTATTCAGTGCAACTCTTTTGGCACACCAAGGGTCAAACTCCATGTTGGTTACATTTTTTCTCTCCCCCTCCCCACCGAAAATGCAAGGGGGGAAAGATTAAATCCCCCTTTTCCTAGAGCTCTGTAGTCCCAATCCAGATCTGGGCAATGTGTGTTTACACTGAGATAAGTAATCCAATCACATATAGCTCTGCTATGCATTATTTGAAGAACTTGTAGTGTCGCTCTAACAATTTTCTTATGAGACCCTTAGTAGGCCCCAGCATGTGTTTTTGTGTTCAGGATGGTTCGTAGCCTCTCCTCGGCCAAACTATACAGGGATGGAGCACAAAGACAGGTGCCTCAGTGGCTGTATAATTCCTCTGCCCTCTCCCTTAACCTTTTTAAGCTCCCTTTGCAGAACTTCCCTGACGAAAGTTTCCATCAGAAGAAAAAAACAACGTCTCTAGATTGTCACACAAGCATAAAGCTCTCTTGTTCTTTTATTAGCGTCTTGGCAAATGGGGTGTATATGGTTTTTATTCTACAGCAATTAGAGCTAAGGTCACTATAACTTTGTTAAAACCTGTCGTTGATGTTAATTGGTGGTGACGTTTTATCAATGTTTAAAAATGTTCTTCTTCTGAAGCCATATTTCTAATTTTGATTCTGCTTTCTTTATTGATTTTAATCTGTATGTCTGAAAATACCTCCCAAGTGATAATCACTAAAATGCCATTTAGAAACATTTAAAGCCCAAGAGAGGGGTTTCCTTCAGAATCTATCAATACCAGCTTTCTTGTTTCTAGTCACTCAGGGCCTCATCCTGCCATCACTATTCAAGCAAAATATGCCTCCATCATGGCAGAGTGCACAGCCTTGACTTGCCCTTGAACGTGTACAGGACAGAGCGAGTTCTGCCCTTCAATATGTAGAGGGAGCAGGGAAGCCTATTTTTTTTTAAAAAAAAAAAACTTATTTATATATTATTTCTATTTATTAGTTTCCTCAAAAAACTAATAAATGATTCCAAGCACCGTTAAAACCCTAAACAACACTTAAATTCGGACACAAGAAGATATATTAAACACCTACAAATCATTTCACATCCATCAAAGAACTTTCAATAAAAAATTGCCTTGTGTTTCCAGCCAGCTATGACTCTGACTTATGGGAATGGGCAAAGGTTAGGAGGTGAGTGAATATTCAAATGTAGCTTTTCGAGGCCTTGCTTCCAGTGCTATGTCCAGGCAGTGCGGTCCTTTGCCATGTCCAGTGGCAGGCTGAAGTAAGTGATCCTCCTCCGTTGGTGGCAGAGTTTCTAGTTTTGGTGGCTGGCTGAGGGAGGGAGGCTTCAGAGAAGACTGTCTTCCCTTGATGACTGGGGGACTAGGGCACATGCTCAGAGGAACTCCCAGCATGTTTTCTCCTCTCATGCTTCAAGTCAGCTTCAGGGAGAGACAAAAGTGTCTGATCCCACAACCTCCATCTCAGACCTTAGCTAGACATACCTGTTGTTATGGAGGAGAGGAGGGGAGACCTCGTGTTATGAATAACGTGAGATCTCGCCCTCAGTTACACGTAAGGTGCAACAACCTCAATAAGAGAGGTGTTGCACCCGCCATTTTTTATTTTTAGAGCAGCCGGCAGCACACGAGCACTCTGGCAACTCCAGGTAGGTGGTGTGTTTCTTTTTTAAAAAATAATCATTTCCCCGCTCCCCCCACCCTAGCCCCGATGGGCGCTGCACTCCATGCGTGGTTCCCATCGCGGAGCTGGGAAAAGCTATGGAAATGGGCCACATGCTTGCAGTCTTGGGCTCAGCCTGAGACAGCAGAAAAACTGGGCCCAAAGTGTAGGGCTGTATCCCGGGGCCAGTGAGGGATGATCCCTTCCTGATCCCGGGATCCCCTGTGCATCATCTGGATGCTCAGGGGCGATCCTGGGTATCAGCCTGGGACAACCACTGGTCTAGCTAAGAAAACCCATGATTTTCTTGCATGATTGCCTACTATTAGTTGTTCTGCTCCCGTTTTAACTGGAAGAGTCCTTGTCAACTTTATCAGGCCAACCTGGTGGGCTATCTAAATGCTTGGAAGGGACCGCATACCCCTAGCTCAGCTCTGTTGGGTATGGTCTTGGTGTAGGGCATTCTACAATCACATAACCCTATTCCCCCTTCTGAACAGGTCTGGACCACAGACTACTAAAGACAAACAAAGTGGCAGACCATAATAACAGTTCTCATGTGCCCATTTGCTTTATGAGGCAGGTGCTCCTGCAGGCTACCAAACAGAGAGACTAATAAGCCATAAAGTTACTTAGTTGGGTCTGCCAGAAACCCGACCTCACCACTCCTGGCAGGTCCATGTTCTCAGCTGAACTTGATGGAATCACACCCTCCACCCTGGGTTTAATTTACTGACTTCCCCTTGCTGGGCCTTGCAGGAAACTATAGGGACAAATGGAGAAGGTATACATCACAAACACAGAGTGCTGAGAACCAAGGCAATTCAATGGGTCTTACTTTTGAGTAAATATCTGTGGCTAAAAGTGCTGCCTCCGCAGGCTTGAAACTTGACCACAAACTGGATCACAATCTGCTACTTTGAGATCCAAACAGGAAGAAAAAGCATGCAGCATAAAATGAGCTGTAATAACTAACACAGGAAACTGTAACTTATTCTAATATAGAATATTTTCCTGTATCATCTTGCATGCTTCCAGAATTAATCGGGGATTTTAACTCCAGTAGAACAATTTCCCAGGTTTTCTCCAAATACAGACACAGAACATCAAATGCTCTCTTTTCTTGAGGCAGTGTCAATCAGTCAAGTTTATTGCTTTTGGCCAATGGCCTTTGCATAAAACAAACAACACAACAACAGTACAATCAGCAACAAATATGGGAAGACAAAGAATTTACAGAAGTTAAACATATGCATATAGACATAATTCATATAACACTTGATATACAAAATGTAAAAATATAAAATAGTCTAAAATAGTCTAAAATAGTGTGTCATTGTTGATCCATAAGTGATATGATGTAAATCAGATATGGTCAAATGCAATAATCTCCTTTACAATTGACGGCTATCTCTGCTATGTATTTCTTTCTGATCTTTTTGGCAGCTGTGGCAAACAGAGCTACACGCCAAGTCACTTATTTATCCATATCCACTAGGAGGTAAAAAATCACATCCAGTGGGCTCTGGGAAGGACAATTTTCGATCAAGGGTGTCACAAATCGTTTCCTTGGGTCATTGTATAGTGGACAGTGCAGAACATAATGGACAAGGTCCTCTGGCTCAAGGCGACCACAAATGCAAGTACGCTCATTTCTTGGGACGCCCCTGTGTCTCCCATCTCTATAGGCAGTATCCATCATATTTAGACTTAACTCTGTGAAAGATTTCCGAAGTTGTACAAATGTTAATTGGTAATCCATTACATAATTCTATCAGACATTGTTTGGGTAGTCTAGTATTATCCATCTGTTGTATCTTAAACCAATAGCATATTATTTTTTTATCTATTTGGCTCTCTATACTCAGTACACAGGTTTCTAACCTAATCATAGCAGACAATACATCTTTAGGCAAGCCCAGCAAGGCTCTCAAAAATTAGTTTTGATGGGTTCTAAGCCTAACACCTTCAAGGTGCCCCAAACCTCTGCCCCATAAAGGATTTGTGCCATTGTTTTGGCTTTGTAAACAGTTAAGGCAAGGTTTACTAAATTTCCTCCTTCAGAGCAGCAAACTTCAGACTCACCTTAGCTAATCTAAAGGTTTGCATTTTAATGCTTGACAATTGTTCTTTCCAGGAGGATGTTTCTGAATGGACCAAACCCAAGTATTTGAATGTTTTCACTTGATTTATAATATATCCATCCAGATGCCAGACATGCTTTTTAGGGCACTTCCCAAATACAACAACCTGTGTCTTAGCGTAATTTAGGGTCAAGGCATTTCTCTTACAGAATGAAGCAAGCTTTGTGAGAAGCCGTCTTAGTCCCACCTGGGTTCTAGATACAAGTACTAGGTTGTCAGCATACATTAATAATGAGTTTTTTTATCAAGAATTGTGACAGGGGCAAACTGTAGACCATCCAGTTCCTTTACCATATCGTTAATGTAGAAGTTAAACAGAAAAGGTGCCAAAATGCATCCCTGCTTTACTCCAACAAAAGTGTTTATTTTCGGGGTAAGGTGGCCTGCCAGATCAACTTTGACTTGCACTTATGTATCAGTATACAACGTTTCGATAAGGAATAATAAACAACAGTCTATATTTGTCATTTCCAATTTCTGCCACAATAAATGTCTAGAAACTGTGTCATATGCTGGCTTCAGATCAATAAAGGTGACATACAACTTTTGCTTCATATTATGAACATATTTACACGTCAGGAAATTCATCACAAAACACAAGTCAGCTGTAGACTTCCCTCTTTGAAATCCTGCTTGTACCTCAGAAAACAGTTTTTGCCTGTCTGCCCATTCTTCTAACTTTTCAAGGAGAAGCCTAGCATATAATTTGGAAGAAATATCTAGAAGGCTAATGGACCTATAATTAGCTGGATCTTTCTTATCTCCCTTTTTATATATGGGCGCAATAATGCTCAACTTCCATCCCTCTGGTACCTGGCCAGTAAGGTCTATGTGAGTAAATAGTTTTGTAAGAATAGGTATCCAGTACCCTGGTCTCACCTTAAAAAGTTCCGTGGGGATCATGTCTTCTCCAGGAGCTTTGTTAGCTAACTGTCTAGCAATGGTCCCTTTGATCTGATTCAAGGTGACATCTGGCCATTCAGGGAAGTCTAATGACTGGGCATGATGGACTTGTGAAGACATGCCAGTTTGAGGGCCATATATTTCATTAAAATATTTCTCCCAGTTCTTTCCTTGCACTGATGCTTCTAGTGAGTAACTTATTGTTCTAGTACCTTGAGCAATCAAGTGCCAGAAAAGCTTTTATCTCTTTACACTGGCTGTTGAAAAGTTCAAATGAGTATCATCAGAACATAATTCGTGAGGCTCAATTATTAGTTTGAAAAGTGGGTTCAACACATAACACTAAGGTCGTAGCTAGACCTAAGGTTTATCTCAGGATTGTCCTGGGGTCAAACCTGTTCATCTAAGTGCCACACAGGGCATCCAGCGCTCAGGCAGGGATGAACCCAGGATGATCCTGGGATAAACCTTAGGTCTAGCTATGGGCTAGCTTTGATCTCATATTGGATGTCAACATGGTGTAACAACCTGGCTGACACTGGCTTGGTTGTCAACTGTATACTATCTGATCATCCGTTGCAGAAAGCCATCATATACATTAAACAAACAAAAAACCCTATGTTTTACAAAACAACGTTAAGGCTCTGCAGTTTTCAAACAAGCAGCAAAAAGCAGGGAAATTGGGTGTTAAGCCTCACAAGCCTAAGGAGGCAGAAGGTGCAAGTGAAATTCTCATTCTCCCAAAGCAGATAAACCAAGAGGACAGGATGGAGAATATGATATGCAGAGGTGACTGTGGGGTTGTGGAAAACTGATGATGAACAACTTAGGACCACCTACTTCTCTCCTTTTTTTTAGAGCATCATCTCATGTTGAGAGTTGCAACCCAACACATCTGACAGGCACCCAGTTGGGGAAGGCTGTTCTAGAACAAGGGCAGGCAGAATGTAGATCTCCAGATGTTTTGGAGCTCAACTCATAAAAAACCCTACCAGCATGGGCAGTGATCAGGAATGCTGGGAGTTGATGTCCAAAACATCAGGATAAATCTATTTTCTGCCCACATATGTTCTAAAGTATGATGTTTTCCAGCATTAAGATATGCAATCCATCAAGGAACTTTGAAGGAGGTGAAACACTTTAAATAGACTGCCTTAAACCAAATGAAGTGACAAGGAATGAATCTTGAATATCTAATCCAGATAGTTCTTTTGACATTAAAATTAGTTTTCTACAGATGGCATAGGTTTTCTATTTATTGAATATCAGATATATGGTTTTGGGGGCCTAACATAGAGGATTTTTCTTACATGTTCAGCAGAGCTAACACCTGGTATTTTCATGCGTAAAGATTATTTTAAAATTAATGATGAAAATATTTTTTGTATTCCCCATAACACATAACATGGGAGTTGCAGTGCAACACATCTGGATAGCACCAGGTTGGGGAAGGTTGTGTTACACTTGAACCTTGTACCTGTCTTCACAGAAGTCAGTGCCACTGGGTTCACAAAGGTTTACTCTCAAGTGGTACAGGATTGCAAACTAATCTCATCTGAAAGGCGTTCAAGACTGCCAAACTAAACCTTTTCTGCTCCTCTGACACTTTGATGAGATGATGTATTGTGGACGAATTGTGGGGAGTAAACAGTATATTTTGTATAAACACTTTTTAAGAAAAAAAATGTTGGCTTTTTGAAGGGTAGGATATTAACCCAAAATAGAAAGTGCCTGGCACATGTTCTGGTTCTAGATCTGTGAATATAGAACAGCATTCCCCAACCTACTGCCCTCCAGATGTTTGAGATTACAATTGTGGTGGAACCCAAAAGGGCAGGTCCCAGCATTCCTGAACATGGGACATACTGAGTTGCACAGATGTGAGTTGTAGTTCAATATCTTTGAAGGACACCAGGTTGGGGAAGGGCTTCTCTAACAAAAGAGAGAAGTAGGTGGCCCTAAGTTGTTTGTCAACAGTTTCCCATTGCCCCACAATCACCTCTGCATATTATATACTCCATCCTGTCCTCATGGTTTATCTGCTTTGGGAGAGTAAGAATTTCTCTTGCACTTTCTGCCACCTTAGGGAGGATGTGGCGTTAAGGTTTGTGAGTCTTAGGTTTGTGAACTCCCAATTTCCTTGCTTTTTGGTTCTTGGTTGAGAGCTCTAGAGCCATAACGTTGCTTTGCAAACCATAGTAGTTTTTGTTTGTTTGTTTCATGGATATAGCTAATAGTGTATGGGAATGCTGTGGGATAACAGATGGCCACCTTTTGTGTGAGTGGGCTACAGTTGTAACATTGCTGCACTTATGCTTGACACTAAATATGCCATACCAGGAGCTGCGTTGCTTTGACGGGCATCCAAGATGAAGAGTGACACTTCTAATAGGAATGATCTGGATGTACGGAACAGAATAAACGCCTAATGGGAAGATGACAGGAGTACTGTAAATGTAAATTATTTTTGTTATATCTGTCTTTTGTTATTTCTGTCTTTTTTATTTTTATTTTTTATTTTATTTAATTTTTATTATTATTTTATTTTGTTATTTTAAGTGTTATTTTTAATTGTTTTTTATTATTTTGTTTTTTATTTTTATTGTTAATTTTTATTGTTGTTATTTATGGTTATTTTTTATTATTATTTTATTTTTATGTTTTTGTTATTTCTGTCTTCTAAGAAGCATTCTGGTGTTTGCTGGTTCGTTTAAAAATGTATATTAAACTTTTTCTGGGACAGATCTAAGGAATATGTTTACTGCTTCAGACAACTGCCTTTCAAAAAATAATCCCAGTTATTGCCAATGTCCTTTGCCTCCCTAAAGCTGCTCCAAGGATGGGGGCTGATATGAGATGCCTGTTAAAACTATTCGCAAAATAGCATATGAATATGAAGGAGCTGAGTTGAAATATCAGGATGAGAGGAGGGATCACATGCAAATGTAGCAAATTAACTTTTTGAGCTGATTATGGCAAAAAGTCACGGTCACCGCATAGGTCAGCCAGCTTCTTGTTAATGAGGCCTTATTTAGGAGAGGCAACGCAATCTTCCCCACTCCCCCTCCGCAACCCCTTTCCTACAAAAGAATGTTCTCTCATTTCCTCTATTTCTGCAACTACGTGCTGTTTTGTTTCTAGGGCTGTTAAATGCAGCTTAAAAACATCATTACTTTCTCAATCCCTTGAGCTGCTCCCTTAGGTATATAATTTGGGCCAAGGGAGGGTCAGGTTTCATGCAATCATATGCCATTCAAACTTTTTCCACAGTGCTAATGTGGAGTATCTCATGAATACTGCATTGTTTTAATGATGGCTTAAGTTTATCAGGCAGAAATCGCTGCTTCCATTTACTTGTACAGTGAGTTCTATGATCCGCTGCATAATCACAGACCTTCTACTCCCATATTGCAAGGTGGCATGGTGGATAAGGGATTGGACTGAGCCTAGGTTCTGCTCAGCAATAAAGCTGACCTGGTGGCCTTGGTCTAAACACCATCTCATCCTTATCTAAACTACCCCACATGGTTGTTGGATTGATAACGTTGGTTATCAACCCAAGGACCAACAACCCAAGGTTGTTGGTCCTTCAAGCAGAATTACATTTTAAGATCAAGTTCACTTGATTGTGCCCTTTCTATAAGTTTATAAAACTCAGAGAGCTTCAGCTATTGGACGGTATAAAAATGTAATAAATAAATAAATAAAATAAAACAAATCTCCAATAGCAGTAGATTATGTGTAATGTGGTTTTTTGTTTTGTATTTTGAATAAAATAGACTATGGGCTCATCTACACCAAGCAGGATATTCCACTATGAAAGTGGTATGAAAGCAGTATATAAAAGGCAGGAGCCACACTACTGCTTTATAGTGGTGCTGAAGTGCACTGACAACTGTTAGGGCCCATGACACATCTACACCAAGCAGGATATAACAGTATGAAAGCAGTATGAAAGCTCTATATGGTATGTGTCCATGGGCCCCAACAGTTGTCAGTGCATTTCAATACCGTTATAAAGCAGTCGTGTGGCTTTTTTCCGCTTTATACCACTTTCATATTGGGATATCCTGCTTGGGGCTTTGCTAGACCTACTGCCTAATCTGAGCGGTAGGAGCAGCGAGCCCATGCTACTTGTGCCTTGATAGACATGGACACGACAGAAGAAAGCAAATCCCCATCACGTCCACCATTTTTTTATTTTTTAAAGGGGCCAGACACAGGAATCCTCCTGCTTAGGTAAGGCCCTTTAAAAAAACAAATGTTCTCCCTGCTCCCCCCCCCCCGGCCATGAGTCCCCCCCTCTCCCGCCGGCTTCATTTTCCTCCTTCCCTCTCTGCCTCCGATCTCCCCCAACCTCCCGCTTCTTCCGATCTTCCCCCCTCTCCCACCGGCTTCATTTCCCCCCCATCCCCGCCAGCAATGTCACCCACCCGCCAGCCCCCTTCCCCCTGCTTCCAATCTCCCCCCTCTCCTGCCAACTTCATTCCCCCACACACCTCCCCGGCTCTGCTGCTTGTCCCGGCTACTCATGAGTAAGCGCAGTAGCCAGGAAAAGGCAGAACAAGCTAGATGCCCACAGTCTTGGGCTCAGCCTGAGGCCACGGTTAATACCAGGCCAAAAGAAGTTCCGGTTAGCCCAGGCCGAAGGAGGTTTCAGCCCAGGCTGACCCCGGGATCCCCTGTGCATCTTCTGGATGCACAGAGGTGAGCCCGGGGTCAGCCTGGGCTGAAACCTCCATCTAGCAAAGCCCTTAGTGTAGAGATGAGTCCTAAGAGTGCAATGCTATTATTAATTATTAGAAACCACTAAGTTGGAGGCTTCCAATCATCCAATACTGTGTGGGAGAAGAGCTGGAGGTGATCTTCAGTTCTGGTCCTTCTGAGCTGTAGTTTTCATAGATGGTCTTTTCTTTCCTTTTTGCCTGTCTAGTGATTGCTAGACAGAAGGGGAAGGAAGGAGGCTGGCAGAAGCTCTGAACAGCTTGTATCCCGGCCTCTCTAGACTCTCCCTCCACCCTGCCCATTGGAACACTCCTTTTCACACTCTCTGAGGTTGGTTTTTCTAATGTCAGAGGGTCGCCGGCACAGTTCTTTCCATGCTGGCTGCAAGGGAGTGGGGGAAGGGATTACTCTATGGTCTCCAATCCTAGAGAAAGGAATCCTCAGTATCCTAAGGCCCCTCCGACAATGTCTAGAGGCTATAGGATTGCTCCTTAAGGCAATTTTGTACTCAGTTACCTGTGAGTAATTCCCACTGAATTCAATGGTACTTACTTTTGAGGAGATATGCAAAGGGTTGTTCTGTAAATCCAAGCATTTCATGTTCTGTTCTGCATGTTTATGAGACACGAGGGCATTGCGTGAGGGCATGTATTGTGTCCTCATGTGCATGAGAGGAGAGAGACAGGTGAGGAAGGCCTCAGGACCTGCTCCAGCTGGACTGTCCCCCTCCTCACATGGCCATTTAGCACCAACTGTCCCATGGGAAGGATTCTGATCATTTGTTAAATGTTGATTCTGTTTATTGTGAATTTTGAGCATTTCTTTGGATGCTATTTGCAAGCTGCCTTGGAAGGATTTATTTCCTGAAGGGTTGAATATAAATAATTGTAATCCATACATGATAAATAAATGTGGGTAAGGGAAACCTGCTTGACACCATTTAATACTCTTAGGACTCATCTACACCAAGCAAGATATTCCACTATGAAAGTGGTATGAAAGTGGTATGTAAAAGGCAGGAGCCACACTACTGCTTTAGAGTGGTACTGACGTGCACTGACAACTATGGGGGCCCGTTGACACATGCCATAGACCACTTTCATAGTGTTATATCCTGCTTAGTGTGGATTTGTCATGGGCCCCAACAGTTGTCAGTGCACTTCAATACTGCTATAAAGCAGTAGTGCAGCTCCTGCCTTTTATATACCGCTTTCATACTACTTCCATAGTGGAATATCCTGCTTGGTGTAGATGAGCCCACAGTATCATATTGTTCCATGAAAAAGAAACTTTGAGTGTGATTGAACCAAAGCTAGGGCCTTGCTAGACGAGGCGTTAGTGCGCTTCGAGGCCCGGTTTCCCTGCTGTGCGTCCACATGATGCACAGGGGAATCCGGGACCAGGCCGCACTAAAGCCTCCCCTAACGCGCCATAAGCGAAGTCGCTTATGGCGCGCCTTTTCCCCGCTTAGGGCTGCGGAACGTCTAGCAAGGTCCATGGCTTTTTGTGGCTACTCGCTTACTCATGAGTAGCCGGGAAAAGCCACGGACTGGGCTCAGCGCTGTGCCCATCAGGCCAGGGGGGGATCCTGGGGGGGGGGAACATGGGGTGGAAGGCCAGACCGGCAGTAGAGGGGAATGGCGAAGGGCGACACGGGACAGGGAGGGAGATGGCGAACGGCGACACGGGACAGGGAGGGAGATGGCGAACGGCGACACAGGGGACAGGACGGGGAGGGAGATGGCGAACGGTGACACAGGGGACGGGACAGGGAGGGAGGGCGGGGAAAGAGTGGGCAGGGGGCAGGGGGCTTAATTTTAAAAAGGGTGGGGGGCTTAATTTTTTAAAAAAGGCTCCTACCTTGTCCGCAGTCTTCGGGGCGCACGTGGCCCCTTTAACAAAACAAAAAAAATGGCCGACACTGCAGGGCTTCCGGAGTCCCTGCACGTCAGCCGTCTTGGAGGCGGTGCGGTGCGTGCTAAAGTTAGCATGCCATCGCCCTGCCTCCCTGCCGGCTTATCCGGCAGTGTCTAGCAAGGCCCCTAGGCACTGAAGTCCTCAGGCATTACAGTCGCATAGAAACTCATCTGGATGCACATCCCATTGAACTTAGTAGGACTTACTTCAGAATAGCATGCATTGGATTGCACTGTTAATTCCAGTGGGAAAGTTAAGCATGTGCTTAGATTTGCTTAACTCTGGCGGGATTATGCACACTGACAGGTCATTCCCCCTGTACAGTGAACTCTTGTGAAAAAATTATAATCATATCTGGAATGATTCCCCCCTCCCCCCATTCATGTGCCCACAGACAAAATGCGGTTTTTTAATTAATTTGTCCCAGATGATGTTTTAATCTCTACTCAATTTTACAAGACAAAAACAACAATAGTTCTTAGAACCAGAAAATTAATCAGATCAATTGAAACTTGTCACTGACTGCACTGCAAATTGCTGCAACCTCGACTTGATCTTGAATCGTCTCAGACGCAGTACTCCTCTTGAAGTCAATATTGTTTTAAGCATGAGAGGGCTATGAGGTCAGGGTCTTACAGTCTCAGTTATAGCTAACTCTTAAACCTCTAGAAGGGATGTGACACCTCAGCCTGGTCGCTAATTGACTGATTGTGGTGGCATACTAATTGACTGCTTGATATTTTGTTTTTAAACAAGTGGCAGGGAAACATGCTTATTAAAGGAAAGCCTAGGAATGAGCATTTGTCACACCCAGGACTTCCTTTTCCAAATGCAGTGGGGCGAACAGAGCATGTCTTGAATTTCAAAGCTACTTTCTATTGCTTTTGGCCTAGAAAGGATAGAAGCTTTAGGGTTGGAGGATAGCTCAGATTGGGCAAAAGCTAGCTGAAAGACATTAGGTGGGGCAATCCTATGGGCATGTAGCAGGACACATCACTTCCTAAGCCCTGCCAGCTCATGCTGACCAGGGCAGAAGAAGGAGAGATCAGTTTTTTTTTTCTCCTCTCCCCTTACCAACTGTTCCTACTAAAAAATCACCTTAAATGAGAGTTTTAATGGGAGAGAAAATAAATACATCAGCTCCGGTTTGGTTTTCTCGCTTTCTTGGAGAGTGCCAGGGGAATGAGAGAGGTTTGGATCCAATAAATGAAAAGCCTCCTCCAGTCCACACATGGCAAACAATGTCCCAGGAGGAAGAGGACATTGTGGCTGCCATTTTAAAAAAAGACGCAGGAGCTGGAGCGCACCAATGCTCCAGCGCAAAGGTTAGTCTTTTTTTCTTTTTCTTTAAAGCCCCAAACCTGCTCCCCCACCCACCCACGATGGGCACGGAGCACTTGCAGAGCTCCATGCGCCATGCCTGGGTCTGGGTCCTCACGGTTACTTGTGAGGTGCTGGGACAAAATTGTGACAGCAGGCTACCCATTCCATGGTCTCGGGATCATCCCAAGACCACAGGAAAAATTTGAAATAAAGGATAGGGCAATATCCCGGGGCAAGGGAGGAATCATTCCTCCCTGCTCCCGGGATTCCCTGTGCATCATGTGGGGTTTCCCGGAATATCACCCCATCTAGACATGCCCTCTGTTTGTGCAGGGTTTTGCTGCCGAACACAAATACTTATATTCCTTGATAAAACAGCATCCAAAAATACACTTGATGTAATAATTTGATAAAATCATGTAAGATCACATCAAGATTGCTTTTTGCAAGCTTTTTTAATGGGTTCATTGGCAGGAGATCTACCCACCCCTACCCCAAAACACACAGAAGAGCCATTCACTCAGGTCTCTTCTTTGTAAGATCACCAAAGAGAGCCTCCATGCTCAGAGGCAATAGAACTTCAACTGAAAGAGAAAGAAAGAGATCCAGAACTTCCCTCAAACATACTGCAAAGTAACAGAACTGTATTATTATTTTGTATATTGCTTGGTTTTGATATTACGAAATAAATTTCTCATGCATCCCCACTCCCAAGTATATACGGTCATTCTGAGCCATTGAAGTCGCCTGTATTTCCACACCCACCCACCCTGCAAAATAACCTGTCCCATTTACTGTTAAGCACAGGGCGCAGTTGCAGTAAACACATATCACAGAGGGCGAGTGTGTGAGCTTTCCTTGGCTTGAGTAGGCAACCAGACAAAGCTGCATTGCGTATTAATTTGTCACACATGCCCTCAGTCACTGTTTTTAGAAACATCAAGACAGGCTACAATTTGTGCATCGAAATAAAGATAGGTCTGATAAATTTTCTAAAATGATTCTAAATGAATTTTAGAATCCTGGTTTTATGAATTGTTGGTTGTATCACAGATTCAAGCAAGCCCTGGTTATTTTAAGCCATATCCTAGTGGCTTTCAGCTTTATACTTCGGGCACCCTTCAATGCAGATTTATTTGTCAATTTGGTGAGTTTTCTAGAGTATTTTCTTGGGACACAGGCCTTAGCTAGACAGGGCTTTATCATGGGGCGAACCCCATAATTGCCCCTGTGCGTCCACATGACGCACAGACGATCCCGGGATCTGGGAGGAATCATCCTTCCCTTGCCCCAGGACAGAGCCTTCCACTTTGGGCCCGGTTTTCCCGAGACCACAGAACATGTGGCTCATTGCCGCAGTTTGACCCAGCTCCGCGCAATTCCTCATGCAGAGCCACACACAGGGCGCAATACTCCTCAGGAGCACTGTGCCCATTGGGTAGGGTGGGGGGGAGCGGGGAAAATAAGTTAAATTAAAAAAAAAATATTTAGCACACAAGCGTTTGTGTGCTCCGTCTTCTTTAAAAGTAAAAAATGGTGGGCGTGACACCTCTCTTTCTGAAGTCATCACGCCTCATGTGTAAACGGAGGTGGGATCTTGCATTAATCGCAATGCAAGATCTTCCCTCCTCCATCGTGGACTATCAGGTAGGTCTAGCTAAGGCCATACTCTCAGTTCATAGGTAGCATCGTCCATGCCTTTGGGGCTCACTCTGAACAAAATGGTAGCATACCCTCACATGTGACTGCAAGTAAAAGGGACACCTAGTCATGGTGCTCTTGCTGTCTTTTAGGGGCGCTTATCTGTTCACCCCTGATATTCTTTCAAAAAACTTACAACCTCTAGGACCACATATTAAATTTATAGTTAGAGGCTGTTACAAGGCTGGGAAGAGGCATTTCAATTTCTCAAACAGCTCCATTTAATTTATTTTTGTTTTTAAAATATTGATTTAATGAGTTAGTACATTTATATTCCCTTCTTTCCACTAAGAAGATAAAGCCAATGTAAGTAGTTCTGCCCCCATTTATCCTCAAACTAGCCCTATGACGTAAGTGAGGCTGAGAGGCGGTAACTGATCCAAAATCACCTTCTTGAAGTATTTCAGATGTGTAAACCTGTGCAGGTGCTTAACTAGCTTTTGTGTGAACTCCTCTGGAACAGTTCAGTCATTCACTAATTATTAGTTTCAATTGGCTGTTGACATTCAAATCCCTAAACAGCTAGGGTCCAGGATACCTAGCTAACTGCCTTCCCTTTTATAGTACACTAAATTGACCCCTGAGATCTTCTGAGGGGGCCTTATTGGTTGTTCCACCCACAGCACGAGGAGATCTTATTGGTAGTGGCACCCACCCTCTGGAGCAGCCTCCCTCTTGTGGCAAGCTTCAAACAGCTCTTGAAAATGCATTTCTTCACTCAGGCATTTGCTGATTTTAACTAATGCGCTGGCATTATAAACTGGCATATCGATTTATAAACCTCTTAAAATGTAACTCCCATTTTCTGTGTCTGTAAGGGAATGTGATTGCAGTCTGCAATAGCATACCTTGGGCTTCTCCACACAGGGCTTTTATCCTGCAATTGAAATTAGTTACTCACTGAAGTTTGTGGGTTCTTTACTTGGCATCATTAACCTCCAGGGCCTCTCCTCTGCTTTCTGAACTTTATTCCAGTTTTTTTTTTTTTTTTTTTTAATACTGTGGATAATGAAATATTTACATATACTGAGTTGTATTTCTCAGTGAAAATAGGAAGTGGCTCTATAGCATAGTGCCATTTAGTGGCTGTATAATGATATATATATATATATATAGATATATAGATATATATATATATAGATATATAGATATAGATATAGATATAGATATAGATATAGATATAGATATGACTTGTAGATAAAGGGATTCACTGTGAGACTAAAGTGGAAGTCCATGAAAAGGGACAATCTTAATCCCGCAAAGAATATAGACGCAGAACCTGGTAAAGTTGTAAGATAAAAAGCCTCTGTGTCGAGAAGCTCCTTGATGAATTCATTTTAACTGTGGACGTTCAACTCTGCTCCTCCCCAGGGGAAAAACATTTGCTCCAAATTAGGGGAGAGCCAGAAAATTTCAGATCCAATCATATCACTCCCAAAGCAGCTACATTTTGGCAGCTGAAACGGCCACTGAAATTGGGGACATTTTGTGGACTGGAAACACTTACCTTGCTGGTTGTTGTTGTTGTTGTTTTAAAAAGTAGTCCAACTGTTAATGCTTCTCTCTTTCTCTGACAGAGAGAGTACTATTGGATGCCATTCTTATTCCCCAGAAAGTGGTGTGCTGTCACCTTCAGCAGGGGGTGGGGGTGGGGGAAGGTGCCCAAAAACTCTTTCTCGCTGATGAACGGAAGGAGATAAAAAGAAAGATTGTAACACTTGGGGCTCATCTACACCAAGCAGTGTTATCAATATGTGGATGATACCCAGCTCTACCTTTCCTTTTCATCAAACCCAGGTGAGGCAGTGACTGTTCTGAACCAGTGCCTGAGCACGGTAATGGACTGGATGAGGGCTAACAAACTGAGACTCAATCCAGACAAGACAGAGGTACTGTTAGCGGGTGGTTCATCTGTCCGGCGAGGTGATGTTTGCCCTGTCCTGGACGGGGCTGCACTCTCCCTTAAGGATCGGCTCTGTAGTTTGGGGGTGCTCTTGGATCCAGAACTGTCACTTGAGGCACAGGTGAACTCAGTGGCAAAGAGCACCTTTTATCAGCTTAGGTTGATATACCAACTACGCCCTTATCTGGACAGAGATAGCCTAGCTACAGTTATCCATGCTCTGATAACCTCTCGTTTGGATTATTGCAATGCGTTATACGTGGGGCTGACTTTGAAAATGGTCCGGAAGCTTCAGCTGGTACAAAACAGGGCAGCCCGTTTACTAACAGGGACTGGATGGTGAGATCACATTATGCCAGTCCTTTTACAACTTCATTGGCTGCCAGTCCAGATCTGGGCCCGATTCAAAGTCCTGGTATTGACATTTAAAGCCCTAAACGATTTAGGGCCAGGTTATTTGAAGGAACGCCTCCTCCCATATGTACCTGCCCGGACCTTAAGATCATCTACAGGGGCCCTTCTTCGTGAGCCCCTGCCTAGTAGGCTGGTGGCTACTAGGAGGAGGGCTTTCTCCGCTGTGGCACCCCGTTTGTGGAATGAGCTCCCCAGAGAGGTCCGCCTGGCGCCTACACTGTACTCCTTTCGTCGCCAGCTGAAGACCTTTTTATTCTCTCAGTATCTTAACACTTAATTTTAACTTAAATTTAAATTGTACTGTTTTAACTCTGTATTTTAATTTTATATCAATTTTGCTGCGTGGTTTTTATCCTGGTTGTGCTTTTTATACTGTATTTTGTATTTGTGCTTTTAACCTGTTGGTTGTTTTATTATGGTTTTAATGTTTGTGAACCGCCCAGAGAGCTTCAGCTATTGGGCGGTATAAAAATGTAATAAAATAAATAAATAAATAAATTTTCCACTATGAAAGCGGTATATAAAAGGCAGGAGCCACAGTACTGCTTTGTAGCGGTATTGAAGTGCACTGCAGGATGTACAGTACTGCTTTATTTATTTATTTATTTATTTAAGGATTTTTATGCCGCCATTCAGCCAAAAAAGGCTCTCACGGCGGCTTACAAAAGTATTTCTTGACAGTCCCTGCCCACAGGCTTACAATCTAAAAGACATGACACAAAAGGAAAGGGGATTGGGAGGGGGGAGGAGGAGGGGGGAAAGGAAAGCAAATTCAGGCACTACAATCTTAGTTGGAAAGTTCAGCAGTGACAGTTGACAGCAGGAGGGAGGGGGCTCTCAGCTGGAGCTGGACCCAGGCACGGTGGACAGGTGCCTGGCTGCTGCTTCCTCCCTCACTGGTGGCCTCTGCAGAGACAGTTGGTAGCAGGAGGGAGGGGGCTCTCAGCTGGAGCTGGACCCAGGCACGGTGGAGAAGTGCCTGGCTGCTGCTTCCTCCCTCACTGGTGGCCTCTGCAGAGACAGTTGGTAGCAGGAGGGAGGGGGCTCTCAGCTGGAGCTGGACCCAGGCACGGTGGAGAAGTGCCTGGCTGCTGCTTCCTCCCTCACTGGTGGCCTCTGCAGAGACAGTTGGTAGCAGGAGGGAGGGGGCTCTCAGCTGGAGCTGGACCCAGGCACGGTGGAGAGGTGCCTGGCTGCTGCTTCCTCTTTATAGCGGTATTGAAGTGCACTGACAACTGTTGGGGCCCATGACACATCTACTCCAAGCAGGTTATAACACTATGAAAGCAGTATGAAAGTGGTATGTGGTACGTGTCAATGGGCCCCAACAGTTGTCAGTGCACTTCAATACCACTATAAAGCAATGGTGCAGCTCCTGCCTTTTATATACCACTTTCACAGTGGGATATCCTGCTTGGTGTAGATGAGCCCTTGGTTTACTTAGAAAGAAAAGAAAAACAGTGACAAAGTAACCAACCCCTTGATACATTTTTACAATCCCCCTCTGCCCCTGCCCACGCAAAATAACAAAAAATGACTGTCCTCATCTTGCTATTCCCACATAGAGTAGCAAAATGGAAAGGGGGGATTTTAGTTCAGCCCTACTTGAAATTCACTTTAGCAAAACTCTGTGGCGACTTCAAAATAAGAGTCTTTCCTTCCTCCGGAGTGTACTATTCAAAGTGTAATTGAACACTTCAACTTCTTTCAAAATGACTCAGACATTTGGGCTATTCTGGAAACTCCGATTTCTCCTCAAATTTTCCTTAACAGAGCTTTTGTTCCTTACTTCAAGTTGACATCCTTCATGCCTTTGTATCTGCCCTGACTAAGCGGGCACATATTGCAGGAGTTGTGTCAAAATACAAATGAATTCTATTACTTCTAGATAATTGTCAACACATTCTTGTTATCATGTGCATTGTTTACAGAGTGTCACTTTCTAAAAAGTGGGGATAGTACCATAGCAACAAACAGTTATTATTGTTGTTTTTAAAAGGGGGGGATTGAGGCAATCAGAAGTTTTCAGATATCTTTCATCAGCTTTGATAGTTTTCACTTCATTTATTTATTTATTTAAAACCATGAAGTACAATTCAAAGTATAAAACAAATAATATAAACACAATATAAAAGCACAACCAGGATAAAACCAAGCACCAATGCAGAGATTTATACAGATTTAAAATACAGATTTTAAACAACAAAGTTAAAAGAGTAAGTTGATAAACGGTTAAAATACTGGGAAAATAAGAAAGGGTTTCACTTGGCATAAAAAAGCATAACTTAGGTGCCAAGTGAACCTCCTTAGGGAGCTCATTCCACAGCCAGGGTCCTACAACAGAGAAGACCCTCTGCCTGGTAGCCACCTGCCTCTCTTCCTTTCGCAGGGGCTTTTGGAGAAGGACCCCTCAGGATGATCTTAGGGTCTGGACAGGTACATGTGGGAGGAGGCAATCTTTCAGATAGACTGGCCCAAGCCGTTTAGGGCCTTGGATGTTAATACCAGAACTCTGAATCAGGTCCAGACCTGGACAGGCCACCATTGAAGCTGGAAAAGGACTGGCATGATGTGGTATCATTGGCCAGTACCTATTAACAAATGTGCTGCCCTGTTTTGTACCAGCTGAAGTTTCTGGACCATTTTCAAAGGCAGCCCCATGTATAACACATTGCAGTAATCTAGACAAGAGGTTATCAGAACGTGGATAACTGTAGCTAGGCTATCTCTGTCCAGATAAGGGTGCAGTTGCTCTATCAGTCTAAGCTGATAAAAGGTGCTCCTTGCCACTGAGTCCACCTTTGCCTCAAGTGACAGTTCTGGATCCAAGAGCACCCCCAAACTATGTACCCAATCCTTTAGGGGAAGTGCAACCCTCTCCAAAACAGGTTGCACATAGCTGGACAGAAATACCACCTGATGACAATACATGGTAAGTGGGGAATCCTGGTAAGTGGGGACAAAATGGGGCCTGAATAAGCCCCCTCCCCCTTACCTGGCTCTGCTGTCCACCAATGCACAGACAGCGGTGGTGGCGGGCAGTGGAGCCAGGTAAGTAGGGGGGAGCGGGGCTTACCTGCCGCCGCCACCGCAGTTCGTGCAGTGATGGTGGCAGAGCCAGGTAAGTGGGAAGGAGGAGGGGGGCTTACCTGGCTCCATCATGGTCCTGGTGGTGGCTTCAACTGAGGCCTGGGCCACAGTTGAAGCTGCCGCATGGACCATGATGGATGACGGAGCCAGGTAAGTGGGGGGGAGGGGTGCAGAGCCCTACTTAATAGCTTTCCTAAATGCTGATAGACTGTTAAGTTGACGAGTTTCCTCCGGCAGGCCATTCCACTAACAGGAATTTAGAGCACAATTCTATGCATGTTTAGATAGGAAAAAGGTATATGATTCTGGAATTAAACCTGGTGGAAATCTACACTTATGTAATACAATGTAATGCAAGGGTTACGATAACTCTATGGGCCACATGACACACTTCACAGTTTTTCGTCATTATTTTTTCCTACTATTTCCTGAAATATATCTCAGTTGTTACTGCTGAGAAATCATAGCATCGTGTAGCATGAGTCCCAACTCAGTGTTAGTGCTACATCTGTTTCTATTTTCAAACTTTCCCGTTTAGCGAATTGCTGCCCTGTGGATGTGGAAATCTGATTTCGACACTGAAATCAGCAGTTGTGCTAGCAGTTAAGAGGAAGTGGGTGCAACACTGTAACAAGTGAGGTGCAGCATGTAACATTTAAAGAAACCCCATGCTACTATGATACGAGAAAGAGAGTGTGTCTTTATATAAAGGAGTATTAATGGGTAAGAGGAAGGAAACTAACCCTATAATCTATGAGTGTGCCCCAAGAAGTTTAAAAAAGTGATTAGTCATATACAACATTAGAACCACATGTGTAGATTCACCCCAGGGCAGAACTACCTGGCTGTCAGAGGCCGTAGCTACACCTAAGGTTTATCTCAGGATTGTCTTGGGGTCAAACCTGTTCATCTAAGTGCCACACAGGGCATCCAGCGCTCAGACAGGGACGAACCTGGGATGATCCTGGGATAAATCTTAGGTCAAGCTATGGCCAGAGTCCCAAAACAATGATTGAATAGAACTGCTCCATTTGATCCTAATTTTAGCTCAAGTCAAGCTACATCAGACAACAACCATTCATTGACAGGAGCTTATAGGAAGGTCATGATAGAACTCTATATTTCCCTAGGTCTCATTTACCTGCTGTATAGCATTTTAATAATAATCTTAGAAGCAGATTTATGAGACTGGGTTCTCCCACAAAGAAGGCAGGACTGAACCAGGATCTGCTTAAACTTTGGCTTTCGCTAAAAGGGGTTACCTCCTCTTCCTTCAGTGCATAAACTACAGTGAGAATATTGAAAATATGACCTGCGGGATTCAGCATATTAATAGTCACAAGAAGTTGGCCAAGTACATCAAAATAAGATTGTAGTTTCGAGAACATACAGGATCTAAAGATCATTAGTTTTGAAACTTTAGAATCACAAGGGAACAATCCTGGAAGCCACACAAAGTTTCTTATGTTGCAAATCTTACTTCAGGTGATTGAAAATGCCCTGAGTCTAATTAGAATTATGGATGGGAAAAATATTCTGACAGCAATTTTGTTAATGTCTGCATAGCTGCAAACATTGCTTCTATGCCTGGGAGTGCCTTGATTACCCACCCCACACACCTTCTATCTTTGCTGTCTTTTAATTACGTTAAAATTCACAGTTAGATGTCTAGAATAACCAACATCTCTCTAATAATCTTCTAAATATCTTGGAGCACACAAGTGAGCATACAACCAAGTGTCTGTTCACCACTTCCTTCTAAATTGCTTCATCATACTATAAACATAATGCCAATCTTAGGCCTTAGCTAGACCTAAGGTTTATCCTGGGATTGTCCCAGGGTCATCCCTGTTCATGTAAATGACACACAGGATATCCCGGGAGCAGGCAGGGACGACCCCAGGACAATCCCGGGATAAACCTTAGGTCTAGCTAAGGCCTCAGTCAACTCATGTAACAGAAGGAAGTAGGTGAATGCTGAAGTAGTAGCATGGACACCACTTTGGAAAACTCCCTGATGCTTAATTTCTAACTTTTTAAAAAAGCAGAAAGTTACCTCAATCACATTATCTTTTGACCACACTGCATACTGTATTTAGCTTACATTTTGAGTGGCATGAGCAAAGATTCCAACCAGTGTAGTCAACTATTGGTAGGTGATCAGGGAAATAAATGTGTTTGTGTGCTGTAATGTATTTAGTGATTTTAATTATACAGTTTAAACTTGGTTTTATATTATATTCTGTTTTATTGTGAACCACATAGAGATTTTAATTTATTGAGTGGGATAAAAGTATTACAAACAAATAAGTTGCACTCTGGCTATTAAAATTGAATAACTATTTCTATTTGACAAGAGGATCTTCAATAATCGTTACCTTGTCGTGGTGCTGGAGCTTGAGCACCTCAAGGATGCCATGAGCTAAACTGTGAAGGAACACCCAAGACAGGAAGGTCATGGTAGAGAGGTCAGACTAAATACGATCCCTGGGGAAGGTAATGGCAACCCACCCCAGTATTCTTGCCGTGAAAACTAAGTGGATCAGTACAACCAGAGATATGTCGGTATACCATCGGAAGATGGGACCCCCAGGTCGGAAGATGGTCAAAATGCTACTGGGGAGGAACAGAGGATAAGTTCAACTAGCCCCAGATGTGATGACGCAGCTAGCTCAAAGCCAAAAGGACTGCTAGTGGCCAACGGTGCTGGTGGTGAACGACGAATCCGATGTTCTAAAGATCAACACACCATAGGAACCTGGAATGTAAGATCTATGAGCCAGGGCAAATTGGATGTGGTTATTGGTGAGATGTCAAGATTAAATATAGATATATTGGGTGTCAGTGAACTGAAATGGACTGGAATGGGCCACTTCACATCAGATCACCACCAGATCTACTACTGTGGACAAGAGGATCACAGAAGAAATGGAGTAGCCTTCATAATTAATAATAAAGTGGCTAAAGCAGTGCTTGGATACAATCCAAAAAATGATAGAATGATCTCAAATTGAATTCAGGGTAAGCTATTTAACATCACAGTGATCCAAATATATGCCCCAACCACAGATGCTGAAGAAGCAGAAGTAGATCAGTTCTATGAGGATCTGCAGCACCTACACCAAAAAGAGATATTATTTTCATTACAGGAGACTGGAACGCTAAGGTGGGCAGTCAAATGACATCTGGAATTACAGGTAAGCATGGTCTAGGAGAACAAAATGAAGCGGGACATAGGCTGATAGAATTCTGCCAGGACAACTCACTGTGCATAACAAACTCTCTTCCAACAACCGAAAAGACGGCTTTATACATGGACTTCACCAGATGGCCGACATCGAAATCAGATTGACTACATCCTTTGCAGCAAAAGGTGCCGGACATCTATACAGACAGTAAAAACAAGACCTGGAGCTGACTGTAGTTCAGATCATGAACTTCTTATTGCACAATTTAGAATCAAACTAAAGAGAATAGGGAAGACCCACAGATCAGTTAGATATGAGCTCACTAATATTCCTAATGAATATGCAGTGGAAGTGAAGAATAGATTTAAGGGACTAGATTTAGTAGATAGGGTCCTGGAAGAACTATGGACAGAAGTTCGCAACATTGTCCAAGAGGTGGCAACAAAAAACATCCCAAAGAAAAAGAAAACCAAGAAGGCAAGATGGCTGTCTGCTGAGACACTGGAAGTAGCCCAAGAAAGAAGGAAAGCAAAAGGCAACAGTGATAGGGGGAGATATGCCCAATTAAATGCAAAATTCCAGAGGTTAGCCAGAAGAGATAAGGAATTATTTTTAAACAAGCAATGTGCGGAAGTGGAAGAAGACAATAGAATAGGAAGGACAAGAGACCTCTTCCAGAAAATCAGAAACATCGGAGGTAAATTCCAGGCAAAAATGGGTATGATCAAAAACAAAGATGGCAAGGACCTAACAGAAACAGAAGAGATCAAGAAAAGGTGGCAAGAATATACGGAAGATCTGTATAGGAAGGATAATAATATCGGGGATAGCTCAGACGGTGTGGTCAGTGAGTTAGAGCCAGACATCCTGAAGAGTGAGGTCGAATGGGCCTTAAGAAGCATTGCTAATAACAAGGCAGCAGGAGACGACGGTATCCCAGCTGAACTGTTTAAAATATTGCAAGATGATGCTGTCAAGGTGATGCATGCAAATTTGGAAAACACAAGAATGGCCATCAGACTGGAAAAAATCAATTTATATCCCCATACCAAAAAAGGGAAACACTAAAGAATGTTCAAACTATCGGACAGTGGCACTTATTTCACATGCCAGCAAGGTAATGCTCAAGATCCTGCAAGGTAGACTCCAGCAATTCATGGAGCGAGAATTGCCAGATGTACAAGCTGGGTTTAGAAAAGGCAGAGGAACTAGAGACCAAATTGCCAATATCCGCTGGATAATGGAGAAAGCCAGGGAGTTCCAGAAAAACATCTATTTCTGTTTTATTGACTATTCTAAAGCCTTTGACTGTGTGGATCATAACAAACTGTGGCAAGTTCTTGGTGGTATGGGGATACCAAGTCATCTTGTCTGCCTCTTGAGGAATCTGTATAACGAACAAGTAACAACGGTAAAAACAGACCACGGAACAACGGACTGGTTTAAGATTGGGAAAGGAGTACGGCAGGGTTGTATACTCTCACCTTACCTATTCAACTTGTATGCAGAACACATCATGCGACGTGCTGGGCTTGACGAATCCAAGGCTGGAGTTAAAATTGCAGGAAGAAACATTAACAAACTCAGATATTAGGGGTGTGCACGGACCCCCCACTCCGCCCCACGGGCCGATCCAAAAATTTCGGATCGGCCCGCTCCGCGCCATTCCGCCCATACTCCGCTCCTCTTCGCCGCGGAGCTCCGGCTCCGAATCGGAGCTCCGCAGTGAAGGGGAGTGGCACCAGGTAAGGGTGGGAGAGGAGGGTGGGAGGTTTACCAGGCCCTGCCGCCATTGCCACCTGTGCGGCGACAGCAGCAGACCCCGGTAAGGGACCAAGGGGGAGGGGGGCCTTACCTGCCTCCGTCCGCGGTCCGTCGGCGTCTTCAATTGAGCCTGCGGACCACGGACCGCGGACGGAGGCAGGTAAGGGAGAGGAGGGTGGGGGGGTTACCGGGCCCTGCCGCCGTCACCGCCCATGCGGCGACGGCGGGAGAGCCCAGTAAGGGACCAAGGAAGAGGGGGGCCTTACCTACCTCCGTCCGTGGTCCGTCGGCGTCTTCAATTGAGCCCGCGGTTCAACCAGGAAGTCTGGGCAGCGGTTCAACTTCCTGGTTGAACCGCGGGCTCAATTGAAGACGCCGACGGACTGCGGACGGAGGCAGGTAAGGGAGAGGACGGCAGGGGGTGGTTACTGGGCCCTGCTGCTGTCGCCGCATGGGCGTCAGCGGCAGGGCCTAGTAAACCCCACTTACCTTTCCGGCGGAGCTCCAGATCGAGGTGAAGGATCCACCTTCACCTCGATCCTCTTCGCCACGCTCCGCTGGCCCCCCAATCCTCTTCGCCTCTGCCTTAAGGGCAGGCGAAGCCCCCCGCACCGATTCTAATTCGCCGGTCCGATTAGAAGCGGAGCACATCCCTATCAGATATGCAGATGACACCACTTTGATGGCTGAAAGCGAGGAGGAGCTGAGGAGCCTTATGACAAAGGTGAAAGAAGAAAGTGCAAAAGCTGGGTTGCAGTTAAACCTCAAAAAAACCAAGATTATGGCAACTAGCTTGATTGATAACTGGCAAATAGAGGGAGAAAACGTGGAGGCAGTGACAGACTTTGTATTTCTGGGTGCAAAGATTACTGCAGACACTGACTGCAGCCAGGAAATCAGAAGACGTTTACTTCTTGGGAGGAGAGCAATGACAAATCTTGATAAAATAGTTAAGAGCAGAGACACCACACTGACAACAAAGGTCTGCATAGTTAAAGCAATGGTATTCCCCGTAGTAACCTATGGCTGCGAGAGCTGGACCGTAAAGAAAGCTGAGCAAAGGAAGATAGATGTTTTTGAACTGTGGTGTTGGAGGAAAATTCTGAGAGTGCCTTGGACTGCAAGAAGATCAAACCAGTCCATACTCCAGGAAATAAAGCCAGACTGCTCACTTGAGGGAATGGTATTAAAGGCAAAACTGAAGTACTTTGGCCACATTATGAGAAGATGGGATACTCTGGAGAAGAGGCTGATGCTAGGGAAAGTGGAAGGCAAAAGGAAGAGGGCCCGACCGAGGGCAAGATGGATGGATGATATTCTGGAGGTGACAGACTTGACCTTGGGGGAGCTGGGGGTGGCAACGGCCGACAGAAAGCTCTGGCGTAGGCTTGTCCATGAAGTCACGAAGAGTCGGAAGCGACTGAACGAATAAACAACAACAATTAAACAGCTGGTGAAACACACCAGTTTAATTCTTAGCTATAGCCATCTTCACATGTTGTTCATATGGAGGACACTCATGTATAGAACAAAGGGCTCATGTACACCAAGCAGGATATTCCACTATGAAAGTGGTATGAAAGTGGTATATAAAAGGCAGGAGCCACACTACTGCTTTATAGCGGTATTGACATGCACTGACAACTGTTGGGGCCCATAGACACATACCATATACTGCTTTCATACCTCTTTCATAGTGTTATATCCTGCTTGGTGTAGATGAGCCCTTTGTTCTATACATGAGTGCCCTCCATATGAACAACATGTGAAGATCATGCCCTGATTTTTAGCTATTTTTTAACCTTTTAACCCTCAACCATTTCCCCAATTTACAAAACTGCATTTATCTCCATCATTTTTCAAGATACAGACATGTAACTGGGCTCCATGATAGCTCCTAAATAGATCCTTATTCATGCCAATTTTGAAGGAAATCAGATCATGCCCTGATTTTTTGGGAATTGTTAAAAATATTTCCCTCCATTTACAGAAGTGCAGTTATCTCCATTATTTTTTTTAAGATACACACATGGAACTGGGCACCATGATAGCTTCCACTTAGGATCTTAGACATGGCCACTTTGAAGGAAATCGGATCATGCCCTGATTTTGGGGGAAATTTTATTATAGGGGAAATTGGAAAAGTGCGAGAGCTTTGCCCTCACTGTAAGCAAAGCAAACACACACACACACACACACACACACACACACACACACACGATAGATGTATTTTTTTGTAAATTTTTGTTTAATATATATATATATATATATATATATATATATATATATATGGAAAATAAGAACACACTCAAAGAACACAGGGTTTAACTAAGGAAAAGACAAAGGGGGACACTGCAAAGGAAGAATTGTAAGTTTATATAAATCAAAGAAAGGCAAAAGAGAGCACCGGAAAGGTAAGGAAAAAGTAAGAAACAAACACACACACACAGAAAAATCCTAAATCTCCAACTAACTCCTCCAAAGACAGCTCAAGAAAAACCCACTCCTCACTGACCGAAGTCCTACTCAAAGACAAAGAAAGAAAAATGTCTCTGGCTTAGTCCATTGGGATTGGATGATGATTTACATGGGGTGATCACTCAGCACGATTGGGAGATGAAGCTGTCTATCAACGCCAAAAAAGTCTTATTTCCCCCTCCCGCTTACCCATTAATAATAAACTATTTGCAACCCAACCGCTGAACATTTTCTTTCTGAAAATTAACACAAATGTCCCCCAATCATCAGTCGCTAAGCACAGTAATTTTCAGGGATCTAGCTTTAAAAACAAAGAAGTTATAGGCGTTTTTTTGCCCAATACAATTCTATGTAAAAAAAGTCCAAAATGGCAATCGGAGCTCCGGATTGAGGCGAAGCGCTCCGCAACTGAGCGAACTGCTTCGCCTCAATCCGCTGCCGCCGACCCGATTCGGATCTGCCTTTGACAGAGGTGGATCGGGTCACTCCGCTTCGGATTTGCTGATCCGAATCAGCGTGGAGCACAGCCCCAGAATTAAACTCTACAGGTCTCCAGAGCATAAATGCTATAGAGCTGAAAAGTAACTTTGCAGTGCTACCTTTTGAAATTTTCAATGCAGGTAGGAATGGAATCACAACGTAGTGCCCCCAATCCCAAACCCAGAATGTTATTATAGCTGATGGTAAAACCACTGAGAGAAGACCATTGTTGTACTCCCCAAGGCTCTCCCAGTGCAGTTAATGTATAAATATTGGTCAAACAAGGTAAAATTGAGTACTTACTGGGCGAATTGTTTTTGGATGGACAACTTGACCTTCTTAATTAAGGCTGTGACAACCCTTCCAGCCATTTTAGAAGTGGTGGTGTGAAATGGACATGTCTCTGAAGAGGACAGGATGGCATGACATCGTCAGATAGATCTTAACGATTTTGTATGGGCAAGGTGTTGTTTGTTTGTTTGTTTTGTTTGTTTTGTTTTACTGCACTTACCTTATTAACTGTATGAGGTGGTGAGGGTTCTTTATTGTCCTTAGGTTTCCATTCAGTCTTGCATCATTTCCTGGAATGTCCATGTAACTAGATGATGTTGCAGCCTTCTGCAACTTAATTCAGAAATTTATGAATAAATATTTTAAATCTACACTTTGGCATGATTTATTGATTTATTTGTTGCATTTATATCCCACTGTTTTTCCTCCAAGGAACCCAAGGCAAGGCAGTGTACATAATCCTCCTCTCCCTTTTTTATCCTCACAACAACAACCCTGTGAGGTAGGTTGGGCTGAGGGTCTGTGACTGGCCCAAAGTCACCCAGTGGGTTTCCCTGGCCGAGTGGGGACTAGAACCCAGATCTCCTGACTCTCAGTCTAACACTCTAGCCACTATGCCACACTGGCTCTGATCTATATGACCCTTCTTGGTGGCTTCTCCCAGGCTTTAGAATCCATTGCCAATGGAGGCTGCGTTATCTGCTGTCCTTCTGTTTGGCAGTTAAATACATTTTTATTCAAGTAGGCCTTTAGCATGTAAGGTGGTTAGGTGCTTTTATTCTTTTGCTGGTGTGTTTTTAATTGTCTTTTTAATATATTTGCTTTATGGTTGTTTTGGCTCCTGATATTGTCTTAGCTTCCTTGAGCATCATTTCCTTGGTGGAATGTTGGGGGTATACATTAAATAAAAAAATAAATTCCATAGGAAGAGGGAGAAGTTGACTTTTACAGTTTGTCTAAGTTCTGATAAATATGTATATTTTTGTATTCATGCAGATTGAACCAACAATATCAACAGATTGGTTAATGACAATTTTCTCTGTTGCTCAGTACACTCACTCCTACATTTGAGAGAGAGAGAGAGAGAGAGAGAGAGAGAGAGAGAGAGAGAGAGAGAGAACAGTCTCTGTCCAAGACCATATATCTACATCAAATATGCCCAAGAGGAAATTCCTGTATCACAGTGTCATTTTCTAAATGAACTACAAGAGGGATGACAATGTACTCTCTGAATTGTGGTCTCGGTTTCATTTCTCTGTGTGACGTCTTCATCTGGTGCCTCTGAGGTTCTCCAGGGATATCCAAGAAAAGCTGGCAAAGAGCTGCTGCCCAATTCTGGACCTGTTGAAGAGCATGAAATTCAAAGGGGCTTTGAAAGGGGTCTTCTCCAATTGCGAGTGGACATGTATGCTTCTGTTTCTGAATGCACTGATTTATAATTAGACTTCTCATTGGTAGCATTTGGAGAGTGACTGTGAGTAGGATTGCTGCTGAGTATTATCAGCTATTATAGCTTAGTTCCAAGTTGTGGCACTGCCATTGCTGGATTCAAGGAACTCAGTTTCAGATCTCAGCAGCTACCAATTTATTCTCAGCAGAAAAGTGTTTTCCCCACTGAAGGATCTGTTTTAAATTGGGCACATTTTCTTTTTAAAATGGCCTCCCATTCCTACCACAAACCCCAACAGCCTCCCATTCCTACCACAAACCCCAACAGCCTCCCATTCCTACAAGAAATACCAACAGCCTCACATTCCTACCAGAAACCCAACAGCCTTTCATTCCTACCACAAACCCCAGCAGCCTCCCATTTCTACCACAAACCCCAAGAGCCTTCTATTCCTACCCCAAACCCCAACAGCCTCCCATTTCTACCACAAACCCAAACAGCCTCCCATTCCTACCCCAAACCCCAACAGCCTCCCATTTCTACCACAAACCCCAACATCCTCCCATTCCTACCCCAAACCCCAACAGCCTCCCATTCCTACCACAAACTCCAACAGCCTCTCATCCCTGCCATAAACTCTAAAGGGAGTTAACAGGATGGAGCCACAACACCTCCAGGGCAACTTCCCCTAAGAAGCCAGTAATAAGGTGGATTCTTAACCAAGGAGTTAAGGTTTTTGGCATTGAAGACCAGAGGAAGGCTATGTCTTCTGAGAAGTTTTGACAAAGAGAGGTGGCCCTGAACACCAAGGATGCTGCCACCACAACTGTGGCTACTGCCACTATCATAGTCACACAAAAAACAGTTAAAACACTGGAACAACTCTGATAATTTCCTCAAAGCCCTGTGATGGTAAGTAAAATGCAGGATCCTTCATTGAAAACTATTTTTGTTGTTTGTCACAGAACAAATGAGAACTTCCTTCTCCTCCCAATTTTCTTTTTGCTTGTGGAAGGTTTTAGAATGGCTCAAGCTGGACTTTCAGAAAACTGCTCTCTGAATGTCCAAAGGTTTGGACTACTTTGGACCAGAGACTTTTCAATTTGGAGGTGGTCCAAATACCTTTAAAGCATGCAATTCAGGCTTCATCCAAAGACTTCAGCTCATAATTTAGTCTTTTTCCAAAGGTTTCAGTTCATAATGTAGGCTTCACTGAAGTCAATGCACACCACTATTACCTTGTACCTAAGAGTGGGAAGTCTAAAACTGTGTTCCTTGGGAAGGAGGTGTTTCCAAATCCATTGGGCCCATACGCATTTGTCACTCAAAGAATCTAATGGGCAGCTCATATGTGGTACCATATTATTACTGTTTGGGGTCTACTTTTTGGGCTTCTGCATATCCCTCTTGACATATATTAGTTATTAATTATTTCTTGAAAACATTTATATCATTCCATATCTATTTTATATAGTTTCTTTCATTATGTATATTCCCTGTGGGGGGTTCTACTCTTAAATGTGTCATAAAAGCAAACTATCACACCAACAAACCGATAAACATATTTTTTTTAAAGCAAGTCATTGGTCATCAAAACTAGGGAGTCCTACAGTGGGTAATCTATGGCCTTAGCTAGACCGGGCTTTATCACGGGGTGAACCCCGGGATTGTCCCTGTGTATCCATATGATGCACAGGGGATCCCGGGATCAGGGAGGAATCATCCCTCCCTTGCCCCACGATAGAGCCCTCCCGTTGGGGCCCACTTTTTCCACAGTCCCAGGCTGAGCCCAAGACCATGGAACGTGTGGCCTATT